>NC_136416.1:219691995-220362709 GCF_051521515.1 Lactuca serriola
GCGGTTTAAATTTTGATTCTTGTTAGTGGTCTTCCCCTTCTTTGTTGGTTCTACCCATCTCCTTGCATTTTGCGTTTCTCTACAACTAGCGACAAATACTTCTCTAGTATCCATCCTTCTCATGTTCTTCAATCACTCGTCTTGAAAGGTGGCCAAAAGTTTGAAAATATTTCTTTGTCTAAGAAATGAAAAATGAGAGAAGCTAATTTGGAATGTTATTCAAACCATAAGTCTTCTTCTTATACTTTTCATTTATCTTTCTCTCATTTTGCTTATCACGTCGTCACATAACTTTCATATTATTTCCTTCTCAATCTTTCATTTATTCTTACTTTTTCTTCCTATCATATTTCTTCGCACTTAAAATTATGACTTTTGTCATATTTAATAAAATTAATAAATTTTTGTTACATTTGTCATTATCTAAAAGTGGTAGGAGAATAAGTATGAGGAAAAAATAGATGGACGATAGTGAAAAAATTAGAAATCAAAATGATTAAGAAAAAAAATCATATAAAAAGAAGTTAAATAATATTTTTTTTAATTAAACCACTGCTATGAATAAAAAGAAAAGAATAACTAAAATATCAATGACATAAACTAAAATAAATGTGGAATTTTAGTTGTGTACTTCAGTTTTAGTCGCAATATAGTCTCATTATTTTTCTTTATAATAATTGAAATTTTAAAAGGTTGAGGGGGTTTAGCAACAAAAAACTAACATGGGCTTCAAATTAGTGAGAGGTTCATTATTTATTTATAATACTATGTGTGAAACCCGGTTGATTAAAAAAATTATATATGAAGATATAAACTTTAAATATTTTTTTAAGAAAACAATAAATATCAAAGTGTAAACATTAAATATTTTTTAAAATAAAATTTCAAAATATATATACAAACACAATGATGAATAAATAAATAATTCAATTTATATTAATAAAACAAACTACAGAAAAATAATTATACTTTGATCATATAACATTTTTTTTAGTTTGTCAATAAAAAGCAACAAAGTTTGATTATTTTTTATATAAACCGTTTTGCCTTAAATGACAATGAACTTTAAAAGAAACATGTCAATTTTAAATTATATATATTAAAGGAAACATATTAAAATTTGAAAATATAAAGAAACAAATTAAGGAGATATTAATTACTTTCTATAACCTAAAAATTAGATAGTTAATTAAGAAAATCAAAAATTACCACAAAATGACAAGTGAAAATTAATTTCTAAGAATTAACCACAAAATTACATGTGTCTAAATGCATAAGAAATTGACAAGTGTTAAAAAGTTCTTTATTTATTAGGGATGATAGTTTGAATTGTAAAGGAGATTGAGGGGTGCAAAGCATCCAGCAACCCCCCTACTAGCTCCGCCCATGGATAAAGGTTTGTTAATTATGATCTTAATTAACATGCATATTTTAAGGAATAAGTAAATTGCTATTATTATAACTTTGAATTTTCAGATTGAACTAGGTCTCTCTTGTCTTGGTTCTGAATGGAGAGTGGTGAACGTATTTGGTACACAGGAAAATATTGTTAACGCAAAGTCGTTAATTGAGTTAGTAATCTGTGAAGTGATGTTAGTTTGTTTGAACTCATTAATTAAAAAACATGATAGGTTGATGCATGTAGAATTACTTGGGTGAAGGCATGTGCTTAGGAGAATGTTCATCGGAAGAAGAGTCATTCGGTTGGGCTGGCCGACGTCGATGGTAAGTATGCAAAGGTGGAGGCGTATTTGTGATAAGATCAATGGGTAGTGACGAATCATTGATTGGATCTGTGATCAGATCCACATAATAGAATTTTGGTGGGTTATGTGGATCATCGGGGTGAAATCAAGAGAGCACTTACTACGGTTGGTACGATTGAAGAACGGGGTAGTTTCAAAGAAAGATACATAAACGCAAATGAGATGTCGTCCAAGATTAGGAGAGAAAGATTTGTAACCTCTTTGTGTCCGAGAATAACCCAAGAAGATACATTTGAGAGACTTTGTGTGTAGTTTATCTTTTCTTGGTTTGAGATCATGGACAAACCATGTGCAACCAAAGACACGAGGTAGAAGGGAAAATAGTGGTTAAGTATGAAATAATAAAGAATGAGGGATTTGATTTTTTAACACTGAAGAAGGCATGTGATTAATTATATAGCATGTTGTGAGAACGGCATCTCCCCAAAAACGCAGTGGAACATTGTTATGAAGAAGGAGAGTATGTGTTGTTTCGATCAGGTGTCTAATTTTCCGTTCAGCCACTCCATTTTGTTGCGAGGTATATGCACATGAGGAGTGATGAAACATACCCTCTGAGGTCATGAATGATTGAAAGCGAGTTGAAAAATACTCTTTTGCGTTGTCACTTCGTAGGATACATATGGGGATACTGAATTGAGTTGTAATTTTAGAACAAAAAGACTTAATGATAGAAAATAATTTAGATATGTTTTTCATTAAGAATAACCAGGTACACCTTGAGTAATCATCAATGAAGGTGACAAAATAATTAAAACACAAATGTGATGTAACATGACTAGGAACCACACATCCGAATGAACTAAAGTAAAAGGAGATTCATATTGTTTATTGACTCGACTAGGAAAGGAATTACAAATATGCTTTCCCAACTGACATGACTCTCACTCTAATGAAGACAACTTTGCAAATAATGGGTACCAATTTTTGTAACTTTGAAAGGCTAGGATGTCCCAAACGATGATGAATAATGGCATAAGAATCGGTTGTAATACATGGTGTGGGTGAAGATGGTGGTGTGAGCTAGTATAGCCCATGGCACTCACGTCCTACACCAATCGTCCTCCCAAAGTTTTGATCATGTACAAGAAACAAATCATCCAAAAAGGTAACTTTAAATGGTGGGGTTTTAGCTATTTTACAAACATAAATAAGGTTGAATGGAAAACCATGTACAAAAAGGACATCAAGAGATAATGAAGGCATAGGTTGGGCTTGTCCAATGCTCGTAGCTTTAGTTTGTGAGCCATTAAACATGGTAATATGGGACAATATATTTGAGTATGTAATGTTAGATAATAAATTTATGTTATCAGACACATGTTTAGTAGAACCAAAATCAATCACCCAAGGACCCATCGGGGATGATTGAGATACACAAGCAATGGGAGATTGGTTATCTTCTCGTAGTTTTAGGAGTTCTGCATAGTCAGCAGCAGAGATAAACACATTGCCTGGTGGGGTTCCCTCATTATGTGCAACATTAGCTATCTTAGGTTGTTTAAGCTGAAAGCATTGGTTAACTATATGGCCAATCTTATTACAATTATTGCATCGGGGCCGGTTTCTATTCCCGCGACCATGGTTGCCTCCCTCCTTAGATGCAGCAAGAATTGCAGAAACAGTAATGTTGGAACCAGTAGTGATGTTTGTTGGTGGTAAAATACGAACTAGTTGCTCAAACACATTATCAAGATTTAGAACCCCGGGAATAGCTAAGATTTGGTTACGAACATAATCAAGATCTGGACGCAATCCTGCAAGTGAAAGAACCACAAAGAATTTTCCACGTTATTCATCTTGCAATTCGAGATTGGTAGAGGATGGCATCAGCTCATTGAACTCTTGTCAGATAGTCTCTATGTTCCCAAGATAGGTCTTCATATCTTGTTCTTGCCCGATTTTCTTCATATTAGAGACTATTGTGTATAAACGATTGATATCGTTCGAGTAAAGTTTCTTTGCTTTCTGCCAAACCTCATAGCAAGAGCGATACGATCGGTGTCGAGCAACAATCGTTCGATCTATAGAATCCAGAGGGCGTTACAAAGGAAGGCATCAGTCTCCTTCCACTTGGGTTGGTCTTTGACATCAATGTTTTTCAATTTCTTTGTCAAGTGATCATCAAGACCTTGACTTATAAACCACAGCTCCACAGTAGATGACCAAGTCATATAATTAAACTTGTCAATTTTTTAGCAAAGAGAAGTGGAGAGGAAGAAAGATTGAACATGTTGTGTGTTCCATACATTGTTTAATAAACATAATAAAAGAAATGCTTGTGATAGGAGTATGATAACCGAGAAAAACACTTATCAGCAAAGACGAAAGGATCTTGAGAGTGATAGTCAAGGTTTGGTACAAAACACAGGAACCCTAAAGATCAGGAAATTAAAAAAAAAAAAAAAAAAAAAAAAAAAAAAAAAAAAGGAACACAACAGGAATAGTAACGCTGCTCTGATACCATGTAAAAGATTGTAATCTATAGTTTACACAAAATAAAGATGTATAGGGCCTTAATTTATACTAGAGTCTATCTCACTAATCTAGACAACTATGTAATCATGGAAATTATACACCTTGATTTACTCCTAATTGACAGCTTAAATTACAGCTAATTTACAACCAATTTTCAACAGAATCCATTCCTTCAAACTATCACATTATAAAGAAAATGGACAAGAACCCAAGATCTAGAAGCACCAACTAGAAAGCTTGGTACTTGAATACTCACAAGGGTCCAGCATGTGTTCAAGATGGTGATGATGAAGTTTGCCTGCTAGATTAATGCACCAAAACACCTTCTTTTTCTTCTTCAAGGCACCAAGAATACCAAAACTCTCTAAGGGAGGCTAGGGTTTAAGGTACAGGGTTGGAGGCTAAAGAGGATGTCCTAATCCTCTGGAAATGTTGCTTAAATATGGTAGGAAACCCTAAAATTACGGGCTTGGGCCCGAACAGTTGCCACACCGTGGTCAACCTACTGTCACGTCATGACACTCATGAGAAACATGCATTCCATTTAATTTGTGCCACATCGTGGGCATCCATGCACCAGATTGTGGCATAGAGTTTTTCTCAAAACTCCATCTTTGGTCTCTGATAAATAGTAAGCTAAACCAACCTGGGAATACAGGTGTTACATGTTGATTAAGATATCCCCATTTTGCAACATCTTTAGCTTGTTATTGCTTTTCATCTACAAAAACTAAATGTTGAATAAGCTAATGTCTTCCTTTTTAGTTTGACTTGTTGTAATATATACATACGAGATAACATACTAGTGTCGATAACAGATCCATCTCAACTTACTTGGTTGCACACATAGAGCATATAGTCGATAAATGAACATGCAATAGATAGGGATATATTGATATTAATCGGTTACATATTAGGTCAGTTAATTGAGTTTGATCTTAAGGAAATTACGCGGCCTCCTTGTCTTGCTAAGGGCATTTATAATGCATAGAACTCTATAGTTTGATAGATTGTGACATTAGAATTCCACTTTTTTTAGCTGTGGGAAAGTTGAGTGGGTATATGAGTAAGTACTCAACATTTGCTAGCAATATAACGAGTATTTATATAATCAAAGGGAAAACCATGGTTTAATTTATCTTGGATATCCTTCATTTTTAATAGGATATTTTAATGCAAGTTGGATATACATGGACAATCATTGCTCTACGAGTGGTTAAATATTCTTGTGTAGGAGAGGAGTCATTTCTTGGGCATTTAGGAAACAAATCTGCATTACTAACTCAACTATGGAAGTTGAGTTAGTTGCGTTATTCCCTGCTAGTAAACCTGTGTGGATTTTATCTCCATGAATTCAAATGGGAATGGGTTGACAGCTTCAATCCTTATGACATCCCGATTCTCAAATATTTGGAAAATATAGAATACTATAGTGAACATTCAATTGATTCAATATTTTCATTTATGCATGATTTGAGTTGTTTATTTTGTTTGTATTAAGTAAAGAATTACATTAAAATAGGGGAGGGGAGGATTGTTGGTGATCACATGTCATTTTGAGTGTAATATGAATTTATACTAGTTTCAAAAGGAACCAAAGTTAGTAATACAATTTAGGTGGTGAAAATGCACACAGCTTGATCATGAACACAGTGAATTATATAGGGTCATAGGTGTTGTAACCCCTTGCAAGGTCAAAGGATCAGAGCCCCAAAACTTTCACAGAATACCGAAGTTGTATCTGTGAATATAAATAGAAGATGAACTCCAGTTGTGAAATTAAAGCATATGATATATACAAGTTCAGAAAAATTGAACATTTTTATGAATTATGGGGGAATGGGAAGGAAGCATATCATGTAGTTTAAATTATGTAGGATTAACATAATACGATATAGCTTTACAATTACTAAGTGAACATAAACCAATACATCTAGTAGCGAATCAGGAAACTTACTACTAGTATATAATATCATCACAGAATTTACATTTAACACACATAAACTGATGCATATAATCAGCTGGCTTTAGTCCCACTCCCAGTGTTTCCACTTGAAAGAAATCACAACCCATTTTCTGCAACAATTTCACAGGTATTATTAATCAGCATTTCCTTCCATCATATTTCATATCTCCACGTCAGCACCACATAAAACAAATACAAATATTCATAACAATGGAACAAAAGGAATACAAAATGTCACAATAATGAACAAAAACATGGTTACTATTTAATTACATTGTCCCCATCTCTAAATTCCCACATCAATATGCAAGAAAAGCAATGTACTTTGATTTTTTATAGCATCCTACTTTCATTTCCACTTCAAAAATCTACCCACTTAAAGCATAGTCATCTAAATTCAGAGCATTTTACAAATGTCCTAATAAGAAACTAAAATTGAAAGTACAATTCTATAATTGGTTGGATTTTTCAAAAACTGAAAGTATAATGCTGTAAATAGAAATAAAAAAGAAGATATAACTTGAAGTACCTTGCTATTTCTTGCATTTAGCCTTCAATTGTATGACCAAATTAGGCAAAACGAACCTCCCTCTCCCACCTAAGATCTTCAGAAAACTCCATGACCGCACCTCTGGGATCACCATTTGATAAAGACAAGTAGTACTGGGCAGTACCATCATCAACCTGCATGCTTCTCCTCAATGAGTCGATTATCCTTCTTTTTCCTTGCTCAGAGGTCACGTTATTCAACACACCAGTCACCCTTCTCTCAGGTTTACCTTCCAGATACAAAACTGCCACTTCCCTCTTAGCATGAGCATCCAATTCTATATAGCATGTGCCATTGATGAGAAGGCTTGGCGAGCTTACAGGGATCAACAATCTGTCCCTTGAGTGTATCCCGTGGTCGCTCATCATGTTGTTCAAGCGTTTAATGTCCATAACCTACAGAAGAAACAGAGTTAATCATCACATCAACGAAGAACAAATAGATTGAAAATTCCGATTAGCATCATGTAACAATTCGACTGAGATAAAATCGGATTCCACACTACACATGGAGTGACAGATAAGAAACGGAGTGAATTTCCATTCTCAAATTACAATCAATTCTTCATCCCTGATTATCTATCACACATAGATTGAGGAACCTGATGAACAAATAGATTGAAAGTTTAACAAGACAGACGCAGACAGGGATTGAGGAAAACCTGAACGGAGTACTTGACAGCGAGGCTAGCAACAGTGTCACTGCGAACCAACCGATGTGAAATAGCGAAACGGCTAAGTCTATTATCTCTCCAGAAGCTACCGGAGCTAGGATTCCCGATCACGCCCTTCAGTTTCCACGGCGCCTTGAAAGCCCTAACCTGAATCTCTCGATCAGAAGCTACTGAACTCCACAACCTGCATACACACGCCGACCGTGCTAGATCTACCACCGGAAGCTTTTCGAAGATCGTACGCAGGATATCTTTACAAATTAAAGCCGCAAAATTGGAATTCATCGGAGATATGGTGGTATATGAGTCATCGCCGGTAATTGACGACGCCATGGAAGAGGATGAGGAGTGTCGGGTTGGGGTTTGTTGTTGTTGGAGTGGTTGGAGGATGTCTTCCTCTTCTTCACCACAGCATCCCATTTTTAGAGAGAGAAAGGAAATGTGTCAAGCAGAGAGTTATGGTGGTTTACGTGGATAAAACTTTACCATTTAAGAATCTTCGGTAAAATACCAGATGAGTCCCTTAACTACTGATTATTCCCATTTTGGTCCTTAATAAAACATTATATTCTCAAGACAAAATTGCAAAAATGGTCCCCGTGGTATGTATTTTTTTGGGGTTTTAGTCCAAACTGCGACTTTTTTTGACTGGTGGTCCTTTTGAGGTAGTTTGCTTGTGATTTTGGTCCTTCGCTAAATTGAAAAGACTAAAATACCCTTTTGATATATTTTATATGTTTATTTCTATTTAATTTTAAGTTTTATTAATAAAAAATATTGGACCCATCTCTCTCTCTCTCTCTCTCTCTCTCTCTCTCTCTCTCTCTCTCTCTCTAAACACACACAACCCCTAAAATATTGTCGGATTCATGCTTTGCCTTCTCCACTGCTATGTCGTTGATCATTGAAAACAAAATGCTCTTTCTTCACCAGCTTCCCTTTCTTTTTGTATTCGGTCTTCAGAACCTCACCGCCACTAGCATCCTTCCACAACCTCCACCGTCACACCCTCCTGATGTAGGTGGGGAACTCATCAGCTCAGGAACAGCAACAGAGCACCATCCTCCTACATATTTCTCCTTTGACGTGGCTCATCCATCTACAAGAACAGGAGATGTTTCTGAAGTAGCTTCATGTGTTCTTTTCCAATCTACACGGTGGAACCCGATAACAATTCCATTGATATCGAATCTGTACAGGATTGTAATTGGATGACCAAGAAATCAGATACAAGACCTACATCACATAAAAAGAAAAAACCTCTGTGAAAACCTAGAAGATGAAAACTCAGAATGATCGAGAAATCGGAAACCGATTACAAACTCAACTTTTTAAATGAGATGATTTGGAGAAAATCTACACACACATCATGGAAAACCAACATGTTAAGAACTTAGGAAATCTTATTTCAATTGAAAATTTCCACCGGAGCAGTTGTGCCTTTGTTGCACGTACCGCCGACCACGGTGACGTGTGGCAGTTGTTCTTGGTCGTTTTGGCTCGATTTCGACAAAAAAAAACGGGAATGATAACTTGTGGATCACTAATTGAAGTAGATGGGTCAATGAGGGATCTTGTTGGAGGTTGAAAACAGTCGCGAAATGGGGGAAACTTCCAGTGGGTTTTTCTCAAGATTCACTCAGCAATTAGGGGTGTCGACGAGTTGTTTTTTGACCGATAGTGGGTGCAGCTGGAAATGATGCTCTCCAGGGGGTATTTAGGTTTGTGTATTGTCTAGAAAGAAGGAAGAAGTAAGACTGGAACGAAGGACAGCAACCTCCGGTTGCTGCTTTGTTTTTTCACACACATACAGAGAGAGAGAGAGTTATGGGCCCCTATTTTTATTTTATATATATAAATACTTATAGGAAAAAAAATATGGAAAATAAATATGGTAAGGGCAATTTAGTCTTTGCAATTTATCGAAGGACCAAATCACAAGCAAATTACCTCAAATGGATCACCAATCCAAAAAAATCGTGGTTTGGACTAAAACCCAAAAAAAATGCATACCACAGGGACCATTTTTGCAATTTTGTCTATTCTCAACCCTAAAATTAAATACCCATTTAGACAAAGGTATAGCAAAATATAATAGTTGATGATGCAAGCTCTAGTCACTAGGGATACCCTTTTTGAATTTAGAAGTTATGGACCAAGGATAATCTTAGCAAAAAGTTTAGGGTTTGCCAAACTTTTTGGTAAGTAGGTCTTAATATTTAAGTTAAATGTTTTCTTCGTCTAATTTTAATTGCGGTTTGAAGAATCTAAAGAAGAAATGTAATTTCTAGAAATTGATGAATGAAGAATCAAACAAGAATGAAACATGAGATAGATGAGGTTAAAGCAAGCACCTTTGACTGAAGATTGCAATTCTAGAAAATGAGTTGAATATTTACAAGATAAATACTTGCTTTTACATTTTGGGCTTTAAAAAGAACTAATCAACTCAATATAAATTATTTACTCACACAAACTTTAAGAGGGTTGAAGTCAACTAGCGGACTCAGGGCAAATGAAGCTTTATAGTGCACATCAATGATTAGGAACTATTGTTCATCTGTATTAGACGAAGTCTTAATTGTCTTTTCTTGTAAAATTGTTTTATTGTGAGTTAGAGAGATAGCTTGAATCTGACTTAAAGAAACGGGCCCTAATTTTCACGTGAGCTAGGATAATATTTATCTAAGTACCAATAAGTTGAGTGGTTAAAGTTATACTAAATGTGTACGTAATAAGACCTGATGCCTATGTAAGTTTGTTTTTTTTTTTTTTTGTAATAGGGTAAATAGCACAAAAGACATACAGTTTACATTAAAATTCTAATCTGACACTGTGTTTTTTTTATTGTCTGAAATTTGACATTGTGTTTTCCAATTTGTTACAATTCTGACCACTTGACCGGTCAACCCGGTTACATGATGACGTGTCAGTTTTGATGATGTGGCATGCTGACATGACATGTTGACGTGTTAAAATTGAATTTTTTTCCCAAAAAAAAAAAAAACTAAGTTTTCAATTTTTTTCGATTTTGACACTAAGTTTAATTTTTTCTTTCAATTTTGATACTATGTTTTTTTTTGTTCCAAATCGAACAACATTTTTTCCAATTTTGTTCAATGTTGACAATTTTTCATTAGAAATTGTATAAATATTTTTTTAATATATTTTAAACCGTATAAATATATTTTTTTCATTTAAAAACCATATTTTTATTTAAATACAAAGTGTTTGTGTTGTTTACATTCAAAGCATAATGTATAAATATGTATTAGTTATATCATGAGAATCAAACTAACCATAAGTTTCTAATAAAGATGTAAAAATTTCACGGGTTGCAAACTTGACATCCGAGTTTTGATCGACTACACGCCTCCAAACCCCCAAACTCATTTTAAAGTTGTGTATTTAATATAAAATACGGTTTTTATATAACTAATACATATTTATACATAAAATTATGGTTTGAATGTAAAAGAAAAACCTTGTATTTACGCAAAACTGTGGTTTTTAATTGAAAAAAAAACATATTTATACGGTTTAAATGTATCAAAAAAATATTTATACGGTTTCAAATAGAAAATTGTCAACATTGAAAAAATTGGAAAAAATGATGTTCGATTTGAAACAAAAAAACGTAGTGTCAAAATTGAAAGGAAAAATTAACTTGGTGTCAAAATCGAAAAAAATAAAAACATAATGTTTTTTATGGAAAAAAATTCAATTTTGACACGTCAGCATGTCATGTTATCAAAACTGACACGTCATCATGTCATGTCAGTATGTAACCTGGTTGACCGGTCAAGTTGTCAGAATTGTAACAAATTTAAAAACACAATATCAAATTTGAAAAAAAAAAAAAAAAAAAAAAAAAAAAAAAAAAAAAAACACCATATCAAATTAGAATTTTAATGTAAACTGAGTGTCTTTTATACTATTTCCCTTTTGCAATATTACCGGATAAACCTCAAATTCTTGGTAAAAATATTGATTTTTGAACAATTTTGAGACTTTAATGATATTAATAAAAAAATAAAAAAAATAAAAAAATAAAAAGCCAAAAAATAATTTTTTTTAACAAACCTAAAACTTTCTTACCATCCTAAATCGTTTTCCCCAAAACAAAAAAAAAAAACAAAAAAAAAAAAAAAAAAAAAAAAAAAAAACCGACCTAAAAAGAGTCATTGCCGCTTGTCCCTATATGAATTCATTATTATAAATTTTAAAAACGCTTAAAAACCAAAAGTAGCATAGTCTTTTCGTTCATTTTTTTAAATAAATCTTTATTATGTGAAAATAGTGAAGATAGAAACTACAGCAATATGATGTTGTTTATGAATAGTACCAAATTTAGTTTGATCACCGAAGAAAAAACATTTTCGTCTTATATATTTACTGATAAATGATATTGTAGTTGTTAAACATAGTGAACTTAAAAACTAGGTTAGAATCCGTAGAATTTATGGTAAACAAATTAAAACAACATATAATATATAAAAATAGTAAATGTTAACGAAATGTGATTTTTATATAGAGTTTGATTATCATAACTATTTTAATTTGATATGATAATGTTGTATAATTAAATAGAAAATTAAATAAAGTGGAAAAACAAATATAATCAATCATGGAAATAATATTGCTTTATTAAAAATTAAAATATAATATAATTTAGAAAGCAAAGATAATTATGAAAATAATGCTCTTTTATATAAAATAAAAAAGTAATATAATAATATAAAAGATTTGAAATTTTTTAGATATAACATGCATCTCTTTGTCAAGTGATTTCATATCATTTATATGTGAACGTTTAAGTGTGAATGTTTTTAACCCAACTATTGGTGAGTTTTTTCAAAAAAAAATTGTTACTTACGGATTAACAAATGATCAGCTTATTCAAAAGAATATAATTTATTTTTCCTCCTATTTTACTTTTAATATTTTGTAATATATTAATTATTTATATTTGTGCTAATAATAAACTGATATGTTACTTAACATACTTAAAGTATACATTCATTAAAATAAACGACATATATTTCATATTAATTTTATTTGAAATAGATCTATGTACATAAAAGTGGAATAAGATTATAACTCAAGAAAATGTTCATGTTACATATCTTCATATATTGTGTTGTCGAGTCGTCACATAATTGAATAAAAAAATTGAAAGGATTAAAATTTTGAAAGGAAATCCAAAAAAATTAAGATTTATTACACATTTGGTGGACGAACAACAATGAAATTCAATTCCTCTAATTTGTTATATCCTGTTTGCTTTACCATCCTGTCAAAAAGAATTAGAGTCCAACTTAACTTAAATGACCAACATTTACTTTTATCCTTTTAACCTATTTTTAAAATTTATATTAAAGGGGTGGTTGGGATTGCTTTTAGAATGACTTTTGGCTTTTAATTTTTCTAAAAAGTCAAAAAATAAACAAAAAGTGTTTGGATAATAGAAAAGTCCTTTTGAAAATGACTTTTGCACAGAAGAAAATAATGGCTTTCAAAAAGTCATAAAAACCTGACTTTTTGTGAAAAGTTAACACAAAAGCCCTTTTCATTCCACAAAAAGTTATTTTATTAAGAATCCTTCTACAAAAATACTTTTGATGTTGAAAAAGATCGCCAAACACCCCCTCACATATAAATGCATAGCCTAATTTCATAAATCTATAATAAAAGTAATATGACTTTAAAAATCAAAGCATATGTGACGGAGGTAGATGAAATAATTAGTGTCTAATTTAAAGGGATTGACATAATAAATCAAATTGTATTCAAAATGAGAAACTATGACGGAAATTCAACCGGATTTATTGCCTAAAATCCATTAAAATCAAATTGGTAGATAATCAATTTCTTTATATTATTTGACAAGTAATAAATGATTAAGAATAACTTTCTTAAATTTTTGTAATAACATAAACATTTTTTTAATAACTAATTGGTTTTTTTAGAGGAAGAAAAAAAAATCAATTTCTTATTTTAAGAAAATTACCAATTACCATTTATAATAGCTATAATAGAAATTTTCAAATTTTTATAGGAAAAGTTACATGGCAGAAAAATTAATAGAAAAGGCTTTATAAAACAATGACACGTGGCAAACCGGCATGTTCATCGTAACTATTCTTTTATTAGATTAGAATAGAGAGGGGTAGATATTTTCCCTCCATCAATCTACTCTGATTTTGTTTGTTTCTAAGAGACGATTTCTTTCATCTTCTAGCAAATCTCCTATTAATATCAACACAAATAACAAATACGGAGATACCACACCTATGCATGAGGTGATCAATTTATGGCTGATGAAAAAAAAGACATAAAACTGGATAGAAGTGGAAAACATGACAATTGGATTTATGAAATTCAAAATGTAAATATAACATCAAAAAAAGAAGTATGAATGTTGGATTAGATTAGTCCCTAGCCTAAAACTCCCGGCATACAAGCTAAAACCTTGACTAGTTACATGGTCCCACAAAAAACATGCCGATGCCAGTTTCAAAAGTTGACTGATAAATGCAAAGAAAAGTGATCTGTTTATAATTAATTTATTTATTATAGTTCTTCTTTCTGTGATGATGTTTCATCGTTGTTGGTTTTTCCTGAGAAAATGGAACCCAACATTTCGGTTATTTTAGTCGTATATGACTTGCATTCCGGCTCTTGCACCTTCGCGTTGCATAGCTCATCATAATTGTGCTTCAAATGTGGCACCGCTATTTTCTCCTGTTGGAACAAATTAAAAACATACAAATGTTGCTCTCTATTCTATTTATAGGACAAAACAACTCACAACTAACTCTGTTTCGCATTTATCAAACTCAGACTCATGTCAATGTCACAACTTTTTGTCCCACCTAAAAACGATGGGACAGGGAGTCACTTTCAATCTATCATATGTGCAAAAGACGTAAATGCCCTCATTAACCTGATCATCGAAAAGAAACCCTAGAAACCAAGAGGAAATATATTACCTTGAAAACTTCAAATGGACAGAAATCAGTACCCCCGCATCCCTGTGTATAAAAGATATATGGGTTTTAATGTTTGTTTATATAAACTTTTGCAACAATGTTGTTTTTTAGACGAAATATGCCAACCATGATCAAAGAGCTGTTTTTTTTTTTTTTTTTTTAATTAATGAACTTAATGGGTTAAATACTTAATCTGTACAGTTATACACAGACTGTTTCTTTTTTACTTAATTTCGACAGAATGACTTAATGGTTTAGCCAAAAAAAGAACCTGGATCAAATATATTAAATTGTTAAGAAATTTGAAGATAATCCAAATATAGAAAAGATGAAGGGAAAGACTTACAGCCATTGGGATTGGTTGTTCATTGTGTAAAACTTGCATGAAATATTTATTTGTGTTATTTCGGGAACAGCTGTATAAAACTAAAACATTATTCCCAGCAAAAGGAGCCACTCTGCTTCCCCTCCATGTTCTTTTCTCTGGGGGTTTCGGGGGGTATTTCAACGGCTCTTCTCTTTGTATTTGTTCAAACTCTGCACATAATAACAAATAATTAATTTAATTTTATATAAAATACAGATAAAATAACTAAGAAATACTCACCAGATCCTTCAAGAAAGAGTCCAATCAAACATGAAAAAGGAACCAATGTCTCTGCATGTGCAAACCTTAACGTTGCCTTTTCATAACTCCCTGGTGCATACCCTTCTATAAACAATAAATTAGTAACAACATAAACTGTGTATTCATAATTCATAATTCATATAAATAATAAATGATAGAATTTTCTAATTATTAGTGATTACCTTCTTTTGCTTTAATCGCCTGCTCCATGGACAATATTACATCTTGCAGCAATGGCACTCCCATTCGATAATTTAATGCATTTCCATAACCCTTTACTATGAACATTTCCAGATCATCTGTCCACTCTAATAGACTCACCTATATAAATCATTTTTTTTTGTTTTTTGAGTATATAGGATTTGACAAAAATAGCATCCTACTATAGTTTCTGCAAAATAATTAATAATTGTGTGAATATGAGTACAGATGTACCTCATCATTAGTGAAAAGACCACAAGCTTGATCAGTTATGTCTAACAAGGATGCTTCCTGGAATTTAGTACAAGAAAAGATTTATTAATTAAATACAAAAAATGATTTCCACAGTTGAAAGTTGAAGCCCATCACATGTTTATTACCTGCTTGCATAAAAACCAAAGTGTGGTGGTATCTTTGATTGTGAAATTAAGCCCATAACGTGCTGCTAATGAATGTGTTATCTCTTCTAAAACAGGTTCTTTAAGCTTATCAACAGCAGGTTCCTGTTGTTTCCTATAAGCCTGCAACAAAAGGGAAGCAATTAGGAACAATCTTTAATTTTATTATGATCATATCATAATACAAAAAAGGTTTAGTTATGTACCTTGTAGTTCTTACAACAATCATGGAATCTCAACATTATATCACTTGCACGACTTTCACTCAAAACTGCAAAAGCTCGATGCTTTCCTACTCCAAGTTCTCCTCTCCCACTGAACATGCCCATTCCAAATGAAACAGCACTAGCTGAAGCTCTGGGAATCTAAATCATATTCAGAACAGATATAAAACTGTTAAAACTTATAAGATATGGTAGAAAGAAAAACCATGTTCAAGCTATAGGTTAAGGAAGGAAAACCTGGGATGCTCTAATCTGATATACATCATGGTGATATTCGTCACTAAACAGTTGTTGAAACCGTTCCCTGATTCTGATTCCAAGATTATACATTTCATCTTCTCCTTGACTTATTAGTTCTCCACCTTTGGTTTTCCCCTTCCATGGAGACCTCCATTCCCACAACCAGGAAGGAAGTTTTTCCAAAGATGCCCCTCTTTCTTTTGCGTCTTTCAAAAGAGATTTCAGTTGAGCTGAAAAATTTTCCAGGTCTTTCATCCTTTTCTTGGTAGGTGCACGTGTCCCGTGCCTTGCCTGCAAAAGGATTCACACAATGTTTGTAAAGTGTAAGCAGATATGCATACAAAATGTTGAAAGATATATGAAGAAACAAGATATTGGAAATACCACAAGATTTAGGTGGATAGGAGAACATTGATCAGGGATGTTTGATGAAACAAACGGATTTTCTTTCATGTCTTTTGAAACGCCATATCTGCAGTCAAAACATAAATCACTTCATAAGTTACAAAGGGATTATTCAAAAACATACACTGTGCACTCACAGTAAACATCATTAACACATACGAAGATAAACTAAGATGTAATGTGATTCTTGTGCATAGAAATCTCAACATATGATACATTTCCCCCCTTGAACAACTAGTGAACGTGGATACATCTAGTAGCTGGATATAAAATGTCACTCGCGCTAGGATATCTTTAATTCCTACTATGACTAATAACGAACCATTGAAATCCAATTTTATTTTCTTCGAATCAATTTCCGTCGGTTATTTCAAGTTTAATAAAACCCTAACTGTTCCAATAAGATCATTGCACTGATTGAATCTCAAATATCCTCAAGGAAGTAAGACCAAAACCTACCGACATTAAATTCCTCTTACATAAAAACACCGTATGTGTCGTATTTACTTTTTGTACACTTGTTGATTTGCGAAACGAATCACACCTTTGAAGCTGAACAAATGAGAAACCTAGATCATGAGTGACGAAATCAGAGAAAGGGTAAAGAGTTTACCGTGTTACGGTAGCCAGGTGTTGACGAACGTCAAACGGTTGTTCAGCAGAGGAACTAAATTGAATACGATATAAAAACAGTAGTATGAGGCCTATCTTCGCCACCATCGCCATTGTCAGACACAGACGAGATTCGCCGGAAAGAAGAAAGTTGAAGGCTGAGGAGAAACGAACAAACTGGACTTCTTTTTGGATTCTATCTATGCGTTAAAGGAAACTGACCCACCAAACCGACATGGATGATGATCATAACCGTACAGTTAGATATTGACACGTGGAAATTCATTCTTCCTTCCGTCAACATCTCGTGACATAAATCAGATTATTAGTAAGGCCTCGTTTGATAGTTGCTGATTGAGAAAATGCTAACTGAGAAAGGTCTGTCTGGGTAATGATTGGGTAAGAAATTCTGTTGTTTGATTGTACATCTGACTGAATGTGTTGAGTGATGAAAAATGACCATTTTACCCTGCTGTTATATATATTGATGGATTAAATTGCTGAATGATTATAAAAACATACATATTGTCATACAAAATCTAAATTACACACAAATAAAAAATGTCATACAAAATGTAAATTAAACATAAATAATTTAATATCCAAATAAAAACATAATGAAATTTAAAATAACATAATTTAATGTAAAGTATGTGAAAGTAGTCGATTTGCAATCTGATCACGCAAAACACGCATATATTCAACGGCTTCTGGACTCCATTCTATGTCTTGTATGTTTTCTCTATCAATTCCCTCACCTTGGACGTCAGGAGTAACCATAGTGTCCTCCTCAAAATTTCTAAACAAGTCATCTTCTATATTGTATTTCCTTATAAAATTATGGACCGCGACACAAGCAATGACCATGTCTCTTTGCACTGTAAAAAGATAAGGAGTCATTTGTTTTAAGATTGGGAATCTCGCCTTCAATACACCATAAGCACGCTCAATAACATTTCTAAGTTGTGCATGAGCATGATTGAACCTTTCTTCTCTAGTTAAAGGTCTACCTCTTCGAAAATCGGCTAACCAATACCTAGTATTGCGGTATGGAGCCATAAACCCACGAGTGTTTGTATATGCGGCATCACAAAGGTAATATTTATCTGCAAAAGAATGTGACACATTATATAATGACACGTATTATATAAATAAGATAGATAATAAAAATTATATAAAGATTACAAACCTGGTGGAGGAAATGGAAATCTATAAGTCGAATTGAATGCAACTTCTTTCAAAACTCTTGAATCATGTGCTATACCCTCCCATCCAGCCCAAACAAAGGTGAATATCATATCAAAATCACAAATTCCTATTACATTTTGAAAACATTCTCCTTTTCCTCTTCCTCTATAACGAGTTTGTTGATCAACAGGTACAACCGCATGTACAAGAGTTCCATCTAATGCATCAATTGCTCCGGAAAAAATATTTTTTTAACCGTCTATGTCGTTCCGAGTTATGTCTTGTTAGGTTAGGAGTTGTTAGTACCAAGGTTGCAGAAATCGTTCGACGGTAGCTCGGCGGTGGACTGGGGTCAAGGGATTAATCGGCTAGGCGGGGATTAATCGGGGGATTAATCGGGGACCATTAATTATTAAAAAATTAATAAATAAAACATTAATCCTAAGAATATAACATTATATCTATTTAAAAGTTACTAAAAATTAATAAATATAACATTATAACATGATACTATGATTACAAAAACCCTTTTGATCCCTAATACATCAGACCTAAATTACCAACAATTGCATTTGGATCCAAGTCTGCATAAAATGGGGAGAAAAAAGTGTTATGAACAATGGGTTCCAATAGCATCAGGAAGAGATGTGGACCTGCAACCTGTTGTCTACTGCGTTTGGAACTTTGTGAATGTTAAGGAGTTGTTGGTACCAAGGTTGCAGAAATCGCTCGACGGTAGCTCGGCGGTGGACTGGGGTCAAGGGATTAATCGGCTAGGCGGGGATTAATCGGGGACCATTAATTATTAAAAAATTAATAAATAAAACATTAATCCTAAGAATATAACATTATATCTATTTAAAAGTTACTAAAAATTAATAAATATAACATTATAACATGATACTATGATTACAAAAACCCTTTTGATCCCTAATACATCAGACCTAAATTACCAACAATTGCATTTGGATCCAAGTCTGCATAAAATGGGGAGAAAAAAGTGTTATGAACAATGGGTTCTAATAGCATCAGGAAGAGATGTGGACCTACAACCTGTTGTCTACTGCGTTTGGAACTTTGTGAATGTTAAGGGATTCAATAGCAGGAGGCTGTGGATATGTGGGAATTCCATGATCGATGATTCCATCCTGATTATTGCTATATAACTATATAACACACAGGAGGCGGCGACGATTGTAGAAGCTTCAGAAGGCGAAGACTGGTTTAGCTTCGAGGATGACGACTGACAGACTGCGACGACGTGAATGGAAGAAAAAAACGGTGTCGGAGGAGGGACAGATGACATCGAAGAAGAAGATGGCGTCGTTTTAGAAGCTTCAATTCATGCTTTCTTTCATTCCTTCATACTACAAAGAGAATTTCAAAAAAGAAAAGAAATGAATGCGATGGAGTGAGAAGAACCCTAGTAGCAATTCTAACAATTTGACACTTTTGCCCTAAATTTTTTTTTTTACCGATTAGGGCGCCTAGACCCGCCTAGACCCGATAATCTCCGTCTTTGACCGATTTTGACCACGTCCGATAATAGGGTCCGATTAGCTATAAACGTCGACGGTGGAGGACCGCCAAGCGCCTAGGCGCCGATTAATCGGCCGCCTAGGCCGATATTTGCAACACTGGTTGGTACTATAATTTCTTTTGCAAAACACATCATTGCTGTTAGGACCTCGTGAAAACATTGATGAATCGTTTGTGTGGAGTGATGAAATCTTCCCTTAACCGCGCGAAAACGTTCATTATGTCCTATAACATGTAAGAAGATAGCCATCTTCTCTTCAATGCTTATTGTCCTACTAGATTGCAACCAATTTTTTTGGGTAAAATGGTTGCATAATAATGCAAATGCCTCTTGTGTAAGACGCATCATATCGAAACATTGTGTAGGGTCTCCGTACATCAAATCTTGTGTATATGCATACCCGCTTGAATCGTTATCTCTAATTCTATGAATTCTGATTAGTCTGCGCCGGTTTGACCTCAACCAATAAAACACAAGTAAAACAAAAGCTACAACTTCACCATCAGAAACCATACTTGATCTATTACAAACAATTAGGTAACATGTTAAAGTAAAAAAAAAATAATGCACCAAAAAAATGAGTAAACAACATCAAAAGTAACAAAATTCATATAACAAACGTTATATAACAAAATACTAGTAAACCAAAAAGTCATCAAACATAGGATCCAAAAAACTAGTAAACATCATCCAAAAAAGTCATCAAACATAGGATCCAGAAAACTAGTAAACATCATTAAAAAAAAAAAAAAAAAAAAAAAAAAACCTAGTATCCAAACTTTTCTACCCGCACCTATCAAAGGTAACCATACTTCCTACCCGCACCCATCACCCACGACTCACAACTACTATGCGAAAGTCGTAACCAAACTTTTCGAACATCAGCACTTTCACCAAATAGCAAAAGAGCGGTCTTGTGTCTTTCATCTTCTTCTCCCCATTCCATTTTGTTCAATTTCTCCATACACGCATCAACATCCTTATCCATTTCACTTTTTTCAATTCTTTCATTTTTTTTCCACTAACGACATTGCAAACTTGACAATGTCCTCTTCAACTTCTAATGCCCTTGCATCTCTTTTTTTTCCACCAATTCTTTTTTTTCCACCAACTTCCTTATTTTTTGAACGTCCCGAAGATTCTTCACTTGCACCTACGTGTTGTGTTGAGGTTTCCATTGGAACATCATCATCAAAATCATGGGGACTAAACTCTTCTATAGGACGAGAGAGTGTAGAAGATGGCCCCCAACTTTGAAATCCGGTTGATGTAACGCCTGTGTTTCTGGGCTTGTCGTTAATGTTGATATAATAGTCTAGGTTAACTTTTGTAACCCGTTTTGAAATAATAGAAGTATATTATTCGAGTATTATGTGTTTTGTGTCTAATTGCTTAATTATGTGGTTTGATTAATTAAGAATAAAAATAAGCGTCAAAAGTAAAGTATGAGATAAGTCCGATATCTTTACATAAAGTTGTAGTGGTCGAAATGAGGTTTCCGAATATATAAAGAATGCCAAAATCCGAGTTATAACGAAGAAGTTATGACCTGTCGAAGTTTCGCGACAGAACCGGCACGACCCAGCGCGACGTAAATAGTGAATTTAAGGTAGATAGATATCTATCCTTAGTGATCTAAATGAGAATTGAAGATCTCATCGATAGTAGTGCAACGACGAAAAGACAGACGGAAACGGAGTTCAGATGAAGGAGTTGTGAATTTCGAACGGAGTTTTCCTGTCCCGGCCTACTAAAGATAATATATAAGTAATATACTTATAATATATTAAAAATAAATCAAAATTAGCCAATGGAGTCTAAACGAGAGTTGTAGAGCATAATCTCACCTTCGCGTCGATATAAAGAACGTCGAAAACGGAGTTCGTATGCGAAAGTTATGAATTTCTGAAGTTCGGGGCGCGAAACCCCAAAACTGTCAGAGACCACGACGTGGCAAGCAGTGCCACGACGTGGCAAGTCTCCTGACACCTCCGGAAGGCCCCCAGATGCAACTTGGGATGACGCATGCAGTGACGACCAAGCCCACGACGTGGAAAAAGGTTGCCACGACGTGGCAAGGGCCAAATTTGCCCTATAAATAGATTTGAAGGGCAAGCCGTTTAGGGTTGCTATTTTCTCTCTTTTCTCTCCCGTTTTGCATCGTTTTGCGTGCCAGAAATACCTCGAAGCCCCGGTATTATTCTCAAGCCCCGAAGCAAGTCCCGAGATCCCGAGAAGTGCGGTTCCCGAGCCGAAGCTCTGCCCGCGAGAAGTTCGATTTTTGTGAAGATCTTCCAAATCTGCTGAGGATTACTACTTCTGCAAGTCGTAGTGCTGTCTGATCATCTTCTGATCAAGTGAGTGTATACTACCTTTCATAAACACGATAATACTACAAGTATGGTTTGAGTGTATTAAGTATATTGTTGTTTATGTGTATAATTTTGTTGTTATAAGTGTGAATGTATATTCATTCTCTTCTATCTCATAGATCTGATTTACTTTCTATGAAATACGTGTTATGTGGGTGTGCCTCATCTGTTATGTGGAATATGTATTGAATGAAAATGATATACAGGTTTTAAACTATGTATGAAAATATATATTTTTATCTACTAATATGTTGGGTAGAACATGGGTAGATAGTTGGTGTGTAATAAACAGATGAGAGGCCTCGATGTTGTTGTTGTTGTTGATCTAGTTATTCAGCGGAGTATGGATAACGACCACAGACTCTTTCTAGACAGTCTTGTGGAACGCTAGCAGGTTCATAACCTGTAGGTGTTGTGAACGATGTGTTCACCGGTGTACTCTATCCCCCTCATGGTTGCCTTTAGGACATCTATTGTTGAGGAAACCCCTTAGCAGTGATGTCCGTCCCGATGAAAATCCTAGATTAGGTCCCTCGAGATAGATGTTATTTTAGGGACGTAAAGTGAGGATAACGGGAATGGGTAATCGGGATAGTGATTGGTTGGTGAAATTAAATATGAATATTTATTGTGGGTTGAAAACCCTATATGCTCACCAGGCTCCCAAGCCTGACCCACTCAGTTTTAAATGTATTACAGGTAGTGTCGCGAGGGCATAAGATGGTCGAATCATCAAGTTGTTTTGTTTACAAGTCTGTATATGTATATATTTGTTGAATGACTTGTAATGTTATCATTTATGCTTTATGGTCTGTATCGGAACATGACATCCCGAGTTTTGATTATATAATGAAAATGCATCTCTTGATGAAATGCTTTGATAAATATTATTTTATCATGTTTTGTTTTGGGAACAAATTCCGCAACACTTTTAAATCAAAAGGATTTACTCTGAAATTATTTTAAAAAGCATAAATGAAATCGGTCTTTTTTGGCCGTGATTTTGGGGATGTCACAGTTGATGTCGACCCTTCAAATAGTTGGGTGCAAAGATCAGGGAACAATAGGGGTTTAGTTTTCAATGACAACACGAACTTGTTCAACTGTTTACAATTTTTATAAATATTAGTATATGTTATGAAAATAATCATAATAGTATTGATTAAAAAAATAAATTTAATCAAATAGTATATGTTATAAAAATAATCATAATAGTATTGATTAAAAAAATATTACCTTCCCCTCTTCTTTCCATTGTTCATCGGTCAAATTAAATTTATTTTTTATAGGATCATATATATTGCCGGTTTTGTTTTTGAGTTTCACCCAAGCAACATACTTTGATTTGTAGTAGTCAAAGTGGTTTCTCATTTGCTTCTGATCAACCTCTTTACCGTGTTCGTTTATCAATTTTTCGCGTATTGTCTTCCATGAACTTGCCTTAAGCCCAGAACCCTCACGACCATTAGTGGTTAGTTCATGGATACATGCATCAAGAAAAGTTTTGTCCTCACTCTCGTTCCAAACCAACATCCTAAAACATTAATATTTAAAGTAATTTATCATAGTTTTTATCAAGTTAAAGAACAATTTTAAACATAAAGCAATTTTCAACCAAGGAAGTTAACATCATCCTAAATTATGATTTGATAACTTATACACAAAACATCAATATTCAAGCTAACAATTTCACAAAAGAAAACAAGCTAACAATTAAGGTCAACAATATCAAAGATATAAAATTAGAAAAAAAAAACAGCCCAATTTTTGATTTTATAGCTTATACTTTTGATACTAACACAAGCTCAATAATTGGAAGGCATGTGATGTTGCATGCATTCCCCCTCTCGCCCACTCTTCAAGGAACAATTGGATTATTAAAAAAGTTAGGTTACCATTAATTTTATAATAATTATTTATTATTAATTTTACTTTTGTACTTTACACATAAAAACACAACATTTGATTGTATTTTCTGTAAAACATGTGATTGTGGAGAAAACACAACATTCAATTGTTTCTCCGGTTCATATTTTACTTTTGTACTTTACAAACCTACTTGTATTTTCCGATTCACATTCAATTTCAATTCACAAGCTATAAAATCAAAATTCAGAAAAAAAAAAAACTTCCAATTCACTTTCAATTTCAATTCATAAGCTATAAAATATGAACCGGAGAAACAAACTTCCAATGTGAATTGGAGAAAAAAACTTCAAATTCAGAAGAAAAAAAAAAAAAAAAAAAAAAAAAAAAAAAAAAAAAAAACTACCAATTCACATTCAATTTTAGAATTCATAACATTAGAAAAAAAAAACTTCAATTTTCAGTTCTTATACACAAAGAACTACAAAACAAAACATAAACAAACTTCCAATTCACATATAATTTCAAAATTCATCATATTAGAACAAACAATTTCAGATTTCAACAAACAATTTCAGATTTCAGTTCTTGTACACAAAGAACTACAAAAAAAGCTTATCATATGAACATACATGTTGAGAATTCATAATATTCTAACAAATACTAATTTGATGTCATAAAGAACTACAAATTTCATACCATCAAAGCATAAATGATATCTGATTTTGAAAATTATTAACAGAAAAATTATCTAACCTGTGTGATGGATCGAGAAGGCGTCACTGATGGCGGTGGCGGAGGTCCGGCGATCCAGCGGCGGAGGTCCGACGAGATGGCACAGGTCCGACTGGTCCAACTGTTTGGCGTTCAATGTTGTGGAGTTCTTCCTGGCGGCTGCTGTGCTTTTAGGTCACTGGAAGGGAAGCGAATGGGGAAAGAAATAATGACGCAGGGGCAAGATAAGGGCAAGATTGTCTAATTTCCAGTCAGCAACTATTTAAAAACTGAGCCAGAAAGCGATTTGGGTCAGCAGATCTTACCGAGAAAGCTCAAATCAAACACCAAAGGTCTGACCGAGTCAGCCCAATTTGCTGACTCGACCCAGTCAGACATTTATCAAACACTCCCTAAGTTAGACTTGTCGATAGAAAAAAAAATTAACTAATCAATTATTTTTAGTAAATTCTATTATGAAATCACTAAATTTTTTTCAATTAAAACATTTTTACAAATTTTTAAATAAAAAACTTCATGATTAATACATCTATTAAGTGTTAGGCTTTTATATGGTTGTTAGTCATAGAAATTAGGGCTACTATGTTGATTCTTTGTTAATCAAACAAGATTTTGATTATTTTGTCTTGTATCAAAATTTGGGATTGTAAGCATGTCAACTGAATCAATTGATTAGGGTTTAATATGTGTCGTATTGCATTATGTCAAATTTATTTTGTATAAGTCATCAATATAATTTCCTCTTTCTCAAAAAGTTATCAATATAATTTAGTGTATTTTAGTGTCTTTTTTTCCTTGATTTAGAACAAATGGGATTATATATTCTGGGAGTGTGAATGAGAGTGAGAGATGTGTATATGTGATGTTGTTTGTTTTTTTTGTTTTGCCTTGAGTTGTTTTCTATTGGTTTATATTGGAGATGTTTTGAGGATGTAATGATGTAGTTGGTACCTTAGATAATATTTTTTATAGTCAATAATATTAGGTTAAAACTCATGGACACCATGGATGAAAAAGAAAAAAATATTATAAATAAATCAAGATTATAATTGAACAATAATAAGAAAAAATTTATTAATTTATAAAGATAGATGTTTTCAAATATTCTGAAAATATATATATTATTAAAGACGTGGGCTTGAAATTTCGTTCCTTGTCAAAATAATAAATTTATTAATTTGTACTTGCATGATAGAGGTTTGAAATATTACAAAAATGATAACATTTTTCATGACATAAGTTTTATGACACACATTAGTTTCACATGAAATCATTACACTTTTTAGCAAACTAATAAGTTATATTTTCTGATTGTAGATGTTTAAGCCACAACAACATATGCATGCCAAGATGAAACTAATTTATGATATATTATCTTGACAAAATATCCATTA
The DNA here is from genome assembly GCF_051521515.1 of Lactuca serriola. NCBI lineage: Eukaryota > Viridiplantae > Streptophyta > Magnoliopsida > Asterales > Asteraceae > Lactuca > Lactuca serriola. Next base: position 219,718,224 of record NC_136416.1, read on the forward strand.
TAACTAGATATAAGTTTTTGCATGCATATTTCATAATTGATAAATATTTTTCATGTGTATTCTCCCCCAAAATAATGAAAACATTAAAAAGGGGTCGTAAACACTCAACCTTAAAGCGTGAGTTTGATTTGTTCAAAGTCAGTTTATTTTGAGAAACTGGACGTGAGAAAGTCAGAGGTTCTTCAATTTCAACAATTCTAACCTTATTAGGATTAGGGGACATATTATATGTAGGTAAATTTGTTTTACTATGCTCAGAATATATGTCTATTAGCTTATGGTTACCAACATACGTATCTAAATGGTGAATATCCTGATCAGAACCCAAAGTCCAAATTGTCAAATGGTCTCAGAAAATGATAGTAGAGCAGCTTAACGTTTGAATCAATATGCTCAAGCTCCTCCATCATCTCGTCAATGTCGTGAATGGAAAAGGTGTCAATGTCTAGCAAATCAATGTATATTTGTTTGCCTTTGATGTACCTTCTTCCAAAGAACTGTGTAAACTCTCCACCATGGTGTAATCTGATAGAGAATATCGTAGGATGTCCAACTATAGATTGAGAGGAAAGATCAATTAAATTCCTAACATATTGATGGAAATTATGAACACTTACCATATCTATGAGAAACGTCAATCTCGTCCATGGTAGCACATATCCTCCAAGGCATCATCGTCGTCTTCAACTGTAGTGTTTCACGTTTAGGGTTTTCTCGATCAATGGTTTTCAATCGGGGTGTGTGAAGGTTTTGTGTCCGATAAAGAGATATAGCGTGAATGTTATAAACAAATCATCTTATTTCTAAGCGGTAGAACGTTGCAAAGGTAAAAGGTCAAATATGCCTCCGGCATGCAAGACACGTAAGGAGTCTAATAGAAAAAGTTGATGAAATCTTATAACATGGACTAGTCGCCTTACATAATTAAAAAATGAGGATAGTCTGAGTTAAAAAAAAAATTAGGGACCAAGCTTGCAATTTATGCTAAACCATAGCGACCATTCGTGTAATTCTCTCTTTTATTTTTTTGAAAAATTGTCAAACGGTCATATGACTGTTTCTTTTATATTTCTTTCTTCCTTGTATTGAAGCGTAGTAGCACTGACGAAGCTTTTACTCACGATGCATGGGGGCGGTGTAGCTCCTTCACTTACGCATGACTATGTAAAGTCGCTTCGATATAGCCTTAGGGTTTTAATCAAAATAACAAATGTGTCATAACATCCAATTACACTTCCGTTAGGCTCCTTAATTGTCACAAGTAAATTTCTTATTGTTATTGTTATAACATGTGAGTAATTTTTTAAAAATATACTAAATCTTTATCTAGAGCAAATTACAAAAATTGTCCCCTTTCTTATTGTCACTTTGTTTGGTCCAAAAATGATTTTTTTTTTTTTCAGTTTTAATTCTTATTTCAAGATTTTGTATCAATTTTGGTCCACGGGGTTATGAGTGTGATTCTTATTCAATATTTCATATCCACTAGTCTTTATATCAAGATTTCAAGGACCAATATCAAATATGAAACTTTGAAAAAAGAGATTTCAAATATGACATATCAAAAATAGAATACATAGGACCATTTTTTATAACTTACCCTTTTATCCATATTTTGCAATTAAACCTACTTTTTGAGTAATAAATAGCGAATTAAATCTTTTGGATGGCTTGACAAAAGAGTTTGAAATAAAACAATTATGTTGCCGATACAAACTTCAACATATTTTGATCTCCGGGACCACGTGGTTTACATACTACATGGCTTGAGATTTTTCTTGAGCAACAAGATCCACACTTCCAATTTCTTTGTAGTTTTAGAAAAAAAAAATTGTGAAAATTTTTAAAAAATAGACAAACTAAACGCGTTTTCAAAATTCTCATTTTTCTTGGAAATTTTTTTCAGAAAAATGTTCATTTTTCGTCAACTAAACGCACCCACAGTAATTTTGTAGGATGATTAGTTTTCAACATTACTTTTAAAAATGTGTCATGGTCATTCAACCTAAATGTATTTATTCTTCCATAAGATAAGATTACATGCTAGACTCCAAAAATTACACGGCCGCCATAAATTCCGGTCTATATAGATTGCAACTATTTTACACAATCAAATTTTGTACAACTGAGCCTTCAATTTTTATTTTTTCTGGTCAAACAAAAATATTGTGAAAAGGTAAATAACATACATAGACCCATAACATAACTAAAAAAATACTGCTAACACAAGCATGCAAGAACGGAAAGGCCATAAATAAGGCAAGATTGAAGATACTGTAAAAATGTTTTTTTATAATTTGGTGTTTTAATTGTCGAATTCAACAATTTAAGCTTACAATAACAACAATTTGTATGGAACTAAAGGAAGGAGCACTCATAATGGCTTATGAAGGGTGGGATCCATAGCTGAAAGCTCTGCATACATGTTTGATATTTCCTTTGCAAAGTACGCCTTTGCCTGTGGTCTCTTCACCTGAAACAAACAAACACCACAGTTTCACTCCTTTTAAGCAACCACCTACTTACTAATAATAGCAACCTATTTGCTCTTTTCCTTACTAGAACCCATCATTTTAAAAATCAAATCAAATATGTTGGTATTATTTGGTTAAAGAAGTAGGTTGCTATTATTATCTGAGAACAATAGAGGTAGGTCAGGTGGGTACCTTGAACGTGGGGGTAAGAAGGCCATTTTCCACACTAAATGGTTCAGCCACTAGGGTAACAGCTTTTGCAAACTCAAAACCTCTCAGCTGAAATAAATAAAGATGTAAAATTAGTGTTTGTTGAAGAAAATATAAAAATTAAAGTAAAAGTGGTTGTCATATTTAAAAAAAGATCACCTGAGCTTCCCTTGCTACAACATCCATCTCACCCAAAACAGCTGCTTTTGCCCTTGGATCATTGCATAGTTGTCCTAAATCATTATACTGCATACACACACACCCGCCCCATAAAACCTTATTTAATGAAATAATAATAATAACATATGATTAATGATGATGGTCTGAATATGCGTAAATGACCATTTTACCCTTCTGTTCACAAGTGACTGACAAATGACTGTTTGTTTATTTGAGAACTGTTTAGAAACGATGCTGAATAACAAATGACTGTTTCGTGTCAATAAATGACCATTTTATCCTTCTTTTTGTAGGAAATTACCATTTTACCCTTCTGTTTATAATTGACGCTGAATTAAAAAAAAGTCGGTATATGACCATTTTACCCTTCTGTTTAGAAGTAATGCTGCATAACAAATTACTGACTACGTGAGTAAATGACCATTCTACCCTTCTATTTATAGAGTAAATGACCGTTTTACCCTTATGTTTAAAAGTGTTCTGAATAATACAAATGAGAGAGTTTACTTGAGAGCAGTTAAGAAGTGATGCTGAATAATATGTGTGAAATTGACAATTTAAGAGTAAATGACCATTCTAGCCTTGTTAGAGTACCTTTATGCCCTGAGATGCAGCCCAATCCTTCATTACATCCGGATCAACAGAGATGATAGCCACCAAAGATGAGTTGAAGCTATCACCTGATCACACAAAAACAGTCAGCAGGTTATATTTATTTATGTTTAATTAATAAAGCAAAATCAGTGTCCTTGGTCCTTACCGTATATGAAACTCTGGCTAATAAACCTACACTTGGCATATACATTTTCAATTTTATCAGGTGCTATATACTCCCCTTGTGCCAGCTTAAATATGTTCTTTTTCCTGTGTCACAAATCAAAGAATATTTATTCTTATTTCTTAAAAAAAAAAGACCAAAATGCCCCTGGAGTTTCTCAATAAATACATACCTGTCAATAATCTTAAGGCGTCCTCCAGGTAACCACAATCCAATGTCCCCTGTGTGAAGCCAGCCTTCATCGTCGAGTACTTCTCTTCTGCTCAATTATGTGAAAAGATCATATCAGTTGAACCAACAGATTTTATTTTTTTTATAAAAAAAAAAAAAGAAAAGAAAAAGAAATTATGTTAGTGACAGACGTCTGGACTTCATCTTTGTAGTAGCCTTGAAAGATGATGGGCCCACGAACACAGATTTCTCCACGAGGATGAGGCTGATCATCAGAGGTGTAATTCATCTCAGGTACATCATCAAGTTTTATCTCTGAAAAAAGAAACATAATGTTAGGACACAATCACACAACAGATTCTGATTAATAGTTTGTTTATACAAAATCAGTTAAATGATGAAAAACCGATGACATGTGGAAATTCAAAAAACTGAATTGTGTCATTTTCTTCAAGGTTATCAGAAAAAGAACCAATAAGGCTGATTTTTCTAAAACCCTTAATTTAAACATGAAAATAATATTTGAATTTAAACATGAAACCATGTATGACATGTTTTAAGTGCTAAAAGTAATTATAAAAACTCTATCTTTAAACATACAATGTTGCAATAGAAAGAAATGAAACTAAGATGTAAAAAAAAAAAAAAATAGCACATTGCTATTTCTTGCATCTAAACCTTCCTAAAAAAAAAAAAAAACCTCACCACATGCAGGATTAGGAGAACCAACATGACCAGACAAGTTATCACCATCATCCATGATTGTTATGACACTGCAGCTTTCCGTCATACCATACCCTTCAATAACTGAACACCCAAAGCATCTGCACAAAACAAAAAGACGAAAATGTCCCTAAAAAGATAGCTTGATGACATATAAAAAGGCGAAAGAGTGTGTTTACTTTACTATAAGTAGAGTTGATGATGATTAACTTACACCCTTAAAAAGTCCATGATATCAGGAGACAAAGGCGAAGCACCTGAGCCCATGAAACGGACACGTCCTCCAATTTTTGCTTTTATTTTATTGAATACCAATCTGTCCCAAATTGGTGATGGCTTTCGACCTACAACAGACACATACAATAATTACCAAAAGACGTAAATACCCTCCACTTCCTTATTATTGAAAATATCCCTATTAAAGGTTGTCCGGTCTTGTCCCGTGTAACACACGCAGCCTAACGAACAAGATCTAACAAAAAACATTCAGTCTGTGTATAAATAAACAAGGGTATACCCGTCATTATCGCCTGTTTCTTAGAATTGTATGCAGCAGTAAATAGTCTGTGCTTTAAAACCCCAGAAGTGTTTACAGCATTCATGATCCTACACAAAAACAGGCCCAGAAATGTTAAGGATATTAATTAAAAAAAAAGGAAATTTATTTAGATTTTAGAAATGGCTCTACCCAGCATATATTCTATTGTAGAGACGAGGTACACTACAGAAAAGTGTTGGTCTTAGAACTGCCAAGTCATCCATCAATTTCAAATTGTCCTGCACAAAACATAAACTAATATCAGACAAACCGTTGTTTTTGGGTCTGTTTATTGTGGTCCCACAAAATTCTCTTGCAATTTTGGTCCTTATATTGATCTATCTTAACAATTTTGGTCCTTGTTCCAAGTAAAATGATGACTACTCTACCACCCTTTATTTGAATTTTTGATAAAATAATTAAAAGAAAAAAAAATCAGAAAAGAGTAATATAGTCATTTCACTTGGAACACGGACCAAAACTGCAAGAGAAGTTACTGGGACCAAAATTGCAAAAATCAGCTATACAAAGGGACCAAAAATGTAATTTACTCTAATCTGTATTACCAGTTTGACATGCAACCAGGCATCTTAAATTCAATGCTTCTTTGAGATATATTAATTTATTGATTATTTGAAAAAAAAATAGTACTTTTCCATTGAATTGTAAAAATTAAAGCAAGCTACATGTATAATTGTAAATAAATAGTACATACCCCTTGGTAAAAACCAACAGCAACACCACAGTATGACAACATAATTTGGTTAGCTCTCTCATAGATATGTGCCAGTGGAAGATAAGATATGTAACTGTCCATTCAAAATAAAGCATAAAGGAGTATTTAACAGAAAGTATGAGCATAGTCATTAAATTTGGGAATAGAAGAGAAGGGCTAAAAATGCAAGAAATAGCAACATAATTTCATTTATTTGTTTAGTATAGCATCTTTACTTTGATTTCTTTCTACTTTGAAAAATCTACTAGGTATAACAGTGAAAATTGCTATAACTGGGTGGATTTTTCAATTTTGTAAAACGAAGAAATGGAAGTGGGATGCTATAATAGTTAATAAATAAATTTATGAAAGTATGTTGCTATTTCATGCATTTAAACCTAAAAGAGAAACATACATGTCTGTGGAGTTGAATTTAATTGACAAGGTCATAGCTGCGACACTTGCAATCAAGTTCCCATGTGTCAGAACAACACCCTACACACATCAAATACATAAATTTAATATATATAGATTTTATAAATTTATAAGTAAAAATTGAGATGCTTAATGTTACCTTTGGTGTTCCAGTAGTACCACTTGTGTAGCATATGGTTGCAATGTCTTCAGACTTTGGAGGGCAAAAAGGTTTAAGATTATTATGACCCTACAAGAAAGATTATTAATTATTAGGAGAAATTGATATTATCAAATTAAGCTACTAGGAAGTATTAACTTCTCCTTATAGAAGAGTATTGATGCTTAGCGATTTCCTTCTTTTTCAACTGAAATTAGAGTTTTTTTTTTAACTTCCTAAAATACCAAGTTGATAAAACAATTAAGAGTCCTTAATTCAACCAACCTGACTCAAGAGTTTTGAATAAGATACAAGTTTCACACCGGATGTTTCCGGAAGAGAGGGAAGGTGCTCTTCTACCCCTCCTACTACCTGAAAAATGGATGCCACAAGAGGAAAAGAATTTTATAATAAAGCAAGCAACATCATTTCTGTATAAATTCTTTGTTGCTAAAAAACATACAAAGAGGTTTGAGAACATACCACTATTACACGTACACTACTAATCTCAGATAAGAAGCTCAACAACTGCAAGTTGAGAAAAGATTGTAAGCCTTGATTCTATAAGAATATTTTTTTTACAACTTCTCCTTTTCGATCTTTATTCAAATAACTTTTTTTTATTTTAAAATGACTTACGATGTTCAATGTACTTGGCACACAAAAAACCGCCTGTAAATCAGCATGATTTATGATGTACTTAACAGCATCAGGACCTGAAAATCAAGTATTAGGAACACACTAGAGATCTTACATCTATAAAAAAAAACTTATGACACCACACTTACACACCAAGAGTGTCATATAAAGGCACAGAAACATATGAATATGCTGAACATGCATGATCTGCAACCATCCACTCTGGTCTATTTATCAAATAAAGTCCAATGCATGCTCCCTGCTCCAAAACAACCCAAATCATATGGCTTTTAGACATTCTTTTATGGTTAAATGCAAGAAATAACAACATACTTTCATCCATTTGTTGATTATAGCATCCTACTTTCATTTATTCTTATTCAAAACAATGTATTTTGAAGATTCTACCAAATTGTATCAATGTCGAAATATAATGTCTTAATAAGAAAATGGGTAGTAGATTTTGTGAAGTATAATTAATGTCTTGATAAGAAAAAGATTGAAAGTATAATGTTGTAATAGAAAGAAATGATAGTGGGATGCTATAATACACATATAAATGAAAGTAAGTAGCTATTTCTTGCATTTAAGTAACATACTTGAGCAAAGCATGTTAGAGGAGATGGAGAAAAAAAAACAGAAAACTGAACTCACTTTTGATAATCCATAATACTGCAGGCCAGATCCTATTGCAGAACGAGCAGTGGCTGTTTCTCCATATGTCATCCACTTGTACCTTAAGGTACAAGTCAGTCAAACATGTTAATAATAATATGAGTTAATGTGAAAGTAGTCAACTCTGGTCAACATGGAATGGAACTTTGTTAAATTTATAAGTAGACTTACTCGCCAACTGTTCCATCTACTCGTACACGTGAACCCAAGTACTTGTAATCTGGGTATGTATCAACTGCATATCTGAAAACATAATATCACTTATTGTGAAATTCGTTTCAAGATTACAAATAAGGTTAAGAATCAGTTATTAATTCTTCCTATATAACAACATTGTGATGAAAAATCTACCCAATTATAGCAAACACAATCCAAATACAAAACAATTTTCACTGCTACTACTAAGATTTTTCAAAGTATAATGTCTTATATGGGAAAAAAAAAGTTGAAACTACAATGCCTTCATAACAAGCATACTGAAAGTACAATGCTGTAGTTTGAAAAATCTACCTAATTATAGCAATTCCACCCTACAAAGCAATTTTTAATGATCGTTGCATAGATTTTCAAAGTATAATGTCTTAATAAGAAGAAAAATGTAAGTACAATGCTATAATTGGGTAGATTTTCAAAGTACAGTATCTTGATAAGAAACATACTGAATGTAAAATGCTGTAATAGAAGGAAATAGAAGTAGGATGCTATAAAACACAGATAAATGAAAGTATGTCGCTATTTCATGCATTTAGCCATTTAATCTAAGTAACACTAGTAAAACATGAGAAACTATCATAAAGGGGCAGAAAATTATCAAGAAGTGTTCATAGTGAAGATGATTAAGATGCTCACACAAAGCTGTCATGCAATGTTTCAATATCAGGATGATCAGGAAATCTGGTAAGAAGCTTCAATGGAGAACGTGCAGATCTGCCAGGATGAATCAGTTTTGTAAGAAGCCAGTTATACCAACATAGAAAAAATAAGATAAAACTATAAAACTGAAAGATTATTGACTGAAATAAAATATATCTATCCACCTGTATACATTCCATTTTCCTTCCTTCAATTTCTCTGGAAGAACAACACTGTATCTTTGCTCTGCAGCATATTCATGAATGTGTGATTAAATTAAACATCATTTAGAAACTTATGTTTATTAAGTCACTTTGTGTGTGGCACTTCAGATCATGAGATAAGTTTAGTAAAAAAATCTATGAAGTTCTTCATTGACTTGACATAAAGTTCTTAATTTACTTAATAAACTGTTTCAAGACCACTTTGTACTACTTGCCTCAATAATTCAAGTCTATATACCTATGTTTCCAATATAACATGCTGCTTGCCTATATGATTTGACTTGTACAGTAGTTAATGTGAAAAATAAAACAGGGAAATTAGGGAAGAGGTGCTTGTATACATAAGCGGAAAGATAAAAGAAGGTTCTAGAATGAGATTTCTAATTAACATAGCAGGACAGCAGAAAACTGTTACATAAAGATATCTAATTACATAAGCAGAAACTGTTTTATATTTACTTGCCAATATCATTTGACCACTACAGTAGGTAAGGTGAAAAAGAAAAAGTACTATTACTCATCTGATACTTGGAATACATAGAACAGAATCAGATGATTACCATCAAAGAATTCTCCGGCAGTGCTATTGGTTTCAATCTGAGAGTGGGTATTGTCGGTTGACGTAAGAAGATGGCTGTGAATTGCAGTAAGGCGTCGACCAGCGATCGAGTTTGAATCCTCCATCCAATAATCAGAAGCTCGATTACACTGTCAATCAGTTGCAGGTAAAAGATAAAACAGCAATTACAGAATCAATCTCCAGTTTTGGGGCAATTGGTGGTCGATATGAAAGTCTGAATTTGATGTAGATACATATACACGCGTGTGTGTAAAGAAAAAGGAAAATAGAGAGATAAATAGTATAGAAAGGAGGGCACGCAATTCTATGGTGAAGATGACAGAATAAATTACAATAATTGTTTGATAATTGAGGAGGATATATATACACATACACATGTTGTCGAGAGAGATGAAAATTGGAAAGGTATTTAGGGAATTGGATAAGGGTTAGGTTAAAAAAGAAATCAACGACCTCCTTCCATACTTGAAACGATCAGATCACAGGAAATGAATGACAAAGTGACGGCTGCATTCAACGAGCCGTGTGGGGGTCATGGGCCGACATCTGTGCATAAACATTGTCACATTAAAAAGTGGTCCTCAATAAGATTTTGATATGTTTCCAAATTGGATTTTACTCGATAAGATTTAGATTCTTTATACAGTAATTAAAGGCTTTTAGGGATCGGTGGGCTTAGTTGTTTTAGATGGCAAAAGTTTTTTTTGGAAAAGTTACAAAAAAAATAAGGTTTTTTAACTTTTCCAAAAAGTTGATTTTCCTTCCATCTAAAATCCAAAAGTATCTTTTAAAAGTCTTTTGTCAAACATCTTTTACCTTTGATCTTTTCCTAAAAGGTCTTTTGGTCTCTCAAAAGCTAAATCAAACACCCCTTTATTCGGTTTAATCTTGTATATATTTTTTATTGGGTCTGAGTCGGTTAGAGCTGACCCAATAATCAACTATCAATAGGTCAAAAAATTTACTTTATGTTATAGTAGTTGTCTAAATGGGATAATAACTTAAAATGGTAATATATTTTTCGATTTGTACACATTTGGTCATTGAGTTTTTTTTTTTTTTTTTGGGGGGGGGGGGGGGGGGGGGGGGGGGGGAAATCTCTGGAAAAGTCTCAATATTTTACCCTAATTTACGAAAAAATCCCAAACTAAAATTGGTTTATGAAAAAGTCCCCAAAACCGGTAAAAATGATGATTTGGCCATATTTTCCCGGTTTGTCGGATTCATTACTTACCCGGAAACATTAAAGTCCCATTATTTTACCATAATTTTCATTAAAGTTCTATTATTTTACCATAATTTTGGACTTATTCGTAAATTATGGTAAAATAATGGGATTTTATTAAATCGTTAAGTAATGAAACCGGTAAACCGGGAAAATAGGGTCAAATCGTCATTTTTACCGGTAATTAGGACTTTTTCATAAACAAATTTTAGTTTGGAACTTTTTTGCAAATTAGGGTAAAATATTGGGACTTTTTCGGAGATTTCCTTTTTTTTCGTCCACATTTATCCCTTCAATTTGTTAAACTGTACACATCCAGTCCTTATGACCGGTTACTCCAGATTGGCTAGAAAAAATGATTTATTAAGGTAATATATTTCTCATTTTGTACACATTTAGTCCTTAATATTTTTGTACACATTTAGTCCTTAATATTTTTTTTGTTTCAAAATAAGTCTATTTTTGTTTTTGTACCTATTCAGTACTTATGAATGATTTATTTAGGGTTTTCTCACGACATCCTATGTGGGTCCATCATTGATGAGGTGTTTGGGGTTGTTGATGTTTATGTCAATCACGACCTCGACTGTTTGGTTGCATAAATCTTGTGGTTTGGCTTAGGTTTTGTGTTCCGAACGTTGTAACTTCTTCATACGATATCTGATTTTAACGATCTTTATATCCACATGTTCGTTTTTTAAGTCTGATAAAACTTTCGTTAATATTACTCCCGTTAAAATATAATATGTTTTTACTTACGATTTTATAAAAAAAACATCCATACAGGCATTCATAAAAAACGTATGGATATAAAGATCGTAAGTAAAAATATATATTACTTTCTAACGGGAGTAATCTAAACGAAAGTTGTAGTATACTAAAATACAAACGCATAGATATAAAGATCGTTAAAATTCGAGATAGTATGAAAAAGTTATGACGTTCAAAAGACATGACCTAAGCAACCAAATAGTCGAGATCGCGATGGACATAAGCATCAAAAGCCTAAAACACCTCGTTAATGATTGTTCCACGTAAGATATTGTGAGAAAAACCTAAAGAAATCATTCATAAAAAGGACTAAATGTGTACAAAAATATTAAGGACTAAATTGTACAAAATGAGAAATATATTACCCTATTAAATCATTTTTACCGGCTAACCTGGAATAGTCAGTCATAAGGACTAAACGTGTATATTTTAACAAGTTGAAGGGGTAAATGTGGACAAAAAATAAACTTAGTGACCAAATGTGTACAAATCGAAGAATATATTATCTTTTAAGTCATTATCCCTATTCTCAATATTTTTTATAATTATGAAAAATATATATTTGTAAAAATATAAATTACTTTAATAAAATGATATGATTAGCTAACTTTACAAAAGATTAATTCAAAAATAAAAGAAAGTTGGATATATGATGTTACTAAAAGAGTCATGGACATTGGTCATAATGCTAGTGAGAGTGTTCATGGTATCAATCATTGTATATCAGTTTGGACACTACACGCACCGCTCTGGGTGTGCATTAGTGTCAAGCTCGGTTGTGGCATTGGCATGTCGCGGTCTTTGTGCTCTCTCTTACTCTTATTTTGTTTAAATTGAATTGTCTAAAAAAAATTATTAAAAAAAACATGACATGACATAGTGTCCAATCTTTATGGGTGGCACGAAACCATAAAATATGATAAAATTGATATGGCATTGAAATGAAACTAATAATATAGACAAAAAGATATGATACCATTCTCGTCTAATTCTCAATTAAGGCTGGTGGGTATGGGTGCGGTCCAAGACCGCACTTCGTGCCACATAGGACGCGAACACTGCCCTCAGACCGCGGTCTGGTGCGGTCGTAGCCGCAGTGCGGTCCTCCAATGCCGTGCATTTTGATTGGTTGAGGAAGGTAGCCGTTGAGCATTTAAGCTTTTCTTTTTCTTTTTCTTTTTCTTTCCTATATATATACATATCAACTTAATTTTTTTTCACAACACAATCTCCTTTATCTCCCAATTTTTTTTTAAAATCACCACTCTCTCAAAAATGTCATATTCTTCATCTTCTGAAGAATTTTAGACTATTTTGGATACCGCTGTTACGTGTGTTCAAATGGCGGAACAAACATACAACGTTGTATGTAACAATGCAGCTGCAAGTGCTCAACAGAGAACACAAAGATATTTTTACAGAAATCGTGAAGAAGCCAACCAAAGTTTAGTGCAAGACTATTTTGCAGAGAATGCCACTTACCAAGGGTATTATTTTTATAGGCGCTTCAGAATGTTCAAAGGTTTGTTCGAACGTATAGTTGAAGATGTAACGAGGGAGTGCAGTTTTTTTCCAACAACGCTACGATGCTAGAGGTACACTCGATTTCACTCCCTTACAAAAATACACGGCCGCACTTCGTCAGTTAGCATATGGCATTCCGCCTGATGCGTTAGACGAAAGTTTTAGGATGTCTGCTAGGATAGCACAGGACAGTCTCCATTTTTTCTGCAAAACTGTGATTCAGTTTTATGGTCCAAAATATTTACGTAAGCCTACACGTAATGACATCCTGCAATTGCAAGCTCATCATGCTAGTGTGCATGGGTTTCCTGGAATGCTAGGAAGCTTAGATTGTCTCCATTGGGCATGGGAAAATTGCCCTACAACATATCATGGGCAATTTACCCGAGGTGATCATGGTCACCCAACGGTCATACTTGAAGCAGTTGCATCACAAGATATGTGGATTTGGCATGCTTTTTTTGGTTCTCCTGGTTCGATTAACGACATCAACGTTCTTAACCGTTCACCAATATTTAACAACATATACGATGGATCCGCACCAGATTCTTCTTTTCAAGTGCGTGGAACGCCATATAAGTATGGTTATTATCTGGTTGATGGAATCTATCCTGAGTATGTTGTGTTTGTTAAATCGTTTTCAGCTCCACATGGTTCTAGAAGAAAGAAATTCAAGAGAGCTCAAGAAAGAGCTAGGAAGGATGTTGAGCGTGCTTTTGGAGCTCTGAAGAAACGATGGTTCATATTGAAAAAACCAGTAGCTTATTTGGGTGACGAAAAACTTCAAGAAATCATGTATACATGTATTATATTGCATAACATGATTATTAAAGACAAAGGAAGAGCGATATGTGCGTTTGACGAGGAAGAAACCATACCAGAGACACAACCAATAGAAATTGGTGGCGAAGAGTATATAAACAGGAGAGCAGAAATACGTTGCACTGAAACATTTCACAATCTTCGCAATGACTTGGTGGAACACATTTACGGGGTTCAAAACATTAACCTTAATTTGCGTCCACCGGATGACCCCGAAGACGAGTTCTCGGAGAACGACTTTACGTAGTTTGCCTTAGTTATTTTATTTATGTTTTTTAAGTTTCTAGGATTATTTAAATGTCATGTGTGTGAGTTTTTTTAAGTAACACAATGTACTGTTTTTTTTTTAATTTTCAAGTAATGAAAAATAATGTTTTTTTTATTAAAATAGAAGTTATATTAAATTAAAATAGTTAAAAAAAAGTTTTATTAAATTAAAATATAAAAAAAACAAAAAAAAATGAAAAGTGTGGCACCACACCCTTGGTGTGACATGAAACCACACTTGAGTGGTAAATAGTGCATGACGCTTAAGTGCGGTTTCGATGACACCACTCCCTCCGGCCTAAAGCATCACATCTAATAATATAGATCTTTTAAGTAACTTAATGCCTTTAAATGTGACATAGTATAGGATAACATACTCAGTCACATAATTCACTTTATTTTTATTATTATTCAAGTTTGTTTAAAGGAAATTAAATATAATTTTTAACGATTAATAATTCAAACTTAACAATCAAACTCGAACAACTAATAATATACTCATATCAATTCAAACCATTAAGGTCTTTCTAACTACTCGAGGTTCTTACACGTAAATATAAATATAACTTCGCGAAAACTTTTAACGGTGAATAATAAAAACTTTTGATCAACTTTACAATAAAGTTTATAATATTAACATAATATTTTTATTAGTATAAAAGTAAAATGTAAAATAGTTCAAAAAATAATCTTCCAATAACATTTTTAATACAATTCCGACGTTTAAAAAAAATAATAATAATAATTACAAAGATAAAATTAAATGTGTGTGTGTATATATATATATATATATATATATATATATATATATATATATATATATATATATATATATATATATATATACTAGTCGTTTACCCGCGTCAAGCGTCGGGTGTGAATCTTTCATAAAATAGTTTCTAGTGGCAAATAGTTTTTTTTGCACAAATAGTTTACTACATCTAAAAAATTATCAATAATATTCATTCTAGCAAATATGAAATCAGTAAGAGTAAAAAATGAAGAGTTACGATCGTTTACAAATGTGTACAAACACATGATTTATTATCTTGGTGGTTCATTAGATATTAGTAGCTATGACATAAAAAACGATCATATTAATTTATGGAAGTAAGTTTCACCTAAATGATAATAAAATTTCGAATTGAGGATATAAAAAAATACCTATGTTTGAAAATAAAATAAAAATTATGATATTAATAACAACACAATATAAATAATAATTTATATAGAAACAAAGGACATTCCATTTATTTATTATTTGGTTTTAAAGTGAGATTTCCTTCAAAACCCCATCATTTCTTGGTATTCGGCTTCTCATATGACTAAAAATGTTGGTGACAGTTAGATATACTTACTGCAATAGTACCTATAAATACACGCATACAATTGGTCTTTCAAGTCAATACACTTTCCAACACACAACTGTCAATTATGCAGAAACCATGCTTCACATGATAATATCCACTACTTAAATCATTTAAAAACTATTTAATGTTTTCACTTCTAGCATTCAACATATATCAAATATCTCTATTTATAGTAAAAACATTGTATTAAAAGATAATATACGATGAATGAGACAATCAATAAAATTCAAAAAAACTTTACCTTCCATTGAAGCGAACAAATTGATAGGAAATAAAATAAAACATTACCTAAAAGGAAAATTTTCTTATTTTGAAAATAAACTGAAGACAAACAGTCACAATTGTTTTCATATATTGAATACAAAAGTCATAATATTTTTCACATATAGAAAATAACTATCACATGGGCAAATGAAATTTTGATATTGCTAAGATAATCTATATAAAAAAGATTTCATTTTTTTCTGCTATGCTTTGGTGTTTTTTGTTTTCCCCAAAATGATATTTTTATTGTCTGTCTAAATAACCAAATTTAAGAATCAGGTAATGTTTACTACCATTTTTTATGTAGCTGCATAAATAATCCACATAAAAGAAAACATTAGAGACTACAATATAAGTTGCATTGAATCTAATATAAATTAGGATTGTATGTGGACTCATTTACCCTTACAACAAATAAAAGGATATCAACGGATGGAGTAGATCAACACCTTCTTGCCACCACCCTGCAAATTAACTAGACAATAACAATATTCTAATTTTCCTAAACTACACTTTCAGCCACAACCAATTGTACAATAACATGAAACCAAAACATGATTACTTAGATAATGGCAGCATACTTTACCATAAGTACATGCCTACATCACATTTAAACAACAAAAATACAAAATTATAGAACTTGCATTATTTCAGCTTGTAAACAAATACTTTCAGATACAAAGGAGGATAGGGAGAAAGATCCTATTAAATTAAACACCTATAAACAACTCAAGTGTGAGAGATTTGTAGACAGCTAAATGAACAGTTAAATGTACCTTCGTTAGAGCTCAATAAACTAATTAGCAACCAAAATATTTTGGTTAAGGGTTACATGTTCCACCTTAGAAGTAGGGGGAAATGGAAAAGTCCATATTCAGAAGCCAAAATGAATAAGAGGCAAAATATGAAAAATGAATAACTTCTAAATAATTGAAATCAAAGTTGTTGTCAAATCAGAGATCTTACCCGATTGAGGCAGATAAGGTGAGATTACGGATATTGGAGCCCCTAAAGTCACAAAAAAAGGTAAGAACAAAAAAGAAGCGCGGGTAAGGAAAAAAAAGCAATAAATTTAAAAAAAAATACCTAAATCACATGTTGGTTTAGGGTTTGGTCAAGCTTTTTTTTCAAACCAATACCCTTCTGCCCTTAAATCACCATCAGTGAATGTCCTTGTCCCCTATTTTTCCAGTCGATATCTCTTTTCCAAATCCAAATGCATACATGAGCCTACAAACCAGAATAGAGTAAAAACCCCAAACCAATTCCAAAGCAAAATAGAGCCCGTATCTAACCTTGAATCACAGACGTAGTTAAACCCACATGCTGCTTTTTGGAGCCCTTATTTAGGAATTTTAGGATTCAAGGTTGAATTATACCTCTTTAATTTGTGCTATGAATCAGTCATCACGAAGTTGACTAAGTCGATGTTGCCACCAGAACGCCTCTGGTGCCTTCATCTCCATTTTACCTAATTTTCCAAAAAATATAGAAATCAACCTCAAGATTTTTGAATCAAAGGAAGTTTAATATGATTTTTAAAAAATATTAATTTTAAGGGTTTACCTGCTGTGAAGCTTAAAATAAACAACATGGATGAAATAATCACACTTTGCCATTGCATCTAAGGCGTCGTTGTTGGTCCAGAAAGAGGCAGTAACTAATCAATTGTCCTTCATCATCATCTTCCATTACTGTTCAAGACGACTTCTTTGTGGAGTTGATTTGATCAAGTAAGAACCGAAGAAAAACAAAACTAAAAAGAGAGACAATGTTCAAATCAAAATCAAAGATTAACACAAGAAAAGGAGATGCCTGACCTATCTCTCTGTTAGGATTTTCTTCAAAAATACCAACATTAGGTTGTAGAGGATACCAAACCTGTTCACGTAGATCAAGCTGGTGAGCATCTGTTGGTGAAATGGATGACGGGGGTAGGATACTTTTCCCTTGCATCTCGACAGGTTTATAAAGATGATAAGAGAGCAGAACTTGAAATGAGTTTTTAGGTATGAGAGCGTCTTTGAAAAGTTTTGAATTTTGATATCCACATAGGTAGCCAAGGACTGATCCCCCGTCCATGGAAGTCATCTATGGTGCCCTGTTCCTCACACGCATGGAAGTCATCTCCGGGGTGTTCGGTGGTTGTCTTTGTTGATGGCAGTGGAAGGTTGATGGTGGCGGTGCTTGTTCTTGGCTGACAGTGGTGTTTGGGGTATATGGGCGACCGTTTGGTGGTTGGTGCTTCTCATGTGAAGCGGTTTTCAGGCGGCGGTAGCTGAGAGAGGTTGGAGATGGTGTGAGTGATTGTGATGGTGAAGATCTTAGGTCAATTGATTATGGAGGAGGCTGATGAAATTAGAGGATCGTAAAATATAGGAGGAGAGGGTTCCAGGATAAAGGAGATATGGACGAGATTAAGGGGAGTTTGATATTGATCAATCCATTAAATCACGGGCTAGATAAGAACTCAACTCAATACCTTGAGTTTTTCAGCTATTGCAATACCCATTCATCTTCTTTGACCATTTAAATTTGAAGATAAGAATAGAGACCTATTCAAAACGTGCTTCATTCAATAATCTATTGACCTACAAGATTCAGTGTTTTCTAGTGCATAAACCGATTGTAAATAGCGCAAAAAGATTTATACTTCTTAAAATTCAGCAAACATGCTAAATGCTTATTAAGGTATATATATATATATATATATATATATATATATATATATATATATATATATATAAAAGCTTAAGAAAAGAATAGTCGAACATCTCCCTATCTAATAAACAAAACCATATGTCCACGTATCCCTTCAAAATATCAAAATTCTGCAAAAGTTAAATACCCATTATACCCCTACTTGGTTTCACATTGAATACAATTCGATATCAAATCCATATAACGCCCTGTTTTGTTTCAAATTTGTTTCGGTTTTTATCGGTGATAATAACTGTAGTAATTAACTCAAATTTTGCACACGCCCGATTAATAGAATGTAGCACCTGGTTCCTGGTACGTAAATCTTATTTGTGTATTTTCCATTTTTTTAGCCTTGGACTCGACGAGTCTTAGGTCCGACTCGTCGAGCAGAGACGGGACCCCGGGACACGTTTAAGTTGGTGGCTCGGCGCGTCCATATTCCGGACTCGGCGAGTCACCGCTGTTGGATGAAACCCTAAGTTTCAGGGGTTTGCACCCTATTTAAACAACATATCCGCCCCAAGCCAGCCCCCATTCACCCCCAGAGCTTCCAACCCTCGTTCTAAGCTATTCATAGAGAGTTTGAAGCAATTGTTGTGTGTTCTTGAAGGTTTTGAGGCAAAAGGGAAGTAGATCAAGAGGAAGGGAAGGAATCCAAGCATCTTTGTGCTCTCTCAGTAGTTCCTTTGAGGTATAACCCGTTTTCCCCCTGTTTCTATGCATATTACTTCATTTAAGTCATTCTTGAGCCAATCCCCAAGCTTGTATGTGCAAATTATTTCGTAATAAGCTGATTGGCCCTTAGATCTAGGCATGATTGAGCTCCAGGAGCTCAGATCTGTTGCCTTTATGGACCCTCATTGCATGAAGACCCTAGATCTACCCTTTTGGGTG
The DNA here is from genome assembly GCF_051521515.1 of Lactuca serriola. NCBI lineage: Eukaryota > Viridiplantae > Streptophyta > Magnoliopsida > Asterales > Asteraceae > Lactuca > Lactuca serriola. The sequence goes on from NC_136416.1 coordinate 219,737,397, forward strand.
CATTTTGAACCCTAAAACCCTTATTGGTGAATATCTACACGTAAAGTTGGAAACTTTACGTGTGATTCATGCTCTAGGAACCCAGATCTGTGAATGGCATGGACTGGAATCGAGCAAATCCGTGTAGTTAGTGGTTGCATGGCAACGACTCGGCGAGTCGTTCATCTGACTCGACGAGTCGGTTCGCGAGTCTCCGAGTTTGTCCCCTTTTTGTAGTGTCGAGTGAGCAGTGAGTCACGGGGTGTGACTCAGTGAGTTGGAAGCTGAACTCATTTATGGAGGAACTCGGCGAGTCAATGCCCTGACTCGGCGAGTTCAAGGCAATCTCCTTAGATCAAGAACAGAGTCGGCGAGTTGTTTATACAACTCGACGAGTCGCAGCATAAGTGTTCTTCGGATGAAGATGAACTCGGCGAGCTGTTCATACAACTCGGCGAGCCTTAGCATAAGTGTTCATCGGATGAAGATGAACTCGACGAGTTGTTCATACAACTCGGCGAGTAGGATGAAGGACTTGAATATTAGTTTAGAAGGAGAACTCGTCGAGTCGTCGCCTAACTCGACGAGTAGAAACGGGATTCAGGACAATCGTTTGGGTAGGGACTCGGCGAGTTGGAAAGCCAACTCGGCAAGTCGGGTCAACTGAAAGTTGACTCTGACTTTGACTTAGGGCATGATCAGGGGTAAAATGGTCATTTTACCCAAAGGACAGTTAGCATTGTTTGATTGAGTATGTTGCGGGAATTGTAGCCGGAGGATTTCCGGAGCAGCAGCAGCAGCAGTAGACAGTCAGTTCCCGATCAGATCAGCAGCTACTTCGAGGTGAGTTCCAGTAGCGGTGGGTCTACGGCCACAATGCCGGCCCACCAGTAGAAGTTGTATGTAGATGATTGTCTCTGTGATATTCATCTAGGGATTACTATTACCTGTGTTATGTTTATGTGCTAGTATGATATGATGCTATGTGCTAGTGACAGTAGGGGGAGATAGTGCCCGAGGTATCCGGTCGGTAGGGCCGAAGGGGTAGTCATACCCAGCCATGTTAGATAGATTCTGATATTGTGATACATGTTATATGGTAGTAGTGGAGGGGAGGAATAGTTCCCCAGTATCCGGTCGAGAGGACCGAAGGGGAGGCCAGCACCCAGATATGCTAGGCAATATCTGGTCGAGAGGGCCGAAGGGGTAAGTCGGGCACCGAGATATGCCTGACAATATATGTATGTTATGAGATTATATGGTATGTGGTACAGTGGGGGAACTCACTAAGCTTCGTGCTTACGGTTTTCATTTTTGGTTTCAGGTACCTCCTCAGCTAGGGGAAAGGAGCCAGTGCGGTAGCAGCATGTCACACACACGCACTCTCTTGTTTCCGCAGTTATGAGTTTATTCTGGGATTGATACTCTGATATTTGATTGATCGAATGCTGTGGTTTTCAATTTGGTTTTCGATGTGAAATGGTTTAATCAAACAATGTTTTAACTATTAATGCTTTCATGTAATGTTTTATAACGAAATTTTTGGACGTGAAAAATTGGGTCGTTACATAGAATGTTATTATGGAATCCGATTTCTTATATAAGGTATGATATCAATCAATCGATTACATTTAATTGAAATTATTATGTCAATTATTATGTCGATTTGATCATAATCTGCTCAATATATACTTGAAATATATGATATCAACGTTCCTTTACAACATCGTGTTGCCAAGGTTTTGCATCATCAACAATTCAGTTTTCGGATATTCAATAACATAGTTCAATCCTTTTGGTAAGTTTCTGCTTCTCAATTTGTATATGTATTTGTTTTCTCCAACTAAATTGTATTTTGTAAGCCATTGTTTCCCATTCATGGACAGAACATGGCGAATTTTATTTAGCGTATTGAACTTTGACTGGAATGAATACAATTAAAACGATAATTGTTGTCCCTTCCCAACATATAATACAATGTGGAATTTTGTATGTTCGATTTACTGTATATACCCCTACCCCTGCCAATGTTCTCGCATGTTACTGCTGCTATTTATGTTGTTCAACCTATGATTGTTATGTCTGTAAATGTTTATGGTGGTTGATCGGTCATTGTTTCTTAAATTTTGAAATTGATTACTGATCTGGATTTACCCCTGCCATTGTTGTCGCATGTTACTGCTGCTATTTATGTTGTTTAACCTATGATTGTTCTGCCTGTAAATGTTTATGGTGGTTGATCAGTCGTTCTTTCTTAAATTTTGAACTTGATTAATGATCTGGATTACTTCAAAAAATATTTGAAGTTTTCTGTAATATATATTTTTTGAAGAATTATAAAGTGATTTTAAGCAAATGAGAAAACTTACAAATGGATTTTCTGGGTTGAATCTTGATATGCCCTTTTATGCCCCTCTGTTTAGACATAAAGAAGCCATTACCAATCAAATAAAATGTCCAAATTAATTTATTTTATACGGGCTTACAAAAGGCTACAATACTTTAGTGATCCCAAATTCTGATTTGTTAAACTGTTGGTTGAATCATTGTAAACTGTTTGTATTTTATGTGTTTTAATAATTGAAAATGGTTTATTTTAATAGTCCAGGGACATAATTGTAATTTTCTGTATAGGGGTATATAGTTTGTTTTTTATGTGTCTTTCAGTTTTGTTTTCTTTGTTTGAATGTTTGAATATACTTTATTGCATTATTGATTTTGTTCTTATACTTTATTGCATAATGGTAATTTTATTCCATTGTTCTTATACTTTACCATGAATTTGCTGGCATTTTTAGGGATAAATGCAAGAAATAGCAATGAACTTCTCTTTATCGTGAATTATAGCATTCTCCTTTCATATGCTTCTGTTACGACATTGGATTTTTTTTTTTTAATTAAAATTTATATTTTTAAGGCATTGTAATTTGAACGATCTACCAATTGTATTGAACAAGTGTCGATTCATTGTGTAAGACATAAGCAAAACGAAAATAAAACTTCTAAACTCAGCTTTACTTGGAAGCCTTTAAAGAACATAAACATAAATAAATTCACCTGACACAAAACTTCAACCGGATAACACCAAAAAAATAACTAAATCTAAAATCCACATTTCACATGGCTTTTAGGCTCTTAAGAAACTAATACCCCCGCCCCATGAGTGATCCCTTCCTTTCTTCCTTTCCCGCAAAGGACACATACTCTCAAACAATGTTCCGAGTGTTGTAAAGTTGAGAGATGCCTCCATATCATGTGCCTGGAACAGCCACTACCAACAAACCGAAGTCTGATGATATGCCTCTATAGCTGCTCCGACACAGAACGGGATCAGTTGCTCTTTGGAACCCAGTCCATTTTGAAACTGGTTCGACCTTTGTTATCTTTGCAAGGTACTCTCTCCCATGACATGTCCTGCTTATCACAAACAGAAGATGTAGAAATATTAGAATCATTAGAAGATTTGGGAGACTGGGCCTTCAGAACCCATTTGTAGTTGGGTTTGACCCATTTCTTTTTCAATCCGATGGGTGCCTCGACACTTGATTTTGAACTCGAAGTCGGCTTCCGAGATGATTTTGACCTAACCGGTCTTGGCTTCACATTAGCATCTCTTGGATTAGATTTCTTGGTTGGCATTCCCTTCTTTTTCTTGGGAGTTGGATTCTTGGCCTTCTGTGTGTTCCAGTCGTCGTTGTCTGAAATTGATCTTGAGGAGTTTCTTTTGAAGTATCTCTCTTTTGGCGCGTTTTGTCGGCCTTTTGCATAGTAGGGAACATATGCGCGATTTGGACAGTTTCGGGCAATGTGTCCAGGTGTTCCATAGTGAAAGCAAGTTTTTTTCTTCACTGGGAAGTTGTTTCTTCCTGCCCCTGGTGGCGTATCTTTGCCTTGCTTCTGTTTGTTCCCACATGCACACATACAACAAGCCGTCGGTTTTGCTTGTTTTGGTGGCCTGTATTTCTCAACAGTAGGTTGATCAGAAGCAACTGAGTTCGAAGCAACAGATTCAGAGTTCAAGGAGTCATTAGATTGTTCAACAGTATTCTCCTTGTTCTCATCTTCCGCTACTTTACCTGCACAGGAAGTAGAAACATCAATATTCATCACCTCAACACCCTCAGTTGGCCCTGATTGTTCAGTCTTAACTGAAGTTGGAGCAGTGGTTTGGCCATACTGAGCAGGCATTTCTTCCCCATTGGTCTCAAGGTGAAACGACCCAAAAAACACGACTAAAAATTTCTTTTAAAACATTACTAAAACTGGATTTATAAAACGTATCATAAGTCAAACATAACTTTCGAGTATTAAATTCAAAACATAATATCATTATCAGAGTCAAACATTCCCAGGCTAACTGACTATGGTGGGTGCTCTGTAATCTTCCCGAGCTCCTCTTTTGAAAACCGAGTACCTGAAACCAAAACTGAAAACCGTAAGCACGAAGCTTAGTGAGCTCCCCCAATCTACCACATACCACACAAAAACATATAAAGCACATATTGGGCGTTGCCCACTGCATCGGACCGAAGTCCAGACTGACTGGGGCCTTGCCCCCTACATCGAACCGAAGTCCGAAGCTGACATCGGACCGAAGTCCGAAGCTAACTGACTGGGGCCTTGCCCCCTACATCGAACCGAAGTCCGAAGCTGACATCGGACCGAAGTCCGAAGCTAACTGACTGGGGCCTTGCCCCCTACATCGAACCGAAGTCCGAAGCTGACATCGGACCGAAGTCCGAAGCTGACTGTCTGGGACCTTGTCCCCTCCATCGGACCGAAGTCCGAAGCTAACTGCCTGGGACCTTGTCCCCTCCATCAGACCGAAGTCCGAAGCTGACTGACTGGGGCCTTGCCCCTCCATCGGACCGAAGTCCGAAGCTAACTGAACACAGCATATCATAACATATCAACTGGCATAAACTCACATATACTGCATACTACATCGGGTCGTAGCCCGGAACACATAACACATAAATCCTATCTGAGCCACGAAGGCATCAAACATACTAACTACTGTATCAGATCAACATCCGAAAACTACTGCTAGCTAAACGGGCCGGCATTATGGCCTTAGACCCGATCCTACTGGAAGGAAACTCACCTGAACTGCTGACCCCTGCTGATAAACTTCTGGCTGCTACTCGACAATCCCCTGAACCGCTGCTCCTCTAGCTCTCCGAGCTATCAATATACATATAACACTTAGTCTAACAGTCAACTAAGTCAACTCTGGTCAAAGTCAACCTTCCAGGTCAACCCTACTCGCCGAGTCTTCCTAAAGACTCGCCGAGTTCATAAGCTCAGGGTCTTTCTTATTCGCGACCCGACTCGCTGAGTCAGTCCATGACTCGCCGAGTCCAACTAGTTCTAAGTCCTGTCCTGTCCAAGTCGCTGAGTCACCACCCGACTCACTGATTCGAGTCTCAACTCAAAGGGTTTAGGGTTTCGCGATCAGACTCGCCGAGTCCAAGACAATCTTCAACCAACTCGTCGAGTTGCTCGTCCAACTCGCCGAGTCCATGCCTAACTTCAACCGACTCGACGAGCTGTTCATCCTACTCGTCGAGTTCCTCCTCATCTTCAAGCTACTCGCCGAGTCCACTCGAAGGACTCGCCGAGTCTATCCAGTCCTCAATCCATGCAGTGGCTTTTCGAGCCAAACAGAACTTCCAACTCATAGATCCATACTTCTAGGGCCTATTCCCCACGTAAAGTGGCAAACTTTACGTGTAGATTGAGAGATCTATGCTCAAAACACACTAAACTAGGGTTTATGGCAAACATGCTTCTTCAACATACCAAGGGCTGATACTTTAGGGGATTCAAGACCAAAACCAACATGGATCTGAGGTAGCAACCTCAGATCTGAACCTCCAACTCGAATTGGTTACATATCATACCAACAATGACCAAAACTCACACATAAGAATAGATCTAGATGCAAAGGGAGTCCAAGCAACAGCTTATTACCTCCAATTGGTCTGAAATGACTCCACAATCCCAGATCTACAGTCCCTTCTTGCACCTCCAAGGTCTTTCTTCCTCCTCCAAGCTTTAGTGCATTCTTCAAGGCAAGATCTAGCTAAAAAACGGATATGGCGGCTAAGGTTTGGTGTTCTGGGGTAGAGAGGCAGTAAAGGAACCCTAGGAAAGAGAATGAGATGCTTAAATAGGTTCCAAGTCCCGGATTTAGGGTTTTCCTCGATCAGACCCAACTCGTCGAGTCTCCTTGGCCGACTCGCCGAGTCGGTCGCTTTCACCACAACCCGGATCCCGCTTGGACTCGCCGAGTCCCTCCATGGACTCGCCGAGTCTCCCCTAACCTTGAGGTTTTCTTTCTTTTCTTGGCTTTCCAAACTTTGGGGTGTTACACATGGGGTGGGTTATACTTGTGATCAAAAGGAGGTGGTACACTGTGATACACTAAACCCTTGGTTTGATTATCTTTAAAAATCAATTGTTTTTCTACTAGGGACTCGAATATCTTACTTGACGCAGTATAATTTTTGAAACCAACATTTTTTTCCACACTTAATTTTCACAGTGTCAAGTTCTTCAGTTACAGCAGCAAGTTTGCTTTTAATGTGATCGTAATTTTCACACTTGTTGCTGTAATCTTCTTGAAGCTTTCAAAAATCCTTTGTAATGCCCCGATTCTGGTATGTTATTTAATATTATTATTTCTTCAAGTTTCAAGAGGGACTCGACGAGTCAGTGGCCCGACTCGTCGAGTAGAGACGGGATTTCGAGCACGTTTAAGTTGGCGACTTGGCGAGTCCATCAGTCTGAATGAAACCCTAAATCCCCGGGTTTCCTTCCAATAGGAACGGGTCTACGGCCACAATGTCGACCTGATTAGCTAGCAGCAGTTTCCGGACTTCGGTTCGATGCAGTAGATAGTGTGTTTGATACCTTCGTGGCTCAGACACGATTTATGTGTTATGTGTTTCGGGCTACGACCTGATGCAGTATGCAGTATATGTGTTTATGCTAGATGATATGTGTTATTCTAGTTGATATGTGTTTATGCTATGCTATGATCAGTCAGTTCCGGACTTCGGTCTGATGCAGTCAGTTCCGGACTTCGGTCCGATACAACTAGTTCCGGACTTCGGTCCGATGTAGGGGACAAGGTCCCAGTCAGTTCCGGACTTCAGTCCGATGCAGTTTCTGGACTTCGGTCTGATGCAGTGGGCAAGGCCCAATATGTGATTTATATGTATCGTATGGTATGTGGTAGTTTGGGGGAGCTCACTAAGCTTCGTGCTTGTAGTTTTAGTTTTGGTTTCAGGTACTTCCGCAAGTAAAGGGAAGAGCTCGGGATGCTGGTATCGCACACACCACGGCTTCAGTCTTTGTCCTGGGAGTTTGTTTTGATACTTAGTTTGATTTGATACAGTTGTTTCACGACATTTTATTATGGTTGGAGATATTTGACATATGGTTTTATGATATGACGTTCAGTGTATGATTTTTATTATTATTTAAACAAAAAATGTTGGTTCGTATTTTTGGATGTTACAAGTTGGTATCAGAGCCTTGGTTTGAGGGATTCGGATATACTCTTGGGTGCATCTGAACTCAAACTAAGGAAATGGTAAAAGGTTTTAAAAGAAAAACATTTTTGAAAAAGAACTTAGAAAGAAAAGAGTTTTGATAAAGAGAAAAGGGTGTGGTGCATGCGATCAGCCGAGCTCAAGTAAGTACTCCCAAATTACCCATACAAGTTTATATTATAATTATCTGTTTCAATTTCGGTAGAATGACATGCTAGTATAGGACTAAGGATCTAGGAGGATGCCTTATGTGCCTACTTTATGTATTCAGCTTTATGAGAATTGCATGCTAGTATTGAGTAGACAGCAGTAGGGTAACCTGTTTAGGTTATGCCTGATAGCATGAGCTTCGCATTATATGCTAGTACAGTTACTCATTATGAGGATAGAATTGCTTGAGTAGTTTTCCGTGTCCGAATGCTACTTGCTTTGTGCTTTGTGGGACTCTGAGTGATGGGAGTTGGCCGTTAGGTGAATACGCCACATCACATGTGAACAGGGTTGAATAATCTTAGAGTGTTGGATTTGGCCCTGCTGTGCAGCTCTTGTTTGAGTCTAACCGTTGTGGGGACGAGTCTTTTACTCGAAGGATTATCTGAGCCTCGCCACATGTGATGGTATTCAGGTAATGGCTAATTGGCATTATAAGGAGGCCTTCAGCAGCTGATGACTGGTTGGGTTGAGTCAGAGATTTCCCTAGGGTAAGCCTAGGATGAGAGTAGTAGAGATCAGCAGCAGTAGTGGTGGTTTGGTGGAGTCGAGGCAGTTCTTGAGGAAAGTACGGATAGATGTGGAAGGTAGTAGGGGCCCATACTACTGGAAGCAGAGGATCTGTACTCGAATCAAGGAAGGCTGAGATGAGACTGGAAGGCTTGTAGTAGTAGTGATCCTCGAGATATATCAGTGTTTCTGACGTTTATCGTAATGTGTTTTCAGAATGGTGCTTTTACACCCTAGACCAGCAGGCGGCAGTTCAGGTGCCGGAGAGGGATCGAGATCAGGCTCAGGAGCCGAACAGTTGGATGAGCAGACTAGAGAGTTCTTCACTTCAGAAGTCACTCGTATCATTCTTGAGCAGACTCCAGTGATCTTTGGTTCGATCAAGGAGGGTATACTAGAGTTGATGGAGGAAAAGCTAGGCACGTTTTGGGCTGAGGTGGCGGCCATGATGGGGTTGTGCACGCTTACTTTCAGGGAGCTCTGGGCATGTGGAGCTCTAGATTACCACGGGGCGCGGGACCCCATACTGAGTACCAGATGGTTGGCGGATGTGGCCAACGCATTCCGCACGAGCAGGTGTCCAGAGGGGGACAAGGTCAGATTGGCATCTTGTCTTCTGAAGGACAAGGCACGGGATTGGTAGGAGGAGGTTGGTCATGCCATCGGGAATGACGCAGATTTGGATGCTATGACCTTGACGGACTTTACCACCAGGTTCAGAGCTGAGTTCGCACCTGTTATTGAGGTGCAACAGTTAGCACGTGAGTTCCAGGATTTGACCCAGACTATCGAGACAGTGGCGGAGATTACCGCCAAGTTCAGGGAAAGGGCACTTCTCGTTCCTCAGTACATAGCAGATGAGGAAATGAAGGAGGCCTATTATCATGAGATGCTGCGGAGTGATATCTGCCAGTTTGTGAGCCAGTCCAGTTGTAAAATGCTGGATGACATGATTGCCAGGGCGAGAGAGAGAGAGAGAGAGAGAGAGATTGACCTAGAGATGGAGAGGAAGAGGAAGCCGGAGGCGGCTTCAGGTACAGGGAGTTCGGGTAAAAAGCCCAAGGTTTCAGATCACAGATCCTGGAGTCAGGAGAGCCACAGTCAATGTGGCAAGTGTGGGAGATTACATGACGGGGTGTGCAAGGTAGGGAGTTCCGGCTGCTACAAGTGCGGCCGGACTGGGCATATGAGCAAAGATTGTACAGCCACTACCACCGCCATTACGACGTCAGATCTGATTTGCTTTCAGTGCAATCAGAGGGGACATAAAAAGTTCCAGTGTCCGAGTTTAGCAGCTGCAGGGAAGGTGTCAGCACCTGCCCCTGCTACTTTGAGGATTATAGATGGCCGTCAGGGCCGAGTTGAGACGCCGGTGACGAAGAGTAGGGCTTTTTCAGCTGACAGCAGAAGAGGCGTGAGCAACTCCTGACGTGGTGACGGGTATGTATTTCTCCCTTATCTCTGCATTTATTATGGATTGTTTCTTATGGTTATATGTTTTGTATAGGGTTGTTCTCAGTGAACGGCATTTCAGCTACATTATTGTTTGATTCGGGGGCTACCCGATCATTCGTCTCTCTTGCGCTTAGCAAGAGGTTTAGCAGAGCTCTAGGGGAGCTAGATTGTCCACTTGAGGTTGAGATAGCAGCTGATAGGACCGTTAGGGTTGCAAGGGTACACATAGGATGTTCTCTATAGTTATTCGATGAGTATTTCCGGTGGATTTGGTCCCTATTCCCCTGCGAGGGAATAAGGTTATAGTAGGCATGGATTGGTTGAGCCCCAATGGGGCGGTGATAGATTTTGAGCTGCAGTTAGTGAGGGTTCGCACTCCCAGTGGGGGAGAGTTAGTGATTCAGGGCGAGAGGCCACAACACAGACCAATTCTGTGTTCAGCGGCGAGAGCGAGGCGCTATTTTCAGCAGGGTTGCGTCGGTTATGTCGCCTATGTTTTAGATGCTCGGGAGAAGGGCAAGACGACAGTTGATGATGTTCCGGTAGTGCGAGACTACCCGGATGTATTTCCAGTGGATTTGCCTGGAATACCTCCCAAGAGGCAGGTTAAGTTCGGGATTGACCTAATCCCTGGTGCGGCTCCGATAGCCAAGGCACCGTATCGATTGGCTCCCCCAGAGATGCAAGAGTTATCTACGCAGCTGCAAGAGCTGCTAGACAAGGGTTTTATCAGGCCGAGCAGTTCGCCCTGGGGTGCACCGATTTTGTTTGTGAAGAAAAAGGACGGGTCGCACCGTATGTGTATAGATTACCGGGAGCTGAATAAGGTAACGGTGAAGAACCGTTACCCACTTCCGAGGATAGATGATTTGTTTGATCAGCTGCAGGGAGCGTCTTGGTTTTCCAAGATCGATTTACACTCCGGGTATCATCAGATGCGAGTCAGAGGCGAGGATGTGCAAAAGACTGCTTTCAGGACCAGGTATGGTCATTATGAGTTCGTGGTGATGCCATTTAGGCTCACCGACGCCCCAGCCGCGTTCATGGATCTCATGAACTGCGTGTGTAGGCCGATGCTGGACCGGTCTGTGATAGTATTTATTGATGACATCTTGGTTTATTCCAAGACTCAGGAGCAGCATGAGGATCACCTGAGAGAGGTGCTGGAGATTTTGAGGAGGGAGAAACTTTTCGCAAAGTTCTCCAAGTGCGAGTTATGGTTGCGCGAGGTGCAGTTCCTTGGACACCTCGTCAACCAGAAGGGTATGTTGGTAGATCCGGCCAAGATTGAGGCCGTGATGCAGTGGGAGGTCCCGAAGTCTCCATCCGAGATTCGGAGCTTCCTAGGTTTGGCAGGGTATTACAGGAGGTTCATCCAGGATTTTTCCAAGATAGCAGTACCGCTCGCCCGACTGACCAAGAAGTCGGTGGCGTTTCGTTGGGGGCCTGAGCAGCAGGCAACATTTAGGACCCTCAGACAAAGATTGTACGAGGCACCAATTCTTACCCTGCCGAAGGGAATAGAAGATTTTGAAGTCTACTGTGATGCCTCGATCACAGGTATGGGAGCAGTGCTGATGCAGCGAGGCCGTGTGATAGCTTACGCCTCAAGACAGTTGAAGCCTCACGAGGCTAACTATCCTACGCATGATTTAGAGTTGGGGGCAGTGGTGTTTGCCCTCAAGATTTGGAGACATTACCTCTATGGGTTCCATTGTACCATTTACACGGATCACAAGAGTATGAGGCACCTCATGGATCAGCCAAATATGAACATGAGGCAGAGGTGATGGTTGGATGTGTTGAAGGATTACGACTGTGAGATCCTTTATCACCCAGGGAAGGCCAACGTAGTGGATGACGCCCTGAGCCGCAAGGCAGCAGCGTCCCCGATCAGAGATATTTGTTTGAGGATGACAGTGATTACTCCATTGTTGGAGCAAATCAAAGAGGCACAGGCCGAGGGCCTCAAGGAGGAGAGACAGAAGTGTGAGAGGATTGTGGGCCGCATAGCTTCTTTTGACTACGACAGCCGAGGATTATTGACCCTTCATGGGAGAGTATGAGTACCGTACTAGGGCGGAGTACGTCAAGTGTTGATGGACGAGGCTCATAAGTCTCGATTTTCCATCCATCCAGGGGCAACGAAGATGTATAGGGATCTTTGACCCGACTATTGGTGGCCCTGCATGAAGCGGGATGTCGCCTGGTATGTGGAGAGATGCCTAACCTGTAGGAAGGTTAAGGCAGAGCACCAGAGGCTTCACGGCAAGATGCAGCCGTTGGACATTCCAGTGTGGAAATGGGAGGATATCACTATGGATTTTATCACTAAGCTTCCCAGGACCACACGTGGAGTGGATTCGATTTGGGTTATAGTGGATCGGTTGACGAAGAGTGCTCATTTTATACCGATCCAGGAGAGCATATCGGCTGAGAAGCTAGCCGATATATATATGCGAGAGGTTGTGGCATGGCATGGAGTGCCTGTATTAGTGGTGTCAGACAGAGATGTCCGTTTTACTTCCAAATTCTGGAAGCGGTTTCACGACGAGATGGGTACTCGTCTCCATTTCATCACCGCTTTCCACCCTCAGATGGACGGGCAGAGCGAGAGGACGATTCAGACTCTTGAGGACATGCTCCGGGAATGCGTCCTAGATTTTGGTGGCAGTTGGGATATGTATCTTCTATTAGCGGAATTTTCGTATAGCAACAATTATCATGCGAGTATTGACCACCCTCCCTTGGAGATGCTTTATGGGAGGAAGTGCATGACCCCGATTTGTTGGGGCGAGGTGGGTCAACGCGTCATTGGGAGCACCGAATTGGTGCTCAAGATGACAGAGTTGATCCAGCAGGTTCGTAGTAGACTGCAGACTGTGCAGAGTCGGCAGAAGAGTTACGCCGACAGGAGGCGTTCAGACTTGGAGTTTCAGGTGGGCGACATGGTCCTCCTGAAGGTATCACCCTAGAAGGGTGTCATCAGGTTTCGGAAGAGGGGCAAATTGGGCCCCAGGTTCATCGGTCCTTTTAGGGTTTTGGCCCGGGTGGGTCAGGTCGCTTATCGGTTGGATCTTCCGGTAGAGCTTAGCCAGATCCACAACACTTTCCATGTTTCCCAGTTGCGGAAGTGTTTAGTGGATGAGTCAGCAGTCGTACCCTTAGAGGACATTCAGGTTGATGGCAGTCTGAATTATATTGAGAGACCAGTTGCGATCTTGGATCGAAAGACGAGGACCTTGAGGAACAAGGTGGTTCAGTTGGTAAAGGTGCAGTGGCAGCACCGGAAGGGATCTGAGTGGACATGGGAGGCAGAGGAGGAGATGAGGGAGCATTACCCATAGTTATTTCCAGATGCAGCAGCAGCAGACTTCGAGGACGAAGTCTGAGACAAGTGGGGGAGAGTTGTAACGCCCCAATTCTGGTATGTTATTTAATATTATAATTTTTCAAGTTTCAAGAGGGACTCGACGAGTCAGTGGCCCGACTCGTCGAGTAGAGATGGGATTTCGAGCACGTTTAAGTTGGCGACTCGGCGAGTCCATATCCTGGACTCGGCGAGTCCATCAGTCTGAATGAAACCCTAAATCCCTGGGTTTTGCACCCTATTGAAACCATGTTATGAGCCCCAACCTCGTCCCCTTCACCCTCAGAGCATCATTTAGCAAACCTTAACCTTTCCTTGAGCATTTCTTGTGTGATTCTTGAAGTTTTGAAGAGAAGAAGGAAGCTAGATCCAAGGGAGTAGAAGGAGATCCAAGATCTTGCATCTATTGCAGAGTTATTGAGGTAAAAATCGGATTCCCTCTGTTTCTATGTTTGATTCTCCATTGTTGAATCACATTTATACCATTTAATCCATTCCTTAGCTTAATTATGGTAGAGAGATCACATTGGGGTGATTGACCTTCGGGTCTAGCCATGTTTCAGTTCCTAAGTCGTGGATCTAACACCTTTATGGAGCCATTTTGCTTGAAAGCCCTAGATCTTCTCCTTTAAGTGTCTTTTTAGCCTTTAAACCCCTTTTCATGCATATGTACACGTAAAGTTGGAAACTTTACATGGTATCTAAGCTTTATGAACCCAGATCTATAAGTTGTATGCATTAGATTTGACACTACTAGAAAAATAGCCTTTTACGACGCGCAAATCACGACACTCATTAATTTATGTTACGCAAACGAGAGTGACATTAAAAAAGTGTTATCTCTTCAGAAAATTTAAGGATTTAGGTCACACATTATTGCGTGCCTTTAAATTAGTGTCAAAAGAAAAAAATTAAAAACACGGAGGGCGCTGTATCTTAAATGCGCGTCATCTGTAGGTGTCACTTTATAATTTTAATGAACGCGCGTTCCTTAGTTACAAGCGGGAAAAGAAAAGCCAAAAAATTAGAAAAGCCCGCTACCCTCCCTGCCCTAAGCATTTTCATGCATCTTTCATTCTCCTCACACTGTTGTGCAACTTCTCAATCAAAGATCGAAGGTTACGATTTCATCTCCATCTCTCGACTTCATCATCTCAATCAAGAAAAAGGGCTTCTGATTTCCATTCATCTACTTCATCGCTGATGTAATTTCACCTTCTTCATCTCTCTACTGTTCTCGAGAATACTTGCCAATAGTTTTCTTGCACTATTCCTTGATCTGCTTCCTTCTAGATACGCTTTTTCAAAGATCTTGATTACATGCTTCCTTCTGCAGACGTTTACCCCAATTTCCCCTTTCGTCTCTCACTCTAGAAACCCTAATCCCTCCGCCACAATGAACACCGCCACCAACTCATCCACCATACTATACCGCACCCACAATGCACCACCAGGTCCACCACCACCTTCCGTCGTCATTATTCCTTATTAACATCGCTCAACCACCACACTCCTCCCTCTCTGTGTTGCAATCACAGATACACACCACTGTTAAAATCACACCACTGCTTCACACTCTTACCAGCATAACCTTCCATATTCTTGAACCCCATCTTCGAACCAGAAGTGTGAGTATCCCAAACATGGTTCCTTTAAAAAAGGTATATATTATTTTTCTATTTTTCTTACATGAAGTTTATCAGAGCTGTTTCTTTCTTCTTGAATTATGAAATATGAATACTGATATGAATTATGAAATATGAATATCTCTAAACTTGTACTTGATTTCATATCCTTTATTCGTGACTATAACTCATGATTGATTGCAGATACCTTCTAACCTAATTGCACTTATCCAAAGCAGTACGAACAGACTTTGAATTTAAGAGATGCAGAAAAGATGAAGAGAGAGTTACAATCAGTGGAAATAGATATAGGAGAGGCAGAAATTGAAAGGAACAAATGGGAGGAAAAATGTTAGGATCCTAATGTTGTCATAGGGACAAATTTAAAGGAGCTTGAGGCACTTCAGATCAAATGCAACCAGACTATGAGGAGGTACACTCTTTTGACATATGAATCATCTTTATCACAACCCTTATTAATTTTTTTTTCTTGTTGAATTTTTAGGTTGAAACTAGGAAATGACTTCTAGTATGAGTTGAATGACAAAGGTTTAACACTTGCTAAGGTGCTTGGGATGGATTGTAAATCAACACTGAAGCCTGCACTAAAGTCTTCTAGTGATGATGTAAAGAAAAGTTTAATGGAAAATCTTGAAAGTTTGATATCTCTTCAACAATTATTTGTAAAAGGTGACTCCTGGATTTGGGAATGGATTTCAAGCAACTCCAAAGACTAGCACCACCAATGGGATCCCTTCTTCACTTACTCCACCTTCTTGGGATGGTTTTGCTTCATTGGCTTCTTATTTGTTTAGCTGGCAGGAATACTCTGATTCAGAAAGTAAACAAGTGAAGAAACTAACAGCGCAAGATTATAGTGACATGGTTGCCCTTCATTGTTCTCCTGTTTCAAATTTTTCTGCATATGTGAGTCCTGAAGCTTCAGCGCAATTAGCAGCAACAACTACATGGGGTTCTAGAGTTACTGCAGTTGCCTTTGACCCTACCTATGGTGGCTCTGTCATTGTTATTGTAATTGTTTAAAGTACTTAACCTTTCAACCTTCCAACCTTCTCCATTTGTGAAACATATGGAGGGCCTACATATCTTGTACCATATCCCTGCCTATGCAATTGGTATAGGATGAATAGGACTATTGTGACTTGGTTTATCATAATAGTTGATCTTATGGCTTTCCACTGTTACAATAATATCTCTATGATTGATATACATCTCAAGTCCCCATTTTTGTTGCCTTATACATATGATACTTTTGTAAGTTCACATAAGTGAAAAGATTATCCAAGGTCCAATAAACCATTGTAATCTAGAACCTTTTTGTATGTGATGCTAATTCTGTTATATGTAGTGTAATGATTGGGTTTTGTTAACTGGCTCTGGTGTTTATGAAAAATAAATAGGAGGACATTTACAAGATTGCAGAGATGTCAAAATCATCTTCTGTAGATAAAACATTGGAGTTCACATCAAGCCGGCTTGGGGAGACGATGAAATCTTCCACATCGTTTAAATTTAGTGAAACAACAATAAAGGTAATTGAATATTACGTTTAGAATATAAAAGAAAGAGAAGTTAAATATCCTCCTACCCATCTTAAATGTTGTAGGAAGAAAATGTAGGAGGATATTTAATTTCTCAGAAAAGAAAAGATTTTAAATCTTTCCTTGTGATGGAAATTAACTCACTCCCACCCAATAACACACTAATTTACAACTACATGTCAACGTAAGTTGCATCTGTTGACAATATGAACTTGTTAGATGAAGTAATGAGTTTAGTATTTCATCACATATATGTCTGGCTTTTTCCCCGAGTCACAAACATGACCGAGGAAAGCTACAACCCATTTATTGTCCTTCAAAAAGAAATGCCTAAAAAATTATGGAACTTTACTTTGAATCTGTCTTTCATCTAACTCTTGTAAATGGTCTATGCAAGACATTACTGGAGTTTGATTATCCTTTTATGCTTCTGTTAGTTATTCCATCAAATGCCTTCAACGTTGTGGCCATTAGCTTTATGAGCTATTATCTTTTAACAAAACTAATGTCCTTATTAGATGATAGATCCTCATACATAACAAATGAAAGAAAAATCTCGTTTCTAATTTTTTCTTACTTCTCCCTTCATTTTGCTTACATGCATGTGGGGGTACATTTGGTTATTTAAAGAAAACGACAGAAAGTCAATGAACTGTTTGTGATTTTGTTCAGGAATTAAAAGAAATTCAGGAGTCTACTTCAAGCAAACCTCGTAAGAAGTTGAAATCACTGACTACACATGGTGTTACTGGTGGAATTAAGGTAATTTGACATTAAGCTTATTAGATACAAAGCATAAACCAACACAAAATGGAAGCGAACAACAAGAATTAAGGCCTTTGAATGCTTAACAGGAGAAAAAACTTATAAGTACATTTTATTTTCATCCACCCACCAATGTAGGATAATGAAAACTTAGCTACTTGCAAATAACCACTAATTCCAACAACTACCATGTCTTCTTTCTGAACTTATGAATCTAGTTGGCAAATTATTTGCTTATCATACGATCCTTTGATTTTATTAGCATTTACTTTCTTTCTGATACGTGCAATATGGGGTGCAGCTTCCATCTCAACAGATCTTTGGTACATTACCAAGGTTGCATCTCTTTCTCATTTTCATGGGTGTATGCTTTTCATCTCCACTACATATTTTTGTAAAAAGACTTTGATGCATGCTTGAGCATAAAATGAGATTTACAGTGTGTGTATATATAATAGTTGTGCATTTCTTTTTTCTTTTATAGATCTCCTTCTGATGCGCATAGTACAATACATCCCCACAACTTCGTTTCCAGACTAAGCTACTTCCTACATTTTTCACTGGAAATAGGATAGAATCCGAGGAATCCTATTTAGAGCCAGATGAAGGTCCTTCAATTACTGGATGGAGAGTTTAAATATGGGAATCCTATTTAGAGCTTGTTGTTCTGCATCTGATATTTGGGAATCCTACATCAACTTTTGGTGGACAGCCTCCTATGCAGACAGTGTGGGTCACGAAAAGTGAACTGATTACTTTAAAAACAATCCAACACCTACACCAAGATCGACTTCTAAGGGTATAAACATGTCAGATTCTGACATAGAGAAGGAAAAAAGGGTTGTTTTTGATCCTTTTGATTTGCCAAGTGATGTTTTTGATCCTTGTAATCTAAAAAAACTTTAGGCCTAAAAAATTAGCTAGTGAAGGGCGGTTTTGTCATTTCAATAACATGTGTTGATGTTGTGGCTGTTATGTTGTTACTCAGTTTCACTGAACAATCTGATTGCGGTTCTGGATGCAGATTTTCATTCTCTTCCTTCCACTCAGCACAGACAACAATATGACCCTGTATGTTTGTTTAAGCTATTTCTCTAATTTATGGATGGTTCTTTTTCTGTTGGATTTAATAAAAAAATTAAAAAAAATGCAGGGATTAGATAGGATAAAATGCAGGCTATTAGAAGGAACAAATGCTCAAGAGGTGAAAGTAATGGTTATGCCAGCTTTTGTCATACGCTAATCTGATGATATATGGCTTACTGTATCATAGATACCTCCATTTATACAACCTACCAAAGCACCACCACCTTCAAGACCTCCCCCTTCAAAAGTCCATATTTTTAGGAAAAAATTTCATGGAAAAGTATATTCTCTACAATTTGTCCATCAGAAAATAACAAGCTTAGAAAATTCTTACCCTATTTATAGATCTTCGTGACGTTAAACCATGGTAATAAGTTTTGCTTTTAATCAAAATAATTCGTTGTGTTTTTCCAATTTAGCAAGAAGCTTTAAAAAGATCTCAAATTGCATACAATCCTGAATAAACATGAGAAAAGATGAAGAAGAATTATTTTATTCTTTTTATAGGCTGGAAATTGCTCTTTATTTGGTGAAATAAATGTAAGTATATTGTTGTTTCTTGAATTTTCACTTTTATTAAACTTGAAATTATAGAACTACCAATTTTTTATTCCATTAATTTCTTTCTATTACTTTTTTTACGAGATTATTGCATGCCAAACATGGTAATATTTGTTTCTTTTTTTAGTTTATATGAGTTCAAAAATGAAAAGACTATATTCTTTTATTGAATTTCTTTAAAACAGGGGTAACTAGTTTGATATGGATCAATGTCTGGTCTTGTAAATCAGGTTCCTCCTACAACAACTCATATAGGGCAACTTCAACTGACTAGTCACCAAAAGGTCGTAGAGACTGTTGCTCTATGAGAAATTGGTCATCTTATCATCCTCAAACATAAACAAACAAACACACAAGGACCACTGTACAATGCACTTTTCACGGATGAAGGCGAGTCAAGACTTTGACTTTTCTTGTTCTTATAATTCCATCCTTTCTTTCATAGTTTCATTAACATTTTTATGGAAAAAGGGTATTCTTACAAGACTTCTCTGATTGCAGGTGTTGCTGATGCTGTCCAAAAAGAAAGTCTACACTTCTGTGTAAGTAACTATTTTATTTAGTTCTTGTTCCATTGTATAGTGATCACCAAGAAATATGGGTATTTTCATTAATGATTTTATAAGCACTTTTCATATTTATAATGAAAGCCTTGTATGTTTGCTAATTTGTATCTTTTTAAAACTTATCTAGATTTGATCGGCCAACAAAGGACAACATACTGATGGAAAGATATCATTTTTTTTTGCTTCAAGTTGTAAAGAATTTAGATGCCGAGGTAATAAATAATTATCTAAACTAAATTGGATGAAAGTGAAGTTGATGGAGCTCTTGCAAGAATTTTACAAGTGCTCAAGCGAATCTATCATATGTTCTTTCATTATTTTATGAAGTAGTGCAAGTTCTATTAAGAGGAAACCCACACAATCCCTTGTTTCCTTTGTATGATGTGTCTACACAGACAGTGCTGTGAAGCTGCGGGTATCAGCATGGGGTTGTTAATGGTGGGAACCTCTAGTGAGAAGGCAGTTGAGATGCTTGTGTATGCTCATGAGACACAACATGAAAAGATCATAAGGTGAATTAAGAATTTACAATTAATACCTTTTAATATTATGTTAAATAGTAGTTAGTTATGACATGTATATAAATACAAGGTCCTTTCGGTCATTATACCCCCATAAAAGTTTTTAAAAAAGATAGGTAACTATTTGTTGCGCTTAATTTATGGATTGATAACATTAAAAAAATCACATCTCATAGTATTTTCAAATATACATTTCTCCTTTTGTCTTACAATTGTTATATTGAATGTTCAGGATGATTTAGATAACATAACTCGTTATCTAATACTAGCAAGAGAACCTATAATCCCAGGAATTGACAAGCCCCATAAGGTAACAGAAAAGATAATTTATTTTATTGTATTTTAAATCAAATTATCAAATCATATATAAACTACCCAAACAATATTCAAATTTTATTTTATCGCCTCAATTTTGCAGACAAGCATTGTGTTTACATTAAAAGAAGGCCCTAGGGTCTTGTTCAATGCTTTAGTTGTGTTTGCTCTAAGGGAGATCAACTTATCAAAAGTATATTATTTTTTTCACCCTTTTATTTAATATTTTTGTGATTGAATGAAAGTCTTAATGAAAGTAATTGACAACCCTTTTTCTGTAAATGATGTTGTGATGGTGGGAGAGGTGTTGTATTTTTCTCTGTTGCTAGGTAACCTTCTCAACAACAACATTCTACTTAAGCAGGTGAGTAATCAAGATTAAGGGAGACTTGTAATCATGTTTGGCGTTCCATTCCAGTAAGAAATAGAGTTGTATGATTATTTGTTAGTTTTATAGGAATATATAACCCATGTTAGCAATGTATTATTTTTGTTTAACATTTGAATGATTCTTTGTATTACATTATAATTTGTGCAATTTATTTTATTTTTTGAGTATGAAATTTTATTTTATATTATGCAATGGATTGTATTTTTTTGTATTTGGTATTTTATTTCTATTATGAGAAATTAAATGCAAATTTAATTTAAAAATTAATAAATACATAAATTTTTTTTTAAACATTTAAATTTACGATACGCAAAAATGTGTGTCATCTTCATTTATGACATGGCCTTTCTTGACAGGGGCTTTCTTGATACGCATTGCGTGTGATTAACACGCGCGTTGTAAGGTTACGACACGCGAATGTGTGTCGTCTTCCTTTATGACAGGGCCTTCCTTGATACGCATTGCGTGTCGTAAACGCGCGTCGTAATTACGCGTCGTAAATGCGCATCGTCTCTCTTTATGACATGGCCTTCCTTGACACCCATTTGCGCGTCGTCTGAGCCTTTTACGACGCGCAATGAGCGTCATAAAAGGCTGTTTTTCTAGTAGTGTGAGCAGATTCATCGGAGTAGTGTTGCATGCAACCGACTTGGCGAGTTGTTCTTCAGACTCGGCGAGTCGAGTCGCGAGTCCCCGATTTCTTCCCTTTTTATGTGTCATGCCGAGTGGAATCAGTGAGTTATAGGTGGACTCAGTGAGTCGGAGATCAGACTCATTCAGGAAGGGACTCGGCGAGTCAATGCCCTGACTCGGCGAGTCCAAGGCAATCTTCATACCTCTAGATCAGACTTGACGAGTTGTTCATATAACTCGGCGAGTCACAGCCAGAGTGTTCATGTATCGAAGGAGGACTCGACGAGTTGTTCATACAACTCGGCGAGTCGGATGCAGATTGACTGAGTGTTAGTATCGAAGAGGAACTCGTCGAGTCTATGCCAAACTCGACGGGTAGTAGCGAACAAAACCAAGAAAGTGAGAGTGAGGACTCGACGAGTTGGTGACCCAACTTGACGAGTCAGGTCAACTGAATGTTGACTTTGACTAATAGGTTGAATTTGACCAGGGGTAAAATAGTCATTTTACCCTCAGTATAGTTATCAGTGATTGATTAAGTGTACTTATGGAAATTGTAGCCGGGGAGATACCAGAGCAGCAGCAGACAGTTTCCCGAGCAGTTCATTCAGCAGCCAGATTATGAGGTAAGTTTCCTTCCAGTAGGAACGAGTCTACGGCCACAATGCCAACCCGATTAGCTAGCAGCAATTCCGGACTTCGGTTCGATGCAGTAGATAGTGTGTTTGATGCCTTCGTGGCTCAGACAGGATTTATGTGTTATGCGTTTCGGGCTACGGCCTGATGCAGTATGCAGTATATGTGTTTATGCTAGATGATATGTGTTATGCTAGTTGATATGTGTTTATGCTATGCTATGATCAGTCAGTTACAGACTTTGGTCTGATGCAGTTAGTTCTGTACTTCGGTCCGATGCAGTCAGTTCCGGACTTCGGTCTGATGCAGCTAGTTTCGGACTCCGGTCCGATGCAGGGGACAAGGTCCCAGTCAGTTCCGGACTTCAGTAAGATGCAGTTTCCAGACTTCGGTCTGATGCAGTGGGCAAGGCCCAGTATGTGATTTATATGTATCGTATGGTATGTGGTAGTTTAGGGGAGCTCATTAAGCTTCGTGCTTACAATTTAAGTTTTGGTTTCAGGTACTTCCGCAAGTAAAGGGAGAGAGCTTGGGATGATGCTATCGCACACACCACATCTTCAGTCTTTGTCCTGGGAGTTTGTTTTGATACTTAGTTTGATTTGATACAGTTGTGTCACAACATTTTATTATGGTTGGAGATATTTGACGTATGGTTTTATGATATGACGTTCAGTTTATGATTTTTATTATTATTTAAACAAAAAATTTTGGGTCGTATTTTTGGATGTTACATCCTTGATTTTGGATTCTAATTGAGCTTTCAGAGGTTTCTGACCTTTCCTAAGGGTATAGTCTTCGTATTTGAGGTCCTCATTTTCTCTTTTTAATAAATCGATTTGATCTCGGAGAAATTTAATCGTAGCTTCACAAGATGGAGTACATGAAACTTCATTGAACGGAATGGATGAGGAACTCATCTTTATAAAAAATATGCCCTTTGACTAAAACCTCAAAAGTCAACCTTAAAAGTCAAATTTAAAAAGTCAAACTTAAAAGTCAAACCGAAAAGCTAAATTTTAAAATTTGAAAGATAAACGAAAAAGTCAAAGTTTAAAGTCAAATGTCAAACTAGAAAAGTCAAAGTCAATATTTAAGTAAAAAGTCAAAAATTTTAAAAAATAATTTTTTTTGGGTTGAAAGAGGAATTTAAAAATAAAAGAAATTGATTTTTGGGGTTAAAGGTGTCAATTTTCGAAAGTTGGAATCGAGAAGGACTTCTTTTGAATTAAATTTCGAAGGATTGTTCCATCTAGCAACTTAGATTAGCTGGAAAAGGCGCTGAGTTGTTGAACTAAGGGATCCGGGTTCGAATCCCGGCAGCCCCAATTTCCGTTTCTATTTTTTTTAATATGAAATTGTGCTGCGAGGACGAGGTGCGAGGGCGTCTGCTGACCGAGACCGAGACCAAGGCTACTGATCCGTACACCTAGCCGCTCACCGAGACGGCCGCACACTTTTTTGCTCCAAAACTCGACCTTCAACATATTCGCAAAAAAGCAATGTTTTTCACCCTTTTTTGCTCAAAAACTCGATCAAAAACTCATTTTTATGAAAAATGCAAAGAAAAAACCCCCCTATTTTTCCCCGATCTATCCAAAAACGCAAAAATCCTTTCAAAATAAGATCAAATAAGCTCCAGATCTGACAAAATTGATTGATACAATCCAAGCTTTGATACCAATTGTAAGTCCCCAAAATGCTTGAGTATCAATCATATCCGTTTGATGGTGCAGAATCCCAATCAAACGGATGATGTCAGATCTAATAAAAGAGAAAAAAAAGAAGAAGATGATGAATCTTGTAATATTTGATGATTAGAATGTAGATCCAAATACAAGATTCACACACACTCTTCTTTTCGATTTCTAGTTTCTCTCTCTACAATATGCTCTCCTCTCTTCTAATCTGGTCGTACACTTACATGCACTCCTCACCTTATATATATGACACATGGGCTACCAGCAGCACACAAGTGTACAGCTGCACACGCGTGTGCGGCCGTACACAGGATGTGCAGTCGCACACAAATGTGCAACTGTACACAGCCACAAAGTTACAGAAAAAAACATTTTCCTAGAAAAGCAAAGTATAAACCATATTTTTGACCCAACAATTGTTATGTTACTGGTTGTTGTGCCCATGGCTATGATGGGTTTTATGCATAACAACATTCTTATGGTGCACATGCAACCCTAATTGCTTTGGATCTAGATTTTCTCAAGTTATACATGCAAAATAATTTTCAAAAGCAAAACCCTAATCTAGCATACAAGAATTCAAAAACTAATGAAATTAGGTTTAGAAGAATACCTTTCTTGTTGTTGATTTGATCTTGACCTTCAAGAGCTTAGTGCCTCAATTGTTGCATCTCTAATGGAATCACAAACACCAACTAGCAATAGATGAATAAGAGAGAGAGGATGAAAGCTTCAGAAGTCGGCCAGGGATCTCTTAGAAAGCATAGAGGCCGATTTCATGAAGCAAAGGGTTGTATTTATAGCTGAGCTGCTAGGGTTTCAGGTAAAACCCCAATCTGATTGCTTAAGCCTTAAGCAGTCCAATAGATTCTTCAAGAAGGCCCCCCTTTGGACGAAATCTATGTGGGCTACACATAGAATTTCGTCCACCCCTTCCTAAGGGATCCATAAGCTCAACTTGCAACTATCAGTTAATTACAATATCAATCCCCTTAATTTAATCAGTCTCTTTTGATCACAAAATTAATTTCTAGTCAATACTAATTAAATAATATGATTTGTCAATGAATATATTATTCTTATAATATATTAATAAATTATTTATTAACCTCTTTCTCTATAATTCATCCTATCAGTTGCTATGGTGAAGGTAACACAGAAGGACCATGCTACAATCAGATCAAGTACATCCTAATTATAGTTATGGGCTTAGACACCTAATCCAACAAGTTATTCCACCAATTCTCCAAATAGGTTCCCTGCATGTTATTGTTGCCCAAACTCTCCAAGTATTGCATGGTTCTCCAAATTGATATTGTTGTGAAATTCTAATAAGAAATTTGCATACCACTGATTTGGTAGAGGAGGATCCATCCAACAAAAATACTTGCAATATTTGAGTTCATCCTAGTAATTTTGGGCAACCTATAAATCTTCTTTCCGGGTTTAATGGAGTCCATGAAGTCGACCGTCCTATGGGATCAACACAATAACACCTGTTTGTGAGATGATTCTGAGATGATTCATCCTAACTCGATTTGATCGTTGGCTTCCTACAAAAGATGAAGAAGACATCCGTTGCTCCCCCTGCTTTGATTGTTGCTTCCTGGTCTGATTTTAGGGCACAAATGAGGTTAACAAGTTTAATACCTTTAAATACAACCCACATTTAATGAGTCACTCACCACCTAAGCCAATCTTGGCCACATCATCAATTGTTACTTGCTAAATGAGGGTCACCGGTTGAAGAGGGTCGAAATGTTTAATTTATCCGGTTTTATGGGTTTTTTGTGCGAAAAAAAATTAGAGACTAAAGTATAACTTTTTTCCAAAATACAAGGATTTTCTTAATATTTCCAATTAATATATATACAATATCAAAATAAGTTGGTTTGACAAAAAGCGCCCTTTTACAAATTGACTTTTTTTTCTGTTTTACTCCTCTTCCTTCCTCACCGCAGCCGTATCTTCTTTCTCCACCACAGCCGTACGTCTTCGTCTTCTCCAGAAGCCTCCTTTGAATTCTTCAGTAAATTACATTCTTCCTTAATTTCTACCGTGCTTACTTGCTATTAGTTTCTTCATTATTACTTAGGTGGTTAATATTTTCATTTGTTTCGAATTTGGTTGATAACCCGATTAGAGTATTTAATATACAAACATCCTGGGATGCATTAAGCAAATAACGTAAACGAGTAAGTACTCTACATTCATACCCTACTTCAAAGTTCAACCTTCTCCTCTCGAAGAACAAAAAACCCGTGTATTGAATCATTTACCAAGTAATGTTACGAGTGATACATATAAAGTTGCAAGAAATCCATCTGACATAACATATATTTGTAGATGCAATGGTGGGGATGGGATCTTTTCCTCTATGCAATAAAGCTGTCACCTTATGCTCCTACTATCAATCACAACCATCAATACTCCAAAAGAGTTATCACCGTATCTGTCAAAAGGGACCCTGTGAATCCTCGCTTCATCGACTGATTCCTACAAGCATCAAATACCCGCATCGTTTCTTTTCAGATACCAACAACAAATTCAGGGTTAACTCAGTCAGAGACAGTAATGGAGATCAAACCGCCATGTCTGTTTCTTCTGCCTACCAGGTGCTCGACGTAATGCCTGATTGCACTTTGTCCGAACTCAAAGCAGCTTTTCGTGCCAAAGTATATTTCTATTATTTTTATTAGTTATTCTATGGTTGTATTCAATACGTTCAAAATCCATTTGCAAATATATTTGATCCAGGATACGATTTGTGTGGAGTGTTCTAGTGTCATAGAATTTATAAACACAAAGAAATGTTAGCTATTGTGAACACATGGGATATAATTAGGGGAGAAGTCTAATGAAAATTTCCTATTTAATAGTCCTTTTTAGTTCTTATTTTATTTTTTATAGGTGAAGCAATTCCATCCTGATGTTATAAAGAGTGATGATGGTAATTCAGATACAATGATTCGCTGTGTCATTCAAGCCTATGAGGTAGATGGTGTTCCTAAGATTTAAGTTAGTAATTGTTATCTAGAAACTTCCTATGATGCATAAGTTTCTTAATAACTTCCTAACTTTATAAAGATATAAACATGTGATGGTTGAGGGATATTCATCAAAATCTTGAATATTATCTTTTCCAGGTGTTATCCAATTTAAGCAAATCAGAGATCATTGAAAGGCATGTATCTTTTGGACATTTCCTTTTTTCATAATTTCTAGTGAAAAGTATGGATCCTATATTCTAAATGTGGTATTTGATATGAAATTGTAGTGAATGTCTAGACCCTTTTGATGCTCCTGAATGTGAGGCATTTGACATCTTTGTTAATGAAGTTCTATGTGCTGGAAAAGGCAAGAGCCTCTTCATTCTTTTAGCTTTATTTTTTTTTTCTACGTAATGTTTTAGAAGGAATGAAATCTGTGTATAAGAAATTTAAATCTTAATAACTAAATCTGTCCTGCTTTTGGTTGGGAAGAAATGGAATGGAATTCAATTCCCCATTCTTTTGTTGTTTTCTATTGGTTTGGAAATTTGTCAAAGCAATTGACATGGAAATCATGTTAAATGACCAAAATACCCTTTATTGATTTTGTTGTGTAGGGTGTCCTTATTCATGTGTGAAGGCAGCACCTCATGCTTTCACATTCAGTTCTTCAACAGGAACTGCATATGCAACGTCTCAAGGTTTGTTTATAAAATTTATGCAACAAAGTTTCATCTTTTTCTTAACTTGTGCAACAAAGTTGAACTTTTTTCCTAATTTATGCAAAAAAAAGTGGTTTCTTTTTCCTAAATTATGCAACAAAGGTTACTTGTGAAATAGTGAAACATTGCATGTTTTGGTCTTAAGATGAATTGTGGTTTTATCTCTTATAACAAAAAACCACTTTGTTGCATAAATTTAGGAAAAAACAAAAAACATTGTTGATATAATAATTATTTAGATCACATCTTTCTAAATTTTAATTATTAATTAGGTCATGGTGAGGACTATAAGGTACAGCTGGCAGTTGGACAGTGCCCTAGAAACTGCATACATTATGTAACACCTTCTCAAAGGATTATTCTCCAGGAGTTACTTGCCAGGTATAATTTATAAAACAAAAAATTAAAAATATAAATCAATTAGCTTTCATTTGGTGACAGAAAGCGGTTGAATTGGTGATGATCTTTGTCTGGATAAATTGTTGTATACGTAAAGTCTGTTTTAAAATCATGTGGAGGAGAATAATTGACCATTTTATCTCTACATTCCAAAAAAACAAAAAATTTGATAATATTTACTATGTGGTTATTTGTTGTTGTTGTAGCATCTTGAATGTGCCTTTTGATTGCTCTGCTGAGGCGGACTTGCTTTATACGCTCATTGTAAAAGCCAAGTTTGAAAATAATCGGTACAAGAAGCCAAAAAAGCAACCCAATGTATCAACTAAACATGTTGATTGGTATTAATCAAACATTAGTTGTTAAGTCTTGTTGCTTTTGTGTAAATCTTGTATAGAAAACAAGGGTATGTATATATTTATTCAGTTATGGTGTATATTTTGATGATAAAGTTTTTTTTTTTTTTTTTTTTTATGATAAAGAACAATAAACACTTCCCGAAATGACAAAGTTTATTAATGGTTGGTAAAACTAATCCAAACCTTCAAATGTTTTGATGATACATAATAACACCTCCAAACAAAGGAAAGTACTACTATATAAATAATGGGAATCAACGATAATTAGTAAAACAATAAAGACGAGGGAAAAACACACTAGATTATGTAGAATAACCAAATCAGGGAAAACAATACAGAGGAAACCATCGAGAGATCCACTATTGATAAAATGTTTACAATGCAAAGAAATACCATCAAGTACAAGTATTTGGGCTACAATGAGGGTAATATGAGAGAACGGAAAAAGGCTTTTAGGGTATTTGTATCTATTCAAATTAACTAAAGGAAATCATTTTAACCAAAAGTCCAAAGTAGTTAATTAAAAAAATAATGATATGTTTAGACGTGTTTAGATGTGTCTAGACGCGCTCATATGAGATATAGTCGTTATAGTTGGTAAATCATTTTGAAATAAAGGTTAATATAATAAAATATCTTATATATTGAGTTTTTTTTTTTGGAAAAAATCTTGCATTTTTTAATTTTTTTCAAAAAAACCTACTACTTTTTTTTACCGAAACCTGTCACATTAGATAAGTTTTTCTGAAAAAAACAACCTAAAAGGCCATATTAAAAATAAAAAATAAAAAATATTCTAAAAAAAAGTTAGTTTTAATCCCAAAAAGCACGAATATAATGATTTTTCATATATTAACCCAAAAAATTATTATGATTTTTAAATGACTAAATCATATGAATCATATTTACCGTTTCAAGAAAAAAAAAACATTGAAGCAAAGTTATGGATGATAAAAGAACAAAAATTCCGCTACCCACATTCTACAACACCCAATACGTGTCACCTCTATATTTGAATGCTTCGGACCCACACCACAATTTAATCTCCCATTTAAAGCACTGCCAAAAATTTCAATGTTACATAAACACCCTGAGGCAGACCCCCACTTTTACACATTAAGTTATAATCAGATCAATATTGTCGAGTTGCAACTTCATATATGGAAGTCAAAATATGATTCATATTTATATTCATCTGTAACAAAGTTCTTGTAGTACCTGTATTCTGAGGATAAAATACTAACAAATTTCTCGAAAAAAATAAAAAAATAATAATTTTTTTATAAGGATAAAATACTTTTTGAAAGGGTCAAAATATATTATTTTCAACAGGTCAAAAAAAAAATATTATTTTTGCTTTTTTTTTGAATTATTTTTTAATTTTCTTTTTAAATGTGGCCTCACCCCAGTATAGGTCTTTCCCTGTTTGTATCATTTAAAATGAAGACTATATAATCATAAAACATTAACAGTTTTGAAGATGACAATATCTATTCAAGACACTGATTTATCTGTCATGATTCAATATTATTTGGTATTCACTCAAAATTTAATGATATAATTTTGAAGGTGAAAAATTAGGATTTAATGGGTCAAAAAATGGCACCAAGTATATTCAAAAATTTATTACACTTTAAACCATTTAGTATAATTGATTACAAAAATAAGGGATATTAATATTTTAACGAGCAGGATTTTATTAGCATGTTAATATAATAATAAATTATAAATAATTATTTACGAAATGAAACGGAAAAAGTCAATGGTTGATTAAAATGATGATAATATTTTATTGGGAGAAAGAGAGAGAAAGAAGTAGCCGTTTAACTCTCTTTGTGTGCGTTTTCTACTTTACACAATCTGACCGTTGGGGGTGTTCACTATACTTCATGTAACATACCCTTTCTTCTTGTTGTCGCACACACACAACACACACACACACAATGGTCGCAAGATCACCACCGAAGCCGAGGAAGAAGATTGTGGCTCCACTTGATCCGATTCAACTCAGAGACACACTCGACAAGGTACCCATTTCACCTTCTTCTAAATCTCTGTTCTTTTTCATTTTTGGATTTTGGTGTTTCAATGACGAAAACTGGGATTTTGAAGGTGGAGAAATGTATGGATAGACTGCAAGAGCTTCAGTACATCACCGGTGGGACGAAGGTGATCTCCGGTGTGAATCTCAGCCCTCGTAGTTCCAGAGGCTACTTAAGAACAAGCCTCAGGTGTAAACAGGAATCACTCAGGTAAAATTTGTTGGAAAATTCTCTGTAAATCAATCAGATTGGTATTTTATAATTTGATGGTTTAATTATGCTAATGTTTTCTCTCTCCAATCTTTAGAATCAGAAATGCAAATGGTCAAATATCGTCACCTGGAAGATTACCCACACAAATAGGTGAGAATTTTGGGTGATATCTGATGTTTGTATTTTGTGTTTCAATGGCGGATTTTTGAATTTTGGTTTTGAATTGATGAAGGGGAATGGAAAAGGATGTCACTACCAGCGATGATTTTGGGCGAAACGGTGGGGGAGATACTCCAAGCAAGTCAG
This sequence comes from Lactuca serriola, assembly GCF_051521515.1. Taxonomy (NCBI): domain Eukaryota; kingdom Viridiplantae; phylum Streptophyta; class Magnoliopsida; order Asterales; family Asteraceae; genus Lactuca; species Lactuca serriola. The sequence goes on from NC_136416.1 coordinate 219,767,872, forward strand.
TTTGCTAGAGAAATCGTGACGGCTGTTGAAACGAAAGCCAAAAAGATCACCACCGGCACCGGCGGCGATCCGAAAACTCCGGTGACTCATTCCAGACGGAATTCGAGGTTAAACCCAGAAACCACCGAGCTCCGGTCACGGAGAAAGAGAGAGAAACGGATAATCCGATCAGATCTACATTCTCCTTTACTTGAAAGAGCAAAATCACGGATTAATTTCAAAGTCTCCGGTTCACCACCCAAAAAAGAAATTGAGACTGAAAAGGGTCGGTTTCCGGCGAATAGGGTGTCCCCGAAGAACAAACCTTGGGCTAGAAAAACCGTGATCTTCCCGAACCCCCTTTTCCATTCAACACCTGCTTCACAAAACCAACAATTTTGCAGAACAAGGTCGCCGGTGATTACAAGAACCCGTCAGACCACCCCTCACAAGTTTCTAATCAAGACGCCGCCGCCTCCTGCCGCCGTGGCTAAGTTTCAAGTAAAAATTCGCAGTCCACCACTTTCTGTATCTCCGACCAGACCCAAAACGGCCAGCGCGAAGAAGAAGGCGATGTCACCGCCTAAGAACGTGTCCACGTCAGCAAAGCTACGGAGGTCATTTTCGCCGTCGAGATTGGCTACTAGACTGGCTTCTCCATTGAAGATTAGGAACCCAACGATTTGCGTATCTCCGACAAGATCTGGGATGGCTTCCGTGAAGAAGAAGTCGATCTCACCGCCCAGGACGGTCACCGGAAAGAAGAAGTTGACGTCACCGCCAAGGACGGCCTCCGTGAAGAAGTCGATTTCACCGCCTAAGAAAGTGTCGACGGCGGCAAAGCTGCGGAGGTCGTTTTCACCGTCGAGATTGGCGAGTAGATTGGTTTCACCATTGAAGAGTAGGAAATCATCTGTACAGAAGAGCGTGGATAGTAGCGAGATGATGATGAACATGATGAGTGGATTGAAACAGAGGCCACTGTCAACAACTACACCGATGCATTTGTCAGCTCGGAGAATTTAAGATTTCATTCTTTTATATGATATTTCCTTAATGTCAATATGATTTCTGTTTAGTGTTCACATTTTTATAACCATAAAATAACAATAATCTGCAATTTGTTCCCATAATTTCTTGACTCTTTATTGATTCAGGAATCAGTCACAAAAGTACAAAAATCGATTATATATATATATGCCGCATCAAAACGACAAAATTCTCTTAAGGGTTTCTAATGGATCTTCTTCCACCAAATCAATCTCCACATTGCTATACTCCCGCCATTTACAAGCTACTTCTTCATTACATACCACACGTAGATGAGACAGCTCCTCCACAGATTCTGGTAGCTCATGTACTCCGCTGCAACCTTTCATATAAATCTTCCTTAAACAACCCAATTTCCCCATTTTTTCCGGCAACCCACCCAAGTTCAAACAATCTGAAATGTCAAGAACACTCAAGTTTTTAAGTCTCCATATCGATTCAGGCAATTTCTTCAATTTCATACAAGAACGAAGCCCAAGCATTTCCAAATTAATCAAATCCCCAAATTCTTCAGAAAACCCACACATCTCATTACAGTTTGTGATGCTAATCTTCTTGAGATGGACACTGTTACATAATGCCCCTGGGAATTTGATCAAGTCTTGGCAGTAATCGATCTCGAGTTCAACTAACTGTGGCCAGATATTTGGGGTTTTGGCAATGAGGTTCTTGAAAGGGTTGCCAATGTTGCACATTATGAAGGATACTTTTTGCAGGTTTATGAGTGATAAAATGGATGGACTTATTACTACACGTTGGAGCCTAATTCTTGTTAGATTGTAAGAAGCGCCAAGAAAATCGAAATTGCTGAATTCTGTAGGGTATAATCCGTTGTTTGTGATGTTTACAGTCTTTAATTTTGGATTTGCTGCTAAGAAATGGGGTAAAGTGTATGTTTTTGACATTAAGTTTAAGATCAGAACTTCGAGGTCTGGGACTTTCATGTCACACCATCGCGAGGAGAATGATTCTCCTGCAGTCAAGATTGTAAAAGATTAATAAAAACATAATATAATAACACGTTCATTCATACTAACTGCCACTTTGTCCAGAACAAATAAGAGTTTTTACTTCTCGTAATCTAGAGATTATTATTATTATTGTTTTTGGCAGGATTATAAAAAGCAAGAGATTATTATTGTTTTTGGCAGGATTATAAAAAGCAAGAAATAGCAATGTACTTCTATTTATTCGTTTATTATAACATCCTAGTATCCTACTTTCATTTCGTATATAAAAGTTGAAATCTAAAAAAAATATATACCCAATGTCATCCACTCATCCTAATACAAAGCAATTTTCGCCTTTAAATTGGGTAGATTTTTTAAAGTACAATGTAGACGTTCAAAGGGAAGGGGTTCCATTAAATTAAAGGTATGAATGTAATCGCAAAAGGGCTATTCTTATCAACCGTTAAGGTGGCCCACCATGCCTTAAGAGCATCATGTCAGATTTAATTGTGGCTCACTAGGTGGCTAAGAGGTGAGACGCAACATTGAGACTAAAACTCCCACCCTAGAATTAACTATGTTATGCCCAAGGGCATAAAGGTAAAAGAATCAAAACCTGTGGAAATGGACAATATGCGGGCTTGCATAGCTTCTTGGATTTTTACAATTGATGCAGGCAAATCTTCTCCTCGTGCATCAATAAACAATCTACTCCTTTGTGGTAAAGGTAGTTTGTTATTCAAGTGAATAGCAAGCTCCCTCAGCAAATCATGCTGTGTCACGAATTGTTGGTCACAATAGTTAACTCTTGCGCCTGAATCATTCCTAAAACTAAACAATTCAAGGATCAGTCTACAACAATATATATATATATATATATATATATATATATATATATATAAATGAAATTGGAGTTCCTCCTATTTAATAACAAATGTTGGACACCCTTGAATTCACTCGAGTAATTTTTAGTAACTGAGCAAGGTTTTGTTTCTCTTTTAGTTGATGGAGTTGACTAGGACAAGTCTTAATAAGATAATTAGTGTATGGGATTGCTTAAAGAACGACTTGATGGAGAAAATGAGATGTTCCCCGTTAAAACCTAGGTTTTTAGAAAATTTATGCATATGCAATTTTCTTTTTGACTTAATGCAAAAAGAACGACTTGTAGAGGAAATGAGTAAAATGAGGCGTTCCCAAAGTCATGACTTACAAATTTGCTATATATGGATTTTTTTTTAAACTTAAACGACAAAAAGAACAAGTTACAAGAGAAAGTGAGGGAACCCATTAAGTCCCAACTATTTTATAAATTTGATATATGAGTTTTTATTTTTGACTTGATATAGAAAGAACGAATTATTAGAGAAAGCCAGGAAAAGCCCTAACTTCTCACATACTATTTGCTATATATGAGTTTTTCATTTTGACTTGATGCAGCAAAGAGACTTAATAGAGAAAGTGAGGAAAATGTGGTACCAACCATTTAGACAGTCTGATGGGAAAAAAAAGAAAAGCAACAAGGGCGTAAGTCAAATACCCTTTGGCCATAAGATCGACAAGATTTCTATAGGAAAGCTCAAGGATGGTGTCCATGGTATCAACACCATCATCATCATGGTTGTACAAATGCACCCACATATTCAAGAGGGTACTAACGGGGATCCTTTGATCTTCTGGGAATAGCCCCAAATCCAAGAAACATTCTTTAAATTCATCATCCAAAGCGTCAAAGCTTCTTTCTAGGCCTATGAGTACATCCTTGTGTAAATCTAGAACCAACCTACCTTGAGACAGCTTTCCTAGCATAGATTTCCAGGCTAACTCATTCTTCCCATTTAAGGATCGGCCAACCACCAAAAGGGTCAGGGGATGTTTCTTACACCAATGTACCATCTACATACAAGGGAATGAATGGATACAAACATGTTAGAAGCAAAAGGAAGAGCAACAGAAGAAAGAAAAATCACTTCTTTATGCATCCAAACATATTACATACATTCTTTGATTATATAATGAGGATCTCACCATGCATGGAAAAAGAAGAATATCATGATATATAGTTAGTTACCTGATTCACAAGATGATCACTAATAGTTGGACTAGGTCTACTCCCTCCTTTAGTGAATGCTGAATCGCAAAAGAGAGTTTTGGCATCTTCCTCATTCAAAGGATCAAATCTGAAGGTCTTGTATTTCGGAAAAGCAGTCCTAGATGTGACCAGAATTTTGTGTCCTCTGATCTTGGATGGAAAGATTTCTTCAATAAACGAAGCAGACCACACATCATCTAATACTAGAAGCATAGGATCTGATGCTTTCTTATTCAAAAAGTTGTCCAACTTGATCTTTGCGTCTTCCTTGCCTTGAAACTGAAGCTGCGGGGTGGAGGGATTTGGATTAAACAGATCACTCACAATCACCATCAAGTCGGGTGTTTCTGAAACTGTCACATAGAAGATATTCTCCCCAAATTTTTCTGTTCAAAAGTAAGAGATTTTAGCATCAAGTCAACCAAGAAGAACTAACTAATACTTCGATTCTAAAGATTTTGATGGATCACCTCGAATTTCAGCGTCATGACATAGCATTTTCACCAAAGTAGTCTTCCCACATCCACCAGGAGCCTCGACAACCAGCACCAAACGATCATCAATACCAATATCAGAAACAACCTCAGCCTTCAGCTTCTCCAGTGGCTCGTCAAATGCCACGATTCCACTTTGAAGTCTGGGTACTTGCCAACCATATTTTTTTCGTTCTACACTTTCAGATCCACTATGACTACCAACCAATCTTGTTCTATGTTTCGAATCTCTTGAATCCACATACATACGATCCAGTTTTGATTTGATGTCGTTCACCACTGCAAGAGTCTGCATAATGTCCCGAATCTGAATTGCTTGAACTCCAACTTGAAAGAAGTTTACCAACTTAATCTTGAAATTTTTTAGCTCCCGTGAGTAAAGGAACATCTTGGTCGGATCCCTCTTTACTTTCGAACATCTGGTGATAAGTTCTTCTGCCTTTTGGACTTCATCTATGAACATCTTACACTCTAGCTCTGACTGATCTAGTTCCCGTTTCAGCTTCACCGTCTCTTCGATGATCGGTGTTATTCTCTGTAAGATGGCTCTGAGTTCCTCTAGTTGGGGCTTGAATTCTGATGTGGTTTCTGCTACATATATTACAGTTTTAAAAAGGCTGGAGATGGATTCGGAAAGGGGATCTTGAAGCAGGGCCATTTCTTGTTTCTTAATCCGAAATCTCGATGTAAAAGAATAGACAGGAAGATTATTGAGATGGAGTTGATGATACGAAGGTCTTGGTTTTTTGGTGGAAAAAACAGAGCTGGATAAATGGAACGAGTCTTCTGAATATTAAAAAAATCAACCGGCGGTATTACAAATTTGAGTAAATTACGAGAATGGTCCTTATACTTTCTTAACAATGCATGTTCGGTCCAACTTTTGAAATATTTACATAATTGTCCCTAACTTCGATTTTTATTTCATCATTGGACCCCGTCACCGACCCACCCTAGTTCTACCACATGTTGATGTAGGGAAATATATTGAAGTAATGCAAGAAAGAACAACAAAAACATAAACTATTGAGGCTTGTGTTGAACATAATGTCCTTAAAACAAATATGCCTCCCAACTAGATGTTTGTTTTCCAAAATGCAACAACTACAACAGTTATTCAAGACAACCAAATCATTATAGGCTAGCAAGTTGTCCTAACTTCAACAAGAAAATACAATAGTAAGAGTATAGGATACGATTGAATCTGATTTTCATTGAGTCTAAATGGTTGTAAAAAAGTTGTATTTATACAACAAAAACATACCCAAACCTTAATGATCCCATACAAAACTTGAAGTTAAACATGGAAATACCCGAGCTCAGGGATCGAAGAAATAGAGAAACAAAGTATCTGATCAAATCCACATTCTCCTTGCAAAATCAAGGATTAATTTCAAAGTCTCTGATTCTCCACCCAAAAAAGAAATCAAGACAGAAAACGGTCGGTTTCCGGCGAACAGGGTGTCACAGAAGACTAGATCGACTAGAAAAGTTGTGATATTCCCAAACCCACTTTTCCATTCAAAACTTGCTTCATAAAACCTACGTTTTTGCAAAACAAGGTCGTCGGTGATTTCAAGAACCTGTCAGCATCCCTCACAAGTTTTTAATCAAGATATCACCGTCTCTAGGCGTGGCTAAGTTTCAAGTAAGGATTCAGATTCCTCCGCCTAAGAGTGTGTCTACGTCAGCAAATCTACGAATCTATGAAGGTCATTTTATCTGTCGAGATTGACGACTAGATTGGCTTTGTTGTTGAAGATTAGTAGCCCAATCTTTTGCATATCTCAAACCAGCGACGACTATCATGAAAAAGAAATCGGTCTCACCACCTAGGATGGTCATCGTACATAAAAAGTTGATGTCCTACTAAGGACGACCATCGTAAAGGAGTCAATTTCACTGCCTAAGAAAGTGTCGACGACTGCAAAATAATGGAGGTGTTTTTCACCATCGAGATTGGCGAGTAGATTGGTTTCACCATTAAAGAGTAGGAAATCAACTATATATAAGTGCATGAATGATGATGAACATGATGAGTGGACTGAAAGTCAACAAATACACCTGGTATTATGTGATAAGATAGATGATGTGCATTTGAAAAGTGTTACCCATCGCATTTCAATTGCATATAAAGATGATTAAAAATATTTTTCAACTTTGTATTATTTTATTTATTTTTATGATGAACTTGAATATATATACATATATATATATATATATATATATATATATATATATAATGCTATTTTCAATTATTATTGTTCATAATTAATAAAAAAAAACTTATTATTATAAAAAATAATTTATAAAAATCTATGAGTTGATATGATATTTGAACTAGTAAAAAAGCTCATGCTTTCATGTGGGTTTGTACATATTTGTTAAAAGGGTTCAAAGTAACAAAGTAGGGAGATTAAACTTAAACATCACACATTATGCGTTTGGTATGATGGTGAAGGAGAAGGAATGGAATGGTTCAATCCATCACCATTACCTTTTCCATTCCATCTAACAAACATACCTTAAAAGGTAAAGTGCAAAAATCCCAATTATAATGTAACAACCGAAAAATTTCAGACAAAAAATTCATTTTAATTCATTCCAAAACACCGAGTGATTATGTCAAAACAACCAAAAGTGTATCATAGTAGATAATATCATAGTACAAATCCCAAAATCACTTAATGTAGAAAACATGGGCGAATGCGGTGCAATCAAGTCGGACCCTTCCCTTTTGAGCTGGAAGTACTTGAAACATAATTGAAAACTGTAAGCAAAAAACTTAGTGAGCTTCCCCAAAATACCACATATCATACATGCATAACAGTCAAACATAACTGGGTCTATTTCACCCCTTCGGTATCTTTCAACAGGTATTGGGTCTATTTGACCCCCTTTAGTATCTTTTAATCGGTATTGAGTCTATTTCACCCTGTGACAACCGTCAATTTCCGGTCTAGTCAAAGTCAAATAAAGTCAGCAAGTCAAACCGGTCAACTCAAGTAACCCTTGTATATTAGGGATTACATTATGTAAACTATTGTACAACACCCTATCTTAATGCAAAGAATCACTTTGAGTCTTCACGTGTTTAGAAAATCTAAACCCTAATCAGGGTAAGTGATGGAACTACTCGATAAAACATTATTACATACCTTCCATGGATGTATAACACTCATAACGAGGCTTAATGGGGTTTACAAACCTTGCATTTCGAAGCTAAACACTCGCAAAGGTCACAAACAAAGTCTCTCTCAATCTCTCTCGCTCTATATGTAACACCCATAAATTTTTACGCCAAAATTTAAAACTTTTCAATCATAATTTAAAACCAACGAGTAACTGTTACAAAACATTTTCTATCAATATCCATCAGAGTGTCCCAAAATAAGATCATACGGATGAGGAGCGGTAAGGTCATGCCTTTGCCTTGCCATGATCTCCTCCTGAAGTTCCTGAAACAATAAACTGCAAACTGTAAGCCCGAGGGCTTAGTGAGCTACCCCCAAAATACCAATACCACATTGGAATACCAAATCTGTAACCATAAATCAACAACATGCATACTGGCCATTGGCCTGACTGGACCGCCCTACAGGGCCTATAGTCTACTGAATCTTCATCGAGCCTTCGGCATGACTGGACTGCCACGTGGGCCTACAGTCTTCCCGGACCGCTCATAAGGTATGTTGGCCTTCAGCACAAAGCAGGACCGCCTCAACCCAAATCAACGAGCAAACAATCATGTGCGCAAAACTAACATATACTGGCATATATAGGCATCAAACATAGCTAACTCACTGATCATCAATCATAGCAATCTCTCATGACTAGAATACAGACCTAGCAGGCCACTAACATCCCGATCCCTAAGGATCATAGAAGCATAATATACTGTCTATCCTGATTCCAATCTATCAGATCATAACCATATATATATATATATATATATATTCATATCATAACGATAACAACTAAAGGGCCGACCTTGGTGCCTTAGACCCTTTTAATATAGTGAGGAAAACTCACCTCGCAGATGTCGACTCGGTAGATAAATCTCAAATCTCGGATCACTCGCCAAAGACTCCTCCACCTATTACCATAGTACAAGCATACTCATAAATCCTCAACCTCACAAGTACTCCATAAACCAACTAGTCAACCCCAGGTCAAAGTCAAATTCCTCAGGCAAGGTCAATAGTCCCTGTTGACCTTAACTTGCCGAGTACCCTCGGCTACTCGCCGAGTTCTTTGAAGTTCTTTCCCACTCGCCGAGTCATCGGGTGACTCGTCGAGTTCTCATGATTTTCGATCGAAACCCTAAGGCCACCCGTCGAGTTTCCTTCTTGCAACACATCGGCTACACACACATTCATAACTCAGGGAAAAATCATCCGACTCGCCGAGTTGTTCATACAACTCGTCGAGTCTAAGGAAATCTTCATCGGACTCGCTGAGTTATTCATCAACTCGTCGAGTTCAATGGCCATCTTTATAAGACTCGTCGAGTCAACCTTGCGACTCGTTGAGTTCCTTCAGTCCTTAAGCCATACAGACTTATTTAAGCCATGTAATGGATCTAAATTACAGATCCAAGCTTCTAGGACATGCTTTTCATGTAAAGTTGCAAACTTTACGTGCATGCAAGACTAAAAAGGCTCTTAATGCCAAATCTAAGCTCTTAATGGGGTTTCATGCACAAGGAGGGCCTCAACCATGACCAAAACAGAAACTTTGTGATTCTAGAACTTGAGAAGGGTCCAGATCTGAAGTTACAACTTCAGGTCTAACCCATAGCTCACCAATATGACTCCCAAAAATCCATAAAACCCTAAAACTCAACCATAAAGAGATCTAGAAGAAAAGGGGAGTAAAGATTGCAACTTGATACCTCCAAAAGATGCTAGATGAGGTAAGTTCTGTTTCCTACACCTTCCTTGCCTCAACTCCTTTGCTCTTCAAGCTCTTCCCTCAAAGCCAATCTTCTTTCCAAGGTCTTAAACACACCACAAAGAGTACCACATGAATTAGGGTTTCACTGAGCTCTCAAAGACTGTAAGGAGGCCAAAAGAGGCTGAGGCTTCCTTAAATAGGGTGCAACACCCCGGGGTTTAGGGTTTCATCTGCTAACTCCTACTCGTCGAGTCCCTTCTTGGACTTGGCGAGTAGGTCATTAAACACGCGATCCCACCCCACTACTACTCGACGAGTAGAGCAACCAACTCGTCGAGTAGGACTTAAAATCAAAGAACCTTTTATTTAATCAATACCTGAGAATCCGGGCGTTACACTATATCTCTCTCCTAAATCTCTCCTATATCTCTCTCAAATCTCTCCCAAATCTCTCTCAACTTTTATAATCACTTGGGGAATCCGACCCTTAATTTAGTCAAAAACCGCGCAAAACGGGATGTTTATGTGAAAATCAACCCTTTAGGACCGAAGCCGACGGTTCCCTTACAAAACGAACCCTAAGAAGCGAAGAGAATTAGAGCAGAAGACGAAGTCTAAGGAACCGAACTTCAGAAGACTGAAACCCCGAGGACTGAAAGGCTGAGGATCGAAAGCACCCAAGACCGAACCTCCTTCAGGACCGAACTAACCCTTCGGTTCGGATCAAGCCTTCGGACCGAAGCTCCGCCTACATTCGCCTGCAACCTTCGCCTTCACTTCCCTTCCATTCTCGCCTGCGATGCTGCTCGGACCGAACCCTCCCTCTTGGTTCTAAGAGACCGAACCTCGCAGGTTCGCCTCTTGATCCCGGTTTTCGAGTAGTTTCGCGTTTTAAGCCCGTTTTTCATGATTTTAACGTGGTATTTTCACCCAAACTCATATTTTGACATATAAGATCCTATATATTGATAATTTAATCACATTTTAGGGAAATATTTGTCTAAGAATGATAGCTATTGGGTAAGATATTAAGGTGGAGTGTTGACTTTTCCATAAAGTAATGACACAAGCTATCCCTATACACATTCAATGATAATCTCCAGTTGTAACACCCATAAAATTCAAGCCAAATTAAAACTTTTTAATACATTTTAAAACCATAAAGTTATTATAGTTTGTTTTCAAAATAGTTTATGTAACGCCCATTCCTAGTACGTATTAATTCATTAAATGTCTTTTATAGAGTGCTACTCGACGAGTAGTAGCCCTAACTCGTCGAGTAGATGCCAAGTTGGACGCGGGTTTTAAGTGATCTACTCGGCGAGCCCGCACCTGGACTCGACGAGTAGGCCAGTCTGGAGGAAACCCTAATCTTTAGGGTTTGTACCCTATTTAAACCATGTTGTGAGCCCCAAACTCGCCTCCTTCACCCTCAGAACGTCATTTAGCAAACCCTAGCCATTATTTGAGCATTTTGAGCATATCTTGTGTATATTTTGAAGTTTGGAGAAAAGAAAGAAGGAAGGACTAAAAGGGAAGGTAAGAAGCAAAGATCTAGAGTCCAATCCAAAGCTTGTTGAGGTATAATCTGAATCTCTTCTGTTTCTATGTTGATCTTCCATTAGAAATCCCATTTAGGCCATTTTTCTCCACTTTCTTAGCTCGATTATAGTAGAGAGATCGCATTGGGTTGAATAGCCTTCAGATCTAGCCATGTTTCAGTTCCAAAAACTTAGATCTAACACCTTTATGGAGCCATTTTGCATGAAAGCCCTGGATCTACTCTTTTAAGTGCCTTTTGAGCCTTTAAATTCCTTTTCATGCATATGTACACGTAAAGTTGGAAACTTTACGTGGTAACAAAGCCTTAAGAACCCATATCTGCAAGTTGTATGCATTGGTTTTGAGCAGAATCAACTGTATAGAAGTTGCATGCAACCGACTCGGCGAGTCGTTCTTCAGACTCGGTGAGTCGAGTCGTGAGTCCCTGAGTTTTCCCCCTTTCATGTATTATGCCGATTGGAACCAGTGAGTTATAGGTGGACTCAGTGAGTCGGAGATCGGACTCATTCATGGAGGGACTCGGCGAGTCCAAGGCAATCTTCATATCTCAAGAACAGACTCGGCGAGTTGTTCATACAACTCGGCGAGTCACAGTCGGAGTGTTCATATGTTGAAGGAGAACTCGACGAGTTGTTCATACAACTCAGCGAGTTGGATGCAGATTGACTAAGTGGTTTGGTATCGAAGAGGAACTCGTCGAGTCTACGCCAAACTTGACGAGTAGTAGCGAGCAGAAACGAGAAATGAGAGTAAGGACTCGACGAATTGGCGACCCAACTCGGCGAGTCAGGTCAACTGTATGTTGACTTCAACCAAGAGGTTGACTTTGACCAGGGGTAAAATAGTCATTTTATCCTAAGTATAGTTGTCAGTATTTGATTGAGTGTACTTATGGAAATTACAGCCGAGGAGATACCGGAACAACAACAAATAGTTTCCCGAGCAGTGCATTCAGCAGCCAGATTACGAGGTGAGTTTCCTTCCAGTAAGAACGGGTCTACGGCCACAATGTCGGCCTGTTTAGTTAGTAGTAGTTTCGGACCTCGGTCCGATGCAGTAGTTAGATTGCTTGATGTCTTTGTGATTCAAGCATGTTTTGTGTTATGTGTTCCGGACTTCGGTCCAATGCAATATGTAGTATATGTGCTTATGCTAGTTGATATGTTTATGCTATGCTATGTTATGCTCATTTAGTTTCCAGACTTTCGGTCCGATGCAGGGGACAAGGTCCCAGTCAGTTCCGGATTTCGGTCCGATGCAGTTAGTTCCGGACTTCGGTCCGATGCAGGGGACAAGGTCCCAGTCAGTTCCAGACTTCAGTCCGATGCAGTTTCCAGACTTTAGACCGATGCAGAGGGCAAGGCCCTGGTTAGTTCCGGACTTCAGTCTGATCCAGTTTCTGGATTTTGGTCCGATGCAGTGGGCAAGGCCCAATATGTGCTTTATATGTTATTGTATGGTATGTGGTAGTTTGTGGGAGCTCACTAAGCTTCGTGCTTACAATTTTATTTTTGGTTTTAGGTACTTCCACAAGTAAAGGGAAGAGCTCGGGATGATGACATCGCACACACCACCGCTTCAGTTTTTGTCATGGGAGTCGATTCAACTTTTTTGTAGATATGATTTGATATAGTCTTGATACAGTTTTCTCATGATACTTTATTATGGTTTTGAGATATTCACATATGGGTTTTTATTTTATGATATTGATATAATGATTTAGTCATGATTAAACAAAAATTTTTGGGTCGTATTTTAGGATGTTACTAGTTGGTATCAGAGCCTTGGTTTGAGGGATTCGGGCACACTTACGGGTGTGACCGAACTCAAACTAAGGGAAATAGTAAAAAGATTTTTGAAAGAAAAATGTTTTCAAAAGAATTTTTGAGGAAAAGACTTAAGAAGAAAAGAGTTTTGAAAACGAGAAAAGGGTGTGGTGCATGCGATCAGCCGAGCTCAAGTAAGTAATCCAAATTACCCATACAAGATTATGTTATGATTATTTGTTCCAGTTTCAGTAGAACAACATGCTAGAATAGGACTACGGATCTAGGAAGATGCCTTATGTTCCTGCTATATGTGTTCCAGCTTTATGAGAATTGCATGCTAGTACTGAGTAGACAGCAATAGGATAGCCTGTTAGGTTATGCTTGATAGTATGAGCTTAGCATTGCATGCTAGTACGGTTTCTCGTTATGAGGATAGAATTACTTGAGTAGTTTCCAGTGTCCGAATGTTGCTTGCTTTGTGCTTTGTGGGACTCCGAATAATGGGAGTTAGCCATTAGGTGAATACATCACATCGCATGTGATCAGGGTTGAATAATCTCAAAGTGCTGGAGTTGGCCCTACTGCGCAGCTCTTGTTTGAGTCTAACCATTGTAGGGACGAGTCTTTTACTCGAAGGATTATCCGAGCCTTGTCACATGTGATGGTATTCAGGTGATGACTAATTGGCATTACAAGGAGGCCTTTAGCGGCTGAGGACATGTTTTGGTTGAGTCAGATATTTCCCTAGGGCAAGCCTAGGATGAGAGTAGCAGAGATCAGCAGTAGTGGTAGTGGCTTGGTGGAGTCGAGGCGGTCCTTGAGGAAGGCACAGATAGATGTGGAAGGTAGTAGGGGCCCATACTACTGGAAGTAGAGGATCCGTACTTGAATTGAGGAAGGATGAGACAAGACCGGAAAGCCTGTAGTAGTAGTGATCCCTCAAGATATACCAGTGTTTCTGACGTTTATCGTAATGTGTTTTAGAATGGTGGTTTTATGCCCTAGACCAGCAGGCGGCAGTTCAGGTGCCGGGGAGGGATTAGGATAAGGCTCGAGGGTCGAACAGTTGGATGAGCAGACTAGAGAGTTCTTCACTTCAGAGGTTACTCGTATCATTCTTGAGCAGACTCCAGTGATCTTTGGTTCGATCAAGGAGGGTATACTAGAGTCGATGGAGGAAAAGCTAGGCACCTTTCGTGCTGAGGTGGCGGTCATGATAGGGTTGCACACGCTTACTTTCAGGGAGTTCCGGGCATGTGGAGCTCCAGATTATCACGGGGCGCGAGACCCCATAGTGAGTACCAGATGGTTGGCGGATGTGGCCAACGCATTCCACACTAGCAGGTGTCCCGAGAGGGACAAGGTCAGATTAGCGTCCTTTCTCCTGAAGGACAGGGCACGAGATTGGTGGGAGGAGGTTGGACATGTCATTGGAGTTGACACAACTTTGGATTCTATGACCTGGGCTGACTTTACTGCCGGGTTCAAAGCTGAGTTCGCACCGGTTATTAAGGTGCAGTAGTTAGCCAGGGAGTTTCAGGATCTCACCCAGACTACAGGCAGTGACGGAGATTACCACCAAGTTCAGGGAAAGGGCGCTTCTCGTTCCTCAGTACGCAACTGATGAGGAAATGAAGAAGGCCCGTTATCATGAGATGCTACGGAGTGACATCCGCCAGTTTGTGAGCCGATCCAGCTGTAAAATGCTGGATAACATGATTGCTAGGGCTCAAGAGAGAGAGATAGAGAGAGAGAGAGATTAACCTTGAGATGGAGAGAAAAGGAAGTCGGAGGCGGCTTTGGGTTCAGGGAGTTCGGGCAAAAAGCCCAAGGTTTCAGATCACAGATCCAGGAGTCAGCAGAGCCACGGTCGGTGTGGCAAGTGTGGGAGATTGCACGATGGGGCGTGCAAGGCAAGGAGTGTCGGCTGCTATAAGTGCGGTCGGACTGGTCACATGAGCAGAGATTGTACAGCCACTACTACCGCCATTGCGACATCAGATCTGATTTGCTTCCAGTGCAAACAGAGGGGACATAAAAAGTCTCAGTGTCTGAGTTTAGCTGCTGCGGGGAAGGTGTTAGCACCTGCCCCTGCTACTTTGAGGATTACAGATGACCGTCAGGGCCGAGTTGAGACGCCGGTGGCGAAGAGTAGGGCTTTTCAACTAACAGTAGAGGAGGCGTGAACGACTCCTGACATGGTGACGGGTATGTATTTTTCCTTATCTCTGCAATTATTATTGGTTGTTTCTTATGGTTATATGTTTTGTATAGGGTCGTTCTCAGTGAACGACATATCAACCACAATATTGTTTGATTTGGGGGCCACCCGATCATTCGTCTCTCTTGCGCTTAGCAAGAGGTTTAGTAGAGCTCCAGGGGAGCTAGATGGTCCACTTGAGGTTGAGATAGCAGCTGACAAGACCGTTAGGGTTGCAAGAGTACATAGAGGATGTTCCCTTCAGTTATTCGATGAGTAGTTTCCGGTGGACTTGGTCCATATTCCCCTGCGAGGGAATAAAGTCATAGTAGGCATGGATTGGTTGAGCCCCAATTAGGCGGTGATAGATTGTGAGCTGCAGTTAGTGAGGGTTCGCACTCCCAGTGGGGGAGAGTTGGTGAATCAGGCTGAGAGGCCATAATGTGGAACAGTTCTGTGTTCGGTAGTGAGAGCGAGGCGCTATTTCCAGCAGGGTTGCGTCGGTTATATTGCCTATGTTTTAGATGCCCGGGAGAAGGGCAAGGCGACAGTTGATGATGTTCCGGTAGTGTGGGACTACCCGAATGTATTTCCAGAGGAGTTGCCCGGAATACCTCCCGAGAGACAGGTCGAGTTCAGGATTGACCTGATCCTTGGTGCGGCTCCGATAGCCAAGGTACCGTATCGGTTGGCTCCCCCAGAGATGCAGGAGTTGTCTATGCAGCTGCAAGAGTTGCTAGATAATGGTTTTATCAGGCCGAGCAGTTTGCCCCTGGGGAGCACCAATTTTGTTCATGAAGAAGAAGGACGGGTCGCACCGTATGTGTATAGATTACCGGGAGTTGAATAAGTTAACGGTGAAGAACCGTTACCTACTCCCGAGGATAGATGATTTGTTTGATTAGCTGCAGGGAGCGTCTTGGTTTTCCAAGATCGATTTACACTCCGAGTACCATCAGATGCAATTTAGGGATGAGGACGTGCAGAAGACTGCTTTCAGGACCCGGTATGGTCATTATGAGTTCGTGGTGATGCCGTTTGGGCTCACCAACGCTCCAGCCGTGTTCATGGACCTCATGAACCGCGTTTGTAGGCCGTTGTTGTATCGGTTCAGTGATAGTATTTATCGATGACATCTTGGTTTATTCCAAGACTCAGGAGCAGAACGAGGAGCACATGAGAGAGGTGCTAAGGATTTTGAGGAGGGAGAGACTTTTCACAAAGTTCTCCAAGTGCGAGTTCTGGTTGCGTGAGGTGCAGTTCCTTGGGCACCCCGTCAACCAGAAGGGTATTTTGGTAGATCCGGCCAAGATAGAAGCCGTGATGCAGTGGGAGGTCCCGAGATCTCCATTTGAGATTCGGAGCTTCCTAGGTTTGGCAGGGTACTATAGGAGATTCATCCAGGATTTCTCCAAGATAGCTGTACCGCTCACCCGACTGACTAAGAAGTCGGTGGTGTTTCGCTGGGGGCCTGAGCAGCAGGCAGCATTCAAGACCCTCAGGCAGAGATTGTGCGAGGCACCGATTCTTACCCTGCCAGAGGGAGTAGAGGATTTCGTAGTCTACTGTGATGCTTCGATCACAGGTATGGGAGCAATGTTGATGCAGCGAGGCCGTGTGATAGCTTACGCCTCTAGACAATTGAAGCCTCACGAGGCTAACTATCCTACGCATGATTTAGAGCTGGGGGAAGTGGTGTTTGCCCTCAAGATTTAGAGGCATTACCTTTATGGGGTCCGTTGCACCATCTACATGGATCATAAGAGTCTGAGGTACCTCATGGATCAGCCGAATCTTAACATGAGGCAGCGGTGGTGGTTAGATGTGGTAAAGGATTACGACTATGAGATCCTTTATCACCCAGGGAAGGCCAACGTGGTGGCCGACGCCCTGAGCCGCAAGGCGGCAACAGCTCCGATCAGGGATATATGTCTAGGGATGACAGCGATTACTCCATTGTTGGAGCAGATCAGAGAGGCACAGGTCGAGGGTCTCAAGGAGAAGAGGCAGAAGTGTGAGAGGATTGTGGGCCGAGTAGCTTCCTTTGACTTTGATAGTCGAGGATTGTTGATCCTTCATGGGAGAGTTTGGGTACCGTACTGGGCGGAGTACGGCAAGGATTGATGGACAAGGCTCATAAGTCTCGATTTTCCATCCACCCAGGGGCAACGAAGATGTATAGAGATCTTCGACCCGACTATTGGTGGCCCTGCATGAAGCGAGATGTCGCCTGGTATGTGGAGAGGTGCCTGACCTGCAGGAAGGTTAAGGCGGAGCACCAGAGGCCTCATGACAAGATGCATTCGTTAGACATTCCAATGTGGAAATGGGAGGATATCACTATGGATTTTATCACTAAGCTTCCCAGAACCGCACGTGGGGTGGATTCGATTTGGGTTATAGTGGATTGGTTGACGAAGAGTGCTCATTTTATACCGATCTAGGAGAGTATATCTACTGAGAAGCTAGCCGATATTTATGTGTGAGAGGTTGTCGCACGACATGGAGTGCCTGTTTCAGTGGTATCTGACCTAGATGTCCGTTTTACTTCCAGATTCTGGAAGCGGTTTCTTGACGAGATGGGTACTCGTCTCCATTTCAGCATCGCTTTCCATCCTCAGACGGACGGGTAAAGCGAGAGGACGATTCAAACTCTCAAGCACATCCTTTGAGCATGTATCCTAGACTTCGGTGGCAGTTGGGATACGTACCTTCTATTAGCGGAATTTTCGTATAACAACAGTTACCATGCGAGTATTGACCGCCCTCCTTTCGAGATGCTCTACGGGAGGAAGTGCAGGACCCTGATTTCTTGGGGCGAGGTCGGTCAACGTGTCATTGGGAGCACCGAAGTGGTGCTCAAGACGACAGAGTTGATCCAGCAGGTTCGTAGTAGACTGCAGATTGCGCAGAGTCGGCAAAAAAGTTACGCTGACAGAAGGCGTTCAGACTTGGAGTTTCAGGTGGGTGACATGGTCCTCTTGAAGGTATCACCCTAGAAGGGTGTCATCAGGTTCCGTAAGAGGGGCAAGCTGGGCCCCAGGTTCATTGGTCCTTTTAGGGTTTTGGCTCGGGTGGGTCGGTTCGCTTATCAGTTGGATCTTCCGGTAGAGCTTAGCCAGATCCACAACACTTTCCATTTTTCCCAGTTGAGAAAGTGTTTGGTGGACGAGTTAGCAGTTGTACCCTTGGAGGATATTCAGGTTGATAGCAGCCTGAATTATATTGAGAGACCGGTTACGATCTTGGATCGAAAGATGAAGACCTTGAGGAACAAGGTGGTTCAGTTGGTAAAGGTGCAGTGGCGGCACCAGAAGGGGTCTGAGTAGACGTGGGGGGCAGAGGAGGAGACGAGGGAGCACTATCCAGAGTTGTTTCCAGATGCAGCATCAACAGACTTCGAGGACGAAGTCTGAGACAAGTGGGGGAGAGTTGTAACGCCCATTACTGGTACGTATTAATTCATTAAATGTATTTTATAGAGAGATACACGGCGAGTAGTAGCCCTAACTCGTCGAGTAGATACAAAGTTGGATGCGGGTTTTAAGTGATCTACCCGGCGAGTCCGCACCTGGACTCGACGAGTAGGCCAGTCTGGAGGAAACCCTAATCTTTAGGGTTTGTACCCTATTTAAACCATGTTATGAGCCCCAAACTCGCCTCCTTCACCCTCAGAACGTCATTTAGAAAACCCTAGCCATTATTTGAGCATTTTGAGCATATCTTGTGTATCTTTTAAAGTTTGGAGAAAAGAAAGAAGGAAGGACTAAAAGGAAAGGTGAGAAGCAAAGATCTAGAGTCCAATCCAAAGCTTGTTGAGGTATAATCCGAATCTCTTCTGTTTCTATGTTGATCTTCCATTAGAAATCCCATTTAGGCCATTTTTATCCACTTTATTAGCTTGATTATAGTAGATAGATCGCATTGGGTTGAATAGCCTTTGGATCTAGCCATGTTTCAGTTCCAAAAACTTAGATCTAACACCTTTATGGAGCCATTTTGCATGAAAGTCCTAGATCTACTCTTTTAAGTGCCTTTTGAGCCTTTAAATTCCTTTTCATGCATATGTACATGTAAAGTTGGAAACTTTACGTGGTAAAAAAGCCTTAAGAACCCATATCTGCAAGTTGTATGCATTGGTTTTGAGCAAAATCAATTGTATAGAAGTTGCATGCAACCGACTCGGTGAGTCGTTCTTCAGACTCGGTGAGTCGAGTCGCGAGTCCCTGAGTTTTCCCCCTTTCATGTATTATGCCGATTGGAACCAGTGAGTTATAGGTGGACTCAGTGAGTCGGAGATCGGACTCATTCATGGAGGGACTCGGCGAGTCAATGCCCTAACTCGGCGAGTCCAAGGAAATCTTCATATCTCAAGAACAGACTCGACGAGTTGTTCATCCAACTCGGCAAGTCATAGTCGGAGTGTTTATATGTTCATACAACTCGGCGAGTCGGATGTAGATTGACTAAGTGTTGGTATCGAAGAGGAACTCATCGAGTCTACGCCAAACTCGACGAGTAGTAGCGAGCAAAAACGAGAAATGAGAGTAGGGACTCGACGAGTTGGCGGCCCAACTCGGCGAGTCAGGTCAACTGTATGTTGACTTCGACCACGAGGTTGACTTTGACCAGGGGTAAAATAGTCATTTTATCCTAAGTATAGTTATCAATATTTGATTGAGTGTACTTATGGAAATTGTAGCTGAGGAGATACCGGAACAACAACAGACAGTTTCCCAAGCAGTGCATTCAGCAGCCAGATTACGAGATGAGTTTCCTTCCAGTAGGAACGGGTCTACGGCCATAATGCCGGCCTGTTTAGTTAGTAGTAGTTTCGGACCTCGGTCCGATGCAGTAGTTAGATTGCTTGATGTCTTTGTGATTCAAGCATGTTTTGTGTTATGTGTTCCGAACTTCGGTCCGATGCAATATGCAGTATACGTGCTTATGCTAGTTGATATGTTTATGCTATGCTATGTTATGCTCAGTTAGTTTCCGGACTTCGGTCCGATGCAGGGGACAAGGTCCCAGTCAGTTCCGGATTTCGGTCCGATGCAGTTAGTTCCGGACTTCGGTCCGATGCAGGGGACAAGGTCCCAGTCAGTTCCGGACTTCAGTCCGATGCAGTTTCCGGACTTCGGTCTGATGCAGACGGCAAGGCCCTGTTTAGTTCCGAACTTCGGTCCGATGCAATTTTTGGATTTTGGTCCGATGCAGTGGGCAAGGCCCAGTATGTGTTTTATATGTTATTGTATGGTATGTGGTATTTTGGGGGAGTTCGCTAAGCTTCGTGCTTACAGTTTCAGTTTTGGTTTCAAGTACTTCCACAAGTAAAGGGAAGAGCTCGGGATGATGACATCGCACACACCACCGCTTCAGTTTTTGTCCTGGGAGTCGATTCAGCTTTTTTGTAGATATAATTTGATACAGTCTTGATACAGTTTTCTCATGACACTTTATTATGGTTTTGAGATATTGACGTATGGGTTTTTATTTTATGATATTGATATAATGATTTAGTCATGATTAAACAAAAATTTTTGGGTCGTATTTTGGGATGTTACAATTTAGACATCAGAGTATCCCCAGAATCAATTCACAAAACCATAAAATATGAGGAGCTGTACAATCACGCTTTTGTCTTCCTACGATCATCTGATGTACCTGAAACAATAAACTGAAACTGTAAGCCCGAGAGGTTAGTGAGTTACCCCATAATACCAACACCATACCAACATAACCATATCATATAACCAATACATAACTGCATGCATCATGAGCCTTCAACATGACTGGACTGCCTCGCAGGGCCTACAACCTATCTGGACCGCTTTCGAACCTTCGGCATGACTGGACCGCCTCGCAGGGCCTACAGTCTATCCGGATCGCTCGTCGGGTATGTTGGCCTACAACACAAAGAAGGACTGCCTCAACCCACCCCCCAATCAAGAAAACATGTGAACATAAATATCATACACTAACATACATATATAGCAATCAAACCGATCTAATAGATCATATAGCACATCAACATCCTATTGCTAGGACACCGACCTAACTAGGTCACTAAGCATAAACATAACCTCATCCTAACTACCAGGATACAGATCTAACAAATCAACAAGCATAGTGTCATCCTATCTACCAGGAGGCAGAACTAACAGATCACTATTCTTATCAAACAGTATGCACATTGAGCCTTCAGCCTGACTGGATCGCCTCGCAGGCCTTCAGTCTATCTGGACCGCCCTGAGTACGTTGGCCTTAAGCATAAAGCAGGACTGCCTCAACCCAAACATACACATACATATGCCAACACACTTATAACACATAATCAATCAACAACAAACATATATCATACAGATCATAACAACGTACTATAACTAGGATGTAATCAATAAACGTATCATGCCATAAACAAATACAATCCACAAGGGCTGACCTTGGTGCCTTAGACCCTATTGATATAGTGAGGATAACTCACCTGACACTGCTGAAGTCCTGCGGATGAAACTCCTACTGCTGGTTGACAGATTCCCACACTGCCAACATCAAACAACACTCAATTAATAATTGGGTTCCAAGCCTAAAGTGCAACTCACACTACAAAACCCAATAGTCAAGTAATGGGCCATGTGTTGGGCCTAAACCTCTACCTGGTCTTTCTTTAAGGCCCATCCCATTATTCCAATCCAATTCCCATGATCCAATATCACATAATCATGAAGGCCCAATTATGGCCCATCTTTTTTTAAGTCCTCACATGGGCCTTACCCTGAAGCCCATCTAATTACTTTGGTCCATTAACTTGCTCTTGGATGGCCCACCAATAATCCAATTGCAAATGCCCAACAGGAAGGCCCAACTCAAACCCCAAGTGAGATTAGGGCTTCCACATGAAATGATAATTAGGGTTAAGTGTTTCTTACTTAACCCATTAAGGACTTAATTTACTAAGGACTTAATCCATTAAGTCCAATATTGCTTTTAGGTTAATTTTGTCAATGATTATTATTTAATATTTCAAGTTATTAAATATTCTCGTGTGTATCCCAATAAATTCTCAAAATTAGTGTCTTATGTCATTAGGGTTTTCCAAACCCTAATTAAAGTTTTCCAACCCCATGCTAGCCCATTAGTCCATTGGTTGGACTTTTAGGTCACTTTGGGCCTTATTGGGCCCATTAGGGTTTCATTGGTCATACATTGTCCAAACATCCCACAAACGGGGTCCAAACGAAATCAAAGCATACCGTCACTCGACACGACGGTCGGTAGCAGCAACCACCACCATACGGTGGTGGTTCGGGTTTCTTTTAGTATCCCGGGTACCTTTTACAATTTACAACTCAATCCAAATAAACACACACACACATACTAATAATACACACACACTAATAGCACATATACACACAACCACCTTGTGGTGGCCAACGGCAGCAGATGGTGGCAGCCACCACCTCATGGTGGTGGTAGTAATCTCTTTCTAGATTCCGGCCAATGTTTTTCCCACTCACACAATACAACACACACAATACACCCACCTAATCATACATAAATCACACACACACATAGCCACCATCCATGGTGGCTGGTGGCAGCGGAAATAAGGCAGCAAGTGGCGGCAACACACACCCGACTTCCTAGATGCGAACACAGCCACCCAAAAATGGCGGCATCCGGCGGATGGGTTTCGGTGGTCACAACAGCGACTGAATCGGAGAGGGAAGAACGTCATTCACGACGAGGGGTTGTCGTGTCCGTCATTGCAATGACCACGATGGGTCACAATACCGAATCTCAGAATTATCCGCAGCCCTCGTCTTCGAGGTCAGCAGCATCGACGACTCGGAGTGCTGTTAACTTCTTAACAGATGGCGATGGTGATGGTGGAATGGTTGGCGGAACCGCAGTAATGGCGGCGCACCAGAACCGCTCTTCTTTAACCACGAAAGGCAGCAGTGACGGCCATGGTCTGTCGTCGTTGGCAATAGAACAGCACCCCCTGAATGTCTTGCTGGTAGTAGCGGTTCACGGTGGACTTTGGTGGTCGATAGCGGCGGCTAAAAGATATGGAAGCATAAGGTGGCGTCTGGGAGGAATATTAGGGTTAGGGTTACATGGGGTGTTGTGGCTGTGATGTTTATATGGAGGCTAACAAGGTGACGGGTTCCACCTGTATCCATCTTCAACCATTTGTGTATTTTACACGTTTAATCCCTATCCATAAGAAATCTTGTCAACTTAAATCCAACATTTACTCCTTTAGTCCCTGTCTCTTAAAATCCTTACAAATTGAGTCCAAAATATTTACCAAGTAGCCCCTAATACCAATACCCCCTCTGACTTCTAAAATCCTTTGCAAGTTAAATCATGAAATTATACTTTAGCCCCCAGAAATCAAAATTATATCATTTGGCCTTCCGAAACAAGCACCTCACTAATTATTAATTAATTTTTGAGTAATAAATAATATAAAATAACAATAAAATTACTACTCAAGTTTTGGGTTTATTATTTAATTATTTTATTTTAAACGGGATGTTACACCAGTCACCATTCACCTCTAGCTAGTCAAATATTTGTCCTTTCACACTCTTCTCCAGCAAGATATCTTGATCAAAGGCTGGAAAATCCTTATCTCTCCTCCCACCTTATTCACTCTTTCACCAAAAGGCAAAACATGTCTCTCTCACTTTCTCTCTCTAAGAACTCGAGATTTCAAGGGCTGATCTCAAGCTTTTCATCTACTTTTGGTAAGTATCCTCATCCTACTCTTAAGTATTATACACTTCTTCACTCGTATCATAGATTTCCCATACAAATATCGACATATTTGTTCTTAGGATCTTCAAATCTTCAAGCATCTTCCAAGTGTTCTTGGCTTGGAAACCTCTTTTCTTCAACATTCATCTCAGGGAATCACTCAAGGTGAGTTCATACCCCCACATTTTCATGTTTCTTCAAGTTTTAGGGGGAGAATACAAGTTAAGACACCAAAAACTTAACTAAACTCAAACGTCAGCTTTCAACATGAAAGTTTAGTTCCATTCACGGACTGTTTTGAGCATCTTAAACTTAATATATTTCAAAACTGTTTAATATGCAAATAGTTCAGGTTATACCTTTAAAATGACTAATTGCACATGTCATACGATTTTTCTACAATTAATGGTGATTTTTACAAAACTGTCTATCACTGTAGCTACGAATTCGGAGGACCACTCTATGAATATGGACATTTTCACACAAGTTAGAGACTTCTAAAAATCATAATAAAATTTATGAACAAACTAGACACATTTTCTAAACTCTCAGAGTTTACAGATTCAGTTTTTGACTTCCTATGATTTTTATGTGATTTTTCTAAAACAAGGCATAAAAGTTAAAAACTAGTTAACAACTTATCATTTTGATAACACTTTGTAACATGTTGGGTAAAGTGTTTATCTTTGATGACTTCATATTTTGCATGTGTTTTCTGTTGTGATACATTTAAATAACAGAAAATTACTCACTGAATTGTAAGATTCTTTTGTCATTACAAATAATACAAGATGAAACATAACAAGTATAGTTATATTTTGCTAAACTACTACTTACACCGAAAAGGTTTTACACTCAATACAAACGGGTTTCATTTACTACACGATAAACTATAATAGGTATAGTTTATGGATTTCACATTTCAAACCTACTACACAAAAGGAGATTTCAATTCCACCACAGAAAAGGTTTTACACGCATACTACACGTAAAATCGTTATCGTAAATTGTGAGACACGTCTTCATTGTACTCTTAGAGTACGGGTTAAAATTCCTGAAATAGTTATAACTAGAGTCTCTTGTAGGGAGATCATGATAATTGTGTATAAATCTATATTGGGATTGACAACCCACACCAATGGTGCTTGCAACAGCCCGATTGGCCGATCGGGGGTGACAAATGTCATTTCAATTCCGACGCCTGAAGAACATTGCAACATGCATCTCTGTTATAGTATGGTTATAGCGACTCACATAGGGATATAACGACACATGTAGTTTATGGGAATTTCTATTTTAAAAAGGGGTTTTATCTATTTAAAACTGCATACCTCGTTACAAGTACGAACATACATATACTCGGTCTTGGGATTTAAGACTACATAATATTTTATAAGGAAAATATTAGATTTTTCTTGGATATACATTACATTTACAAACAAAGGTTTTCAAACTCGGGATACAATACTCAGTTTTATTTCAAATAATAAAACTACTATACATACTGGTAGTAACTAGGGGTTTCAAATTTTACATCCAAAAGCTTATGAACTCACCAACTTAATTGTTGACACTTTTTTTTCAAAAATACTTGTATTTTCAGGAAAACAGTAAAAAACAGGAACCCGCAACTTTTGAGGATGGGACGTTAAGACGTCAAATAGTTCATTTTGTCATCATAATGTAATTGATTTCGAAGCATGTAAATCCATACTACGGTGTAACTTTTCAATTATATTTATGATGGTTGTATTTATTTTGAGCACTATTATACTCGTTGTTATGATACTACACATGAAGTCCTCCACCCTTAGACGTTTCCGCCATCCTTGGTTCGGGGGTGTGACACACCCCCTTCGATATCTTTCAACCGGTACCGAGTCTATTTCACTCCTACAGCTAAGCATTCAATCATATCAACGAGAGTCACGAAGACAACATGCATAAACAAACATAAGATGAAATTGTTACGAAGACAACTATCATCCTACTGACATAATCTAGTGGGCTGACATTGGTGCCTTCGACCCACGAGTACGGTGGAGGAAACTCACCTCAGACTGAAGACAACTATCATCTTACTAATATCTCCCTGTCCACCAAGGGAACGTATCTCAAACGGAACATCTCTGAGAACTGCTCCTAAGTAATAGCAGCGCTCTACTCAGGAGTGTATGAACTAGTCACCAATCTCCACTAATCCTTCGCCCTTAACTGGAGAAGGTTCAGGGTGCACTTAACCTTCTGGTCATCCAGGAAAGAACAATTAAATAAACAACCCTCCACATCCTACAACCACCTTATCGCCATAATCGGGTCCTTGACCCCATCAAATTGTAGGGGGTTCGTGTTGTCGAAGTCCCGATACTGAAATGATCTCTCCCCCCGAATCCATATAGCAGCAACAACCGCTGTAGCTGCAACAACAACAGTGTCAATGAGTGCAATGTAGCGGTCATCAAAAAGCTCAATCATAGCGGTCTTGATAGAACCAAACAACTTCGAAATAGAGCTCCGGACAGTAGTAGCTACCTCTGTAGCGATCAACTCACAAATGTCATCATCAGTCAATCTCGACCTATCCTAGCGTCCAACTCTTGAAGCAGAACCTCTCATAATCACCATATTGAAAAATAAACCAAGATATACATCAGAAAGACCACAACCATACTGCCATAACCATCATGACAAGACTAACCCTCGGGGTTTGTAGCTTCCTTGTTACGCGTATGGGTCCTATATACCAGGATATAGATCTAACATATCTCTACAACATAACAACATCCTATATGCAATGATACGGATATAACAGATCACTACTGCATAACAACATCCTATATACTGGGATACATATCTAACATATCACTATAGCATAAGAACATCCTGTATACTAGCATATAACCTAGTGGGCTGGCATTGGTGCCTTTGACCCACAGGTACAATGAGAAAAACTCACCTCTCAGTCTCAAAAAGATAGTTGAACAGGACATAGCTCCGAATATCAGTTCTACCGGTCACCTATACATGAAAAATGACCAAACTCAACAACAATTTAAATTACCCAAAATGCGCCTAGGTCAAACTTGGTCAAAATATGGTCAAAGTCAAAGAAGTCAACTGAGTCAACTCAGCTGAGTACGCCTAGCATACTCAGCTTGTATGCATGGCGTACTAGTGTGTTGACCAAAAACAGGCTGTTGACCTGGTACGCTCACTGTACCATAGCTTACGCCCAACATACCAACGTACGTACCTACCACATTTTCTTCTATTAAGGGATTAATCCCTTAAGTCCTTTTGTCCAAAATCCAGATCTAGTCCTCAAATGAAGTCCTTAATCATAAAGTTTTCAACTTTATGATCTTGCATGGCTATTAAGTGCTCAATACCAAAAACCCTAACTTCTCAACTCATTAAGACAACATAGTCCATGCATGGAATGAAACTAAGGTCCAAGATTACATTTTAATGACTCTAAAAACTCCAAAACGTCTGAAAGGTTAGCTCATACGATTTAGAGAACCCATACTCATATTACCAAGCTTATGGGACCAAAATGAACCCAAATCCATGGCTAACAAGATCTAAAGCAAAACTTCATCAAGATAAGATCTTTTTACCTCCGAGTGGTGCAAAATGATGATGTGCTTATGGATCCAAAGTGCTCAAAGCTTCCATGATTCTTTCCTTTCCTTCTCCTTCCCCTAAGAACACCAAAAACACACACTAATGGTTCAAAGATGATCTCAAAATAGATTAGGGTTTGCAAGGGTCGAATATGAGGTTGGAGGCTGATGAATGAAGGGAGAGTTAAGGATGTATAAATAGTGCACAAACCCTAAATATTGGGTTTTTGGTCCAAGCCACGTATGCCCAACGTACGCAAGCAACCCACATTTTCTCATTAAAGTGCCATGGGACCATTTTTGCAAACATTTCTCACACCAAGGGTTAAATGTGTAAAATACCTGGCAATCAAGATGTTACACCTGGTCTTGACTTTCGTGGAGTGACATTTCGATTCCAGAGGTTAATAAAGAAAATGAGATAATATGGAGTGGTGTATGGCTGAATGACGGGGAAGATGCAACACGGGAACGTAATGGAATTGATGTAGAGGTATGGTATGGTGGAATGGAATTGATTGAGTTGGACGGATGGTGTCCTAGATTCATAACAATATGCAAAATGAAAATCAGTTAATAACTTATAAAAAAGGGAAAAATACAGAAAAATCGTTATATTTTAGGCAATTTTGTGGTTTAACTGTTTATACTTTTTTTTTTCCAAACAAACTATAAAAGTTTCGGAGAGTTTTCCTATTTAACCATTTTGATTATATCATAGGGACATAAATTTCATAGGATGTTTGCGATTCATTACTAGGAAACCAATACAGTGGTTCCTTTATAGAAAAAATATACTCTCAATGGTGTTTTTTTGTTGAATTTGGTCGATCTTAATGCTAATTTCAAAATGGTTAATTTGGGAAAGTCTGGAAACTTTAATGGTTTGATTGGAAAAAAAGGTATAAGTGGTTAACTCGCAAAACCCCCCAAAATATATTTTTTATTTGTTTTATTTTATTTTTATAATTTTCCTTAAATAAACAAAACTATATAAAAAGAAGGAATCCAAAATAGCATATAATATAACTTAAAAGATCACAAATTCCACTTTTCTTATTCGAACAACTTTGCAACAGGGCAATATGCACCCAAAGGTGCATATTTGTGGTTCAAAAAGTTAGTGATTAATATAAAAACAATTCAAACCATATCCACTAAAACAAATCACATACCCAAACAATTAAAATACCATATCTTTGTGAATTGTCTTTCTTGAAAGAAGGCTTTGAATTGTCTCTATCTTATAAATTGTTGGTGAACCCCTTCAAGGGGTAAATACTCAACGTTGCTTAAAACTGTAAAAATACATTCTAATGAATAAAGGATTTGTCAATTTTCCTAGTATCAGATGAAATTAGGGTGGAAGTTTGACTATCAATCATACAGAAAGTAAAAATATTTGAAATAAGAATCAAGAGAGGCTATCATCTCTTTGGCAGTTTTAATGAATCAGAACAAATGACTGCCAAACATGATGTTACCCAAGACATGAATGAGTAGAAGTTGACGTCACTGTTAGAAAATAAAGGGAATGTGTAGAAGGTGATATCACTCTTAGAAAATAAAGGGATCAAAATAACAATAAATATAGATTTTGATAGATAAAAAGACCGTGTTTATCAAACACTTTCTGAAATGTATAATTCGTCCCTTTTTCCTAAGGTACACGAATTCAGAAGTGGGATAATCCAAGAATGGACCAATCTGAATTACTGACCTAATTTAGATTTTGAAACACATAATACCTGTTAATGTGATCTTGAGAGATAGAACAAATCTTCAAATTAGATTTTGAGAGTATATGGTTTGTAACCCGTTTTTTGGAACATAAAAAATGTTCTTATACTAGAGGGAAAAGTGGTTACGGCGGTTGCCTTCAAATTTTGCGCAAAAACCTAGTAGTTATTAGACATAACTAAAGGTTGCATCATCAAGTGAGTTTTGGCGGTAAAATGCATGGTTGGAGTCATATCAGATATAAAAATCCATTTAGGTTTTGGGGCGCTGCCTCGAGCCCCTTGGACCCGGCTAGGGGCGCTGCCCCTAAACGCCGCCGAGGGGTTGTAGTCCCTTGGAATCCTAAAATCACCAACAGTCACCGCCCAGTCACCGGAAAGAAGAAGTTGACGTCACCGCCAAGGACGGCCTCCGTGAAGAAGTCAATTTCACTGCCTAAGAAGGTTTCGACGGCAGCAAAGCTGCGGAGGTCTTTTCGTCGAGATTGGCGAGTAGATTGGTTTCACCATTGAAGAGTAGGAAATCATAGAAGAGTGTAGATAGTAGCAAGATGATGATGAACATGATGAGTGGATTGAAGCAGAGGCCATTGTCAACAACCACACTGATGCATTTGTTAGCTCGGAGAATTTAGGATTTCATTCTTTTATATGATATTTACTTAATGTCAAAATGATTTCTGTTTGGTGTTTCACATTTTTATAATCATAAAATAATTGATCCGATAATTTCTTGATTCTTATTGATTCAGGAATCAGTCACAAATTACAAAAATTGTTTATACAAACAATCGAAATGTCATCTCATTCGTTTGAAGATCAACATACAAGAAAATATGCACTCAACTAAACAAATTATATATGCAGCATCAAAACGACATCATTCTCTC
This sequence comes from Lactuca serriola, assembly GCF_051521515.1. Classification (NCBI taxonomy): domain Eukaryota; kingdom Viridiplantae; phylum Streptophyta; class Magnoliopsida; order Asterales; family Asteraceae; genus Lactuca; species Lactuca serriola. Next base: position 219,797,886 of record NC_136416.1, read on the forward strand.
AAGTGTTTCTAATGGATTTTCTTCTACCAAATCAATCTCCACATTACTATACCCCCGCCATTTGTAAGCAACTTCTTCATTACATACCACACGTACATGAGACAGCTCCTCCACAGATTCTGGAAGCTCATTTACTCCGCTGCAACCTTTCATATAAATCTTCCTTAAACAACCCAATTTCCCCATTTTTTCCGGCAACCCACTCAAGTTCAAACAATCTGAAATATCAAGAACACTCAAGTTTCTAAGTCTCCATATCGATTCAGGCAATTTCTTCAATTTCGTACAAGAACGAAGACTAAGCATTTCCAAATTAATCAAATCCCCAAATTCTTCAGAAAACCCACACAAATCATTACAGTTTGTGATGCTATTCTTCTTGAGATGGTCACTGTTACATAATGTCCCTGGGAATTCGACCAAGTCTTGGCAGTAATCGATCTCCAGTTCAACTAACTGTGGCCAGATATTTGGGGTTTTGGTAATGAGGTTCTTGAAAGTGTTGCCAATTTTGCACATTATTAAGGATACTTTTTGCAGGCTTATGAGTGATAAAATGGATGGACTTATGTCAACACGTTCGAGTCGGATCCTTGTTAGATTGTGTGAAGAGGTAAGAAAATGGAAATTGTTGAATTTTGTAAGGTATAAACCGTGGTTTGTGATGTTTAGACTCTTTAATTTTGGATTTGCCGCTAAGAAATGGGGTAAAGTGTAGGTTTTCGACATCATGTTTAAGATTAGAACTTCGAGGTTGGGGATTTCCATGTTGCACCATTTGGAGGAGAACGATTCTCCTGCAATCAAGATTGTATACAAATACAATTAATAGAAAACGTGATAAACTGTAAAATCATTTCAACCCTTTTGTCCTAAACAGATTAAACTTTTCACTTGTCATATTCTAGATTAATATTATTTTGGTAGGGTATAAATACAACAAAATAAAATGTACTTTCATTTCAACATCCTACTTTCATTTCTCTTATTACAACATTGTAATTCGAAAAATCTACCAACTTATAGCAATCGTAGTCATATAAAAAGAATTTTAATTCCTATAATAGAGTAAATTTTCAAAGTAAATAAAAGAAATGAAAGGGGGATGATATAATAAACAAAAAATAGTATGTTGCTATTTTTTTATATTTTAGCCCAAAACATAGTCTGACCTTAAGATCTTATGTGAGATGTAAATCAAATACATAGCAGCCCCCTAGGTGGCTAACATATAACCCACTACTCTCAAAGAGCCAAATTCACATTGGAACTGAAACTCCAACATTGCAACTGCTAAGACTCGAACCCTCACATGCTTCTACAAAGATATACGCGCTTTAATTTATAAAGGAATCAAAACCTGTGGAAATGGACAATATGCGGGCTTGCATGGATTCTTGAAGTTGTTTGATTGGTGTAGGAAATTCATCTCCCCGTACATTTATACTCAATCTTGTCCTTTTTGCTAAGGGTAATTTGCTATTGAGGTGAATAGCAAGCTCCCTCAGCAAATCATGTTGTGTCACTAATTGCTGGTCGCAATAGTTAACTCTTGCGCTAGAATCATTCCTAAAACTAAACAATTCAAGATTTAGTTTGCAACAAATTATATAAGTACACATTGAAGTCTCTCCCGATTAACAATTGTTGTACAGTACTCTTCAATTCAAATGGACAACTTAATAGATAAATTGGGAAAATGATACTTTACCTGTTAAGTCATAACTATTTAAAAATTTTATGTATATGGATTTTCTTCTTTGACTTAATGCATAAAAGACGCCTTTAAAGAGTAAGTGAGAAAAATGAGGCTTTCCCCGTTATATCAATTTCTTTTATTATAAACTTGCTATATATGACCATATGGATGTTTCTTTTTTAACTTGATGCAAAAAGAACAACTTAAGTTAAAAGAGAAACTCGTAAAAATGAGTCTTTTATAGCTTAAGTTCTAACTTTTTACAAACCTGCTATGTATGAGAAGTCGTAAAAACGAGTCTTTATGATTTAGTGCAAAAAGAAGGGACTCAACAGAGAAGTCAGAAAAATAAGGCTTTCCTACTTCAAGTCCTAACTTTTTACAAGTTTTACTTAGTGTGCCTTTTTTCCTCAAATATATTTTAAACAACACTGTATCCAAACATCTCTTGATGGGAGGAAAAAAAACAGGGTGTAAGTGAAATACCCTGTGGTCGTAAGATCAACAAGATTTCTGTAGGAAAGTTCAAAGATAGTGGCCATGGTATCAACACCTTCGTCATCATGGTCGTACAAATGCACCCACATATTCAACAGGACGCTGACAGGGATCCTTTGATCTTCTGGGAATAGCCCAAAGTCCAGGAAACATTGCTTTAATTCCTCATCGAGGGACTCAAAACTTCTTTCTAAACCGATAAATACATCCTCATGTAGATCTAGTACTGACCTACCACGTGACAACTTTTTTAGCATAGATTTCCAAACTAACTCATCCTTCCCATTTAAAGATCGGCCAACCACAGAAAGGGTAAGTGGATGTTTCTTACACCATGGTACCATCTACATATATCAACCATATTTTCTTTGATTACGTATAGAATGAGAGTCTAAAAGAATAATATCATGATATAGTTAGTTACCTGATTCACAAGATCATCATTGATAGTTGGACTAGGTCTACTTCCGCTTTCAGTGAATGCTGAACTGCGAAATAGACTTTTGGCATCTTCATCGTTCAAAGGCTCAAATCTGAATGTCTTGTACTTCTGAAAGGCAGTCCTAGATGTGACAACAATTTTGTGTCCTCTAATGTTGGATGGAAAGATTTGTTCAATAAATGAATCAGACCACACGTCGTCCAATACTAGAAGCATAGGATCTGACGCTTTCTCATTCCAAAAATTCTCCAGTTTGTTCTTTGCGTCTCCCTTACTTTGAAACAGAAGTCGCGGATCGGAGGGATTTGGATTAAAGAGATCGCTGATAATCATCATCAAGTTGGGTGTTTCTGAAACTGTCACAAAGAAGATATTTTCCCCGAATTTTTCTGTTCAAAAGTAAGATACATTAGTGACCAAATATACCCGAAATCAAAATCAAGCAACCACAACTATCTAATACCTTTTCCATCCTAAAAATTAGTGACCAAATACACCCGAAATTGATGGATTACCTCCAATTTCAGCATCATGGCATAGCATTTTCGCCAAAGTAGTCTTCCCACATCCACCAGGAGCGGCCACAACCAGCACCGGATGATCATCACCAACCGCCGCCTTCAGCTTCTCCAGCGGCTCACCAAACGCCACGATCAAACTTGGAAGTATGGGAACACGCCAACCATACTTTTCTCGTTCTGTGCTTTCAGACCCACGATGATTACCAACCCGACCTGTACTCTGTGTCGTATCTCTCTGTTCCTCAAAAATACGATCCACTTTTAATTTCATATCGTTGACCACCGAAAGAATATGCATAATGTCCCGACTCTGGGATGCTTGAACCTCGATTTGAAAGAAACTTAACATCTTACTGTTGAGGACTTTTAGCTTCAGTGAGTAAGTGAACTTCTTGATGATATTCCTCTTTATTTTCGAACATTCGGCGACAAGTTTTTCGGCTTCTTGGATTTCTTCTATGAACATCTTGCACTCTAGCTCTGTACGATCTAATTTCCGTTTCATATTCACTATTTCGTCAATGATCGGTTTGATTCTCTGCAAGGTCAAACCGAGTAGCTCCAGTTCGGGCTTGAAATTGGCTGTGGTTTGTACTACAGATATTACCAGTGTAGTTAGTGTGGAGATGGATTCGGAAAGAAGGGCATCTAGAAGCATAGCCATTTCTTGTTGATTAATCTGAAATCAGAATACAAAATGGACAGGAAAATTTGATGATATGAAGGTGCTTGAGAGAAAAACAGAGCTTGACTATTGCCTATTGGAACGCGTCTTCTGAATGCGAAGGATGGACAAACCAACGAATGGTGGTCTACTTTATTGATTTTTAGAGTAAATTATGCATCTGGTCCTTGTACTCTTACCAATTTTGTAGGTTTGGTCCAAGTTTGATTTTGATTCGAAATTATTACAGTAATTTTATTTTGTTGCTGTTTTTTTTTTTCTTTAGTTATATTATTATATTAAATAGGCCTCACCATCCCACCCATTTCCGCACACGCACACGCACCCCTCCCCTCACTATTGGTCATCACCTCTCGTTTCTCCCTGTAAATGTACTCCCTCACTCACTCATTCATGATAAAATCAATGATGGAACACAAATATAAACTCACGACGCTAATAGACGCGACCAACACGAGTAGAGTCCTCCCGACGAGAAGTTGAGAACCTTAAAAGGTGAATAAGTCTTTTCCGACACCACCACCACTACTATTGCCGGTGATGGCTATCATAGAAACATGCCTAAATTACATAGATGCTCCTTATGGTTTATAAAAGTTCACAAGTTCACACCTAATTATATTTTTCTATCATGAATGGTCTTAATGATTTTAATTTCTAATGTGGTTGGTTCCTAAAGTTTTATTTTATTTCATATTTGATCTAAAATTACGAATTTACCCCAGGTTATTTTTTATTTAATTTTTTATCATCTATTTTTTAATTTATATTTAAATAATTTTGAAGGTCTTGCCAAATTCACTCCACCCCTCTCCCACCTTGACGACTTAATCCCACTATGTCGTCCCTTTGTTCTTGTCAGTAATAAAAACCATTGGTTATCTACTATCCTTTTTGTTCTTTCTGGTGTCTAGCTATCATCATCATAATAAAACAGCTTTGTCCTTCACACACCACCTTCTTCCTCTTCTTGTAGAAGTGTCCCTCATGAACCACCTAGATCGGCTCAACATCCAAATTGATGAGGCTATGAAACCTTAGATCAACACCCCCTTCAATCGGCTACCCTAACTTCTTAAAAGATAGTGGCCTCCGGTAATGTGTCTTTCACAATGTTTCTACTTGGGAACAACATCTTGAGATGAAACATTACACTGATGAGCTAAACGAGTTTTAACAAAAACACTTTAACAAGCTTAAAATGTCCATAATGTTTTAATAATATGAAATTTGGACTCAAAAGTTATGTTCAAACACACCTTATTAAGTTTTACAAGGAAATTTCAACAAATACATAAAACATAGGAATTAGTGTAGTTATTACATGTCTAACAGTCTTCTAAAATATCCAAGCTTCTTTACCTTCCATCTTCCACACAAGACCTAATTTGGATACATGTTAAAAATATATAGGTTAGGCTTCGAAAGCATAGTGAGTATTCTCGAGGTCAGCTCTTCACGGACAATAGATGAGAATGGTGATCCAGTTCTAAAGTCAAATCTCTAAAATAAGTTATAAAACTTTTGAAAGATATATCGAGTTCAATAAATGGGGAAAGAATTTCAAATCATTTTGATGATAAAATATTACCAAAGCAATAATTAGAATGCATTGCATAAGCTTTTATTCCCAAAACCCCAATTCAATCTCAAAGTCCAAACTCACAAACTGATGGTTCTAGAGCATGTGTAAAGTAGCTACTGATGGGTTTTACCCTAAGGATGTGGTACCAGTGGATCAAACGAAACGACGAACCTCAACTGCTAATAGAAACATTCTTCTAACAACCAAAACAAGATCGCATACGTTAAATGAAGTTGAACAGATCCCTCTAATGCGTCATTACACCGATAGAACTTCTAATTTCATAGATAAATTCAAAAACTACCTAGAAATGTTGCCAACACCCTGTTTGAATTAATCCTAATACCAACCTAGCTGATGCAACATGCCAAAACTCGACCTTGCGTAGGCCACAATCACACTTGAAAAACTGAACAATGTTGCTCTGACATCCGAACTCCTAATAACCAAGGATAGCTTCCAACTAAAGCCCACTAGGAACAATAATTCCAGAACCAAACAATCGACATCACACATAGATAGAGACCAAGGTATAGGCTTGACAAAACTTGAAGAATGGTTGATGCACCTTTAATTGATACAGCTTGAAGCCTTCGAATAAAATTAGATGTTGATGATAAACAAAATAACCAAATATTAAAAATGGATCAAAAACTAAACCCAATGATCTCGTATAGTATTGAATGAATCCCATATGAAAATATGCGAATCAAACTCTGATACCGATCGACATATCAACGACTGTCCATTATTGACTATAAATAACCGACCCTTACCGCGAACTAACTGTGCCCTTTATATCGGAGGCACAACCTGGGCATCTAAAACACACCCTCCCCCCAAAAAAAGATCCCTGGCACTTCCAGAAGTAATCACTGCCCACATCAATTTCTTTGTCCAACATCTTTCTGATGTGAATACATCACATGTGTCCCTAAAGACATAAACATGATGGCTTAGTACTCCACTCTCATGATCTGGACAATCCTTGAATTTCCCTTTACCATGAGTGGCTTCGGCAAATCCTTAGAAAGCACAACGACAAAAACTGATGGGTTTTGGTATACTACAACATCCTATGGTGCACATACAACCCTAAATGCTTTGGATCTATGTTTTCTCTAATTATACATGCAATATTGTTTCCAAAACATTAAGCCTACAACTAGCATGCAATTGACATAAACAACATATAAATGAGTTATATAATTACCTCTTTGTTGTAGCTTGTAGTTTTGGCCTTTAAGAACTTAGCACCAATAGTGTGAATGCCTCAAATGGAATCACAACACACCTTGGACAAAGGGTGACTTTTGAGAGAGAATTCCTTGCACTAAAAACGCCTCATATGAACTCCATGAACTCCAAATCAACCCCTTATATTTAATTAGTCTCTTTTGATCATTGGCCCATACCTTAAGAAAGAACGATTTACGAGTATACCTGAACCGCATATTCCTTTTACCTAATGTATTGAAACCATAAAATTGAATAGACCAATGATCCTACAAGCAGAATATCCAATTCTCCCCCACTTAGGGTTCAAACCATCACCAATTGACGTCTATAGCATCAAAGCCTCAGACCGGCTCAACTAAATACATATCAACCTTAAATCTCAGATTGCATAACACAACATAAGATGATTCTTCGAACAATAACCAAAAATTCATAAGGAAAATGCAATTCTCAGATGGAGACCTCAGAAACTTTCCCCCAACTTTACAGCTTCAAACTCAGCCAAGACAATCAACATACCACTTGTTTGATGAGGCACCCTGAGAACTAAACTCTGCTCCATCAAAAGTTACAGATGCTCCAATAATAGCTTTGACAAACCAATCATCACAACATAACTCCCCTTTTCGAATCAAGAACATCTTAATGCCTCCTCAGATACACCCAATCTTCTCAAAACCGTGTCACATATCCGACTTGCGATATGCTCTTCAACTCCTCCACCTAACCAAAAGAACAATCGAGTCTTGAACATTCCATTGTTGTGAGACATAAATGATTTACTGTGAACTAGACATTACTCCCTTATGGAAGAAATCGATGCTGAGAACACCATCTTTTTGTTTAATAATTTATTAACACACATCTAATCTCTTCTCCCTTGAACATGGGAAGCTAGAAGAACATAATCACATCATAGAAAATGAAATCACAATCCATCGGCCGATCACCTAGTCTCAAGATATAGTTGTCAAGTCGATCATTACCATCACTTCCCACTTGAGTCTCGTGATTCAAATTGGAACTACTTCAAACAAGGCCCTTAAGACTATAGAATCAACAAACTCATACAGATCTGTACTAATCAAACCTAATCTACCATAGCCACTAAGTCCCAAATAATCCCATCATAGAAAACGACATCCTAATCCATCGGTCGATCACCCAGTCTTAGGCTACAGTCCTCAAGTTGATTATACCATCACTTCCTACCTGAGTCTCGCGACTCAAACTGTTACTACTTTGAACAAGGCCCTTAAGACCTTAGAATCAACTAAATCACATAGGTTTGCACTAATCAAACCTGATTTGCCATGGCCACTAAGGCCCGAACAATTACCAGATTCATCTTCATCCTAAACGAGCATCACTTAAAGACTGGCAGTGACGAAGATGACTACAATTAACCCTAGTGTTATACCACACTATCAACTCCCCCACTATCTCATTAGAAACCTTTTAAACTCTTCTTGATCCCCGTGTGAATCATGTGCTTTTAGTAATACATGCACATACTACCTTCCATACCTATCCATACATACCCCAAGAATTGTCTTAACGTTCCTAAGTTACTACACGTGACCACTATCAATCTCTCTTATTATATGAAATTATAGACGTAATCTTGCAAGTTGGAAAGTTTCCTCTATCCCACATTGGTGAGGGAAGAAAGTTTTAGTGGGTTTATATACCATTTTTCTTGATAGGCCTTCAAAGACTTTCGTGGATCAAAGGAATGGGCCAAGCCCACGCGCGCGCCTAGCCTAGACTAGCACTAGCCGATGCCATAAGTGCGCGAAATGGCGCAATTTAGGCACACTTGGCTCTTCGCACGTCGCATCGGTTACTGGGAGCTGAGGAGCTTTTATTTTTGACGAGTTCGGGTCAAGTCGGTTTGACCAATCCGGTCAAATAGTTGACCGTCGCTGACTTCGTAGAGGTCAAGTCGGAATATTCTGGAAGGCCCAGAAAACGGCTTGCTTGGAGAGCAAGTCGTTGCCCTAGGGTTTCTAGGGGGCGACCCAAGAGGGGCCCCTTTATTGCCGTCTAGGGTTTCAACACTTATAAATACAACCCTTTAGGAGCCGTATTCAATCAATGAAAATTGAAAGCTCTCTTATTCTCTCTGTGATTTCTTCCCGGATTCTTAGTATTCAATTTGTGTTTATCGTTTTCCATTGTTTTTGGAAACTCAATAAATCTACATTAAATAATGGGGTTTTACTCTGTTGCTTACATCCGATAGAAGCAAAGTAAAAACCTTTAAGAACAGGAGTTCGATCCGTGCAGTTATTCCACAATCAAGATCCAGCCATCAACAGGTGGATTTTACATTATTGTCTTGTTTTTTAATTTTGGCCAATAACAGGACACTCTCATTCTACCTTTTTTTTATTATCAAATGTAATCGAGAAGGATTAATCTGGTTTCTGGACGAAACTTGGTAATCATATTAATAATAATTGGATCTATTATTCGCAACTAATCAACATATAATTCTCAATATTATTTGTCGGTTTCCTTGCGTGTCTATTGGTTTTGATTTACAAAACGTATCACATAAACTCGCACCCGAACAAGTACATACCACTAATCATCCTAGATTCTCCTTATAGGATATCTATTACACGAGTGCCCACACTAGCATATTCTAACATTCTTCCAAGGTCACTAGGAATTCCCATCCCACCCTGCTATCAGTTGTAAAAGAAAATTCGACTAATGTCAACTAACTATGTTACAAGTACAATCACATGCAACAAAATTTAAACAATCTTTCGACAAAAAGATCATGCACTAAAATGGTTAGACTCAGACAATAGCTATGCAATAGAGCCAAATAATAATTCTAAAACTATTTAATCTTTGTGGCATGCAACCTAACGTATTCACTTAATAATTAATTAACACCAATATACGTTTCACATAGCACAAAACAAGCAACATTCGAGCAGCAAAACCAACACACAATAAGGCATCATCAAGATCAGGCAATCCTAACACTCAATTCTTGAATATCCATAACCTAATCACTATTATGCATCTCTAACAGCTCTTATAACAACAACTCAATTACAACATATATGACAAGTAGGGATATTTTAGGAAATCACTTTCGAGCTCCAACCGACTGTACACTTCACATCCTTTTTTTTCCTGTTTTAAAATCAATCTTTTCCAAAAAGTTTTGTGAAAATTTCTCATACATTTAGTTTGAGTATGGAATCACACAAGTGTTTATCCAAACTCTCAAACTAGAGCTCTGATACCAACTTGTAACGTCCTATTTTTCAGAATAAAATTATCAGTTTTAAAATATAATAGAAACCTCTTTTTATAAAGATATAATCAAGTCAAACCAATTGTTCATATACCAAAATTCAAAATCAGAGTTATAATGAAAATAATGTGGAATCTCGAATCATAAAAACTGTTGATGTGTGTGTACAGTCCCGCCTTCGCAATCCAAATAGTAAGTGAAAAACATTTAATCTACAAATGCAAGCACAAAGCTTAGTGAGTTTCGCTAAGTATCACACACAACACATAAAAATAAACAGTTGTGGGTTATCAACAACATTGAGACTGTCAGCAGTCGTAATTGGCTAACAATACGCCCTATTGATTATCAACAACCATGGGACTATCAACAATCACAATAACCTAACAGCACACCCTATGGGTTATCAACAATCCTGGGGCAACGATTCCAATGAGATAATAGCATGCCTTGTAGGTTATCAGCAACCCTGTGGAGTATTAGCAGTCCAAATATGCTAACAATACGCCCTGGAGCTATTAGCAGCTTAGTAACACATAACAAAAATTAGCATATAAGACCCAACTGGTCACCATGCACACACTATGAATCTAGAAAATCTTTTGAATAATAAATTCTTAAAGACGCAATGCTAGACATCATCCTTATAGATTGAATCCTCCTAAAATATCAAACATATAATTTTAAGTATTTATATTAAATACTATTTCTATTTATCTGGTATGGATAATGTGACATATTATAAGGCACCAACTACTTGATGATATCGAACAAGATTGTCAAATAGGGGGCATCACAAAGAAATAAAGAGGCACCAGTGGGAAGAGGTGTGCTAGCTAGCTTGGCTTCAGTAAGACCAACATGTTGTACCATATCTAACATATACCATTGTTGTGATAAAAAGAGATCAGTACCATGGTATGCCACCGAAACGCCAAGGAAGTATGAAAAAGACCATGTATCTTAAATTGCAAAAGTCTGACCAAGACTTCGAACAATTTTATCAATAGCCCCAGGTTGTTTCTTGTTATAATGATATCATCAACATAAAGTAACATATATACCTGCATACCCTTAGTCAATAGTATGAATAAAGAGGGATCGATGTGAGAGCCTATAAATCTGAGAGTGTGAAGGGCTCGAGACAAACAGTGAAATCAGGCGTGTGGGGCTTGTTTCAGCCCATATAAGGACTTATGAAGTAAACATACATGGTTGGGTTTATGAGGATCAACGAAGCTAGGAGGATAGCGTAGTGAAGGTTCGTATTAATCGGATACACTCAAGTATGGATAATAAAGAACAAACAAACAGAACAAAGAGTAAACAGACCCCGGAGAACAAGAATGATCATAAAGATACTTTCACTAAGAAAAGGTTCTCACAAAGAGAACAAGCGCACAAAGCAAGGCACAAAGCTCTATTAGGGTTTAACCCTAATAGTATAATATATACAATTATAGAAACAGAGATCCCATTATTTTAGGGATATATTCTAATTTATGTAAAGTTCTGATCCTAATCACTAAGATTATGAATCAAACAAATATTCTATATTTATAGAGAACATCAACCTAATATACAAATGATCACTAAGATCATTAGGACCACGTTGTTGTTGGTGCTGGAGTTATAGGACAATGTGTTATGTGTTTGACCCATCAGATCATAAGGTGTGACCTAACAATCTCCCCTATCTGATGATGTTAAAACTAATCTTCAAGCAAATTCTTCAGCTATTGCTCCCCTGAGAGTAACATTGAAAGTTTAAATTTTTCCTTCTTTTGCTCCCCTTAAGAGGAAGAAATTTCTTTCTTGTGTTTTTGAAACTATCTCTCCCCCCCCACTGAGAAAATGAATATGTATGAGTATATGATGATCTCTCCCCCTTTTTGACATCAAAATCATTTCAAGAAGTAGAATCAACGAAAGCAATTAGTAAACAATAAGGGAAATGCTAATTTCTGGTCCCCCTTATATTTATAACTTTCCACTTTCAAGAGTGTCTTCTATTCTAAGAATGATTTAATAACATCATAGAAAAATTTAACATTTCTCCCCCTTATTAACAACATCAATAATCAATGCCTCCTTTTTTAAGATAACAAGAAACCTAAAATGAAAAGAAAACATCAAATAAAGTTAAAGGATAGGACAGGTGTATCACACTATTGTGCTGTTGCAATAGTAGATCATTTACATAGTTTTGCATAGTCTCATCAGCGTATGGTTTTATGCGCTGAATCATTAACTACATTTATTAGAAGAGAGAAGGGCGAGAGTAGAATGATGCATGTAATACATTCCGGTATGGACTATACCCATCAATATAGATTTTTCAAGTTCTCATCAGTAACCGACATTTAACACTGAATCATAAAACTTTTAAGAAGAATTTAAGGGCAAGAATGGGTTGGTGCGTGTGATAAACTATGGTAAATAGCTTAACCATCGGCACAAATTTTTCAAGCTCTCATCAGTGTATGATATGTTATGTTGAATAATAAGACTTTTAAGAAGAAATATAGGGTGAGAATGGATTGGGGTGTGTGTGTGTGTGTGTGATAGCCTACGATACATAGACTAACCATTGACACTGATTTTGAAACTTTCATCAATGTGTGGTATATCACAGTGAATCGTTAAGTTTTATGAAGAAGAAGTTAAATGAGAGAATGAGATGTTTCAATCACATTGAGGTGAAATCCGCATAAATCCTAAACAATGTAAATATATTAATGAGAAGTGGTTTATCTTTTGTATCATGAAATTAAGTCGCAGTCTAGAATTTAAAATTCACCATCAATTCATTTAAAATGGTACGAGGCAAGGATGGTAAATAGAAAACAACATCAGAAATGGTAAATAGAAAAGAACGTGAAAGCAAAGTAAATGAAGTACTAGTGTTTTTGTGTTTTTGAATTTGTGAAAACAAATAAAAAAAATCAAAGCAAACAAAAGGAAAATTAAGTCATTGAAAGCATTCCAAGATCAGCAATCAATTTGTTCAGGGTCTTCTCAATTAATGTCTTAGTGAAGATGTTTTCCAATTGATCAGTAGATGTATTGTAGAACGATTTCACTTTTCCCTTTTGAACTATGTCCCTGATGAAGTGATGATGGATATCGATGTGTTTGGTCTTAGAGTGTTGCACCGTATTTTGAATCATCTGGATGGTACTGGTGTTGTCACAACAGATGGAAGTCTTTGAAAAAGTTGAAGCCTTAATCTAAGATCTGATTCTAAATCCAAAGAATCCGAGCGCAACATCTTCCAGCAGCTACGTATTCAACTTTAGCAATAAAACAAGCCATTGATGTCTACTTCTTACTGGCCCAACTCACAAGTCTATTTCCTAGCAGTTGAGCTCCTCTTAAAGTACTTTTTCGATCAATGCCACACCCACCTTGATTGGAGTTAGTGAATCCCACAAGTTTGAACTCAGAGTCTCGTGGATACTATAACCCAATATTGGGCGTATGTTTCAAGTAATTAAAGATCCTTTTTACAGCAAGAAGATGGTGTTCCTTTGGATAGGCTTGATATCGAGCACACAAGATGGTAACGGACATGATGTCGGGGCGACTAGCAGTAAGATAGAGCGGTTATCCTATCGTTCCTCGATACAGGGTTGCCTTCATATCAGCTCTAGTTGGATCAACAGAGATAGACATTGATGGAGACATTGGAGTCTTCGTTGGTTTGCTATCAGAAAATACAAATCTCTTCATTATATCTGCAATGTATTTTTCTTGACAAAAGAAGATTCCATTAGTGATTTGTTTAACCTGCAAACCTGAAAAGAAAGTTAGTTCACCCATCATGCTCATTTCAAATTTCTTGGCCATTACTTCAGCGAACTCAGAGCTCAACTTCTCATCAGTAGATCCAAAAATAATGTCATCGACATACACTTGAGCAAGGATAACGTGAGGTCCTGATTGCTTGATAAATAAGGTGTTGTTAATTTTTCCTCGTTTGTATCCAGTCTTTAGAAGATAATTATCCAAGGTGTCATACCGTGTACTGGGTGCTTGTTTCAAGCCAAAGATATCTTTATTTACGCGATAAACATGATTAGGGAATTTTTCACTTTCAAATCCTGGAGGTTGTTTCAAAAAGAATTCTTCTTGAAGATCCCTATGTAAGAAAGCAGTCTTTAAATCCATTTGATATACTTTGAATTTATTGAATGAAGCATAAGCAAGGAACAGTTGTATTGTCTCTAGTCGAGCAACATGGGAAAAGCTTTCATCATAATCCAAACCTTCCAGCTGACGAAATCCTTGAGCCACAAGTCTTTCCTTGTTCCTAGTAACAATTCCATATTGGTCCATCTTATTTATGAACATCCAACGAGTACCAATAATAGTTTTTCCTTGAGGCCGAGGAACCATAGTCCAACGTGATGACATTCAAACTCATTCAACTCGTCTTGCATAGCCTTGATCCAGTCAGCTTCCTTGCGAGCATCAACAAAATTTTTTTGGTTCTATCATTAAGACAATGTTCACAAACATGCAGAAGTTACTGTTGACTCTGATACAAGTGAGAATCCCATAATGGACATCTCCAATGATTTGAGAATCAGGATGATCATGAAGAATTCTATGATTTGAATTTTCATTCACGCTATTTGGGACGGAATCTTCAGGATTTGAAGATGTGACTGGACTAGGTTCTTCAGAAATCACAACTTGATCCTATAAGAATGACTAATCTTCGGTGTCAGAATGAGAGTTGATAATCGGATCAATGTTGGGAACAACAGGCTCAATAAAATTTGATAATGACTCAGAGATAGAGTCTGATGGATTGAAAGTGAGCTCATTTAGAATGGAAGAAGGATTATCAATCCGATTATGAATGAATAAGTCTTCATCGATGGTAAAATGAGTAGACTCTTCAACAATTTTCCTTGAAATATTGAACACTTTGAAAGCCTTAGACACAACATAGTATCACAAGAACACTCCTTCATCAAATTTAGCTTCAAACTTTGAACGTTGATCCACCTGATTCAGAATATAGAGAACACAGCCAAACACATGAAATCAGGAGATGTCACTTTTTATCCTTTTAGGTAGCTCATAAGCAGTTTTCCCATGACGCTTCACAATGATCGAGTGGTTTTAAGTGTGGCATGTTGTGTTGATAGCTTCACCCTAGAAGGATATAGGGAGACCAACCTCAACAACCATAGTTCGCCCAACTTCAATGAGTGTTCGATTTCGTCTTTCGGTAATGCCATTTTGTTAGGTATTTCTTATAGCAGATAAGTTTTGAGAGATTCCTATGACTAAGAAAATGTCTTACAAAGGATTTTATGAATTTAGTGCTATGATCACTATATAGTTACCTGAATTTATGGTCATAAAGAACTTCACATTGCTTAGTGATAGAGATGATCTCATTAGCAGCATGGCTTTCTTTCTAAGAAAAATCACCCATGTAAATATTGAATATTCGTCCACGATAATAAGAGTGAACTTCTTCCCTGACCTTGACTTTATTGCGATAGGTCCAAATAGGTCCATATGAAAGAGATGAAAAGTTTTGGTGATGGAGGAACACGATTTTGGCTTGAAAGATGACTTGGTCTTCTTTCCCTTTTCACACGCTGAACATAGTTTATCTTTAACAAAATGCATCTTAGGAATTCCTTTCACGAGCTGATTCCCATAAATCTTTAAGATGTTCTTGAAGTTTAAGTGAGACAGTCTCTTGCGCCACAACCAGTTTAGATGGGATTGAACACGAGAGAATAAGCAGTGCCTAAGAGTGTTGTTAGCAGAAAACATTTCCATAACATAAATGTCATTTTGTCGGTTTCCAGTCAGCACATTGACATTCTTTTGATCGATCAGTTTTCCTTCCTTCTTGTTAAAATGGAGTTCATAGTCAGTTTCACATAGTTGGCTGATTGAGATGTGATTGTATTGAAGACCTTTGACATAGGATACATTTTTTAACACAACAAAATTGCATTTGATAGTACTATATACTTTTGTAGATCCTTTCCCATTATCTCCATACATAACAGTTGGACCATCTTTTCTCACAATGTCATCTAGAAGAGACTTGAACCCTATCATATGACTTGAGCGGTCATTGTTTAAATACAAAATATGTTCTTTACTCTAAAATACCAAAATATACAGTTAGTACATACTGACTCTTCTTGCAATGAGCCTTTTAGCAGAAAATACGATAACAAACATCAAGGAGACAATTTAACGACTTTACATTTTAATCCATTTGTTATTTCGAGCAATGATGTTGTCAGCACGATTTGAGATTTCTTCAAAAGTACACTTGTTGAATTTATGAGAAGCATCACCACAACGACAACAAACCCTGATTCCAGAATTATTTCCTTTAAAATTAGAGCTTTCATTTCTTTTGACAACTGGAATTGAGTAATCCTGATCAATTGATTTGAAAACTCTTGCTTTAGTTCTGATACATTGAGGCATAATCCCAATCCTGAGAATTAGAGTCCTTTGCAGCTTGAGAAAGGTCAGCGTTAAAAGTACCGATGCTATCCCTTGATACTTCAGTTTGAGGATCATTGACTTGAGACATGAGGCACTTACGTTTTGTAACCTTATCATCAGAAAGCCCTTCTCTATCGACGATGGTTGATAAGGTATTCATCATCTCTTGTGCAATTGTGCAGCTTTGAACCAATCGATAAACATGCTATTGAATAGAGTTTCCTATTGCAATCCTTGCATGTACATCAAGTTTTAGAACTCATTTCTCTTCCTTGTTGAATTCAAACACAAACTTTTGTTTTAGTCCACTGAAAGATGCATTGTCAGTGGAAGATCGATGCATGGAGACGATGGGACCCTTGTTATTAACATCAAGCATGTCATAGTCCATGATTTCGAGAATATCCATAGCCTTTGATTTCCATGCAACAAAGTTTTGTTTATCAAAAGGAGGGATCTTTCTAATAACAGACGACTTTGGATTATAGGAGGAAGACATGATAACTTGAATGTATCATAAACCTGCTCTGATACCAATTGAAGGCTCGTATTAATCGGATACACTCAAGTGTGAACAATAAAAAACAAACAAACAAAATAAAGAGTAAACAGTAACTGAAGAACAAGAATGATCACAAATATACTTTCACTAAGGAAAGGTTCTCACAAAGAGAACAGTCGCACAAAGCGAGGCACAAAGCTCTATTAGGGTTTAACCCTAATAGTATAATATATACAATTACAGAAATGCAGATCCAACTATTTGGGGACATATTTTAATCTATGTAAAGGTCTGATCCTAATCACTAAGATTACAAATCAAACATTTATTCTGTATTTACGTAGAATATCTACCTAATATACAAACGATCACTAAGATCATTAGGATCACGTTGTCACTAACAAGTTGTTTTTGGCACTGGTGTTGGAGGACAACATGTTAGGTGTTTGACTCATCAAATCATAAGGTGTAACCTTACACGTAGGTAGATCGTATCATTGATATCACCATGGAGAAATGCGTTTTTGACATCCAATTGTGGAAGAGTCCATTTATTGGACACCGTAAGAGAGTTAACGACATGCACTATAGTAAACTTGACAACCAGGATAAAGGTATCATGATAGTCAATCCCATGTTGTTGATGAAAGCCTTTGGCTACAAGCCGAGCCTTATACCATGAAATGGAGTGAGTGTGATCACATTTAATTTTGTATACCCACTTGCAGTCTACAATGTTTATATTAGTTGTGGGAGGTACAAGTGTCCATGTGTGATTCTGTATTAACATGCCATATTCATCAACCATAGCTTGTTTCCAATATGGGTGTTTAACAGCAGTCAAGAAGGTTGTTTGTTCGTGTTCATGGTTAGTGGAAGCATGAAAAGTTGTTGGATCAAAAGGAACTTTATTTTTCGGGTTTTGCGAAGTGCAGCAGGGAGTGCTCGGGCAATAGAAACCGTAGGAGGAGCCTCGGTTGTGGCCTCAATTAGAACAGGATTTGTATCTGTAACAGGGTTAGGTATATGTCATTTTTGACAAGCATAGGAGAAGAGAGGGGTGGCGACAAGAGCCGGTTCCATCGTTGGATTCGAAAGGGTATAGTGGTAGGTGGGGGGGGGGGGGAGGGGGAAGGGTTGTGATGATGGAGAGTTGGTTGTGTAGTGGTAGGTGGTGAGGTATCAGGAATAATGGGTAATAGGTAGGTCAAGACATATGGGTCGGAAAGAGAGGGTATAGTTGGCGTAGATACAAGAGCCAAAAAGGGAAAGTATTGCTCGTAAAAATGAACATGACGGGAGATGTACAACTTGCCAGAAGTGGAGTCAAGGCACTGATACCCATGGTGTGAGTAGCTGTAGCCGAGGAAGACACATGGAGTAGACCTGAAATCCATCTTATGTTGATTGTAAGGACGGAGATGAGGAAAACATTGGCACCCAAAGACCTTTAGAAAGAAGAAATCAGGCCACCGTTTAAATGTGGACTCAAAGGGTGACATACGAGATGTGATCTGGGATGGTATGCAGTTAATGAGATAAATAGTGGTGTCAAAGGAAAAATGCCAATATGTGTTTGGAACACCCGATTGACCAAAAAGAGTCAAACCAGTTTCAACGACATGATTGTGACGATGAATGATGCCAAGTGAGGTAAAGAATTAAGTGAGTTTGTGAAACGCAAACACCCCCCTCCCCCCGAGTTAGTTTGAACAGATTTAAGTTTGGTAGAGAACTATCATTCAATAAGGATAAGAAATTGTTTAAACACATCATAAACATAATATTTTCATTTAAGAAGGAAAATCCACATAAATCAAGAGAAATCATCAACACATAACAAAAAAATAATTGTTGCCATCAAACGAGGTCACAGGTGTTGAACCCCAAACATCACATACAACATGATCTAAAAGATGTTTACTATTAAATGTGGAAGGTGACCAATGAAGTTTGGATGATTTCCCAATGTGACAGGAATTACAAAAAGAATCTAGACCTTTACTAGAAACAAGAAGACAATACTTAGAAAAAATAAAATTTAAAAGTTGTGGGTGAGGATGCCCCAGCCGGTGATGCCAAATGTCGGAGGGTGCTCTAAGAGTAGTGAAGGAAACTTTGGGAAGACACTAAAGGGACGTAAGATGAATGAAGTAGAGACCATTGTTACTTGGACCCATGAGGAAGGTAATTGTCTAGACAAAATTCAAAGAAAACGTCATTGTCTAGACAAAATTTTGAACATAAAGAAGACTCTTTTTGATTTCAGGAACATGAAGAATATTATATAGAGAAAAAGTTTTCTTAGGTGAATAAAAATGAGTAGAGCCAATATGAAGAATAGGTAATCATGTACAATTGTCAACATGAAGATCATCCTCACCAAAGTAAGGTGTGTGACTGTCTAGAGAGGAGAGATCATGCGATACATGGTTGTTTGATCCTGTGTCGTTGAGCTAGGTGGTTGACTGTGAGTAGTTTTCTGCAAAATTAGCAGAAGGTTGTTGGCATGGGCGAATGGTGTTAGGATCACGGTTATGGCACTGAGAAGGAATATGGCCAATATTGCATCTGTTATAGGTGTCATAAACGGTGTTTTGAATGGAAGCCCAAGAAATTTGGCTTCGATTACCGCATGTTTGTTGGTTGTAGTTTCCGCAGCCACGACGATTGTTGGACCCACGACTCCGAGAGGAAGGAGGCCGGTTAGTATAGAAGGCCTGAGGGGGTGATGGGGAGCCGAGTTAAGTTGAAGACCAAGCTGAGAAGCAAGTTGATGTAGAGCTTGTATGGGATCAGTAGGTGATGTGGCAGTGATAGAGGTGGAGCGACCGGCCGCGGTGGCAACAAAAGCTTAACCAGGTGCAACAGTGGGTGGGTTTTTCTTGACCATAAAGTCATGGTCAGTAAGAAGACCATGAGTTCTTGAAAGGATGTGGGAGCTTGGCGAGCCAGGAGTGTGGATTTTAGGCCACTTTACTCCTCACGAAGACCGAAGATAACTAACATAACAAGGTCTTTTTCCTTGACTGGTTCGCCAATGTTTTCTAGAGCATCTGAATATTCTTGAGCACGTAGGAGGTAAACAGAGGCGGTTTCATCGGATTTCATCTCAAGATTGAGAAGTTGGGTTTTAAGGGTGTATTCTCTAGAAGAAGATTGTGGAGCATAAGCTATGTAGCGAGAGCCAAAGGTCCTTTGAGGTTGTGCCTTGGGTATGTGGGTAAGATGCTTCGGAGATGGTAGATAGAAGGAGCATGTGAACATGGGCATCATTAGCTATCCATCTAGGCTGTGTAGGAAGGGTTCGACTAAGGTTCAATTGTGGTGGCTTTCTCAGTGGGTGGTATAGTGGGGTTGGGACACGGAATGGTTCCATCAATATAGCCGAAAAGATTATTGGTAACAAGAAAAGGTTGGATCATTGTTTTCCAAAAAAACCATAATTAGTAGAAGAGAGTAAAAAGAAACTTATGAGAATTATGTGATGTTTTCTCAGTTGTGGAGAAGACGGTGATAGTGGCCATTGAGATCGATTTGTTGTTGAGAATTGATTTGATGTTGGCGATGATCGATTTGTGTCAAGCTATAACTCTCATAAAGAACCGGAAAGGGTAGAGTTGCAACCCTAGAGGAGCCGTACGTTTCTCGTGCTCTGTACCACCATATCAGACTTGTAATTGTATTAAGATAAATTCACATGTAAGTACATGAGGGATAAATATATATAATAAGCATATTTACACTCTAAACCGTATACTAACATTAACTGTCTAATAGGAATGGATAGACCTCAAAGAGATGAGATTTTGATGATATAATGTCTTTTTCATTTTTTGGATTAGTAATAGGGGCAAATTTCATAACATGTTGTGGGATCGTTGGTTATATAATCCTTATATATCTTTCTTGTAATTTTTTCCTCTTCTATTTTGCTAGAGGTGTTTAATTCATTTTGTCTTTCCAAAAAAAAAATGAAGGGTATGTAACTCAAGAAAAATTTGAAATTAGTTCATAAACTTATAGAGTCCATTGCAATATGTGATACTGATGTTGTTCCTACTAGAACATCAAGCATCACAACGGATTCAACAACCAAGACAATTATTTACATGAAGTATAAACAATCGAAATAAAATCACACCTGTTTGAAGAACAAAATGCAAGCATATATACACTCAACGAAACCTATTATATAAGAAGACACAAGTAGAACAAAGTAATGGAATTTTTGTCTAATGAGTCCGGTATACACCAATTGCAGGACAATTTGTTTTGTTCTATCATGTGTCTTGTCTAGCGAGACAGATGGGACCTAGAAGTGTGAATATCAGATGATTCTCATTAGGGTTTTCAATTGATCTTCCACCAGATCAATCTCCACATTACTGTATTCAAGCCATAGAGAAGCTAATTCTTCATCACATACCACACGTACACGAGGCAACTCCTCCACAGATTTTGGCAGCTCATGTACTCCAGTACAACCTTTCATATAAATCCTCCGTAAACCAGCCAGTTTCCCTATTTTTTCTGGCAACCCACTCAAGCTCAAACAATCTGAAATATTAAGAACACTCAACTTTTCAGATCTCCAAATCGATTCCGGCAACTGTTTCAGTTTCGTACAAGAACGAAGAAATAAACTTTCCAAAGTCATCAAGTTCCCAAATTCTTCATTAAATCCACACATCTCATTACAGTTTGTAATGCTAATCTTCTTAAGGTGGACACTGTTGCATAACGCCCCCGGGAATTCAACTAAATCTTGGCAGTAATCAATCTCAAGCTCATCTAATTCTGGCCAGATATTTGGGGTATTAACCATTCGGTTCTTGAAAGTCTTGCCAATTTTGCACATTATTAACGATACTTTCTGCAGGTTTATGAGCGATAAAATGGATGGAAATATTGCGACATGCTCAAATCTAATCCTTGTTAGATTGTATGCAGAGGTAAGAAAATGGAAATTTTTGAATTTTGTAGGGTATAAACCGTGGTTTGAGATGTTTAGAATCTTTAATTTTTGGTTTCCTGCTAAGAAAGGGGGTAAAGTGTAGGTTTTTGATACTAAGTTCAAAATTAGAACTTCGAGGTTTGGGGCTTCCATGTTGCACCACCGTGAGGAGAAAGATTCTCCTGCAATAAAATTGTAATCGGTTAATAAGAAAACAAAATTTACAGTTAAATTCATTAATACCTCCTTGTCCCAAACAAATAGACTTTTGACTTCTCATAGACAAGATTAATATTGTTCTGGGAAGTATTAGATGCAAAAAATAGCAACATACTTAATATTGAGCTGTTTACTACAGTTACTTCCATTTCTTCCTGTTACTACATTGTACTTTGAAATATAGTAATGCTATCTAAATGCAAAGTAATATCTGCTGCTATGATTGGGTAGATTTTTCAAAGTATAATGTCCTATAAGAAAAAAATTGAAAGTAGAAAACTATATAATTTGGTAGATTTTCAGAGTACAATGTCTTAACAAGAAAAAAAGTTGTATATACAGTGATGTAATAGAAAGAACTGAAAGTAGGATAGTATAATAAACAAATACAAAAACAGAAGCACCTATTATGGATTAATCAACTCGACAAATGATAAACGATTTCAAACACAGAGTAATCAATGCAAAACGGAAAACAAGACACAATCAATTTACGTGGTTCACATGATCAGGATGGCTACGACCATAGGTGAACACGAGAGAGTTTTGTATTATTACTGACAAATGGCTTTAGTGAGATACATTAGGTTACACAAATTTAGGAACTAGCCCACAATGTAAATTAGGTATGCAATGGCTCACTAAGGTGGCTGATGGAAGATCCACATTGGAATTAAAACTCACATACTACAGTTCTGTGACTCGAACCCTCACTTGACCCCGGAACCAACCACACACAGATATAAAATGAACATATATTTAAATTTATGAAAGAATAAGAACCTGTGGAAATAGACAATACGCGGGCTTGCATAGGTTCTTGCACTTGTTGGATATACGCAGGCAAGTCTTCTCCTCGTGCATTAATGATCAATCTACTCCTTTGTGGTAAAGGTAGTTTGCTATTCAAGTGAATAGCAAGCTCCCTCAGCATTTGTTGTTGGGTGACAAATTGTTGGTCGCAATAGTTAACTATTGCCCCCGACTGATTCCTAAAACTAAACAATTCAAGGATTAGGCTACAACAAAATAAACATAAATGAAATTGAAGTGCATCCTATTTAACAAGGTAGGTGTACATCAAATGGAAAATCTATAGTAAAATAGTAATAGAGTAAAGTTATGTTTCTTTTTAACTTAATAGGGGTGGGGACATGACTTATTTATGTAAGCTATATAGGTGCTTCTATTTTACTTGATGCAGAAAAGACTACTTTATAAAGAAAATGAGAATAATGATTCATAGAATGGCTTTCGAAAGAATGGAATCCTCCGAAGGAACTGGAATATTCTAAAAAATATAATATTTCATTAAAAAAATTATATGATTTTCAAAATAATATTTTTTTACATATGTTTGGTTTACTGAAAATATATGTACTTATAAGGAGGGTAGTTGGTCTTTTCTTTAAAAAAAAAAAAAAAAGATACTGAATTTCTTCCACCCTCCCCCTAGGTGAAATTCCAAATGATTCCAACAGAACTGAATCCCGTCCTTTTGACTACTAAACACACTACAGAACCAAGTGCGTCCCCATCCTTTCCCTGTCAAGTCCTATATATTTTTTTTATAAATTTGCCCATGCCACTATTTCCTCAAATATTTATTTAATAAGATTTATCCAAGCACTTTGTGGTAAAAAAGATTAAGAACAAGTGAAATACCCCGTGGCCATAAGATTGACAAGATTTCTAAAGGAAAGGCCAAAGATGGTGGCCATGGTATCAACACCGTCATCATCATGGTCGTACAAATGCACCCACATATTTAAGAGGGCGCTAACCGGGATCCTTCGATCTTCTGGGAAGAGCCCAAAGTCCAGGAAGCATTGCTTGGATTCATCATGTAGGGCCTCAAAGCTTCTTTCTAGGAGGATGAGTACATCCTTGTGTATATCTAGAACTGACCTACCTTCAGACAATGACTTCAGCATAGATCTCCAGATTAACTCATCTTTCCCATTTAAGGACCGCCCGACCACGATTAAAGTAAGTGGATGTCTTTTACAACATGCTACCATCTACATACAAAAATTACTTCTTTAGGAAGCTAAAAAAAATTCTGCATAAAAAAAACAAGTTATTCTTCTGGTAATCTAGTATCCTC
Organism: Lactuca serriola; assembly: GCF_051521515.1. Taxonomy (NCBI): domain Eukaryota; kingdom Viridiplantae; phylum Streptophyta; class Magnoliopsida; order Asterales; family Asteraceae; genus Lactuca; species Lactuca serriola. The sequence continues at coordinate 219,822,118 of NC_136416.1, forward strand.
TAAGTTGGTAGTTGGCCTACACCGCTCTCGAAGAGTTGAACGTGACATGTAATTTGGCAAATTGAAGGAAATAGCAACTTACTTTACTCTGTTTACTGATATGGACAATGTACTTTACTTTTTACCCATAACAATGTATTTAAATTTTTTTTTACCTATAACGACAATGTGCTTACATTTTGTATTGATTACGTAAATGATAGTAGCTATGTACTTGCATTTCTTTCCACATAAACTACAATGTACTAACAATTTTTTACCAGTAATAGCAACATAACAATATTTCTTTACCAATAACAACAATATATAACAAAAAATTACAATCCTTAGACTAATAACGAAATTTAAGCACATTGCTGTTATAGGTAAAAAAAATAATAAAGCAGCATTGCCATCATCGTTAAAAAAAAAAAAAAAATTAAGTATGTTGCTATTTTGAGTGAGCTTATGAATGTGTTCTTATTATGGGTAATAGATATAAGGATGTTGTTATTATGGGTACAAATATGAATGTACATTGCCCATATTAGTATCGTTAGTCAAGTACGTTATTATTCCCTGCAATTTGCACATACACAAAGGCCCACTAGGTGGTGGTTGACATAAGATGAAGTACCCAAAAGAGTCAAATCACATTAATATGAAATGAAAGTCCCACACACCGTTCCATACAGTTACCTGATTCACAAGATTCTCATCAATAGTTGGAGTAGGTCTCTTTCCGTCTTTAGTAAATGCAGACTGGCAAAAGAGAGTTTTTGCATCTTTCTCATTCAAAGGATCAAATCGGAACACATCATAGTTTGTGAATGCAGTCCTAGACGTGACCAGAATCTTGCATTCTTTGTTCTTGGATGGAAAGTTTTCAATGAAGGAACCAGACCACACATCATCTAATACCAGAAGCATGGGACCTGATACTTTCTGATTCAAAAAGTTTTCTAATTTGTTCTTGGCATCTTCATTGTTTTCAAACAGAACTTGGGGGCAGGAGGAATTTGGATTAAAGAGGTCATTGACAATCACCATGAAATTGGGTGTTTCTGAAACCGTCACAAAGAAGATATTCTCCCCAAATTTATCTGTTCAAATGTAAGATACCAAAGCATCAGGCTAGTAAAATTATTAAAGAGGTCATTCACAATCACTATGAATGTGATGAATTACCTAGAATTTCAGGATCATGGCATAGCATTTTCACCAAAGTAGTTTTCCCACATCCAGCGGCAGCTGCAACAACTAGCACCGAACGATCATCACCATCATTAATATCGCTGCTTGAAAAAACCTCAGCCTTGAGTTTCGCTAATCGCTCATCAAATGCCACAATTCCATTTGAAAGTGCGGGAACTTGCCAACCATACTTTTCTCGTTCAGATTGATCTGCTTTCGAAGATGTGGACGCTGAATCACCATAATTATCGATCCAACTTCTTCCCAGTCGCATATCTTTCACATCCAAAGCTATAGTACAATCCATTTTTAACTTTACATCGTTGACCTCTAAAAGCGTCTGTGTAATGTCCCGAATCTGGAAGGCTTGAACTTCGATTTGAAAGAATCTTAGCAACTTAAAGTTGAAGTCTTTTAGCTTCAGTGAGTAAGTCAGCTTCTTGATAATTTTCCTCTTTACTTTCGAACATTTGGCAACGAGTTTTGTTGCTTCTTTGATTTCATCTGTGAACATCTTGCATTCGACCTCTGTACGATCTAGTTTCCGATTCATATTGACTGTGTCCTGAATAATTGGTGCTATTCTCTCTAAGGTGACAGCGAGTTGCATCAATTCTAGCTTGAAATTGGCTGTGGTTTGAGCTGCATTTATTACGATTTCATATAGTTTGGAGATGGATTCTGAAAGAAGGGGATCTAGTAGCATAGCCTTTTCTTGTGGCTTAACCTGAAGTCGGTATGAAAATGCAGAGGAAGATTAGATGGATAAATCTGATGATATGAAGATGATGGATACAAAACAGTGCTTGACAATTGGAAATCCGGTCAAGACGTCTTCTGAGTATGAACAAACAATCAGGAAAAAAAAAGAAAGAAAATAATAATAATAATCTGTTATTTTCTATTTTAAAACTAAAATATCTGGTTATTTATGTCTCTCTTTTCATATAATAATCAATTACTCACACTTAGACTTACTGTTACATAATTATTTCTGAATCTCAATAACATCAACCTGCTAATGACTAAGAACAAGATTTGAAGATAATTTTGCATATGGAATGTCTTTGAAAATAATTTAAATTTCTTAAAAGGATTTAACTTTTGTTAATTAAATTGATTAGCATGAAATGAATTTACTTAGTTACTTGTTGACTTGTTGTAATATACCGGCACCACAGATTGTGAGTTTATATTGTACTAAATAAAATGGAAGTTATAAATTTATATAACTTGTGAGTTTAGGCTGCAATACAACACAAAATAATGTATCTTTATATACCCTTACAAAAATGATAATAAATTTTATATACTTCGTTAAGTAATTATACATTATTATGTAACTGTGTATGTATATGTGTGTCTATATATATATATATATATATATATATATATATATATATATATATATATATATAGAGAGAGAGAGAGAGAGAGAGAGCTAGGTTCTTTTGAGAACCAAAAGATTTGTGAGAACTTTTGAACTCATAATCAACTCAATATTTTTCAATACTAAAAACATCAATCTTCAAATGGTGCATCTAAGCCAATATCTAGGCTCAAAAAAAAAGATTTAATGATTTTTTTTTTTGGTTTTTTTGTATGAATGCTGATGAGCACAATCAACAATTTAGGAACTGTTGATGAGCACAATTAGCAGTCATATGGACTGCTGATTGTTCATCAGCAGTCCATATAGCTGCTTATTGTGAACATCTACAATCCATATGACTGCTGATTATGCTCATTAGTAGTCCATACAACTGACGATTGTGCATACATGCAAATTTCAAAAAAAAAAAATTGTCAAATCTTATTTTTTTGAGCCTAAATATGGCTTCGATGCACCATTTGGAAAAAATTGATGTTTTTGGTGTTGAAAAATGATGAGTTGATTATGAGTTCGTAAGTTCTCACAAATCTTTTGGTTCGCACAATAACTCATATATATATATATATATATATATATATATATATATATATATATATATATATATATATATATATATATATATATATATATATATATATATATATATATATGGACTAATATGAGTACCCACTTTTTATGAGAATTATGGGGACTAATATGATCAATTGCTTTGATAAAATCAATAGAAAAAATGATTCCAAAACTGGAAGTGGAATTCTTGTAATTAAATCAAATATTTTTTGATTGTAAATTAAGTATAGTTAGTTACTTGATTCACAAGAGTATCATTAATATTTTTGACTAAGGGCGTGTTTGGCAAGGAACTTTTGGAAGCGTTTAGGAATTTCTAGCTTTTAACTTTTGACAAAACGCTCTAGCTTAAACAAAAAGCTTCGTTTGTCACTACGAGCGTTTAACTTTTAGTTTAAACAAAACATTCCAAATCTAAAAGCTACTTCATGTAGCGTTTAACAAAACACTACTGAGATTTTGAAATCAATTTTCATAATTACCCTTAAAAATATATTTATATATTTATTTATTTTTAATCAATTGTCATTTTATGTGATTTTATATATTTCAAAAGCTTCCATCTACATTTGCCAAACACTCATATAACAAATAAAAGCTACAGTTTCTCGATACCAGCTACCCGCTTCCAGCTAACAACTACTTTTGCCAAACACACCCTAAATCTAACGCATAACAGAATTAGTAAAAACAAGAATTATTTAAGAAAATCTCAAAGGGGGGAATATCATCGATTACAAGATACTTCCAAAGGCTTATATGCAACCATTTATATAAGGTGGAGCTAAATTTGCTAATTATTGCCATATTTAAAATTGACAATCAACTAATCAAATTAAATACCTAATCAATCCTATGATTTATGGAAATAAATGGAATCACATTATTGTGCCGTAAGGCACATACAATAAGTATTAATTATGGAAAATATCATCATAATTAAATTTGAAATGTATTAATTATGTAGAATATTTCTTATTGAAAAATGTAAAATTTACAATTTAAATGGAATAATTTCAAAGGGAAATAAGCAAAAATACTGGGAAATACGAAATAGAAGGTCAAAATGGCGGAATTAACGTCTAACGGGTGAGTCAGCTCTAGGCCCAAAATCCTTCGTTGTGACCTTCCAATTTTGAATTTTCTATAACTTGTGCTCATTTCCCATTTTTTACAATTCTCTTTCTATTGTTAAATCAAGTGATATCTCTTATTTCCATAAATCATGTGATTAGCTAGTTGTTTTTCCTTATCAATTTTAATTTTTCATTGATTTGATAATACCAGCCAAATTTGATCCACACAATAGTTTCTGAGTTTTAGCAAAGAAAAGAAAAGCAACGAAAAGAAATTAAGGAGAGAAAAGAAAAAGAAAAAGAAAAGAATTTTGTATTTTGTGTTCCGAGTTGGAAAGAAGTGAAAGGAAAATTAAACATTTTGTTCCTTTCTCTCCAAATCCTTCCAAATTTGAAGGAAATTTAGGAGGGAAAGTGATCATTTCATGTCCTTCCACTTCCATCATTTAATGAAACTCAGGAACACCAAAATCTTTTACTTTCTTCTCACTTCCATTTTGTGTTGGTTTATGCTCCTTCATGTATCTAATAAGCTTAATGTCATATTACCTCCATCTCGTCAGTAACACCATGTGTAGCCAGTGATTTCAACTTCTCACCATGTATGCTTATAGTAGACTCCTGAATCTCATTTAATTCCTGAACAAAATCACAAGAACAACAAAAGCAAAATCAAGAAGCGGCATTGGGATTTAAAGGAAAACAAGGTGACAAGTGAAGTTCATTGACTTTCTTTAAAAACACCAGCATGCATGTAAGCAAAATGAAGGGAGAAGTAAGAAAATGAGAAAACATATTGATCTCATAAATCAAATTCATCTCCCAAAAGTTCTTCTAGTTTGAGAAGAAAATCCATTGCGAAGTGGAAGTTTAGCGGCTTTCTCTACAAAAATATTATTGATTGCTTTATTTTTCTTTTATTTGTTATGCATGAAGATCCATCATCTCATAAGGACATTAGCTTTGTGTAAATGATAATAGCTCATAAAGCTAATGGCCATAGCATTGAAGGCACTGGATGGAATAACAACATAAGCATAAAAGGATAGGTAAACTCCCTTAATGTCTTGTGTAGACCATATACAAGTTTAAGACGAAAGCCAGATTCAAAGTGAATTTTTGGGCATTTATTTCATACGGAGAGTAAAAGAATTGAAGCTTTCATAGGCCGTGTTTGGGAATCAGGGACAAAGCCAGACCTATATGTGATAAATTACTAAACTCATCACTTTCTCTGCCAAGTTCATCGTCAACAGATGCAGCTTGCTTCAGACATGTACTTGTAAATTTGTGCATTACTGGGAGTGAGTTAATTTCCAGCACAAGGAAAGATTTAAACTCTTTACTTTTATATGCTAAATGTAATACTAAGTTACCTTTATTGTTGTTTCACTAAATTTAGACGATGTGGAAGATATCATCGTCTCCCCAAGCAGGCTTGATGTGAAGTCCAATGTTTTATAGATATCTACAAAAGATGATTTTGACATCTCTGCAATCTTGTAAATGTCCTCCTATTTATTTTTCAAAAACACCAGGGCCATATTAGCATATCATTACACTACATAGCAAACACACATTGCTATCAAACTTAAAAACAATCATATGTATAATACAACAGAAATAGGGATTTGAGATGTATATCAATTCTATTTGAATTATAGATATGTATTACATGTCACAAAGGTCCTATTCATCTTACACCAATCACATAGGTAGGGTACAAGATATGTAGGCCCTCCATATTATTCATGTAACGAGTTAATGATCCCCCTCCCCCCCCCCCCCCCCCCCCCCCCCCCCCCCAAGTACCCCTCTCCAACCCCAAAAAAGAAATTAAATAAATAAATAAGAGGAAATGTACCGATTCAGGACCATGGACGATGCATCTAACAAACTTTAACTCAGTAAATGATGGTTTCAACTGTGTAGGTCGACCTGTTTTTCTCCATCCTCGTACCTCTGTAACAATGTGTCACAGTATGAACGTTCTATATATGCGTCATAAATCTGACTATAAATGCCCAGCAGTAGATTGGGATATACCTGTACATTCGATGGTATCACCAACTAGAATACTAAACCAACCAAGAGTCAATCTACCAACCTCCATTAACTCAAACAAATCACGGCGACACAAATAGTAAGCCCGTGTGCTTAGTTGAAATCCAGACAAATCTCCTCCAAGAACTTCTATCCATTCCATGTTGTTTTCCAAGGTTTCCTCTGCTACTTTATCATCAGTATAAACAAGACTCACACCACATTCATGTACCTCCAATCCACTGATCACAGCGATAGAGACGTTGACTTTATCTCCCGTATCCAATGCATTTCCAATTGGCCAATAGCTTAACCATATACCAACTTCACCAGATTCAGGTTTACCAAAGACTTTGGGGTTGTACATCAAATCAACACCATTGGTCGTACTGATCTTACAGAACCATAACACATCATTCTCACCTGATATTGTATACTTGAAAGTTACATCAAGTCCTTTGATTCTCCTATTCTTGGGAGGCGGAGGCACGTCAAAGGACACAGATGACAAAGATGATAACTCTGATTCGTAAGTAGGCTTCATGTTTGGATCCTCCATGTATGGAAGAGATGTGCTCATTATATTGAATTCATACAACATCTGGCCATGTAAAAGCACAAGAATTTAGTCCTCACATATAATCAGTTTGTAGGTGTTATGCTGATGTGTGTGTGGTGTGCTCATGCATGAATTTAAGAGAGTAACAACTAACAACGTACCTGGATACACGTACTTCTGCCTTTGGTGAGTTCATCATCACCAACCAGGCACAACTCATGATTTTGATATTCTTTCAACCACTTCATATGTCCCAAATCAATTTCTTCAAGTTTGGCTACAGGCACCAATTTGATAAAGCCTTCAATTTCCAATAAACTAACACAACCTTCATAGCCAAACTCTTGCAATGTGAATCGATGTGATTGGAAACTAATTTCCTCCAGCGACTTACAATAGTATACATACAATTCTGCAAGTGTACTTGGGAGACAAAGAAGCTGTTTAAGCATTGAGCATAAACTCAAGTCAAGGACCCGAAGATTTTTAAGATGGTCATAACAAGGCAGAAACTCAAAGAGACTATTGCCTAAATTCATGTACTGCAAAGATAGTTGAACACTAAAACTCAGAGGAAAAGACTCAGTACACTCAAGATCACAATCCTTGAGGAATAACTGGTGTAATGAAGGTGGGAAGAAAAAGGTAGGCTGTTCTGCAACTCCTCCACCAGAGGTAGAAGCTTCTGTTTGCTCACTCTTGCACAGGTTTCTACATCCTGTCATGTTCAGTAGTGCAAGACTCGTGAGGTCTCCAATTGTTTCACAAACACGAGAGAGACTGTGACAGTTCCATAGAATTAAAGTCTCTAGATGAGGGATCATGGACATGTTGCGTATTTCGGATAGATTGTGCGAGTTTGTAAGATTCAGAATCTGCAGCGATGGAAGAACCTGTAACAAAAGTAACAAGATTAATTAATGTAGCAATCAATGTCTGGATGATGACCACTAAGAATTGAGAAGCTAAACGGATAATTAAGCAACATAAAGAGTGTATCGGATTCCCTACCGTGGGTGGTTCAAATATTTCCAAGTTGCTATAGCTCATATCCATAGCCACCAAGTTCCCCATGAATAAGTCAGAGGGTATGGTTCTTAAATTGGATCCAAGCCAGCAGAGCCATCTTAAGTCTTCTGAAAAATTCTCGTAGGACCCAGTGAGCTCCACGAAGTGTAGTTGGAGCAATTTTAGTTTATCCATCTTTTGAAGTGCATCTGTCTTGAGGTTTGATAACTGCAGATTTAAAATGAAGAGGGATATTTAGTAAGCTTATTATTAGATCCAGGTATAAGTATGTGTGTAAAAATATGCATATATATAATCTTAGTGATTCTGTATTACCTTTAAAGCAAACTTCTGTTCCTCTAGCATTTGGCTGTCAAGTGCTAAACCTTCTATAGTTTCTGAACCCTAAAAGGAAAGAAGGATAAATTGTAGAATTAAATGAAATAGAAGGGTGTGAAAGTAATTGTAGGCTTAATTAAATGTACATATAAAAAGCATCTTACCTCTCCTTTACTCAATATCTTATAAGAGTCGCTACTCAGCCAGACTCTACTACGTTTTGCAGGGAATTTTGATTCTTGACGAACTATGTTTTTCCCCATCTCTTGAAGCAACGGATGCATCATGAGTTTGTTGTTTGGTGAAACAGAAAGAAGGCATCTGTTGGATAGGCTTTTGATCCCAGAAAATGCACAGTAATCATGCTGCAATATCTTTACCACATAATCCGCGTCTTTGCCAACAAAAAAACAAGCAATATGCAAGAATAACTCTTTCTCCAAGTCACCCGACAATGATTTGTAACTCATTATAAGTACATTTTGAATTCTAGAATCAACTTCTTTTTCCAGTAAATTTAATTGGCTTTTCCAATGTAAGATGGTATTGTTATTGGATAGAGAAGAAGCCAACACTTCAAGCGCCAAAGGATTTCCTTCGCAATATTGTACTGCTTGTATTGCAAGCTCCTCCAAACCTTCCATGGGAACTTTGGAACCAAAAGCATGACGGCTTAAAAGCTCTAACGATTCATCATGATTCAATAATTTCATTTTATATTCTTCACACCTCCAATCTGTGAACTTAAACCAATCATCTGTATTTTCTCTATTTGTTGTTATTATAATCTTGCTATGAGCATTAATCCTCCCAGTTCCAAGTAAAGCAACTAACTGACTACGTTCAACAATGTCATCAAGAACAATAAGCGACCTTTTTGTCTGTAAGGCCTCCTCAATCTTACATGTGCCTTCAGAAACACTAGGTATTTTTCTCTTCTTGCCGCCTAAAATACCTTTGAGAAGTTGTTCTTGTAGCACACGCATACCATCAGGCTGTTCACATTTTTCTCTAATGCCTTCAAGAAAACTCATGTTTTCATAAGTTTTCCAATTTGAGTTGTAGATGTATTTGGCCAGTGTTGTCTTGCCACTTCCGCCCATCCCGCAAATTGCTAAAAATTCAACATCCGGTCGATATAACCACAAACGGATCTCCTCGTATCGAGTGTCCATCCCTGTTATATTAGGTGGAAGACTAACTTCTTTGTGATCCAGCTTATTGTATATGGTGTCAACAATTTCCTTCAAAAACTTTGTTTCAGACCTAGAATAACATGAGAAAAATCATTAAATTCATGGGATGGTATTTAGAGATGCTTTGATATATATATATATATATATATATATATATATATATATATATATATATATATATATATATATATATATATATATATAGGGTTAGGATTAAATGTGAATCATAAGTATTGTGTGAATGTGTGACCAAATCTAGACCACTAGATTAAAAGAATAAATGGTTGTGATTTTAAGGTACATATTGTTAACATAGACTAGCATGTATTGGATAATTATACCTAATTAATTGTAACAACAAAAATGAAATATTGTAAAGAGAGAGAATTTAAAATTTGTTTACATTTTAGGAAACTATATAGAATTAATTAATAAAAGTTAAACCAAATATAACATCTTATTCGATAAATTTAAAATAAATCTGACTTTTTGAGAATACGGCTTCATTCAACAAATATGAACTTGTATTTTGATTCTTTCATTCTTAAAGAATTTTCATTCTTTCATTTGTAAAGAAGACGATTGCATTTAGTAGTTTTTTTATTCATTCATTCTTAAAGAATACTATTTGTTGAGAAGTAATATTCTTAAAGAATACACCCCATACATAAGTTAGTTCTCACTCCACACTCCATTCTTTCGGCATTAAAAACAAATTATAAATCAATATTATAGATGTGCAAAAGAAAAAGAAACTAAACATATTCTACAAGAATGTGATTAGATTCTTAAATAATATACAAAAAAATACCAGAAACAAAATCCCTAAAATTATTATTTTAATTCTTGAATTCCTTTTGTTTTTTTCTTACTTATGTAAAGGCAAAATGGTTTAGGCTCATGTAACTTTTATCAATTGACGTTAGTGAAATATAATTTTTTTTATATAAACAATTAATAAAGGAAAAGAATATATATGAGACATACTTGATAATTATCGTATGAGTTTTAACCATGAGTATCCTTTTTCCGATTGAATATTGATTTTCATATTAATAAAGAAGGAGGACTTTATTTCGCTTGTTAATATGTAACCGACATCCCTCATTTAAGGAGAAATTAAATGCTTTAATTATTTTCTATAGTTAACTATATCCATATAGTAATTAATATTTTATTTTTTTCTTAAATTGTGATTGGTCCTTACATTCACACAATATTTGTTGGATGTATATGAACCTAACTCTCTCTCTCTCTCTCTCTCTCTATATATATATATATATATATATATATATATATATATATATATATATATATATATATATATATATATATATATATGAAATATTGAATACTTAACTTTCCAAATTACCTTACAACTAGTATGTTTAAATTTTATTACCATCGAAGTTAATTTCCCAAAAAATATAAAAGTTCGATTATGAATGGTTCACAGCATTTGCAACTGTATAGAAGTTTTTCCAATTTAATTGCAAATATATTATTAAAATACCAATTTAATTAAAATAAAACAAATACTGGTGGCCCACAATTATGTTACAAGGCACAATATAATTGTTTTTTGTCTTAATTTCCTAAATCAGAAATTAACATAGACAGTCTGCCTCAATTTTTTTCAAGAAAGAAAAATATGCTACAAAGAACTCAGTTAGATCCGCTTAGATCTAATTAACACTCAATCCTGTATATGATGTATCAAGAAGCATTAAGCTGCAGACTTAGTGAAATAAAAAGAAGAAATTATCAAAGTATTTTATAAATATAATTACTTTTTCAGACTTAATTTACCGATTCATAGTTTAAAGTATTGATACATTTAATCAACTAAAAGTTCTCCGAGTCAGAAACCAATATTTTGCTACAATCTAATTCTAAAATTTATAGAAAAGACAAAAAGGCATACCCAGACAAAACCATGCCTGCCAGATCAGCAACCTCTTTAAGAGCTTTCTTCCACAGGCGCACGTTGTGATCTGTCCACCTTGAAGAGGCTTTGACTTCGATAGCAAAAGTTCCTCTTTGTTTCCTCACATCAGAAGGATGGACGTGATAAAAAACAGGCAGAACGAAGTGATTGCACTCTCTTCTTTGTTGGAGGATCAACGCAAGCTCGTCTAGGCACCAAGTTGAAGTTGCATACTTCTCTGAGAATACAACTACTGAAGCCCTTGATTCTTTAATTGCTCTCTCGATCTCCGGCTGCAGTTCTTCACCTCTCCTGATTTCTTCATTATCCCTAAAAGTAACCATTCCTGCCCGTTTTAATGCATCGTAAAGATGATCTGTGAAAGAATGGCCAGTATCTTCGCCTCTAAAGCTTAGGAAAACGTTATAAACACTAGGAAAAGCCATAATACTGGATCAAGAACCGGAAGCGATTGAAATGTATCTGCAACCTGGATGGATGGAAGATGAAGTCAAGGGAAATTTTCAATTATGCAATAATACCACTTACTAACTACAAAAACACTATCCCAGCAGCGAATAATATCTTTGTTTAACGAAAAAAAAAATCTATATAAAATAATATCCACTAACCCCGCTTACCAACTACAAAAACACGATCCCAGCAGCGAATATTTTTGTATTTAACGAAAAAAAAAATCTATATAAGAGTTAAGACAACTTAAAATTTAGAGCAACTAGAAATGGTCTCTGTGTTTATACAAAAACTACAATATAGGCCCCTGAAAACTTTTTATTACCGATTTCATCGTTATGGTTTCAATTCATTTTGAATCAAGTCCCTGCCATTGACACTCTTTATTTTTTCTAGTTAAACACGTTTAAAGTTAAGATAATGTCATAAATAGGGATGAGCGTTGGAACCGGAACCGGTATTACGATAATATAAGAACCGGTTATAAATTAAGTGAAACTAATGAGTTTTTCGTTTATTTTTCCAAACAAGAACCGGTTATACACTAGGTGAAGCTAATGACGATGCAATTCATAATACTTACATGTTGTTAAGTTGACTTCCAAAAAACATAATATTCCATAATCAAGTTTCAAAAAGACATAATATTCAATAATCAAGTTTCAAAAAAACACAGTAGTGTTCAAAAAACAAACTAATCCCCACATATCAAATTAAATACAATTCAACCAATCAAGTTTTAACCAAAACAATTATTGGAAAATTAGTGTTAACCAATTTATAAAAATGGGTTTTCCCCAATTTTTTTTAACACGTCCAAAATAGATTTAATATGAATGAGAAATTAATCCTTAAAGTAAGATGTTGGAAGAAGTAAATAAAAGAGTTTAATGGGTGGGAGAAAGAAAAGAAAAGTTCAGGGACCTTTCTTGCAAATATTCTTTCTTTCGTAACTGAAATTGTAATTAATATTACAATTTAATTACATATTAACACATATTAATATTTGTGATTAATAGAGGTGTTTAAATGGGAGGTTATAGAATGTGTAGTATATATAAATACCACTACTCTACAACCATTTGAGTACACCAAATGAATGTAAATGGTAACGCCCATGTTTCTGGGCTAAGCATTAATGATGGTGTAATAGTCTAGGTCAACCATTGGAACTCGTTTTGAAGTATTAAGAATGAATTATGTGCTTTAAACTTAATTATTATGATTTAATAAATTAAGGATAAAAATAAGCGTCGAAAATAAATATTAGATAAAACCGATATCTATGAAGATAGTTGTAGTGGTTGAAACAAGGATTCCGAAGATATAAAGAATACCAAAATCCGAGTTATAACGAAGAAGTTATGATATGTCGAAGTTTCGCGACAGAACCGACACAACCTTGTATGACGTAAAAAGTGAATTTTCGTTAAAGTGCTTTTTAGCCTTAGTGATCTAAACGAAAGACGTAGTGTTCATTAAACCGAGAGAGTGCGTAAAAAGAATGTCCAAATCTGACTTCGTATGAGAAAGTTATGAAGTTTTTAAGATTTGGCATAGTAGTATGTAGCCCGAAACTCGAATTTTAGATCGAGTGATTTTTAGTCAAAACAACCTAAACGAGAATCGAAGATCTTGTTGATATTAGTTCAACGGTAAAAAGACAGACGAAAACGGACGTCGGATGAAGAAGTTATGAATTTTTAACAGACTTTTTCTTTCCCGGCCTGTTAAAAATATAACTTTAAAAATAAAGTCAAAATTAGCCGACGGGGTTTAAACGAAAGTTGTAGAGCATAGTCTCACCTACGCGTGGATATAAAGAACGTCAAAAACGGAGCCCGTATGCGAAAGTTACGAATTTTTGAAGTTTGAAAATTCGGAGTTCGCCCAGCGTACTCGTGTTCACGGTCCGAGATTGGCCACGTAGCTTACTCCATTGCATGACAGCCACGTGTTCGTAGCTTGGACGCATCTGGAGTTTTCCCTTAGTACGCCCAGCGTACTCTAAAGTTACACCCAACGTAACTCCTGGGATCAGTCACTATAAATAGCACCTGATGCCATCCGATTTTAGGTTGCAAACTTTCATTCTCCTACCCTAAACTTTCTTCAATATTGCAAAAATTACCCCTAACCCTATTATATCATCCTAGCATCATAAGCAAACGCCAGAGAGCCCGAAGATCCCGAGAAAAATAAATTTCGAGCCGAAACTCTACCCGCGTGAAGCACGGTTTTTGAGAAAACATCTCGGTTTCATCGGAAACGATCGTTTTAAAAAACACCCTTAAGAAGCCAAGCTTTGGCCGTAAACACCCTTAAGAATCCAAGCTTTGGCCATAAACTAGATTTAGTGAACTACCTTTGGCCGTGAACACCATCCAAGGAAGAATCTAAGGCGTAAACTCCTTTGGGGGACCACCTAGTGGGCGTAAACTCAATCCTAAAAGGCAATATGACCGTGAACTTAAACCTAGGATGCTTTTAGACCATAAACTCCTCTTAACTCAAATGCGTTTACGGTGCTTGTGAGCTGTGGATGGCTATTCCCAATACATATCTCAGTAACTCATGAATTAACTTCTAGAAATCAATATTACCCAACAGTATTCCAAGTAAATATCCCATCAATATCCCTATTCCATTTGAAAGGGGTGTAAACCCCATTCTACACTTCACAAACTCATTTTCACATTCTGAGAAACCTTCGTAAACCCTCTCAAACATTCAACCAAGTTCCAGAAGCCATTTCTTCACATTGTCTTTTAAGATTTGGTAAGTGAAGTAGGCCTTGTTAAATGATTCATACAATTAGTTATTTGTAATCTTCTACTCACACATAAATTTATGTGTTCATATGTCACACCCCCAAACCAGATCGGCGGAAACGTTCGGGGGTGGATGACTTCATGTATAGTATCATAACAACGAATGTAATAGTGAAGAAAGCAAACACAACCATCATCTATATAATTGAAAGAGTTACATCATAGAGTAAGTTTACATGTTTCAAAATCAATTACATCATGATGACAAAATAAGTTTTGAATTTATCGCCTTAGCGTCCCGTCCTTGAAAGCAGTTGATTTACCTGTTTAGTAATTTCCTGAGAATATAAGTTGTTTGAAAAAGTGTCAATACAAAGGTTGGTGAGTTCATAAGAGTTTTAATTGAGAAATAAACTGTTTTTCCTTGTAAAAGCAATTAAGTTGTTCTAGAAAACTCCGATATTTTCCTCAAATTGTGAAATGTAAGTTTCTATGTTATGAAATAGTGCATCCTAGAATCCCCTATAGTTTCCTTCTATAATTTCCTTGTGTGTATAAGCTATATAAAATTAAAGTTAGATAAAACGTGGTGGTGATGGTGAATATAAACTATACATATCATAGTTCATCAAATAGCGATAGTGGTAGTGAACATGAACTATGCATATTATAGCTTATCAAAAGTGGTGGTGATGGTGAATCCCTTTCTTGTAATTAAGTTCGTAGTGTAGATGAAACATAAACTATACCTATTATAGTTTATTACTTTGTTTGTAATGTATATACGTCATAACTATACCTATTATAACTAGCGTATTTGTTTGTGGGGGTATTCGATTATAACCCTCTTGTATGTGTAATACCTTTAGTAATGTGCTTGTTATGTAAATGAATCCTAAACTATACCTATTATAGTTTATTAAATATTTATTGGGGTAGTGAGCATAAACTATACTTGTCATAGTTTACCAATGTTTGTATTTCAATGGATATAGCCTTGTAATACCATTTATATATTTACCATACTTATGAAGGTAAGAATCCATTTGTTTTCTGATGTATGTCTATATAACAAGACAAAATGACATATATGGTAATAACATATCATCACATGAAGGTACACACCTTGCTCAACAAGTTACAAGGTGTAAATGAAATTGAAAATATTTTTCTAGTATTGCCATTTCTATTCTGTTTTTATAAAATTTATAGAAAAATAATTAAAGGTGCAAATCAGAATCCGTAAATTCTGAGAGTTTGGAAAATGAGTCTAGTTTGTTCATATTTTTTATTATAAACTTTAATGACCTCCAACTTGTGTGAAAAAGTCCATAATCACAGACTGGTCCGGATTGATGTTTGAAATGATAGACATTTTTGTAAAAATTACCATAAATTGTAGAAAAATCATATGGAGATGTGCAAGTAGTCATTTTAAAGCTAAGAACTGGAACTACTTGCACCTAAAACCGTTTTTGAAACTAAAATGTTCAAGTTGTCCAAAACAGTCCGTGAATGGAGTCCAACTTTTCTGATGAAACCTGTTAGAAAATTTTAGTTATGTTCTGATGAAACCTGTTACAAGGAGGATGAATTATACTTACCAAGAGAAGATTAAAGCTTGAAGATCAGCCTTGGAGTCTTGAAATAAAGAGAAAAAGTTTGAGAGAAAAGTTGTGTTTGATTTTTGGTGAAATGATAGCAAGTGAAAGAAAATGAGGAGAGAGGTTGAGTAACCAGCTCTAAAGATGTGGGGATGGCTTGTGAGAGAGGTAAAAAGTACAAGGAAGTGACAAGGTATGGTGGGGAGGAGTGTGGGTTAGGCATGGAGTGGGTATGGGGGTTGCTTGTGTCATAATACAAAGATAAGTCAACACTCTATCTCTTGTACTTCACCCACTCTTCTTGGATAAGGTTTATCCCCAAAAACGTGGATAATTAGTAAATATGGGGTCTTATATGTTAAAATAAAGTTTTGGGTGAAAATCCCGCGTTAAAATAGTTAAAAACGAAGCTAAAATGAAGTCGTAGTCGAAAACCAGAAGGAAATGGACTTCCAGCGAGGCCTCTCGGTCTTGGCCGGAGGTTCGGTCCCTTCTGGTGCTGGGCCAAAGCGAAATGAGGCGAAACAGCAAGAAGCGAAAGGAGGTTCGGTCCGAAAGCATCAGGAGAGAAATAGACCGAAATGAACAGAAACTTCGGGTTCGGGCGTGTGCGAGGTTTGGGCCCAAAAGGGAGGGTTCGGTCTGCGAGGTTCAGTCCTGAGAGGGGGGTTTCGGGTCCTTAAGAGGACTCTCGGCCCTAAGAGGCTTTGGCCCCATATAAAGGGTTTCGGGTCTTTTAGGGTATTTTACCCGTTCTAACTCCGTCTTAAGCGATTTTTGACCCGGTTAAGGGTCGGAATGACCCGAATGACTTTAAAAAGTTTAAGGAACTTTTGAGAGAGATTTGGGAGAGATTTCACATTCTTGGAGAGATTTCTCATACAAAGAGAGATTTGGGAGAGATTTCACATTCTTGGAGAGATTTCTCATACAAAGAGATATTTGGGAGAGATTTCATATTCTTGGAGAGATTTCTCATACAAAGAGAGATTTGGGAGAGATTTCACATACTTAGAGAGATTTCACATTTTTGGAGAGATTTCTCATACAAAGAGAGATTTGGGAGAGATTTCACATTCTTGGAGAGATTTGGGAGAGATTTCATATTCTTGGAGAGATTTCTCGTACAAAGAGAGATTTGGGAGAAATTTCACATACTTAGAGAGATTTGGGAGAGATTTCACATTCTTGGAGAGATTTCTCATACAAAGAGAGATTTGGGAGAGATTTCACATTCTTGGAGAGATTTAGGAGAGATTTCAGATAAAGAGAGATAGATTGAAAACGATTGAGAGAGGTTTCGTGTGTGACATTTGTGAGTGTTTGGCTCCGCAACGCGAGGTCCTAAGCCTCGTTAAGCCATGATTAAGGATCTCACTCACTCCCGATGAGTATGCAACATTGTTTTATCGATTTGGTTCATTACTTAACGCAGTTTTAGGTTAAGGAAATCTAGATGTACGAACTTTTCAATCTATGATCTCTCATTAGAATAGCGAGTTGTTTAGTAATTACATAACGTAATCCCTAGTATACAAGGGTTAACTGAGGTGACCGGTTTGACTTGTTGACTTTATTTGACTTTGACTTGACCAGAATTTGACGGTTGTCACATCATAAGTATATGATAGCAATTTCCTCAAGGAGTTCATCCAACACTTCAAGTATTCTAGGCTCCAAATTCTCACCACCTCTCTTTGACTACACCATCTTCTACCCAAGGTGAGCTTCATACCCCTATCTTTTTTAGTTTTCATTGTTTTTTGGGGGAGAATACAAGTCAAGGGTCTTGTGAATTTTAGTATAATTGCTTGTTATGCATGTATGTTATGAATTATGTGCTTAAAGTTATGAACTTTATGTATTGGTTCAAGAACTCGAATTTTAACAAGTCTCGATGTTTTGAACTATATATCATAAAGTAGATGTTAGAACCAAAAACTAATATGTTTATGGAATATAAGTCATAAATTGTTATATTAATAATCATAAGGTTTTGCTTCAAAAAAATGTTTAAACAAGTTG
This sequence comes from Lactuca serriola, assembly GCF_051521515.1. Classification (NCBI taxonomy): domain Eukaryota; kingdom Viridiplantae; phylum Streptophyta; class Magnoliopsida; order Asterales; family Asteraceae; genus Lactuca; species Lactuca serriola. The sequence continues at coordinate 219,840,276 of NC_136416.1, forward strand.
TCAAACATAATATTTTGGAAATGGTTAAATTGGGGTGTTTAATGATATTTTAGGGACCATTTTCGGCCACATATATATATATATATATATATATATATATATAAGGATCAATTCGGAAAATCGGGCCATATGTTGGGCTTTGGCCCATTATTTGACTTTTGGGCTTTTGGAGTGTAAGTTGGACTTTGAGATTGGAACCCAATTATTAGTTAGGTATTATTTGATGTTGATAGTTCGGGAAGCTGTCAACCAGCAACTGGAGTTTATTCTGCGGGACTTCAGCAGTGACATGTGAGTACTCCTCACTATATCAACAGGGTCTACGGCACCAAGGCCGACCCTTATGATTGCATTCTGGTTTTAGGATGTTGCTATGTTATGTGATCTGTTAGATCTGTATGATTATCTTTGTATATGTTAGTGACCTGGTTAGGTCGGTATCCTGGTTTTAGGATGTTGTTATGCTATGTGATCTGTTAGATCTGTATGATCATCTGTGCATATGTTAGTGACCTGGTTAGGTCGGTATCCTGGTTATAAGATGTTGCTATGATATTTGATATGTTAGATCGGTTGACCGTTATGTATGCTAGCTGATATGTCTGTGCACATGTTTGTTTGATTGGGGGTTTGGGTTGAGGCGGTCCTGCTTTGTGCTGAAGGCCCACATACTCTGGGTGGTCCGGATAGACTACAGACCCAGGAGGGTATGATAGTCAGACCAAAGGCCCGGTGAGCAGTCCGGATAGGTTGAAGGCCCTACACGGCGGTGCAGACGTGCCAAAGGCTCGGAGAGCGGTCCAGATAGACTGAAGGCCTGCGAGGCGGTCCAGTCAAGCTGAAGGCTCATTATGCATGCTGATCTGTGTTTGTATTCATATGATATTTGTTTTGGTTAGTATGGGTTGGTATTTTGGGGGTAACTCACTAAGCCTTCGAGCTTACATTTATCGAATATTGTTTCAGGTACTTCTGATGATCGCGGAAGGGGAAGGCGTGATCGTACAGCTCCTCTTATTTCATGGTTTTATGATTTGATTCTGAGGATACTCTTATGTTTAAACTATTTTGAAAAAAAACTGTAATAACTTAATGCTTTTTAAATGTTTTAAAAAGTTATAAATTGGCTTGAATTTTTGGGATGTTACATCAGATTTATGCTTCAACAGATAAATCCAGGTATATCTACTTTTGTCATCAACGATGGTAGCAAAACATTTGTGTCCTGTATGAGTTGATTGTTGATATGGGCCCCAAATATCACAATGAACCAAAGAAAATATGTCATCACACATATTGTTCAAATTTTCAAAGGGCAATTGTTTCTGTTTAGCCAAAGGGCACACAGAACAATGATTATTACAACTCTTTTGAGAAATAGAAACACCTAGAATGCTCTTAATTGGAACAAGAACATTTTTAGAATGGTGTCCTAATCTCTTATGCCATAACTCCATAGAAACAAAAATCACTCTATTTGCAGCAACCTCTTCCTTTTGATTGTTAAGCACATAAATATCTTGAATGTTGTCAGCTTTGCCAATCATCCTCTTGTGGATGACATCCTGGATATAAGCATGATGACATGTGAATTGTACTATAAATTGCTGAGATTTAGTGATCGCACTACAGATGTAAGATTTAGATCAAAGCAGGAACATAAAGAACATTGCTCAAGGTAAAGAGAAAGTCAATTTTAATGTCCCCAACTAAATGAATAGGTAAGATAACCTTGTTTGGAAGAGTAACTGTGTGATGAGTAACTTTTCTTGTGTTGATAAACAAATTAATGTCATGTCACACATGTTGAGATGCACCTGAATCAAGAATCCACATGCAAGGTTTCAATCCACTTTTGATAGATAGAGAATAACAGTTACCTGTTGCAGTATTCTCATTTGGATTCACAGAAATCATGTGGTTTGTTAATGCAGACATCACTTGTTGACATTGTGCTTGAGAAAATCCCATGAACATGTTACTCAGACCATCATTCATAGAAGAATCAACGGTGATATTGTCGTTTGTGACAACATTGACTTGATTATTCTTTGTCTTGGGTTTGTATCCTGGTGGATATCCATGAAGTGTGTAACATTTCTCAACCGTATGTCCTTGAAAATTAAAATGAGTACAAAAAGGCCTATCTCTATTGAATTTCTTGTTTTGATTGATATTGGCATTAGAAAATCTATTGTTATTGGATTTTGCTACAAATGCGACTGATGAAGTATGTTCATTATCAATCAAAATGTTCTTTTGTTTCTCTTCCACTGCAACTAAAGAGAATACACGATTGATAGCAGGCAATGGATAAGAAGAATCTGACCGCGAGTTGTAGAAAACGAATCCTTTAGCCCCATTAGGAAGTTCATGATTTGTTTAGACTAAAAATATTTTTCAATTTTGTTTACGCCATCACATTCGCACTTTCCACATAAACATCTTGGTCAGAAATTCTCAAGTTCTTCAGATAACGACTTCAATTTTGTGAAATATACTCAAACCGAATCTTGATTTCGATTGAGATTCACGATTTATGTTCGAATTTGAAAAATCTGAGGTCCGTTTCTATGTTGATAACGATCTTTGAGATCATCCCAATTTTTATGAGCAAAATCAGTGAACATAATGCTTGTTGAGATTTCTTTAGAAACCGAGTTGAGAATCCATGAAATAACGAGCTGATTATTTCGCATCCATTAACTGTGATTGACAATTTGAGAAGATGGAGGTTCAGGCAAAGATCCATCAATAAATCTGGTCGTATTCTTGACTGAAAGAGCGATAATCATCGATCTACTCCATGATAGATAATTCTCACCAGTTAATGGTTGAGAAACTAGGACAAAACCTAGAATATTCGAATGATGAATGTAATAAGGAGACATCCTATCATCAATCGGAGAGATAATAACATTTTATGAACTTTCTGGCTGAGATCTAGACATGATGAATTGATCAAAACTTCGAAATGAAGAATCAAACAGATCAAGAAATATCAAAACGAAGAAACAAATAGAAATGATATCAAATTCAAATGAAAATGAAATCAAGAACAAACGAGAGTTGAGCGGAAACAAGGAATACACTCTGATACCATATCAAACAAATGCATGAAGGAATGAAACTTCTCAAAGTCTATTGAATCAAAAACAGAGTACATATACATGAGGTAAAAGAATGTCAAACTAACATAACACATAATTACATCTTAACCCTTATACTATGGCTATTTACAATTATAACCCTCTAATATCCCTGGCTTTGAATATGTGTTACTTGGTTGTATTAGCTGTATATATTAGTTGAATATTATTAGTTGTATGTTTCTAGGGTATTTAATATATTACCTAGTCAAAATATTGCTCCAAAATTAGAAGATTGTAATTCCCGATTTTATTGTTATCTCCCTGTATATGTACGATTATGTTTGTGGAATGAAATAAGAGGAGAATTCAATCGTCTTGCAATGGATTTATGGGACATTATCTGATGACCTGCTGACTCATGTCCTTTAAACTCAATCTACGGCTCATGAAGCTTGGTGTCGCATTCAAACCATATTCCTCAACAATAAAGGTTCAAGGTCTGCAGCCCTTGAACATGAGTTCAACAATCTCACTCTGAAATCCATGCCATCCCTCGAATCATATTGTCAAAAGCTCAAGGAACTAGGTGACAGACTCAATGATGTGGACTGCCCTGTTAACAATCAACGATTAGTTCTTCAATTAGTTCGTGGATTACCTGCTGAGTATGACACAACAACGATCTACATTAATCAGACTCTTCTTACGTGGGAGACGGTTGTGAGTATGCTGGAACTCGAACACCAAAGGCAAATAGCCCGTGAGACCCTGTCCCCACCCACAGCCATGGCAACTTTGCATTCTGCGCCATCTACTCTACTCAATCGTCGACGCCAAGGCAACAGGCACAATGGCAAACGACCCAATTCTCAGCAGAGTAGTACTTCCTCTGCCCTAAGGCGCAACCCAGTGAATCCACAGCCTAGGTCTCAGCATCAGCAGGTTCAGCAAGCACAGGCACAACCTTGGTTTTCTTCAAATGCCCGTGCTCCCTTTTGGGATTATTGGAGCCCACCTCCCTGTCCTTACCCAACAACTACAGGTTGGAACTCTCCATGGAATTGTCAACCATCCCAGACTTGGACTCCTGTCCGTAGGCCTGCTTCTCGCGCCAATGGCCCAGCAGACAATCAGACTCATTTCATAGCTTATGACCCGATGGAACCTACTCAAATAGGTGAAGCTTTTCAAGCAATGAATCTGGAACAACTCGATGAACAGTGATACATGGATTCGGGAGCCACTGATCACCTCACTGGAGACCAAGGTAAAATTTCAAATCCCTCGTTATATTGTCCAATTGATTCGATATTTGTAGGAAATGGTGCTTGTGTGCTAGTGCAAGGATCAGGTAACTCATCTTTTCAAACACGCACTCGAGACCTATACCCTAAAAATATTCTTTACACCCCAAATATCATTAAAAACCTTATTTATGTTAGAAATTTTCAATTGATAACAAGGTTTCTGTTGAATTTGATCCATATGGGTTTTCTGTGAAGGATTACCAGACGGGTCGAATGATATCTCGCCACAATATTTCCAATCAACTTTATCCTCTCATATATCCGGTCATGGGTTCCACCTTTCTGTCCGCAAGTGCTCAAGATGTTTGGCATGACCGTTTGGGTCATCCTGGCCTCCCTGTTTTGAATTTTCTTAGTTCAAATAAAATCATTTCATGTAATAAACGTTGTCGAAATTTAGTTTGCAATTCATGTCAAATTTCCAAGCATAAACGTCTACCTTTTTCTATTTCTACATCCTCTACTATATTGCCCTTTGATATAATTCATTGTGACTTGTGGACGTCACCCGTAAAAAGTAAAACTGGATATAAATACTACATGGTTTGAATTGATGATTACACCCAATACACATGGGTGTTTCCATTAAAGTTCAAATCCAAAACCTTCACAAAGTTCTCAACATTTCACAAATACATTAAAACCCAATTCAACTTACCAATCAAAGCCTTCCAATGTGATCTAGGGGTGAATTCGACAACCATTCTTTCAAAACGTTCGCTGACACGAACGGGCTCCACTTCTGATTTTATTGCCCCTAAACATCCCAACAAAATGGGAAATCAGAGCGCATGATTTGAAGACTTAATGAAATCATGCTTGTCCTTCTTACACATGCATCTCTTCCACCACATTTCTGGTTCGAGGCTCTACATACGTCCTGTTATCTCCAAAACATCCTCCCGAATAAGCTCCTCAATTTTCACACTCCCATGTCAGCTCTTTATGTAACGACGTAAATTTTTCAAAACAATTTTTCATTTTTAAAACATAATTTCATTCAATACAAAACCATAAAATCCAATGTAACATGGTCAAAACATATCAAATCCCAAGATCAAACATATCCAAATCCGCCTGTGTGTGTACGAGTCACGTCGGTGCCTTCCCACGGTCCTCACTAGTACCTGAAACATATTACACATAAACACTGTAAGCAAGAAGCTTAGTGAGTTCCCCAATATACCACTTACACACATACGCCTTTCCAGGCCATACCCATATGACCTTCCGGTCCATGTGTCTCAGGGGACTTCCGTCCCAACCCGGTACACCTTCCGGTCCTACCCATGTCGACGTTCCTGTCCATAACTCCCTGACCTTCCGGTCCACATCATAATGCCTTCTGGCCCATATCAAGTGTCACACCCCCGAACCAGACGGCGGAAACATCCGAGGGCTATTGTGACTCAATTGAATACCATCACAATGATTATACATGAATCATAACATCATTCATCACCATGCATTGAAATATTACAATTGATATTGTTTACATTCAACACATTGTTTTAAACATTACATTTCCATAACTTAAACCGTTCGATACTAATTTAAAAAAAAACACCATGACATCACTGGATACATATTCTTCGATTTACCTGTTACCTGAGAATACAAGTATTTTGGAAAAACGTCAACATATGAAATGTTGGTGAGTTCATAAGTCATGTTTGAAAAATATTGATTTTTGTGAAGTTTGAAAACCCAGAAAATCCGATATTTTCTTAAACGAGTATTGTATATAAGAAAAAGTGTGGAGATCCGTAGTATGCTTGTCGATTTTTGTAAACGTGTATAATTGTTAAACCTTGTATACATCACATAGGTAAAAGTGTTGAACTTTCCGGGAAAACCCAATGTTTTCCTCATACATAAAATTTCGTGTCTTATTTATTGTTATACCGGTACGACGATTGTTTTCGATAATTCCAGGTGACATTGAATTAATTATGGGTTGTGAGTCGTTATAATCACGCATTAATGAAAATGACTAGTTTATAACTACCAAATACAAACGATCCCTTAGGCGTTGTCCGTACTACTCACTTAATCCAACCACCTTGACTTCTCATAGCCCCACAACCGAGGAGAAAGGAGGGTACGAAGCCCCCATTATTTCCATAAGTCGTTCAAGGCTATCGGGAATGCGAAAGGCACTTGGCCCGAATCACATTTGACTTCTCGACTTTACTAGCAGTACCAATGGGCCCTTGGGGCCCAACAGCACAATAAAGCTATTGAAAGTCCTTTTACATGGAGTTAGGTCATAGAAGGCCCAACAACATGTAAGCGCGTTCCCTTCGGGCCTAAAAATCATGTTATTGGGCTAGCTAGGCCCAACAAGCACGACTTGAAACTTTCAAGCCCAAAGATTGAATATTGACTTCTCGTGAATTTTGCGTGTTTATTGAAGTACTATTGTTTATTGATTTTTGATTCGTTATTGATTCGAGACCGAATCAATTCGTTTGATAACGATATTGGTGTTGAAAGTGTATTTGTTATTACGTTTCGCCGGTAGTTGTGGTGCTCGTATTTCATCTTAAGGGATTTATTTGTTTAAAATTAAGAGTTTACCTTTTTATGACCCTTCTTGGATAAAATTTACACTTTTAATCCTTTATATAAAAGAATTTCCATTTTAGTCCTTAAACCATTTTTCTTGACACTTTAGTATCAAAACTTATTGAAAAGACATTTTCAGCCCAGATTTATTTGATAAACAGCTTAAGTCCTTCAAAAATGAAGTTTTCTCGGTTGGAACCCCCATTTTCGCAAACTTTACAGTTTTGGCCCAAAATGGAAATTTTTTGCATTTTGATCCCTTTTAACTTTGAAAAACATTTTTGACCTTTGAAATAGTTTTAATACACTTGTAATCCCCTGTTTTACAGAAAATTGCATTTTCAGCCCCTCAATTTCAAAAATCTTGCAATTTGGGGCTTATTGGGCCGAAAAGCCCAATTTAGCCCATTATGTTCAAAATTTACATTTTAAGCCCCTCAAAAGTGTTGATATTCAGAAAAATTATATTAGAAACTGTTTGAACCCTTTTCAACCTCCAGAAATTATCGTTTGTCGTTTTGGGCCCTTAGTTTTGTATTTTTGACAATTTGAGCCCAAAAATGGGTTTTAAGTCCAAAAATGTTCATCCTAACCAAATAAACTATTTTTCTTGACTTGATTAGTGTAAAATGGTATAAGTTATGTTTATTTCATTCCTCATATTGTAGATCTCGGTTTTTAGGTACTTTTTGGCTAACATATTCATCACAAAACACATAAAATCATACATACAAGCATAAAAATCACACAAGGCATACATTTACTCATAGATCTACACATTTGCTTGTATTTTCCCCCATAAAAACTCATAAAAACCGAAAAAGAGGGGGTATGAAGCTCACCTTGGGTGTGGTTTCGGTTTTGGAAGGAAAAGATGAGAAGAATTCGATCCTAGCAACCTTCCTTGAAAGATCTCGAACTTGGATGCTTTTAAGGTGCTAGATCATAAGTTTGAATGAATTTAGAGATGATTTTTGAATGAAATGAATAGGTAGCTTATGGATCCAAGCAATATCTTACCTTAGATGATGATTTTTATGGAAGAAGTCCCTTGAACACCTCTTGGATCTCGAAAATATGGAGGAGAAATGAGGAAGTTTCTTGAGAGAATTGTGAGTGAAATGTGTGTGTGTTTGGGAGCTCTCGGCCGAGAATCAAGAAGAAAGGAGAGAAGAGAGAGGATTGATAAGATGGTTGCATGGAAGTATGAGAGTTGCATAGAAAACCTTGAGGTAAAAGTGAGGTGGCACACACACAAAGTCAACTCTTCCTCTTTGTGGGCTTGGGCCGAGAATGGAGAGAAAAGAGAGAGTTTTTGGGCCTTAAAGGCTTAAGCCCAATTTCATAGTTATGTTAAGTGATTTTTGGTCCTAATAATTATAAGTGTGATTTTTATGACCTATTAGGGCTAAATTAGGTAAATTATGCCCCAAAATGGTTCATATAATTAATTTATTTCATTCTAGGCCCAATATGGCCCAAAATATTGAAATACATGGAAGCGGGTCCAATTAGAGCCCATTTAAGAGTTCTAAGCCCAAGATGGTCAAACTGGAAGCTTATTGGTCCATTGGGCCCAATAAGGAATTCCTAGTCCAAAATGGACTTAATCAAGAACTCCTAGGGTTTCCAATTGCTTATTGACTACTTGAAATGCTTGCATGGGGTGTTTGTTTGAAATTTTGTTGTCATAGAGTATGCATCATACATGCTCTTATGTCTTTGATTCACAATTTGACTTAAGTGTTGTAGTTACAAGGCACAAAAATTTATAGTTGTGACATCAAGCATAGCATACATATCACATACATAATGCATACAATACATGCAACTCATAACATACAATGCATATATCTCATAGCATACCAGACCTTCCGGTCACACATAGGTACCCTTCCAGGTACAATATAATGAGAAGACTCACCTCGTATGATGTCTAGTAACTCACGTGCTCGATACCTCTGAATCTCGAAACAACGACCTAGCCTTGCCTAATCACAACAAGTAATCATTTCAAATCATTAACGGCTCTCAAGGCTATACTACATCCCTTTCTACAATCCCACAGAAGGGTAAAAGACCATTTTACCCCTCCCTGACTCAAAAGTCCACATGTTGACCAAAACCCTAAAAGTCAACAAAAGTCAACAGCAAGCAGTACGTGGGGCGTACTCGTGCACTCCAGAATCGGGAAACGCGACCCCCCTATGCGGCGCGTACTGGGATTACGCCAAGCGTAAATCCCAGTTTCCTACTTTCTTCATTTTAGGTCTTAAACAGTTAAGACATAATCTCACATTCCAGATCTGGCCATTCTAACACCTCTTAATTCATAAAGTCGAAACCTTTAAGCCTTTGCATGGCTGTAAAGGTTCCCACACCCTCTAACACCTTTCCTTTCTCCTCCAAAAGTCTAGATCTCATGCATGGCTCAACATTTACGTCCAATATTGCATTTTTATGAGCATACAACTCATATAGTCCTGAAATATGATAGATCTAGGCCAATGGAGACTATTTGCTCATAAAGTCTCCATCTTGGGACCAATAACCCTAGAATTTGGTCAAAGAAGCACACAACACAAATAGCAAGGCAAGTTTTGAACTTTATACCTCAGGAAGAAGCTCCAACCTCTGTAGATCTCATATCTACTCTTGACCACCAACTTCTAGCTCCTACAATGGCCTCCTCTTCTCTTTCACCACCTTGAAATGGCACTTTAAAGCTTAGAACACTCACACACAAGCTAGGGACGAAGGGAGCACTCTCTTAGGGTTTCTTTCTGAGTGATGGTGGATGAGGGACAAGGCCATCTCATTCCTTTTATAGCCCTCAAGACATTTTAGGGTTTTGCATCTGGGCCGGTTACGCCCGGCGTAACCTTGGGCGTACCCGGATGAATCCGCGTATAAAATTAAGCGCGCGATTACGCGCAGCGTACTCCTCAGTACGCCCGGCGTACTCACAAGACTAGCATTTTTACATAAAGGGACCTAGCTTGACAACTTGGAAAAGAAGAAGGGTTAAATGATTGAACCCGAATTTCAGGATGTTACAATTCTCCCCCACTAGAACCAGACTTCGCCCTCGAAGTCTTATACCAAAAACAACTTTGGATGCTGCTCCCGCATCTCTGACTCTGTCTGCCACGTCAGCTCGGACCCCTTCCGATGCTGCCACTGAACCTGTACCAACGGCACCTCCTTGTTCCTCAGAATCTTGATCTTCCGATCCCGAATCTCAATTGGTCTCTCAGCATAATTCAGGCCCGCATCCACCTGAATATCCTCCAGCGGCACTACCGCTAACTCGTCGGCTATACACTTCCTCAACTGAGACACGTGGAAGGTATTATGAAGCTGGCTCAACTCTGCAGGCAGCTCCAATCGATATGCTACTCTGCCTACCCTCGCAATCACTTTAAACGGCCCAATATACCGGGGCCCCAGCTTGCCCCTCTTCCTGAATCAAATCACTCCTTTCCAAGGAGACACCTTCAGGAGAACAAAATCCCCAACCTGAAACTAGAGCTCGGATCGTCGCCTATCTGCATAACTTTTCTGGCGACTCTGAGCGGTCAACAACCTCTGTCTGACCTGTTGTATCTGCTCTGTCGTCTGAAGCACTATCTCCATACTACCCATCACACGTTGCCCTACCTCCCCCCAGCAAATGGGAGTCCGACACCTCCTCCCATACAACAGCTCAAAGGGTGGCATACCAATGCTCGAGTGATGGTTTTTGTTATAGGAAAACTCAGCCAAGGGAAAATACGTGTCCCAACTCCCTCCAAAGTCCAATACACATGCCCGAAGCATGTCCTCGAGCTTCTGAATCGTCCGCTCACTTTGTCCGTCCGTCTGTGGGTGGTATGCGGTACTAAAATGCAGCCTCGTACCCAACTCCTCATGAAGCTTCTTCCAGAATCTGGAAGTAAAACGCACATCTCGGTCTGAAACAATCGAGGTCGGTACTCCATGCCACGATACCACTTCCCTCACGTACAACTTTGCCAACCTCTCAGCAGAAGAACTCTCACTGATAGCAAGAAAGTGAGCGCTCTTCGTCAATCTGTCCACAATCACCCAAATTGCATTGACACCTCTTGTAGTCCTTGGCAATTTTGTGATAAAATCCATGGTAATCTATTCCCATTTCCACTCGGGAATCTCCAATGGATGCAACTTACCATGTGGATGCTGGTGCTCGGCCTTAACCTTGCGACAGGTCAAGCACCTCTCCACGAACCATGTGACATCTCTATTCATACAGGGCCACCAATATTCCCTTTTCAGGCCCAAAAACATCTTAGTGGCCCCGAGATGGATCGAGAACCTCGATCTATGTGCCTCCTCCATCAAGATGGTACACGTTCCGCCCACAAACAGTACCCAAATCCGACCCTGAAAGGTCATAAGTCCTCGACTATCGGTAATGAACTTCGATACCTGCCCAATCACTCGCTCCCTTTTGCGGTTCTCCGGTCTCACGGCCTCCGTCTGGGCCCTTCGAATGGTGTCCAACACCGGGGTCATCACTGTCAGTCTCATGCAAACGTCTCGTATCGGGGCGCTCTCTGCCCTATGGCTCAAGGCATCGGCTACAACATTAGCCTTGCCCGGGTGGTACAGGATCTCACAATCATAATCCTCTACCACATCCAACCATCTCCTCTGGTTCATATTCAGGTTGGGCTGATCCATCAAGTACTTCAAACTCTTGTGGTCCGTGTATATGGTACACCGAACCCTATACAGATAGTGATGCCAAATCTTGAGGGCGAACACCACAATCCCCAGCTCCAGGTCGTGGGTGGGATACCTCGACTCATGAGGCTTCAGCTCTCTCGATACATATGTTATCACATGCCCCCTCTGCATAAGCAGTGCTCCCAACCCGGATATCGACGCATCACAGTACACCACAAAATCCTCCATCCCTTCCGGGAGCGTGAGCACCGGGGCTTCGCACAACTTCTGGCGAAGTGTCTCAAATGAGGTCTGCTGCTCCGGACCCCAGGAAAAAGCGACACCCTTCCGGGTCAACTTGGTGAGTGGCACGACGATCTTGGAGAAATCCTTGATAAATCTCCGATAATAGCCGGCCAATCCTAGAAATCTCCTGATCTCGGTGGGCGATCTCGGTACCTCCCACCTCATGACCGCCTCAATCTTGGCCGGATCGACCAATATCCCATTATGGTTGACGAGATGTCCCAAGAACTGGACCTCTCGTAACCAGAACTTACACTTGGAGAATTTGGCATAAAGCCTCTCCGATCTTAGAACTCCAAGGATCTCCCTCAAATGCTCCTCATGATGTTCTCTAGATCTCGAATACACCAAAATATCATCAATGAATACGATCACCGATCGATCCAGCATCGGTCTGCACACCGTGTTCATGAGATCCATGAATGATGCTGGTGCATTGGTGATCCCAAAAGGCATCACCACGAACTCGTAATGCCCATAATGAGTTCTGAACGCCGTCTTCTGGATATCTTCATCCCAAACCCTCATCTGATGATAACCCGACCTCAAGTCTATCTTGGAGAACCAAGACGCCCCCTGCAACTAATCGAACATATCATCGATCCTCGGCAACGGATAACGGTTCTTGACCATCAACTTGATCAACTCCCGGTAATCAATGCACATCCGGTGTGAACCATCCTTTTTCTTGACAAAAAGGATCGGCGCTCCCTAAGGCGAGCTACTCGGTCGAATAAACCCCTTCCCCAGCAGCTCCTGAAGCTACGAGGATAACTCCTGCATCTCTGGTGGCGCGAGGCGATAAGGCGCCTTGGCGATAGGTGCTGCTCCCGGAACCAAATCAATATGAAACTCCACTTGCCTCTCGGGAGGCACACCCCGCAATTCCTTGGGAAAAACATCCGAGAACTCGCACACTATCGGAACCTCATCAATCGAACTTGGCCTCCCAGCGGCCACTCGCGTGTCCATCACATAGGCTACGAATCCACTACAGCCCTGCTGTAAACTCTGTCTCGCCCTGGCAGCCGAACAAAACGCTGACCCTCATCGGGTTCCCTCGTCGTACACCGTAAGTACTCCCCCACTAGGGTCTCGTATCGTCACCAACTGACGCTCGCAATGAAAGATCCAAATCGGCTCAACCAATCCATGCCCACTATAACACACACATCCCCCATCGCAATCGGGACTAGATCTATCGGGAACTCCACACCGAAGATCTCAAGGATACATCATCGAATCACATCCGTAGCATACACCGTTCGCTCGTCAGCTATAGAAACTCGCAGAGGTCGACTCAACGCCTCTCGACGGATACTAATGTGATGACTAAATGCCAAAGAAACAAATGACCGACTCGCAACCGAGTCAAATAACACCAAAGCAGGTACAAAACTCACAAGAAAAGTACCAGCCACAACATCGGGCGCTGCGCGGACCTCCTCCACAGTCAACTGGAAAGCCCTCCCACGATCCTTCGGAGCCTTGGCCTTCACTGGTCGAACCTCGGTAACCCTAGCAACAGGCGCAGATCCTTGTGCTGACCCCTGATGCAACTGTGGACACTCGACCTTTCGATGGCCAGTCTGGTTGCAATGAAGGCAAACCATAAATCCCTTGGGGCAATCCTTGGCGATATGCCCCTCCTTGTCACATTTGTAGCAAGCACCCGACCGACATGCCCCCTCATGTCCCTTGCCGCACTTCCCGCAAGTGCGGCCCTTCTGGCCTCCAGTCCTCGAATCAGCGGACTTGGCCCGCTTGGCTGCCGGTTGAGACTAAGCCGGCCGCCGATCCATCCTCTGAGACTCGGCCTCTTCCCTGGCCTGAGTCTCCAACTCAATCTCCCTCTTCCGGGCATTTTCCTGGAGCTCAGCAAATGTCCGGTACGTCGAGTTCGACACAAACTCCTGAATGTCTCTCCTCAGAACGCCCAAATACTGGCTCATACGTGCCAGCTCAGAAGACACTTGCTCAGGGCAGAACATCGCCCTCTCATGAAACTTCCTTGTAATCACAGTAACCGAATCAGTACCCTGCTTGAGGGTCAAGAACTCCTGAACCAACCGTTCACTCTCCACCGGGGGAACATACTCATCTCTGAACATGGTGGTGAACCTCTCCGAGGTCACCTCTGAGATCTCTGCAACTGTAAAGCTTGTCGTCACGAACTTCTACCAGTCCTTCGCTCCCAAGCGAATCTGGTTCAATGCGAACCGAACCCTCAAATGCTCCGGACATGAACACGTATAGAAGCATCCCTTAATATCGGCAATCCATCTCATCACAGCGATCAGATCTTGCGTCCCATCAAACTCAGGTGGCTTCATGTTGCTGAACTCCCGGAACAACAACGAGTCACCTCCCTGAGGCCTGGCAGCAGCCACAGCTGCTATAGCTGCAGTGGCTGCAGCCTCAGTCACCGCGGCATACCGGTCATCGAAAGTCTCAATCAGAGTGGTCTTGATAGACCCAAACATCTCCGGAATCTCGGCCCTGATCGTCGCCGCCACCTCATCGTGGATCATTTGATGAAGCTCCTCGTCACTCACACCGCCCGCCTCAGGTCTGTGGCGTGTCCCAACCATGATGTCTCTGAAATATAACATAATAATATCAAAGACTCGTTCGAGCATGATCATACTCGATAACTCGACCCTACTTGTTCCTTAGTACCCAAAGGATTCTTACTTAGAGTGCGCACTGCTCCGGTGTCTTCGGTAGTACGGGCCCTGATACTACCGCCTACACCGCATCAGTATTCACCCTAAGTCCTCCTCCTTGGATCCCAAATCACAATTACTCTATATCTCACTGGCATAGGCTACCCTTCGGTAGACCTCTTATTAGCCCCTCACTACTACCTACTCGCTCTCAAGCATCACATAGTAGCACAACCCTTCCTAGGCTAAGGCATCACAAAATCAGGCCACTCTAGTCCTAATATGAATACCTAGCCAGCTCTAGCATACATAATTTAACATATCATATCTCATAACCTATGTAGTCAATTGCGGCGCTATAGCGGTTAGCGGAGGTAAGGGAAAGCTATTTCAAAATAGCGGTTTAGAATAGCGGTGGCGCTATTAGCGCCGCGATTTACCGCTATTTACCGCGATTATGGTCATCGCTATAGCGGCCCTATAACCGCTATTTGAATAAAGTCCACTTTTGGGCTATTTTACATTAAAAAAAAACATTTTTAACGGCCTTCCGGCCGCCTTCTAAACCCTCAAAACGGCTTAACAGAAGTTTAATATCGACTAAATTAAGTTGGAAGTCGAATCCCCCCTTCTGGTTAGTTGAAAATCGACTTTTATAACCTTTGTAGCCGACTTACGTACGCTGGGCGTAACTCGGATTACGCTGGGCGTACCTAAGATTTTTACGCGATTGAACTTATCCGAGGCCAGCCATTACGCGGGGCGTAACCTAGAATTACGTTGGGCGTAATATGATTTTGGTCGCTACGCTTAGCGTACAGGTGTATTACGCGGGGCGTAATTGGTCTAATCCAGCATTTTTAATTTCTTTTAGCTTCTAAGCCCGGTTTCCGCTTCAGTCTTTTCTTTTGTGCTTTATCGACAACGAATAGCTGCAATACATAATTCAAAGCATTATGAGTACTTTTTAGTTCTAAAAGAGAATAAATAAGGCCAAAATATTAAGATAAAGTGCATAAAAATATATATAAAAATACACATATCAAAATACCCCACACTTAGCCTTTGCTTGCCCCCAAGCAAATTTACTTTTATTTTACCAATATTGCACTAAACGATCCATTTAAAACTCAGCCATTATGCCAAGACCTCAACGCATGCATTTGTGTCTAAAATTTTCCTAAAGTACCCCCCATACTTTAAATACTCACAATCCTCATAAACACTCGCCCACTTTTTCCGAACAATGCTCATTTTACGCAACCCTCCGAATCCATCCGCAGAAAACCTCCTAACCTCAAGGTATTTTTAGTTGAGCAACCTAAGCATACATAATCTAGAATTACAATTTATGATACCACTATGGAGCTTTTTTGGAATTCTTCACTTTCTTGACATTTGATCTTTGATTTCTTTGAATTCACCACCTTTGTTTGATTTGATTTCTGGTATCTTCAACTTTTTGCATTTCTTGGAATTTTGATCTATTGATCTTCACTATATTTGCTCCAAAATTCTTCAAACTTTTTTTCGTAATTCTCTCTTTTTTTTATATTGCATGCACCTCACTTTTTTTCACTCAAAACCTACATGCTTAAGCAGAGGCGCTCAACCTCAACCTTTATTGGCTAACAATAATAATTTTCCTGGATACATTTCAGGTTTAGGCTGCTAAATATATTGCATCCTTCAAACCAAGAGGGGTTATGTTTTTGTTCAATGATTTCACTAAAATAAGGGAGGCCACAAATGCACTATAATGTATATTGGCTCAACTAAACATTTGAGTTCTCATCGGATTATCAATATTAGCAAAAATTTTAAATTATCACAAGATTTTTAAACTATTATTTCAAGTTTTTAAATTATCACTAGATTTTTAAACTATTATTTCAAGTTTTTAAATTTTCTTAAATTTTCCAAATTCTAGCTATTTCATTTTTTCTTTTAATTTTAATTTACTTTTACCGACCCCTACCCTACACTTATTTCACACAATGCCCTCATTGTATGCTAAAACGAATTAAGAACATAAAAAGTGAGAAAAAGGAACATACTCCCCTGGGTAGTTGTGGCGAGATCGAAATGGGGCTGCTACAAGTTGCTTCAAATATTGCTGAAAGACTGAAAGCTAGAACTGCTGCTTCTGAATTTGCCGAAAAATAAAATCAAGACCGCCGACTCCAAAAATGTGGTGCAAAAGATTGCAAACAAATGCAATGTATAGTAACCATGACGTGGGAAAGTGTCGACCACATCGTCTCGCCAAGAATGACATCCTCTTCTTGCGATGAAAAAAATCCCCCACAACATAGGAAAGTGTCAACCATGTCGTGGCAGCCGGGATGATACTTCTTCCTCGCGTCAAAATAAAACTCTATGGTGTGGGAACAGCTCATCCATATCATAAGAGTCAAAATGTCGTAAAAATGTCAATCTTCAAAACGATCGCTCACGAAATCAATATGCACCCCACACTTATGACAAATTGTGGGTCTTGACTATAATCTTCAACTCTCACACGACTCTCTCTAGCAACAGTCGGACCTAGCTACTGAACTTACTGCCAGCTTTCTAAGGGCGAAAATTCTGCAGAAATCTAAACAACCAAAGAGCATCAACATGGAAAACAAAAGTAAAACAAACTAAATTAAAGTTTAATTACATACCAAATACTAAAAAAACTAATACTAAACGAAAAATAACACAAAAAATAAACAAAATAAAAAAGATCACTCATCATCCCCATCATCATGCGGCTGTGTCCCAGAAGTACCGGCCCCATCATATCGTGACTGGAATGGTGGAGGGTAGGGAACCGAGTACTGAAACCCCTGGTGGGCAAAGAATGCGTTCAACGCATCCCCATACCACTACTGTTGCCTATCCACATGTGCAACATACTCGCTAAGGTTCTGGACCCTCATGTCAAGACGGTCAATGCCCTGAGCTAGGTAGTGCATATCAATCTCTGGCTCAGGTCCCTGCTGCGCTCCCTGAGGAGCAGGTCTATGCCACTGGACCCGTCTCGGTTGTGGCTCGGCGGCACCCTCCTCATCCGCCACATCATCTGCTCGAACCCTCAAGACACCATCTCCACCCCGCTCTAATACACGCATCGACTCTAACAGCTGAAGACTCATTGGCCTCATGTCGTGAAACACCATCGATCTCGTGATCTCACGCGTTAGCAACTGATATGATCGAGCTAACCGCATGATAAAATGCCCTCCGCAAATCGGGCTATCCTCCCGAAGTCCCCTGGCCCTCCGTCCCAAATATGCAGCTAAAGCCACTGGAAGGTTCAGGTGCCTCCCTGGAGTAACAAGTGCCCATAGGAAATACAAGTCCGTCGAAGGCACTCTCTCACTATACTTGTGATGTGTGAGAGACATGGAAATCAACTGGTGCAGCATTCAGTATGTAGTAGACCGAATCATCCTCCCTCGTGCGGTAGATGGTGTATAAACCCCTCCTGTAATCTCGGCCCAAAAAGTGTTCTCGTTATAATCGTCTAGCCGATCCGTGAGACAATCAGCAAGGAATGCCGGGAAGTGGACACTCCTCGTCTCATCGGCTGTGTAAATACCCACTCGAGTCGCAAGCTCTATCACGCTGCATTCCCGGCTCACTCCCCCCCCAGTCTGAAGGCAAAGGCTGTCCTGTCATCGGGTGCCTTCTTAGGATCATAGGAAACTGTAGCGTAAAACTCCAGCAAAAATTCCCGATAAACAGGCTCCTGGATCCTGAACAAACGTGCCTATCCCTAACACACGAACAAATCCACACCACTCGCGTCCGAGTGCGTGTATTGCAAAAATTCATGGATCAATGCAGCTAGTCCAGTCCGAGTAGCCAATTCCCAGTCGAATGATGGTGCTATATCGATCTCCTTAGTGAGAAGCAAGCTCAAGTTGGTGACATAACGTGCCTAGGTTGCATCGTTCAGCGTTTGCGGAAATTGTAAGAAACGGTGATCGGTCACATCCTCGGGTGGGTTAGTCCTTTGAGTTCTTCGGGCCATAATCTGCACATATTAACACAAACACAAAACAAAACAAAATATAGCAGCATTAACAAATTTTTAAACCAAAAAAAAAAAATTGGAGCTGGACATGGTCTGTACGCTGGGCGTACATCCAGCGTACGCTGGGCGTACGTCCAGGTTCACGAGTCTGTGTTCTTCTTCCTTTGCTTGCGCTAAAGTCATAACCCATATCACAATTTTTCAATTTAACCAACTGTAAGCAATAAACACAGCAGGGCAAACAAATGGGCTATATCGAGCATAAGGATTGCGTGATCCAACACAGTAGAAAAAAACGGGACCTCCCTAAAAATATGAATCAATCCCTGTAAATTCATTGTCTATTAGCAAACACTTAACAGGGAAACATGTGTAGCAGTCAAGAATCGAAGTCAATAGGGGTTACGCTAGGCGTACGTCCCCAAGTTTAAATCGATGGGTGTGGAACGGGATTAAGACCAAATTAAGTCCTAGGGTTTAGTTAATTGATAGAAATCGGTCCATTCAATTGGTAATCAGAACATATATTTGCGAAATCGGCCCTAATTCAAGAACTATATGAACCCTAGATTTCGAACAAAGGCAATTTGCAGCCAATTTCGTCGATTTAAAAACAAATCCAAAACATTAAGTAACCGAAATACTTACTTGTGTGTCGAATTTTACAAGAAACGAGAAAAAAATCAAGATTCTTGGAAGAAGCTCGTCGTCACAGTGTATGCGAGTAGAAGAAATTTGAAGGAATAACAAAAAAGTCAAAGGGGAATAGATATAACCTGGTCGTCGCCTTACGCTAGGCGTAACCCCATCTCCGTGAAAAGTGTATCCGCGATCCAGGGTTTATTACGCTTGGCGTAATTCAACTTTACGCTGGGCGTAATGAAGTATTCTTTTTCTTTTAATTAAACTTTCTTTTCTTTTCTTTTAACTATTTAATTAAGGGACTTTAAAACTTAATTATTTTTTCTTTTTAATTGCTTCAGCAACTGATGACTTCCCGATGAGTGAAAAAAAAATGAGACGTCATAACAACTTGTCTTTGTCGAGATCAAACAACAACGGTTGATCAAAAACCTTTGCATGCAAGAATTGGTTTGCGAAAACACCCACTTTCGGGACTCGTTAGAATATTTCCTTTGTTTTCCTTGCACCTTTAACTAAAAGCGGAACAAGAAGTGACCTAACTAGTCAAGAACAGCAAGAGCTCGGTCTTCCACTTAACCACCACAATACGCCTTGCTATACTACGCCTCATGGATTGAGTTGGACAAATCAACAAAGTAGTAGGCTAAGCAGGTCAAGAATTCCCTAATTGCTTTCATCATCGAAACCCATGCAAAAAGTAAAGTCAAGCAATGTGTACAACCCCAAATTCCTGCAATTAACAACAAGAACCTTCCCGACAAGTGAAATGGTATCAACGAAAATCAAACTAAAAATAAAAACTAACTAAAAAAAATAACGAATAATCAAATAAACTAAATTAATGACAGTTCGATCCTCAGCAACGGCGCCAAAAACTTGATGTGCACGAAAGTACCCACTAATTTTAATATTTATAACCTAACAAACTTAGACTAACTATGCACTTATAGGCAGTGTACCTAGTCAGATTACAGTATAGCTTAGGTAAGTCGGGTGTCGATCACAGGGAACGGTGGATTAATTTAATATATTTAATTATAGGTTACAGGTCACACGAAAAGGATAAAGAAATAAATCTCAAACTAACAATTAATTAACCACTCTCGATAAACTAATAGGAAAGCAAATCTCTTCAGGTACTTTGGTTTAGACAAATTACACCTTAAAAACATAGACAATTGCATACATAAATTCATTTATTCATGTTTATCGATTCCTAAAATGATTAGATTCGCGTTCACTGTAACTAATCCTTTAGCAAACAAGTCAATTCAAACAGTGATCAGTTGGTTAAACTAACATGCTTCCTAGTGTTCAGTTCGTATCAAGCAAGACTTGTAAATATAGTTAATCAAATTAGACATTCAATTTAACCTCTTGTTGATGGTCATCAAACAAGGCTCACACATTAACTTACTTATTCCCAAGTTAATCCTAGTTTCACATTTGTTATTCCTAGACTTATAACCTCGATGGTCATCAAAATCATAAGAGACAAGCAATCAAGCAGATGTTCATGCAACTCAATTCACTTAACAATTAATAGCAAATAATTATCATTAATACGTAAGGATCTTTTAACAAGTTTGGGAAGATAAATTAAACACAAACAAACTGTTTAATATAGCAATTAGTCTAATAATCAAAGCTTCATTCAATCATAAACACAAAGTAAAAGGTTTTTACACCCAAATCAGAAACTAAATACAGAATAGTACCACAATGGAATGCTAAACATGGTCACGTTAGCAACCCATATGATTACCGACATGTATCCGCTCTCCAACCCTTCCGATCTCTGCTCCCGTTAGCTTAACGGCCTTCCGGCCACCTTCTAAACCCTCAAAATGGCTTAACAGAAGTTTAATATCGACTAAATTAAGTTGGAAGTCGAATCCCCCCTTCTGGTTAGCTGAAAATCGACTTTTATAACCTTTGTAGCCGACTTACGTACGTTGGGCGTAAGTCGGATTATGCTGGGCGTACCTAAGATTTCTACGCGATTGAACTTATCCGAGGCCAGCCATTACGCGGGGCGTAACCTAGAATTACGCTGGGCGTAATATGATTTTGGTCGCTACGCTTAGCGTACAGGTGTATTACGCGGGGCGTAATTGGTCTAATCCAGCATTTTTAATTTCTTTTAGCTTCTAAGCCCGATTTCCGCTTTAGTCTTTTCTTTTGTGCTTTATCGATAACGAATAGCTGCAAAACATAATTCAAAGCATTATGAGTACTTTTTAGTTCTAAAAGAGAATAAATAAGGTCAAAATATTAAGATAAAGTGCATAAAAATATATATAAAAATACACATATCAGAACGCGACTGTGACATCCCCATTTTCACGGCCAGAAAAGACCGATTTTGTTTATGCTTTGTTTAAAAATCAGAGTAACAATTTAAATAAAAGTGTGCGAAATTTGTACCAAAACAAAATATGATAAAGATTTATCAAAAGCATTTCCATAGAAATGTATTTCATTAAAAAGACTCGGGATGTCATGTTCGATACAGATCATAAGCATAAACAATACATCATAGGCCTTACTACATTATTCTGTATTTACAGGCCTAAAATCCCTTAATCTCTCATCCCAAGACATCACATCTATGCTCATGCGCCACTACCTGTAATACAAGAAACTGAGTGGGTCAGACTTGGGAGCCTGGTGAGCACATAGGGTTTTCAACCCACAATAAATAAGTTTATTAACTATATCAAACCAAACAAACCCGATTACCCATTCCCGTTATCCTCACTTTACGTCCCTAAAACATCTAACACAAGGGACCTAGTCTAAGGACTATCATCGGGATGGACACTACTGCTAAGGGGATTCCTCAGCAATAAATGTCCTTAAGGCGACCATGTGGGGGATGGAGTACACCTGGTGAGCACACAGTTCAAATAAACACCTACAGGTTGCAAGCCTGGTAGTGTTCCACTGGACTGTCTAGAATAGTCCGTGGTCGTCATCTATACTCCGCTAGATAACTGGATCATCAATAACATCTATAACGAGGCCTCTCATTATTTTATTTTGTCACACAGCAACTATTACATCTACCCATGTTTTACCCAACACATTTTGTAGATATAAAATACATATACAATTTAAATCATTGAAAACATGTATAAAACGTTCATCCAGCATAGATAGCAAGTATTCAGATAATATGCACACATAGCACGTAATTTATATAAAATACTTCATATCTATGTGTAAGCTGAAAGTAACTATACACTCACCTGAAAGGTGGTGACTCAGCACTCGGACAGCGCTTCGATACTCTTAAAACAATTTTCCTTCGATAAAACCTAGTATCAATACCACTAGGGTTTAGTCTAACGTTAACCGTGACTAATTAATAGTCTAGCTATTAATATTATTATATAAGCATTAAATAACACTCAATATAACTCATAATAATAGCCCAGATAATTATTTTAAAGACCTAATAACATTACTATAATTATTTGAAAGCTATATTAAAAATTGCGTAAGCGTAGCTCATTTACATCGGATTTTAAAGAAAACCGGAACTTTATTTGGAGCAGCGTTTCGAAACCGAAAGACTCTTTTTCTCGGGACTCCGGGAGCCTCGGGGCTTCCTTCGGGTGCTAGGGAGGTTCCCTAGGGTTTAAGAGTGTTTAGGACACTTAGAGAGAGAAAGAAGTTAGAGAGAGAAGTGAAAAAGGTGTGAAAAATGAGGAACTCTCGGCCCCTTTTTATAGCCTGCGAGGCCTCGGATTACGCTGGGCATAGTCCTTGGCTACGCTGGGCGTAAGGCTCGGATAAGGGTGCCACCTCGGACCAGCTGTCTCGCACTCCGGAAGAAGATAAGGGCGAGGGTACGTGGGGTGTACTGACTTCGGACGCGGGGCGTATGCGAGGGCGACGTGGTGATCATCGGATTTGCAACAGACTTCGCAATTTCATGCTTCAACTTTAAAAATTCGTAACTTTCGCGTACGAGCTCCGTTTTCGACATTCTTGATATCCACGCGAAGGTGGGAACGTACTCTACAACTTTCGTTTAGACTCTGTCGGCTAATTTTGACTTTATTTTAAAAGTTATATTATTAACAGGCCGGGACAGGATTGGTCCGTTAAATTCTCATAACTTCTTCATCCGACGTCCGTTTTCGCCCATCTTTTTCTCGTTATGCTACAAATAACGAGATCTTCGATTCTCGTTTAGGTTGTGTCAGCTAAAAACCGTTCGATCTAATATTTGAACTAGATCGCGGTTTTATGGACGCTCTCGGTTTAACGTATTCTACGACTTTCGTTTAGATCGCTAAGGCTAAATCTCGCTCTATCGCAAATTCACTATTTACGCTTTCCGGTATCGTGCCGGTTCCATCGCGAAACTTCGACGGGTCATAACTTCTTCGTTATAACTCGGATTTCGACGTTCTTTATATCCCCGAATCCTTGTTTCGACCACTACAACTTTATATAAAGATATCGGGCTTATCTCACACTTTAATTTTGACGCTTATTTTTATCTTTTATTTATTAAATATTTATAAATACATAATAAGCATAAAAATTCACATAATTCACATAATACTCAAATATTTCATCTTTATTACTTCAAAAAGAGTTACAATAGTTGACCTAGACTATTACATTGTCAAAAATGCATAGCCCTGAAACCCGGGCGTTACTGCGACCCCCTACGCGTCGCGTACTGGGATTACGCCCAGCGTAAATCTCAGTTTCCTACTTTCTTCATTTTAGGTCTTAAACAGTTAAGACATAATCTCACATTGCAGATTTGGCCATTCTAACACCTCTTAATTCATAAAGTCGAAACCTTTAAGCCTTTGCATGGCTGTAAAGGTTCCCACACCCTCTAACACCTTTCCTTTCTCCTCCAAAAGTCTAGATCTCATGCATGGCTCAACATTTACGTCCAAGATTGCATTTTTATGAACATAAAACTCATATAGTCCTGAAATATGATAGATCTAGGCCAATGGAGACTATTTGCTCATAAAGTCTCCATCTTGGGACCAAAAACCCTAGAATTTGGTCAAAGAAGCACACAACACAAATAGCAAGGCAAGTTTTGAACTTTATACCTCAGGAAGAAGCTCCAACCTCTGTAGATCTCAGATCTACTCTTGACCACCAACTTCTAGCTCCTACAATGGCCTCCTCTTCTCTTTCACCACCTTGAAATGGCACTTTGAAGCTTAGAACACTTACACACAAGCTAGGGACGAAGGGAGCACTCTCTTAGGGTTTCTTTCTGAGTGATGGTGGCTGAGGGACAAGGCCATCTCATTCCTTTTATAGCCCTCAAGACATTTTAGGGTTTTGCATCTGGGCCGGTTACGCCCGGCGTAACCTTGGGTACGCCCAGCGTACCCAGATGAATCCGTGTACAAAATTAAGCATGCGAGTACGCACAGCGTACTCCTCAGTACGCCCGGCATACTCACTAGACTAGCATTTTTACATAAAGGGACCTAGCTTGACAACTTGGAAAAGAAGAAGGGTTAAATGGTTGAACCTGAATTTCGGGATGTTACACTTTACCTCTGCCAACCTGACTATGGCCACCTACGAGTGTTTGGATGTGCGTGTTATCCCAACACCACCTCCACTCGAGCACACAAATTAGATCTTCGTGCCAAACTTTGTGTCTTTCTCGGTTATTCGACCTATTTTCTTGGCTATCGGTGTCGTGATCTCTCCACAGGCAAGATCATTTTATCCCGTCTTGTAACATTCGATGAAACCTCTTTTCCTCTCGCAAATAAATCCATATCCACACCCACAAACTACTCCTTCCTCGAGTCTACCCCATCTCCCACCTTATTTGATCCTACTCTAACATCCCTACCTCATCTATACCATCTGCCACACCACTCACCCCCTCCATACCACCACCACCACCACCGCCCCCTCCCCCTCCGCCACTCATCCACACCTACCACCGCCGAAACAAGCATACACCTCTTGTTCCCTCTTCAAACACTGTAAGAAACCCACCTCCTGCCCAGCCTATCAGCCCCTCGCCTACACCACTCTCCAATAATGCCCCAACCTCTATATCAGCCCCCCCACCCCCACCCCACCTACCAACAACCATCCCATGACAACCCGCTCCTGGTCTGGTTCACTAAAATCACGGGAACCCATTAATCTCCACACTTCCGCATCTCCCACCATCTCACTCGTACCACTTCTCACCTAAAGGCCCTATCTGATCCTCACTGGCGTAACGCCATAAACGAAGAATATCGAACCTTAATGGACAACCACACGTGGGACTTGGTACCTCGGCCTTCCAATGTTAATATTATTTAGTGTCTTTGGCTATTTAGACATAAATTCAATGCCAATGGCACTATACAATGGTATAAAGCTCGGTTAGTTGTTAATGGAAAATGTCAACAAGTTGGTATTGATTGTGAAAAGACTTTTAGTCATGTGGTTAAACCGACCACAATCAAAATGGTGCTCAGTCTTGCAGTTTTCCCGAAGTTGGCCAATACACCAACTCGACGTCAAAAATGCATTTCTTCACGAGGACTTGCACGAGACTGTTTACATGTATCAACCCATGGGGTTCACAGATGCCACTTATCCTAATCATGTTTGTAGGTTACGAAAATCATTGTATGGCCTTAAACAGGCTCCTCACGCGTGGTACGGTAGATTTGCCACCTATATCACTAAGTGTTGCTTCCGGAGCACCGTTAGTGACACTTCTCTCTTTGTCTATAAACAAGGAAATGAAATGGTCTATTTACTATTGTACGTTGACGACATCATCCTCATCGCTTCTTCTGACAAGCTTCTCACCAAGATCATTGCCACACTTTCTCGTGAGTTTGCTATGTCTGATTTGGGGGTTCTTCACCACTTTCTTAGGATCCATGTCAAACGCCAAAATGGCGGGTTGTTCCTGTCTCAGGAAACATACGCCGCTTGTCTCAGGAAACATACGCCGCTGACATTCTGTCCCGCGCTCACATGGCTGATTGCAAACCAAGTGTCACACCAGTTGATACATCGCCAAAAGTGAGTGCATCCAATGGTGAAGTACTAGCTGATGGAACATTATATCGCAAACTTGCGGGTGCCTTACATTATCTCACTATTACTGGACCTGATCTCACGTATGCGGTACAACAAATATGTCTATTTATGCATGCCCCGTAGGAACCCCACTTCAAATTCCTAAAACGAGTTCTTCGATATCTTAAGGGCACTATTCAGCTTGGTCTTCATATCTCTCCCTCCAAATCAAGTCAACTTATCGCCTGCTCTGATGCCGATTTTGGGGGGGGGGGGGGGGGGGGGTTCCCGGATTCCCGACGATCTACTTCGGGTTATTGTGTCTTTCTTAGGGAAAATTTGATATCTTGGTCGTCGAAAAACAACATACTATATCACGATCAAGCACCGAAGCTAAATATCGTGGGGCCGCAAATGCTGTTGCTGAAACGAGTTGGCTACGCAACTTGCTTCTGGAATTATTTGTCCTAACTCGCAAAGCAACCATTGTTTATTGTGACAACATATCTGCAGTCTATTTGACTAAAAATCCCGTGCAACACCAACATACAAAGCATGTGGAACTCGATATCCATTTTGTAAGAGAAAAAGTTTGCATTGGTGACATTAGAGTTCTTCACATCCCAACAGATTTTCAGTATGTAGACATCTTCAAAATAGGGCTACCGCGTCAACTATTTACTTGTTTTCGATCCAGTGTGTGCCCCCGGTCTCCTCACTGAGGGGGTATATTAGCTGTATATTAGTTGTATATTATTAGTTGTATGTTTCTAGGGTATTTAATATATTACCTAGTCAAAATATTGCTCCAAAATTAGAAGATTGTAATTCCCGATTTTATTGCTATCTCCCTGTATATGTACGATTCTGTTGTGGAATAAAATCAGAGGAGAATTCAATTACGTTCAGGTTGTGGCACATGCACTGACAAATAAATACAAATTACATCCCCCGAATAGACACATTGTTGAAAAAAGCAGCACATGTGAACATGAGATCTAAGTAAGAATGCAACACCAAAACCAAAAAAGGATCCTACAACTACAACAAAGGGTAGTCATTTTTGTATGTAACAAAAGACCAAAAGACCACTTCCTTTCTCCTCTTGTCTTGTCAAAAAAATAAGCCCTTCTTTTTCACCTTTTTTTTCTTGGCAGCCTACAACAGTTTCAAAGACGTTAGAACCTTTTTTGGGACAAAAAATTACATTTAATTATTTTTTTTATTTTTTTTTCCATTCCTGCCATAAAGGATGGGACCAACAAAATGAAATTTTATATTCTAATATTCTTCATACTAAACGTAATTAATTATCAATTCATAAAAACAAATATTTAATGGTTGGTAATAAACTAACTAATAAGTAATAATGACCAAAGCTTTGAGATCATTTGCTAAAGGTTCAAGTGAAGCCTTACCCTATTGATAAAGTATCTCAGGGTAAGCACAATGACATCCCTTGAACTGCATAAACCAAATGTTTGCTTAGAGACAATTGATAAATAGAAACACTAACAATAAACATCCAAGATTCTTCCTTGAAACAAACAAAAAACAAAGTATGGTTAGCGATCGATCATGGCATGTTTGGAAGGAATTTAATCCCATGTTTGATGGAGACTACTCTAAATTTTACAACCTCCACTCCATTAAGTTCTATTCAGATAAATTAGTAATGCGTGTGATCATGTATTACTTCTTTATGAATGAATGATTGGTAGACAAGTGCAATCCTCCCTAAGCAGAAAAACATAAATAGCAACGTACTTTCATTTATGTACATGTATGTAATATAACATCCTACTTTC
Source organism: Lactuca serriola (assembly GCF_051521515.1). Lineage (NCBI taxonomy): Eukaryota > Viridiplantae > Streptophyta > Magnoliopsida > Asterales > Asteraceae > Lactuca > Lactuca serriola. Next base: position 219,868,425 of record NC_136416.1, read on the forward strand.
TAATGCAACATTGTAATTTCATTTTTTTTAATATCAACACATTGTACTTTGAACAATCTAAGCATTGTAAGTTGAGTTTTCTCTTATCAGGACATCAATCATTATACTATAAAAACATGAAATTATATTTGGAAAGCAGAGTGTTGTAAAAGGAAGATATGAAAGTAGAATGCTATAATTAACAAATCAAGGAAAGCATGTTGCTTTTTATAATATATTTATCACCACCTTATAGTATCTGATTCTTGCTCCACCCGAAGCCGTTGCTCAACACCTCCCAAACCAATAATGGAAAACTCTACAGGATTTCCACACGGAATATAAACCTGAAAATGTCAATTAAATTTAAAAGAGTTTTGTAAAAAAAAAAAATCTACTTGGATTAAAAGAAACTGAATTATCATTTTTGGGGAGAAAAGCATATAATACCCTTGTGTTGGGAGAAAACTTCTCATTGACAGGAGTAGTACCACCTTTTATGTTAATTCCATCTTTTCTGATGACTAATGTAACTGGCTCCCATATCTCAAGGAATCCTGTCTGCACATTAACAAATTAAGGGAAAAAATTACATTATTTCTAAGAGTAGTATTAAAAAGGGGTAATATCAAAAAATAGCAACCTACTTCTATTCATTTATTTATTATTTCATTTTCATTTTTTTACTTTGAAATTTTACCTAATTATAGCATTTCAGATTTGATTTTTTTTCCTACTAGAACCATTATAGTGTCTATTAGTGTTTGGGCTGACATTTCTAAGATTTTTCAAAGTACAATGTCATAGTAGGAAGAAATTAAAGTAGGATGCTAAAGTGAATGAAAGTAGATTGCTATTTCATGCATACAAGCCTATCTAGCAAAAAAGGTATAAAAGATGAATACTGGTTGAACAAACAAAAAAATTGAAGTAAGAAGGCCATGTTTCCATTTTTCCCATCAAGAGCAGTTTGGATAAAATATTTGAGGAAATGACGACGGTTACAAGTTAGGACTTCATGTGGAAAGAAAGCCTCCATTCTATTCTTTTCTTTTTGCAGTAAGTTAAGTCAAAATAAGTAAGCCAACAACAAATTACAAACACCACTAGAGACTATAGAGGCATACCCATAAAGACAATCTGTGTTCAGCATGACCAGTCTGAAGAGCTTTTCTGATATTGTCATGCATATCAGGATCTGTAAGAATAAGGAAAATCTCAGTTTAGATTAGAAGAAACCTTGTATCAAAAGATGAATTAGAAAAAGCTTACCACAGACAATTTTGCTGTGCTCATTGGCGAAAACCTTTACAAGTTCACCCTGAAAATGGAATTGAAACACAGTCATAACTCATAATATAATATGCATGTATTATGCATATACCACCAGGTCAAGATAAAAGGTACAGTTATACATTCATTCCACTTTAAGGGCCAACAATCATTATTATAATAGTGTTTGTTGTTACATGGGCCTGGACTGGACTGGTTCTATTCTAGGAGTAATTTTGATGATGAGGATTGATTGATTACAAGGACATTTAGAACGAGTTGTATCCCACCTTTTATTTAGATCAAATGTACGCACAAGTGTCCGGTCCTTTATGACAAGTTGGTTCTACACAAGTACCTAAAAACAGTCTGCCAATTGTTCCTTCCTAGCTTCATATTTGGATTCTATATATATTTAAGTTTTCTTCTGTATCTGCATCCATATTTGCTATAATAAGCAACTGGAATATGGAAACGTATTAACCATACATACGGATATGACTTATATTTTTTCAATATAAAGAACTAACATAACATTATTACATATACATGTCAATACCACTTAATATAAGGATGGATATCAATTGTATCGTAAGTCCAGTATGCTTTTCGGCATCACATACAACTACTACTATACAATAAAGGAGTAAATGTAAAAATTAGCAATGCACTTTCATTTATTTCTACTACCACACTATTAGTTTCAATATTTTTACTGACAAGGCATTGTACTTTGATAAATCTACCCAATTGTAATTCTTTTCTTATCTCCCTAATTATATTTATGGCAGTGAATGTTTTTTCGTACACTGCTTTGCTTTTGTATGATAAGATTTCTCAAAGTAAAATGTTAAATGTAATAAAGAGTAAGATGCTATAATAAACAAATAGAAGCTAAAACTATCTGGGGTATGATGCGGATGTGAACATGGATATACCATTTTGTTGCCAACAATTACAAATATCAAGAATGAAAAGCAATAATAATAATAATAATCAAGTGTTGGTTAAGAGAGGAAATACATTACCTTTCGTTTTCTGTTATCCGTGGGCTGGACTTCAATGGCAAGGTATGTATCAACATCATCAGCAGTAACAAGATAATTTTGCTGCTTTGCACCTACTTGATAATTTTCCCCATCAAAATATATTTTATAAAAAAGAAATAAGAGCATAAGGAGGAATACCTTCTATATAACTAACAGATCCATCTTCCATATGCCGCACCCACTGCCAAATAAATAAATAAAGGCTATAAAGGCATGCTACAAGAAATGCATAACTAAACTTTTTCAAGTAAAACATGCAAGAAATATCAATCTACATTGATTTGTTTATTATTATTAAAGCATGCTCCTTGATAGCATTCTATTTCAAAACATAGTGATGTCATCCAGAAACAAAGCAATTTTCACTGGGTAGATTTGTCAAAAGTATAAAAAATGACCTGAAAAAGAAAAATAACGAGACTACAGAAAGAAATGAAAAATAATAAATGAGAATACATTGCCATTTTTTACATGTATAATATATTTGGACACATTTATACTATAATTAGGACACTGCAGTAGCAGGGGAAATTAAAGTAGTATGTTATAATAAACAAATAAATGAAAGTAGGTTATTTAATAATTGGAAATTGAAAGTAAGTTTACCTCAAAATTACAACTTGTAGTTCCATTGAGGGAGTATCCACTTGCTTGGAGTTCTCGACCTGGAAAAGCTTCGCCTGAAATTTGGAGGGACTCCACTGCAGGTAATGGATCATCATCTGCAGCTGCTGAATGAACATCATAATATTAGTAATTATACTGAAAAAAACAAGGCTAAATTTCCATTTCCTTGTGTTAAAATATTATACTTTTCAACAAGACTTTATACCAATTAAATTATTACAACAGGGCAGGGCAAATTGTTTTGAATTTGGAATTTTGGATTGGATGATGTTGCTTTAATCAGTAACTAGAAAGTCGTAATAGAAAGAAATGGAAGTATGAACGTTAAACATCATAACAGATGACGGGGCTAAATGCAGATAAAAAACAACATACATACTTCTGTTTATCTGATAGCATCCTACTTCCATTTCTTTCTAATGCTATTGTTAATTGTTATAGCACTCTAGTACTATTAACTTTTTTTCTTATTACTTTGAAATTTATGATGCTACATTTCTTGCATTCATGATTTGACCCAACATAAAATAAAATGTGTGTGGCTGTGGCTGTGGCTTACCTTCAGAGTATGAAGAATCAGGTTTTTCAGGCACTGGAGTTAAATATGGAGAATATGAGTGGGAGTGGGGCTGGGGCTGGGGATCTTCAAGGGGGGTCTTGGAATTCCAATTGACAAATGCTTCTCCTCCTCCTTCTAAATCATCAACATCATTATTACTGCTAACAGGGTCGCTAAATGTAACCTGTTTGTTGCTGGTTTCCTCATTTTTACTACTTGTCGTTGTAGGATACGAATCACCACCTAATCTCCGTACACCATTATTATTATTATTGTTTCTGCACAAGTCAAATCAATTGGATTCCAATCAGAAACAATCATAATCTGCCATGGCTTTCGTTCAAACTCTTTATATATTATTATTATATTTAATACTTTTGTGAATACATTAAATTATTGAGGCTATTTTTTGTCTTTCAATTAAAAAAAAAAAAGAGTTTTGACGGAATTGAGTTCCATCCATCCGGAAACCAAACACACCATGGCTATGATCTTGAATTCCCATTTCAATCCGGAATTTTTGAACCAAATCAAATGGAGCATGTAGCAACAAAAATGAAGAAAGAGGACGATCCTATAATTATAGAGGTCATGTGCACTCATCATAACTCTCCCCAAGTTCTTAGTGCAAAACACTTCTCTGTCAATTAATTATTGATTGGGTTGACTGACTTGAGAGAGTTCTAGTTTGTAAACTTTATCAAATGGGAAATAATACTTTATAACTAATTGTGTTGTTGAGTGAAATGAAATCTGAGTTGTAATTGTAACCTGTTTAGAAGAGGTGAATACCTCCCTGAATCAGGCTCTGAAGTTTCTGGAACACCAGCTCCATCCCACCCTTTTGGAGTTGGATGGTCTCCATCAGAGTATGCTTGTTGTGTAACCAATTCAAGCCCATTTTTGTTCTATATAAACAATACAATAATTATAAGATTTTAAAAACATAAATTAAATGAGTCATGAGCAAATTAAACTGATATTATGTACATACCCCCCCAAAAGAATGCAACAGTGATTGTGCAAAACTTGAATCAGAACGCCAGGCTGCTAGCTGATATGGAGACTCTTTTAGCTTTGTCTGCAGCCAAACAAGTTTGCAAGTCAAGCATAATAGCTGTATAATTATAGAACATGTACATGATACAAATATGTAAGCTGAAACTTGAAAAACTCGTGAAATTTTATTTTTTATCCATAATAGAAACAAACTTATACTTCTTTACACATAATAGCAGCGTACTTTACCAATAATAGCCCTCACATTGGTGGCAAAATGTAAGTACATTGCTATTAAGGATAGGACATACAAGTGAGTCGCTATAATGAGTAAAAGTAAAGTGCATCGATAAAAAAAATGTAGGTACACTGTTATTAAGTTTTAACCATATTAACAGGCACAACATACCTCAATTCCTATGAGCTTCTCCTGCAAATGCCTAAAAAGAACCTATCAACAGAAAATTTTCCAACAATCATATATCAAGGAAGAGAATGTTTAAACCAAGAAAGATCATTAATCACACTCCTTGGATGTTAATCTAAAAAAAACGCAGTTGGATATTACGTCAACAGATATCTGAAAATAATAGGGACAGTTGAAAATCTAGTTACTATCAATCTCTTAAATTAGATATCTCAACTCTCGAGGGTGTATGCTAGTTTCCATTTCTTCTATCATCATCTTCACTTTAATGTACTAATCCCTAAGACAGTGGTTGGTATGATGAATGAACGCAATGATTCATTCCCTTGGAATGAAAAAAAAATTGTTTCCTTTGTCTAATGGAATGAATGTGAGTTCATTCTTTAGCCAAGGGCTATTTTATTTTTCGTTCCATCATTGAATGGAATAAAAAAAATAAAATAAAAACTGCAATACAACTCACTTACATATATTTAACTTTTAATGACAAATCCTTTTTAGAAATTTCTAAGATTTTAAATAAATTGAAACTGTATATTCTAGAAATAACAAAAGATACAAATTTCAATAAATTCTATTGTAATCTCAGTTTGGTTTTAATGAGATTTTTAATCATCTTACTATGTTTATTTTTTATGTTTGTGTATAATTATTTTTTCATTTAATCAAATCATGAATTGAGTAGAGTTATAGGTACACATCATATCTACATATGATATAAAAAAATCATACAAAAAGTTCATTTCATTCCTCCTAGAGAGCAAACAAACATGATCATGCAAGGTAGTGACTCATTACATTAACTTGCTTATTTCATTCCTCCATCCGTTCCATTATGTCCAACCAAAAAGGCTGTAACCTCAGAATGTGATTACAAATGCTGTTGATTGGTTGATAAAGGGACTTTGGTTGTATTCCTATCATTTTCTATTTTGGTTTATCTCCCATTCCAACTAAGGACCAATATTGTAGTTACTAAAAGACATAAAAAAGGTACAGACCAATATATATATATATATATATATATATATATATACACACACACACACATATATAAACTTCAAACCTTAACATTACTAACGATGGACTGGGCATCAGCAACTGGTGGCTGAAGAGAATACTCCGCAAGAAGAGGCATCAAAGATGATATAAATGTTGTTCTTTCTTCTTGTGCATCCTGCAAACAACAATGCAATCTTTTTAGATTCATTCTATGTATAACTTTACAAAATCCAAAAGACAGATTTAAACATAATGCTGACATATAATGAGAATATATATTTTGCGTAGAACAAAAACACAATCTTATATTATGCTTGAATAAATCATAAATAACATCATTTCAAAAGAGACGCCACTTCATTCATTGCAAATATACTTGGGAATGCAGTGCACAAGTAAAAATAAAAAAGGGTTAATGCAAGAAATAGCAACGTACTTTCATTGATTTGTTTATTACAGCATCCTAAGCTCATATCTTCCTATTACAACATTATATTTTGAAAAACCTACCAAATTGCAACAATGTCATCAAAAAACAAAGCAATTTCCGCACTGCGATTGGATAGGTTTCAAGAAGTATAATAGAAAAAAAATGGAAAGTACAATAAGTAGGGGTGTTTGTGATTGCTTATTTAAGGTGCTTATTAGCTTATTGCGGTTCGACGCCGCTAATAAGCAGTTTTTAGTGTTTGGCTAGATTAAAATTAAAAGTGCTTATTGACTTGAATAAAGAGTTTTTGATAAGTTAGTGGGTTCTAACTTATCTAAAATAGCTTATGACTTATTTAAACCATTTTACCACATCAATATATATATATATATATATATATATATATATATAGAGAGAGAGAGAGAGAGAGAGAGAGCTAGGTTCATGTGTTCTAACTATATATTGTGTGAATGTAGGAATCATTGTAGGCCAATCATTTCAAAAAGCTACATAAGGGTACTTTTGTAATCTTAGCTATTAATTATTTTTGGTAAATTGTTAAATTAAATAATATCCATTTAAATAGGAGATCGGTTTTAATTGAAACCTAATTCATTTTCATTAAACCTACCCACCCACAAGTGTAGAAGACAGCCACCACAATCCAAAGTTTGGATCTTTACTGAACACCAGTTGTGATTCCCTTCATCTTTCTGCCATCTTCAAACAAATACCAAGCCATTATCGCCTCTACATGTTCATATGCAATTCCGATTTAAGAGTATCGATACACACACACGCACATAATGAGGGATCGAATGAAGAAAGAAGGGGAAGAAGTCATGTGATTGAGCTTAGATGAAGCCATTGTATGCCTATGACTCGACGAGTAGAGATCATTTTGGACGCGGGACTTAGGGTCTACTCGACAAGTTGGAAGGCCCCAACTCGACGAGTAGACACTGTAAAGGAAAACCCTAATTTTCAGGGGTTTGTACCATATTTAAAGAACTTATGGCTCATTTTTAGCCTCCCTCATCATCCATACAGCCCAGAGAAACCTTAGTTCGATCCTTATACCTTTTTGAGTGTGTGTGAGAGCTTTGGAGAGTGATTTTAGTGTGATTGTGAAGGAATTTGGAGCTTGAAGAGGTTGGAGCAAAGAGAGAGGCAGTAGATCCGACATCTACTCTATTTTGGCAACCATCTTTAGGTATAAAGTCGCTACCTTGACCTTTATTTGCTTAGATCTCATCTTATGAAAGTATATTGTCACTTTGGGTGCATAATGGTGTCATTCTCGGGTTTGAAATTGTCATGAGGATATGGTTTCAGATCTGGACACCTCTAAGCCTCCATGGACAGAAAGTTGCTCACTTGATCTAGTCTAGTCCTTTTTCCATGCTCTAAACCTTGTATGAACCTTACTTTTAGTGTTTTAGTCTTTTGAGGCCTTGCATGCACGTAAAGTTTGCAACTTTATGTAGTATTTCAGTCCTAAGGGACTGGATCTATAGTTTGGAGGTTTGGATTTGACTGGAAGGACTGAATATGTGAAGACAAAGGAGACTCGATGATTTTCCCTGGCAAATCGACGAGTTGGATCGGGTTTTCCTGTTTTCAGTATGCAGAGTAGACTCGGTGAGTTGATAAGATAACTCGGCGAGATGGTTAGGGTTTTTCCCTGGTTTTTCTGAACATTGAAGGAACTCGACGAGTTGCTAGATGCACTCGACGAGTTGGATCAACATGGACTGTTGACCTTGACTTTCATCATGGTTGACCAAGTTTGACTTTGAGGATATTTTTGGTGTTTCAGGATTTTGATAAAGCTAGTCACATGATGATTGTAGGTAGTTGAGTTGGAGTTGCGCGTTGGGACTTATCATATCTTATCAGTTCAGCATTCTTGAGAGGTGAGTCTCATCACCTTACTAATGGGTCTAAGGCACCAAGGCCGACCCATTTTATGATATGTGGTACACTAGTTGGTGTAGTGATATGTGGTATGGTAGTTGGTTATGTGCTAGGTGGTATGCTAGTTGTATATGTGATATTTGCAGGAAAGACCATGGGGGAGCCCATAGCGCTTGGATGTAAGACCATGTGGGAGAGCCCATGACTTTTCAGGTAAAGACCATGGAGGAGCCCATGGCACTTGGATGTTAGACCATGTAGGGGAGCCCATAGTTTTCCACTTAAAGACCATGGAGGGAGCCCATGACACCTAGGTGTAAGACCATGTGGGGGAGCCCATGGTATCCTGGAGTAAGACCCTAGGAGGAGCCCACGACATCCCTATATGTTGTATGCATGACTTATGTGGTTTATGTAGCTTATATAGCTAATACAGATTATGTTATTATGTGGATTGTGTGGATTGTGTAGGGTAAGCTCTAGAAAACTCACTAAGCATTAGCTTACAGTTTGTTGATGTACTCTCTCATACATGCACTCTCTCATGCATTTTTATGGGGACACTCTGATATTTGAAATAAAATGTTGATGTTATGAATTTGGAAACAATTGTCATTGAATTTGAAAACAATTGTCATTGAGATTTTATGGTTTATGGGAATGTTTCGATTATTTAAAAATGAAAATTTTATTTGGAAAATTGGATTGTTACATATTTGTTACAGAAAATGTATCCAATATGTATCGGTTACAAAAAAATATATATTTTCTTTTCTCGCAACTTGATTAGCAACAAAGCATAAGATAAATTTGGCCAAACCTTGGTGCCTATCAAACGAAAAAAAATCATAGATGGTGTGGAATATGAAGTTTCAATTTTTGTATGCAAGAGGGGTGTGGGTCAAATGAATGGAGGAAAAGGTACTTCTTTTTCATATTTTGGTGCCCATCCACAGGTAACAAACATATTATTTTTCCTTCCTTTTCTTTTAATTAGTTTTGGGTATCGATTTATTTGTATTCGTTTATGCGTTAGTTTTCCAATGGATCTTCTCATAGTAGTTATTCTGACAGAATTCCATTTTATGTTATAGTTATTCTCGAAGAATGTTATGATTAAGGGCATGGTTGTTGCAACTAAAGTAATACCTGCAATGCATAGGTTAGGCGTATATTTTCTTCAATAATGTCTTGTCTGTAAGAGAGAGCTTTAGATGCCGCATCAGCCAGATCCTGTTGCTGCTGATCGAAAGCCTAACCATCATAAAATTTATTTATTTAGTAAATGCCATGGTGAAATAACTCATAAGAGGAGAGGACCATAAGTGAAAACACATTGCTCACCAGACGCATATAAGCAATTTGTTTCTCAAGAGCAAACTTCTCATTGTGTATTTGGGCTTCCTGTCAACCATAGCATAGCAGATCTATTACTATTACTCCATGTCATTAAAATAAAACAAAAAAAACAATTAGTTCAGTCATAACAACATACCACAATCAGCCCATTACCTTAATTGAATAGTCAACAAGATGCTTTCTCAACAGCAAAATTTCTTGCTCCTGATCTCGACTGTCAACAACAGCCTGCATGCATAAATTATAAATACATATGTGATGTGATGTGATGTGAATTTTTTTTATTATATGTATTAATTACATGTGATGAACTTAATCACATTTTATTAAACTTTGTTATTTACATGTGATTAAACATTGTTCTCGCATTTTTGCTTCTATATATATATATATATATATATATATATATATATATATATATATATATATATATATATATATTCCTTGGATCCCGTGAGAAATCATGAGAAATAGATCAAATGCATGTTTTTTTGACGAATCAAAGAAATGAATCAGTAAATGATACAAAAATAATATTTCATAAAGAATCATTGCTTGAGTTGCCAAAAAAATGAATTATCGAGACATTTTTTCCAACTACAGTTATTTTTATTTTTGGTGTTAGATATCTAATGATTCATTTCCTTGTTTCGTCAAAAAAAATGCAAATGGTTTATTTCTCATATTCCTAACAAAAGTTTTGTTTCTCACATATATATACACACACACATGGGAGAACCCAATTTTTAGCAAATGGTAACTTTTTTCTTACTCGATTACCTTTATTGGTAGTTCAGTAAATTTAGACGATGTGGAAGATACCATTGAATCCCCAAGTGGGCTTGACGTAAACTCCAATTTTTTATCTACGATAGATGATTTTGACATATCTACAATCTTGTAAATGTCCTCCTATGTATTTTTCATAAACACGATGGCCAAATTAGCAAAACCAAATCATTACACTACATATAACAAAATTAGCATCAAGTGCAAAAATGTCAATCGAGATTACAATGGTTTTTGATAATCTTTTCATTTATGTGAACTTATGTGATATCCGAAAAAGATAATAGCATAGATGCATTGCATTCAAACTAAAAAAGTATCATATGTATAATGCAACGGAATTGTGGATTTGAGATGTACATCAGTTGTATTTGAATTATAGATATATTATAGTAACAGTGGAGGGAAGAGCCGTAAAATAAACTATTATGATAAAACAAAGTCACAAAGCTCCTATTCATCTTATACAAACTGCATAGGCAAGGTACAAGATTTGTAGACCCTCCATATTATTCTTGTAACATGTTAACGCCCATGTGTGTGTATATATATATATATACACACACACACACACACAATCATGGGAGAACCCAACTTTTAGCAAATGGTAACTTTTTTCTTACTTGGTTACCTTTATTGGTAGTTCAGTAAATTTAGACGATGTGGAAGATACCATTGAATCCCCAAGTGGACTTGACGTAAACTCCAATTTTTTTATCTACGATAGATGATTTTGACATATCTGCAATCTTGTAAATGTCCTCCTATGTATTTTTTTTTTGGAAAGGGAACTTCCCTAACGAGGGTTTCCGGGCCAGCTTTCGCGCACCGACTAATCCCCCGCTGCAAACATGAGACTTTGCCTCATGCCCTGGAGACGGAGTCACTGCAGGCGAACCTCCATGGCCACAAGGGCTTAGTAGTGCCAGGATTTGAACATGGGTCAATAGGTTATCCACCATATCTTCCACATGCCTTACCAAGTCACCACAACCCAAGTGGTTATGTATTTTTCATAAACATGAGGGCCAAATTAGCAAAACCAAATCATTACACTACATATAACAAAATTAGCATCAAGTACAAAAATGTCAATCGATGTTACAATGGTTTTTGATAATCTTTTCATTTATGTGAACTTATGTGATATCCGAAAAAGATAATAGCATAGATGCATTGCATTCAAACTAAAAAGTATCATATGTATAATGTAACGGAATTGTGGATTTGAGATGTACATCAGTTGTATTTGAATTATAAATATATATTATAGTAACAGTGGAGGGAAGAGCCGTAAAATCAACTATTATGATAAAACAAAGTCACAAAGGTCCTATTGATCTTAACCAACTGCTCTTAACCAACTGCATAGGCATGGTACAAGATTTGTAGACCCTCCATATTATTCCTATAACATGTTAACGCCCATATATATATATATATATATATATATATATATATATATATATATATATATATATATATATATATATAGAGAGAGAGAGAGAGAGATAGGTTCATTTAGTAATTTGATTAGTAACTTCCAATAATAATCCCTATAATCATGGTATTGACTTTTAACCTAATTTCTCCAGGTTTATATCTAGAGTCGCTCAATCTCCACCGATTACAAGCCCTAGCCGATGATACAAAGCCCTCGCCACCATCGTCCGCCCCAAACACCTTCCTTCTTCTCGATTTTGTTTCTCTGACCTAGGACCATCGTGGTTACTCTGTACTTTTCAACTCAATCCTCCCTAAAAAAATCCAATCAATTCAGCAGTGTCGGCCTTAACAGACCAACCTAGCCCTAAATCCTTTTGTGGCGTGTATTTGCTTAAACGAAGAAAGAAAGAGGATATTGTGATATGGAGAAAAGAGCAGAAGCTGTGGTGTCGATCCAAGGAGGAAGACGAGGCAGGAAAGGTCAAACAAGAAGAAGGATTTGGTTGTGGGATCGGCTACAGCAGGTAAAATTTCTCAATTCTTTTTTTCTTTCTTCTTTTCATTCTGAAACGATTAATTAGTCTTGATTATCAATTCAATGATTTTCCTAATTTCTCTATTCTCCTTCTGAAATCTCCACTTCTGTCGGCTGTCGCTCTCTCTCACCGATTTTGATTTGATTCTCGAGCTTCAATCATTATCAATTCATTGGTTTTGATGTGATTCCCGAGCTTCAATCATTATCAATTCATTGGTTTTGGGGCTTATATAACTTTTTTTGATTTTCTAATGTATGCGTTTTCTGATAACAACTTCTCTTGTTTTCTTAATTTTTGATTATCCAGAGGCAAAAATTTCTCAGCATAGTATTGAGGTTGTTTCTAACTGAGTTGATTTTTTGTTTCTGTTTTTAATGAACGATGATTTCTACAAATTATTTTCAGAATTGCTGATTATAATTCGTATTAATTTCCTTTGTTTTGGGTTTGATTTTTCTTGATAGAAATGGATAAATGGAATGGGTTTTGGGGGTTAATGTTTTACAGGAAATTGTTTTTTCGACAGAATTCGATGTGGTGTTTATTGCTTGAAATTGCCATGGAAAGAAGATTAAGCAATAACAATGAGTGGTTGTATTTCTGATCATTTGTAGGTATACATGAAATCAAGAACAAGAATGTTCTTGTTTTCTTGGCTGGGAAGGGTACATATGGGACTTACAACATTCTACTGGAATGGAATCTTGAATTCCGATTATGTCAGAATAGAATCTTAAAGATGAACATTCTACGGGATGAAGATGAAAAATGACCACCAATCTTCCAAAAAGAATGAATTATTCTAGCTGAATAATATACAGTATAATAAAAAGAAATATATGTAATAGTATATTCTGGCAGAATGATTTATATATTTGTATTTTTTTGTTATTAATAAGTGTAACATTATCATAGAATAATATATAACTTTTTTTCTTTTCTAAGAATGTAATGAAATTTTTTTTAACTTGTAGCCAAAATTTTGTTATTCTTCAAGAATCTTAAATCAAAATATATATTATGTCAGAATGTGTATTCTTGTATGGTTCAATAATTTTTGTTATTTTTCTATATATTGATAAACATATTCCGTCAGAATTTCCGAATTAGGAGAATTATCATCCATACAATCAGATTTTTAAAATTAATAGAATCTATTTTCCTTTAAAATATGCAATTTTCCTTAAAATATGCAAATTTCTTTTATTAAATCTATATTAACGGACTAAAATACCCTTCTAGTTAAATTAGATGGTATTTTTCAATTATATTTAATTCAATAATATGTAATAATCACCTTCTTAAAATAAGTAAAATGATTGACCCACAATCATTCATACAATAACACAATAATTAGTTATCAGTGTTGTAAAAATCCCGATTACGTCCCGTTTAATCTCCGATTAATCCCTAGGCGCTACTCGACCGATTAGATGGTATCTAACGATTAATCTCTACATACACAATGACTGAAACAGTTAAACCCGATGGAATTTTAATAATTTGAAGAAGTTATATATCAACAAAAACTATTTGAGGTATGATTAGTGTTGTATTTATCATATTAACCTATTTTGTTTTCATATTAGTGGTATTTACGAACTTTTATATGATATTAATCATATTTGATTTTTTAAAATCTATCAAATTAGCAAATAATGGTCCCCGATTAATCTCCCCCTAGCCGATTAATCCCTTAACCCCAGTCCACCGACTAGCTAACGTCGAGCGTTTTTTACAACCTTGATATATATATATATATGTATATATATATATATATATATATATATATATATATATATATATATATATATATATATATATATAGATAAGCATTTAGCATGTTTTGCTGAATTTTAAGAGGTATAACCCTCAAAACATCATATACAACACTTTATGCATTCCGAAAATCATGAAGCTTATTTTGTGGAAACTTGAAAAGGTCAAAAAATTATATTGATATAAGGAGATATCGTTAAATCTTATCCGGTAGTCGGACAGCCTTTGAATTGCTATTTCTCACTCTAAGCCAAATTAATCGGTCAACACTCAACTCCAACTATACTTTATATAACATCTCCTCTCTTAGTATTCGGTCACAAGCGCACACTAGAAACCAGTCGCCACCATCATCGGATCATTCACCACCTCCACTATCTCCACCTTCGGTCCCTGCCGGAAAAGAAAAGTAACGTGGTTTTTTTCAATTTCATTCCCACTTAAGCCACCCATTATGCAAAAGAGATCACTCATATTATTTCTTCAGGGGCTTTTTCTTTCTCTCTTATTTTACCCTGATTTCAAATCTGAAAAACGTCACTCTCCTTTCTCTCGCAAGTAAACGCTAGCGGGCCACCTGCACAATAGATCACCACCATCCCTTTCCCAATACCTGAAGAAGCCTAATCACTACATCCACCATTTACCCCTGCATCCGCTGCTACGAGATGAAGATCTATACCTGAACCCGTAAGAAAAAACCCTTCGTTTTTTTCTTTTTGGACATGGGTTGAGTCATGTCTTCGATCTGCATATTTTTTAGTTGGTGATGATAAATCGATACACGCCAATCTTCCTTCGTACTCACCATCTCTTATGCAACCCAAGGTCAATGATCTGTACTAGTCAAGAATGATGTATTTTTTTATTACTTGGGTCCAAAATTAATACATCGTTCGAAATAAAGACATCGTTTGAAATAATAAGTAGATATATGCATAAGGGTTCATTCATGTGTTTTCTTATCCTCTATATCGCTCCTTATGTATTTTTTGTTATCCATGTCTTTGTTATCAAAATTTGATTTTTTTTTGTTGGTTAGACAGATGTTCAAAGTAGATCTGAAAATGTATTGACACCACCACCATTTAATTCATTTTCTCATACCTCAAAGTTTGTTATTGCAGGGAAACTTCACTGTTCCATAAATTGTGAAAATAACGAGTTCGTGAAATCTCTTTCTGATGAAGTTTGTCATGTATTTGAAAAAGATATACCAAAAGGTGTGTTTATTTGATTAATTTCACCCAAGTTGTTCTATAAATGAGTTTTTTCGTAATCTCTATCGATTATTGAAGAAAATGGTACCATAAGGTATATTTATTAATGCATTTTATTATAGGAGCTTCTTATTTTGTTTTTAGCATCTCAGTAGCATCGTAGCTGGTTGATAGTTATACCCTATCCAATATCTAAAGCTGAATCCTAGCATCAAGCCTGGGGTTGCTTCATAGTAAAGCCATAGAAGTTATAAAAGTTTCCCTTATTTTTAATCCTTATTCTTAGTTTTTTTATTTTTTATTTTACACTAATTAAATCTAATTTGTTTGTTATGGTTATGCTTTTTTAGGGTTTCTCAAGGTGTTAGTTTCAGGGGTTTTAGTGGGTTTGTTGAGATTATAAAAGGAATATTGAATAAATAACAAATGAGTAGTCTTAGAAGAAGGCTTGAAGAACATTGGTGATTAGCATATTAAAAATTTATGAAAATCTTGATGTCCGTCTAATTAGGATGTGTTTTGCTGAATTTGAATTTTCTATGTTGATTGTAAGTTTCTCTTATGTCTATGAAGGTATTGGTGGAGAATCTCCCATAGGGAAAATAGAGAAACAAGCATTATACTTTGTTATTCAAGCAATTATGTATCTGAAATGAAATTCTTTATCTTATGTGAATGATTTCACTGGAGGTGTAGAGAACTCGAACTGGAAAAATTGAGTTGGTAGAGGTGCATCCATTGATTCTGTTTCTGCACCTCTGTCTTGTGTTTACTTAATTGATTTTGTAGGTTGGAAACTCTAGGGTTTATCCATATGGGTGGTTGATAGATTTCTAAGAAATTATAAAGAATATCTTAATGTTCATTTAGTCATAATATTGATTTGTCTTTATGTCTTCAAATTTTATTTTGTTTGTTTTTACTTCATTAAATCATATTTTTCTTACCATGTAGGTGTAGATTGTAATGTACAAGATATGGATGAAGTAGAGGTTAATTTGGTTGAATGATTTAAAAGGACCAGAAGTAACAATAGCAGTTTTCTGGTAATTTATTGCAAAAGTTGAACAAATATGGATCGATGTTTGTTTCTGTATTTTTGGGATTTATTTAATTTATTTGATCAATCTTGATCACCATTAAAGACGTTTATTTGATCATTCTTGGAAGTGTTGTATTTAATTTATTTTATCATTCTTGAATAACATAATGTTCTTTTGGTGTTCTTTCTGTGTAAATTATAAACTTAAGAAAAAAATTTGATAAAGATATTCAAAACTTCCAAGAACATGTCAACTCTTACATAATTGGAGAATATCGAAGATGGATTAAGGCACATTTGATGTGGTTTCTTGCTGTTAAGAAGAATGACAACATGAGCAACATTAGAGAGCTGGGAAGGATGAATTTTAGATCAAATAAGATGAAACTATAGGCGATCTTCCTTTTTTTCAAAAAAAGATAACAATTAATTAGAGTGAGATATGAAGGTAGGATATTGAGATGTCTAAAAATAAAAAGAAAAATTGAGATGTCAGCTATGCCTATAACTATATGCAAAATTGACAGCTATTATTTTTAAAAAGAATTTCCATCATATTCTTTCTTGCCCTCTCTTATTATTATTATTAATATTATTATTTATTTATTTATTTTTGTAATCATTATGTTTTATTTTAATATATATTATTATTACATACTAAAGTTATTGTTGATAACATCAATACGATTTATTAATTTATACATTGATATATATTGTAAAACAATTTTTTGTTTGGCTATTTAATTTTTTGTTAACACTTAAATTATTGAAAATGAAATATAAGAGTCTAAATGTGTATTATTAAATTAGTTAAAAGTCATGTCATTTATTCCTAAGTACATTCTTAAAATCCACTAAACATGTAATGTAAAAAAGGACAACAAAGAAAAAAAACATATTTATTCTTAAATGCAATTGTAAAATCTGTTAAAATGATAAGTTTCACAATTTAAATATATATTAAAAACCTTAATATACAATATATATATATGAACCAAAAAAGGTTAAGAACCGTAAGAACCTCTAATTTTAGATGTTTATAAAGGGTTTAGGGTTACTCTAAACCCTTTATAAACATCTAAAGTTAGAGGTTCTTAACCTTTTTTGGTTCTCATTTGAACCACTCCCTATATATATATATATATATATATATATATATATATATATATATATATATATATATATATTATTTTAAAATTTTCTATGAATGTAAAGGTCAAAATAGTTGTACATTTAATAATTTAAGCCAAAATGACAAGACAAAGTACATTAAAATGCTTCTTTTTGTAAACTACCAACAATTCTAAAATTGAAGAATAATGTTAATATTTACAAGTAACCCAAAACCGGAAAAGAAACTCTTCATAGAAATTGACACATAGTAATTTTTTTTTTGTTTTGTTTTCTAGAACATATTACTTTTCGATATAAAAACACTACACCAAATATGAAACTATTTCGCCTCTGGATCTACGTACCTAGCTAGAAAATATTCGTTGAAAAGAAGTATCTAAGACAAAACAATTCACCAAAAGGCTTAAATAAATTATCTAACACGAAAAAGAAACTAATCGAAGTATGAAAACTATATGTCGAAACTAATTTGTGCCGCCGCATCGCGCGGGTACGCTACTAATATATATATATATATATATATATATATATATATATATATATATATATATATATATATATATCAAATAAAGACCATGGGGGAGCTCATGGCAACTATATGTATGTTGCATGATATTCTGTGGTTGTATGTTGTGTGGTATTTTGGGAAACTCACTAAGCTTTGTGTTTACGGTTTTCAGTTTATGTTTCAGGTACTTCAGTTTTCAAATGGATGGGCTCGGAACGATTGCAGAGCACACACCTCATGTTTCCGCGTTCTGTGAATAACACTACACTGATTTGTCAACGTTTTGCTAAAACTTAATTACTCTGGTTCTTCTTATGGAAGAGACATGTATTAATCTAAAAACAAAAAAATTTATGTCACGATTTTCGGGTCGTTACATACGACACCTTACACTCCACAATAGAACAGGGTGATAGAGAGAAGAAATTGCACACTCTTCGAGATGACAAGAAGCACGTTAAAAGCCCAAAATGTTCCAAATTTTCTTTGGGGAGAAGGAATTCGACATGCAACCTATATTATAAATAAGCTTCCAAAAAAAATCTCTAAAGAATTTGACTCCGTAATGGAAATTGTATCACCGCAAGCCTAACATCGAACACTTACGAATTTTGGGTCACTAGCATATGTCAAAATCACAACTCCTCACCAAAAGAAGCTACATGCTCGGTCCAAAAAGATGGTGTATTTTGGGTCCGAACCCGGTTCCAAATTTTATCGCTTATATGATCCAAAGTTGCGAAGAATCATGGTGGCACGACATGTTATAATTGATGAAAACTCAAGTTGGAGTTGGGAAAAAGAAGTCGAGCCCACACTAGAAACCCGAGATGTTTTGGGTTCATTGGCTGAAGTTGCTTGGCACCGGAAGTGGACCGGTAGCAAGTGAAACACACAAAGTCACAAATGAAACCAAGCATGGTGAAGAAAGTGAGTCAAGATCACAACCGATGTCACTTCCAACAATTGTATAAGATGAAGTTCCACAATTACGAAGGTCGAATCGCAATATGCAATTTCCTAGAAGATTTGATGATTTCGAAGTTGACTTTTACATCAAGAATCATGAGTTACTTTTAGACTTCAATGAGGATGAACTGACAAAGTATCATGAAGCAAAGACGAATCCCTTATGCATAAAAGCAATGGAAGAAAAAATCGACTCTATTGAAAAAAATGGAACTTGGAGACTTGTAAAAAGACTGTGCAACACAGCCGTTATTGGTTTAAAATGGGTTTACAATGTAAAAAGAGATGCAAGTGGTTCAATTAGCAAGTACAAGGCTAGAATTGTAGCAAAAAAGTATCTCTAACAACATGGTATCGATTTCGAAGAAGTGTTTGCACCACTATCACGAATTGAAAATGTCAGAATTCTTATAGCACTAGCTGATTCAAAGGGTTCAGAGTTACATCACCTCGATGTAAAATCCACATTTCCACATGGAGAACTACAAGAAGAAGTCTATATAGAACAACCCGAAGGTTTCAAAAAACAGGGAAAAGATAAAAATAATTTTGTATTCAAGCTATTAAAAGCATTGTATTGTCTATGTCAAGCTCCTCGAACGTGGAACATGAAGTTGGATGAGATTCTTATTAATATGAAGTTCCAAAGGTGTAGACAAGAACAAGTAGTATATCGAAGAAAAATAAATTCTGATATAATCCTAGTTGGAGTGTATGTTGATGACTTGGTCGTTATGGGAACGAACGTATAAGTTATAACCAAGTTCAAGCAAGCAATGGAAACGAACTTTGATACGAGTGATCTTGGCGTATTGCGATATTACCTAGGAATAGAGGTGTATCAAAAGAAGGATAACGTACTAATCACATAAGAAGGGTATGCAAAAAAGGTATTCAAAGACGCAGGGATGTATGAATGCAATCCTACTCTAGTTCCAATGGATCTAAATGCAAAAATCTCAAAAGGAGATAGCGAGGAAGACACGGATGCAACAAAATACCGAAGCCTACTTGGAAGATTGAGATATTTGCTTCAAACAAGGGTTGATCTAGCTTACTCAATTGGCATTGCAAGTCGTTATATGCAAACTCCAAAGAAGTCACACATGGCTGCTATAAAACAAACATTACGATACGTAAAAGGTACTATCGGATACGGGATTCGTTATAGTTCCTATAATCTAACAAATCTAGTTAGGTATTGTGATAGCAGTCACAAAATTGATCAAGATGATGAAAGATGTACCGCCCGGTGGATATTTTACTTTCGTGAACTAATCACATGGTGCTCTTAAAAGCAAGAAACAATGGCATTATCATCTTGTGAAGTTTAGTATATGGTTGCTTTTGCAGCAAGTTGTCAGGTAGTTTAGTTATGAGATCTTTTGAGAGAAATTGCAGCAAGTGCAGCAAGTTGTAAGGTAGTTTAGTTATGAGATCTTTTGAGAGAAATAACAGGTTCTTAGTTTGGTTATGAGATCTTTTGAGAGAAATAACAGGTTCTTAGGTACAGAAAGTGATAATTAAAATTGACACCACGGCCACAATTGCATTGATCAAAAACCCAATTTTCGTGGCCAGAGTAAACACATCAAATCTCGTTTCCACTACATACGAGAACATGTTGAAGACAAGGAGATCACAGTTGAGCATGTCAACGGAAAGGAACAAAGAGCTGACATATTGACAAAGGCGTTAGCTAAGATAAATTCCGTTGAAATGTGCAAGCTGCTAGGAGTTGAAGACCTCACATTTTCCATTCGGAAATTAGGGGGATGATTGTTAGCTATTTTTCGGTAATACCCTTCCATACACGATGAGGTGTAGGAAGAAACATTCCTTGGGCGATAAGGAATTCTAAGAAGATGCTTAGGGTTCAAGCAAACCGGGTCGCTTAGGGATCAAGCAAGTCATTTATATGGCATGTAAGTCTTCTAGTTAGAAACTAGGATGCTATAACCGGTGTATATATATATATATATATATATATATATATATATATATATATATATATCGAACATGAGGGTTTCATTATCATTGAGAGGAGAGATTGTACTCAGTTTTTGAGTTATTTTTCTGAATTACAGTAACAGTTATTCCTTTTCATTCTTGTGTTCATATTTTATCTACATATCAATAGTCTTTCATATATATATAAAGAAAAATTTTACCGATTCAGGACCATGGATGATGCATCTAACAAACTTTAACTCAGTAAACGATGGATTCAACTGAGTAGGTCGACCTGTTTTTCTCCATCCTCGTACCTCTGTAACAATGTGTCACAATATGAACTTTCTATATATGCGTGATAAATCTGATTATAAATGCCCAGAAGTATATTAGGGATATACCTGTACATTCAATGGTATCACCAACTAGAATACTAAACCAACCGGGTGTCAGTTTACCAACCTCCATTAACTCAAACAAATCACGGCGACACAAATAGTAAGCCCGTGTGCTTAGTTGAAATCCAGACAAATCTCCTCCAAGAACTTCTACCAATCCCATGTTATTTTCCAAGGTTTCCTCTGCTACTTTATCATCAGTATAAACAAGGCTCACTCCGCATTCATGTACCTCCAATCCACTGATCACAGCGATAGAGACATTGACCTTATCTCCCGTGTGCAATGCATTTCCAATTGGCCAATAGCTTAACCATATACCAACTTCACCAAATTTAGGTTTGCCAAAGACTTTGGGGTTGTACATCAAATCAACATCATTGTTCGTACTGATCTTACAGAACCATAACACGTCATCCTCACCTGACATTGTATACTTGAAAGTTACATCAAGTCCTTTGAGCCTTCTATTCTTGGGAGGCGGAGGCACATCAAAGTACAAATATGATAACTCTGATACATAAGTAGGCTTCATCATTGGATCCTTCATGTATGGAAGAGATGTGCTCATTATATTGAATTCAAACAACATCTGGCCATGAAAAAGCACAAGTATATTAGTCATATATAATCAGTTTGTAGGTGTTATGCTTATGTGTGTGTGGTGTGCCCATGCATGAATTTAAGAGAGTAACAACACACCTGGACACACGAACTTCTGCCTTTGGTGAGCTCATCATCACCAACCAGGCACACCTCATGATTTTGATATTCTTTTAGCCACTTCATATGTCCCAAATCGTTTTCTTCAAGTTTGGTTACAGGCACCAATTTGATAAAGCCTTCAATTTCTAATAAACTAATACAACCTTCATACCCAAACTCTTGCAATGTGAATCGATGTGATTGGAAGCTTATTTCCTCCAGCGACTTACAATAGTATACATACAATTCTGCAAGTGTACTTGGGAGACAAAGAAGCTGTTTAAGCATCGAACATAAACTCAAGTCAAGGACCCGAAGATTTTTAAGATGGTCATAAGAAGGCAGAAACTCGAAGAGACTATTGCCTAAATTCATGTACTGCAAAGATAGTTGAATGCTAAAACTCAGAGGAAAAGACTCAGTACACTCAAGATCGCAATCCTTGAGGAATAACCGGTGTAATGAACGTGGGAAGAAAAGGGTAGGTTGTTCTGCAACACCTTTACCAGAGGTAGAAGCTTCCATTTGCTCACTCTTGCACAGATTTCTACATCCTGTCATGTTCAGTAGTGCAAGACTCGTGAGGTCTCCAATTGTTTCACAAACACGAGAGAGACTGTGGCAGTTCCAAAGAATTAAAGTCTCTAGATGAGGGATCATGGACATGTTGCGGATTTCGAGTAGATTGTGTGAATCTGTAAGATTCAAAATCTGCAGTGACGGAAGAACCTGTTGCAAAAGTAACAAGATTAATGTAGCACTTGATGTCTATATAAACGGATAAGCAACATAAAGAGTATATAGGATTCCCTACCATGGGTGGTTCAAATATTTCCAAGTTGCTATAGCTCATATCTATAGCCACCAAGTTCCCCATGAATAAGTCAGAGGGTATGGTTCTTAAATTGGATCCAAGCCAGCAGAGCCATCTCAAGTCTTCTGAAAAATTCTCGTAGAACCCAGTGAGCTGCACGAAGTTTAGTTGGAGTAATTTTAGTTTATCCATCTTTTGAAGTGCATCTGTCTTGAGGTTTGATGACTGCAGATTTAGCATGAAGAGGGATAGTAAGCAAACTATCAGATCCAGAAATAAATATAACACACAGACACACGTCAGTTCTTAGTGATTCTGTATTACCTTGAAAGCAAACTTCTGTTCTTCCAGCATTTGCATGTCAAGTGCTAAACCCTCCATAGTTTCTGAACCCTAAAAGGAAAAAAGGATAAATTGTATAATTTAAATGAAATAAAAGGGTCTGAAAGTAAAAGCAAGCATAACTAAATATACATATAAGAAGCATATTACCTTTCCCTTGCTCAATATCTTATAGGAGTCGCTACTAAGCCAGACTCTACTACGTTGTTCAGGGAATTTTGATTCTTGACGAACTATGTTTTTCCCCATCTCTTGAAGCAACCGATGCATCATCAGTTTGTTGTTTGGTGAAACAGAAAGAAGGCATCTGTAGGATAGGCTTGTGATCCCAGATGCTGCATTGTAATCATGCTGCAATATCTTTACCACATAATCCTTGTCTTTACCAACAAAGAAACAAGCAATATGCAGAAACAACTCCTTTTCTAAGACAAGCGATAGTGAGTTGTAGCTCATTATAAGTACATTGTGAATTCTAGAATGAATATCTTTTTCCAGTGTATTCAATTGACTTTTCCAATGTACGATGGTATTTTTTTGGGACAGAGCAGAAGCCAACACTTCAAGAGCCAGCGGATTCCCTTCACAATATTGTACCGCTTGTTCTGCAACCTCCTTGAAACCTTCCATGGGAACTTTGGAACCAAAAGCATGACGACTTAAAAGCTCTAACGATTCATCATCATTCAATAATTTCATTTCATAATCTTGACACCTCCAGTCTGTGAACTTAAACCAATCATCTGTATTTTCTCTGGTTGTTGTTATTATAATCTTGGTTTGTGGATTAATCTTCCCGGTTCCAAGTAAAGCAACTAACTGACTACGTTCAACAATGTCATCAAGAACAATAAGCGACCTTTTTGTCTGTAAGGCCTCCTCAATCTTACATGTGCCTTCAGAAACACTAGGTATTTTTCTCTTCTTGCCGCCTAAAATACCTTTGAGAAGTTGTTCTTGTAGCACACGCATACCATCGGGCTGTTCACATTTTTCTCTAATGCCTTCAAGAAAACTCATGTTCTCATAAGTTTTCCAGTTTGAATTGTAGATATATTTGGCTAGTGTCGTCTTGCCACTTCCACCCATGCCGCAAATTGCTAAAAATTCAACATCCGGTTGATTTAACCAGGCACTGATATCTTCGTATCGAGCAGCCATCCCAGTTATATTTTGTGGAAGACTAACTTCTCTGCGTTCCAATTTATTGTAAATTATGTCAACAATTTCCTTCACAAATTTTGCTTCGGACCTGGAACAACATGAGAAAACTGAACAAATTCATGGGAGGGAATTTACAGTCTTTGATATAAGCAAATGAAAATATTGAATAATCAATTTTCCAAATTAACGTGTTACTAGTATATCTGTATATGTTTAAATTTGATTACCAATTTACCATTGAAGTTAATTTAGAAGTTCAATTATTAATGGATCACAGCATTTCCAAGTGGATAGAAGTTTTTCCAATTTATTTGCAAATACATTATTAAACTACCAATAAAACAAATAATGGAGGCCCACAATTCTGTTCAAAGGCACGATATTTTTGTTTTTATCTTAATTATCTAAATGAGAAATTAACATAGATAGTTTGCAGCAACTTTTTTCAAGAAAGAAAATATGAAAAAAAAAAAAATCAGTTAGATCCCCTTAGATCTAAGTTAAGATTCAAACATGTATGCGATGTACCAACAAGCATTAAGCTGTAGACTTATTGACATAAAAAGAGGAAAATATCTCGGTATTTTATAGTTTATAGTTTATCCCATTAGATATTTGAAATACATATAAAATTAAAAATTAAAAAATTAATTAATTAATTAATTAAAATAAAAAATTGTAGCCATCAAACACTTTTTCACCCACTTTTCCGAACTACGCTGTAAACAAAGATCTCTCGTACCATCTCCAACTTACTTCCATTTTTCCCCTAAAAATTGAAAAAAAAAAAAATAGGGTAAATAGTGTTTCATATCCACCACTACTCCACTTTTTACCACATTTTTATCCTCAAAAGTATATTCTTAGTATATTCCATTCTTCTAACTTTAGATTGTCAAACACACACCCTTCTACTAATTTGGTTTTAAGAAATATATAATCTATATTTTTTTCATTACAATAATACTAAATAAATAAGATTATATTTATAACACACTTATAAGCTTTTGTAAAATAAGTTTTTTAAAATTTCAATATGTATTTAACTTTTTATATGAATTTTCTGAAGAAAAACAAACTTTATATTTATAATTAATTAATATAATTTAATATATAACAAAATATTATAAATATTAAATATTACATTTAAATTATAATTAGTAGGTAAAAATAAAATAGAAATATATAAATATATAAACAGAGGAAAAAGTAGTATAACACTATATTTGGAAGGAATAAATGGGGTAGGTCTGAAAAGAATGGGGAAAAATGGAAAATTGGATGGTCTCATACCGATTCATAGATTCATAGTTTAAAGTATTGATACATTTATCAGCCAAAATTTCTGAGTTCTTTTAAAAAAGAAGAGACAAAGAGGCATATACCCAGACAAAACCATGCCTCCTAAATCAGGAACTTCTTTAAGAGCTTTTTTCCACAGGCTCACGTTGTCATCTGTCCACCTTGAAGAGGCTTTGACTTCTATAGCAAAAGTTCCCGTTTGTTTCCTCACATCAGAAGGATCGACATGATAAAAAACAGGTAGAACGAAGTGATTGCACTCCCTCCTTTGCTGGAGGATCAACGCAAGCTCATCCAGACACCAAGTTGAAGTTGCATACTTCTCTGAGAAGACAACTACTGAAGCCCTTGATTCTTTAATTGCTCTCTCGATCTCCGGCTGCAGTTCTTCACCTCTCCTGATTTCTTCATTATCCCTAAAAGTAACAATTCCTGCTCGGACTAATGCGTCGTAAAGATGATCCGTAAAAGCATTACGAGTATCTTCGCCTCTAAAGCTTAAAAAAACGTTATAAGTACCGGGAGAAACCATAATACTGGATGAAGAACCGAAAGAGTTTGAAATTTTGAAATGGATTTGAAAGGATAAGAAGATAAAGTCGACTCAAATTTCTAGCACACGATTCCAACTGAATATATTGTATTTAAAGAAGATAAAGTTTCTATACAAGACAATTTAAATTTTAGAGTAATGACATAATGAACCATATGTGTATAAATAAATTACGGATTGGGTCCCTAAAAGCTTTTTATTGTCAATTTCATCCCTACAGTTTAGGTTCGTTTTGAACCAGGTCTCCATTATTTATATTGTTTATTTTTTCATATTAAATAAGGTGTTAAATAAATGTAAAATTATTATTTTACTTTTATATTATATATCTGTACTTTTATATATTTAATTATTAACTTATTATTTTCCTATTGTTATTGATTTTTCTTAATTATTGAATAATCCTCCACTTTCCAGTTTCCATCTCTTCGTCATTCCCATGTCTTTTAAAATCTACATATCAACTAGGGGTGAGCAAAATTAAAACCAAAAAACCAACAGAAACTAAAACTAAAAAACCAAACCCAAATTCAAACCATCGGTTTTAGGTTTGGATTTTTTAAAACCAAAAAATTTGGTTTGGATTCGGTTTGTACTTTGCGAACCAACCAAATATGTAAAACTAAACCAGAAACCGACCATGGAACCAAAACCAACCTAACATGTGTATATTTAAAATTTAAAATAAATATGTTTTGTCTTTATGCAACTTAGGTTTGGGCTTATTGCTTAGACTATGTTTCCTTCTCAATTCTTCACTTTCGTGTCATTCTCTCAATATCGACTCCACACATCCTCCTACAAGTCTATTTCACTTTCTATATAGAATTGCTGGAAAATGGATTCAAACCTAAAACCCAATAACCCATTAGTTGAAACCAGAATACCAAAAAAAACGACCCCAAACATTGAAAATCAAACCTATTCCAAAATCAAACCTGATGGGTTTCAAAATTTTAAAAATTTAACTTTTTGGTTTAGATTCGGTCTCCCTAATATCAACATCCTGAAACCTATAAATCAAATCCAGTTGCTAATGTTATAACCTTTTATAAAAACTGAAATTGATGCCAAGAACCTTCAACTCAATTACATATGCCAAACATCAACCATTTTAAAACCAACAAATCAATGTGGTAATTTATGAAACCTTCAAATTAATTCTATTATCCAAACACAGGGCCATTAAAATCTATGCTAAACACAAGGATTCTCTACATCACCCTCCTTAAAAATTTATAAAGACCATCATAAACACAAAACTTCTTAAACCTTATAAAAGTTTAAAACAAAGCATCTGATTTTTAGAAAATTACAATCGTTAGATACTCACACCCCTACTCCTTCAACCTAGAACCCAAACACAAGCACATTGTGGTCACCATCTATCTTCATCTTGTTCATCATAGAGGTTGGTATGAAATCTGGAAACCAAAACACAAAAAAATTGAAAAACTCGTCCTCTTTGTGTTAGGTTTGGATAACTATTAAACACAACAAACATAATTAAAATTAGAGAAGCAACTCTCACACTCAACTATTAGAAAAAAAAAACACTTTTCTAACACTCTCCATCTAATGTATGTTATCTAACTCCTTATATTTGGGATGCTTTACAACTAGGTTGGAACGTCCTTTTATAACTATTTCATCCATCCTTTGTAAAGTCTTTATTAATTGTGTTCATCATATGGTAGGAAGAAAATGCCACCTTAGGTTCTCTTTTGTCAACTAAAGTGGCTTTGGATTTTATAATGTCCCAAAAAAATTAAAATAATTGACACTAAAAATAAATTCCAAATAAAACTTGGTAGTGTGACATCCCCAAAATCTCGGCCAGAAAAGACCGATTTCATTTATGCTTTTTAAAATTATTTTCAGAGTAAATCCTTTTAATTTTAAAAGAGATGCGGAATTTGTTCCCAAAAACAAAACATGATAAAATAGATATTTATCAAAACATTTCATAAAGAAATATGATTTCATTTCATAATCAAAAGTCGGGATGTCATGTTCTGATACAGATCATAAAGCATAAACGATAGCATTACAAGTCTTTCAACAAATATATACATATACAGACTTGTAAACAAAACAACTTGATGTTCGCCCATCTTAAGCTCTTGCGCCACTTCCTGTAAAATAAATCAACTGAGTGGGTCAGGCTTGGGAGCCTGGTGAGCATATAGGGTTTTCAACCCACAATAAATAATTTAATTAATTATTATCAACCAACAATAACCCAGTTACCCATTCCCGTTATTCTCACTTTATGTCCCTAAAATAACTAACACAAGGGACCTAGTCTAAGAATATTTCATCGGGGCGACTACACATGCTTCGGGGGTTCCTCAGCAATATAAGTCAAATAAGGCAACCATGGGGGGGATGGAATACAGCGAATAAACACCCAAGTTCATTAACACCTACAGGTTATGAGCCTGCTAGCGTTCCACTGGACTGTCTAGAAAAGTCCGTGGTCGTCATCTAAATTCCGCTAGATGACTGGATCAAAACAACATCGAGGCCTCTCATCTGTTTATTACACACCAACTATCTACCCATATTCTACCCAACATATTAGTAGATAAAATATACATTTTTATACGTAGTTTCAAAACCTGTATAGCATGCTCAATCAAAACATTTTTTTTCACATAACAGATGAGGCACACACACATAACACGTATTTCATTGAGAAATAATCAGATCTATAAGATAGAAGAGAGTGGGTATACATTCACATATATAACAACAAAATATATACACATAGCACGTATTTTATATAAAATACTTCATAATATTGTGTTGGAATGAAAGTAACTACACACTCACTTGATCAGAAGATGATCGGGCAGCACTACGGCTTGCAGAAGAGGTGTTTCTCCGTAGATCTGGAAGATCTTCACAAAACCGGGCTCCTCGCGGGCAGCGTTTCGGCTCGGGAATAACGCTCTTCGGGATTCTCGGGGCTTCGGATCTTGCTTCGGGGCTCGAGAATATTACCGGGGCTTCGGGGTATAAACGGCACGCAAAACGAGGCAAAACTTAGAGAGAAAGAAGGGTTTGAACAAGAGAAAATGGCTGAATTCGAGTTCTATTTATAGGCTGCTGGGTCTGGGATTACGCGGGGCGTACTCAAATTACGCGGGGCGTACTCAGTACGCGGGGCGTACTCGGGTTACGCGGGGCGTACTTTGACGTCACTGCGTGCGTCGACTGGTGGCACTCGAGTATTGGTCAGACAAGTTGCATCCGACTGAGTACGCGGGGCGTACTCAATTACGCGGGGCGTAATTGACTCGTCGAACTTCTAAATTGCGTAACTTTCGCATACGAGCTCCGTTTTCGACGTTCTTTATATCCACGCGAAGGTCAGACCGTACTCTACAACTTTCATTTAGACTCCGTCGGCTAATTTTCACTTTTATTTTTATTATTTATTTTTAGAAGGCCGGGACAGAAAAACTTCGTTATAAATTCATAACTTCTTCGTCTGACGTCCGTTCTCGCCTAACTTTTCATTGCTTCGCTACTAACAACAAGATCTTCGATTCTCATTTAGATTGTTTCAGCTAAAAACCGCTCGATCTCAAATCGAGTATTCGGGCTGCATACTGCCACGTCGAAACTTCAGAAAATCATAACTTTCTCATACGAAGTCAGATTTGGGCGTTCCTTTTATGCACACTCTCGGTTTAACGAAATCTACGACTTTCTTTTAGATCGCTAAGGCTAAATATCGCTCTATCTTAAATTCATATTTTACGTCACTCGGCGTCGTGTTGGTTCTGTCGCGAAACTTCGACAGGTCATAACTTCTTCGTTATAACTCGGATTTTGGCATTCCTTATATCTCCGAAATCCTTGTTTCGACCACTACAACTTTATGCAAAGATATCGGGCGTATCTCACACTTTAATTTTGACGCTTATTTCATTCTTAATTCATTAAATTATAAAAATTAAGAAAATAAACACATAAATCACATAATTCACAAATAATACATTCTTATTATTTTAAGTTGAGTTACAAAGGTTAACCTAGACTATTACATTGCTAAAAATGGCAAGCCCAGAAACACGGGCGTTACAGGTAGCTCTTCAATAAACCAAAAATCACAATTTGTTCATCAAACAAAAACCACCATACATGAAATAGGAATAGAGTAGCAAAAGTCTTTTCTTTTAAAATATGAAAACGAAAATCTTAATGAAGATGTCTTTGCAATCAGGTTGGGTTCTTCCCTTTCTCTACCCAAAAGGGTCTTGAAATAGTTAAATATCAGCGGGTA
Organism: Lactuca serriola; assembly: GCF_051521515.1. Lineage (NCBI taxonomy): Eukaryota > Viridiplantae > Streptophyta > Magnoliopsida > Asterales > Asteraceae > Lactuca > Lactuca serriola. Next base: position 219,898,996 of record NC_136416.1, read on the forward strand.
AGCAATACTTAGTAAGCTTACAAAACTATAAATTCTATCACATCTAACAAGGCATGCAATTCTTCTCTTACCTCTTTCAAGCCCAAGATTGCTACTATATCTTTGAATGCTACCATAGTATTCAGACGATAGTCATACATCCACTTACGATGTTATTCCAGAGTACAAAGAATAGCCTTACATCAACTTAAGAATGATATAGTCCAACTATAGTCTTACATCAACTTTTCCTGGCATGTATATCATATTATACATGTAATCATATACTCACATAACACATAGTGTTTTGGTCAAAAATATGCAGGGCAAGAATCAACAATTTTAGTAAGGGTTGTGGTATTATATATCCCTATTGAAGACTCTGAGGTGTAAGATACAAGAATTACGAGGAAAAGCCTTGATCTCTGATAAGATCGCCGACACTAAACCTTGAGAGCCAGAAATATTTGGGCTGCCTTTCATAATTTTATTAAGTAAATACTGAGTACAAAGTGTAATAGTTTTCATAGCAGAATACAAGTAAAGAGAGTGTGTTCGTGTGTATTTTGGCGACTCTAGCCGTCTATTTATACATGTGAATGCTAACGGCTATGAAAAAAATCCCAAGTATCTATGCATAATTATCTCATCTGAGATCCTTTTTGATCGGGTCTGCCTTATCCCGAAATCCTTGGAGACTTGGTCTTTTTTACACGTTTTCAACATTTATTCCAATTTGAATGGGTGTTCCTTGATATAATCAATACTTAGATCAAAGAGATAAATAAATAAATAAATAAAGAGAAAAACATATGGGTTAGTAATCTAAAATTTTGATGGGATTTATACAAATAATCCTATGTGTGCATGCAACCCTATATACGTATCTATGTTTTCACTATTAGTTACACAACATTATGAACACATGAAGAACCCTAGCATGCTCCTAATATTTTCAAAATTCATGAAGGAGAAGGGATTACATACCTCTTGTTGCTATGTAGTAATAACAACTAAATCTTCAATCTTCTTGTCTTTGAAAGCAAGTACCACAAGTGTAGTACCTCTAATGGCTCACAAACACCAAGAGCAAATGGAGAGGCAAGAGAGAGAGAGAGAGGAGAGGTAGAAAATTGTCTCTAGGAACTCTAGGGATCAAGTGGCTGATTTTCCTTAGCCAATGGGTCCTTTTATAGGGTAGAGATTAGGGTTTCAGTCCTTATCCTTATCTGGTAGCTTTCCCACTAAGCAGCCCATAAGATATGTCTAGAATCCTTATCTTGGACGAATTCTAGGGCCTTATCCCCTTGAATTCGTCCACCCTATCCATAGGGCATCCATTGCTCTACTTTGCAACTATCACATAATTACAGTTCATCCCCTCTAGTTTAATTAATTACTTTTGATCACAGAATTAATTCTTAATTAATTATTGACCAATATTAATTAAACAAATATGATTTCTCTTTTAATATATTATTCTTATAATATATTAATAAACCATAATAACCTCTTTCTCTATTATTTCTCCAGTCAAGTTGCTTTGGTGAAGGCAACCCAAAAGAACCATGCACAACCGGGTCAAGTACTTTCCAAATATGGTTACAGGCTTAGACACTAATCCAGCAGGCTCCCACTTTGATAAGTCTAGTAACCACAAATGAAAATACAATCCGATTAGCAATCGTGGCTCTCAAAGACATTGTCGAACTCTGATCTTATCAGTAACATGTCCTTCAGATAAGGGATCGTACATTCCTCTGTTCTAGATACCGCGCAGACAATTACATGGAACATAGTCATTCTTATTGTCTAGCAGTTTGTTTCTCGATCTCAGATTCATTTGACATAGAACTTAATTAAACACATCAATTTAGTCCTGACCAGGCCTGACACATAAGTCAAATCAAATCATCGAGGGGCCCTGATATCGCTTTGACCCTCTTAGGATAAAAGGAACATATAAACTTTGACTTACATGCATTTACCATCTACTAATCAAATCATACACAACAATGCATTTTATAACATCAAGTTACTGATGCGTTTACGCATTATCAATGCATAACCAATTAGCAAACAATAAACCATATATCTAGGTTTTAAGACCATATGATATTATCGTCTTGCGATCACTCGTGATAAATTCCATGAAGTGATTCCAGCAAGCGTGGGTTTATTCCAACGCTCAAATTCTTATTCATAAGCACTCATGAACGTTGTAGCAAACATTTGTTATGCCTGATACACTTTAGACAATCTACACACCAATTCATGACAGTCTTCATTCATACCTACTTCCAACATACGAATGACTATGGACCGTTTGAATAATTCGATTATTATCCGAAATAACTTAATTATTCAGGAAGTCAAAACATGCAAAAAATGAAACAATAGGCAAACAATTAACATAAGACAGTAACTTTACTCATAAATAATACTCCTTTATTTAATCATCAAATGTCAATTACATTTATATATTAGACGTTTCGAACTATCTAATCTAAACTAATACCGTCATTTAGCCCAATGCTCCTAGCATGCTGCAAGTGCTTAACCCTACTCAGTCCTTCGTAAGCGGATCTGTTGGGTTATTCTCCTGTTGGATTAGTGTCTAAGTCCATAACTATTTTGGTATGTACTTGACCCGATTATGAGCATGGTCCTTTTGGGTTGCCTTCACCATAGCAATTTATAGGATGAATTAAGGAGAAAGAAGATTAATTATGATTTATTAATATATTATGAGACTAATATATTAAAGGAGAAATCATAATGTTTAATTAATATTAGTCAAGAATTAATTTAGAATTAATTTTGTGGCTAAAAGAGATTAATTAAACTTAAGGGACTGGAACTGTAATTATAAGATAATTGCATTTGGCTATGAATCACCTTGGAATAATAGGTTGGACGAATTCTATGGGGAAGCCCATTAGAAATCGTCCAAGGCATGTTCCAGAAGGGGTCCATGGACTGCTTAGGGCTTAAGTAGTCAGATTAGGGTTTCCTAAGTTCAAAACCCTAATAGCCTAAGTATATAAGGAACCCTTGGGCACCAAAAACGTGGCTAACACTTGGATTAGGGTTTCCAGCCGTTTTTGGTGTCTCCTCTCTCTTCCCTCTTCATCCAAGTTGCTTAGTGGTGTTTGTGACTCCATTAGAGGTGTACCACTTGAGGCACTAAGCTTTCTAAAGCCAATCAAAACAAGGAATTGATTGTTATTGCTATATAACAATCAAAGGTAATTCTTTAAACCCTAATTCAGTTTATAATATGTGAGATCTAGGGTTTATGGCTTTGGATAATCAATTGCATGTTCATTAGACAAACTAGATCCAAAGCTATTAGGGTTTGCATGTACACCATAGGAATGATGTAGTGCTCAAAACCTATAAGTGGTATCAGAGCCTAGGGTTGTTTGTTAGTGAATTTGATGCATGTTTGATCGAATTATCACTGAAAATCGACCTTTTTTTGGCTTCTGAGTGTTTGACTCGCCGAGTCACTTGGTGAACTCGCCGAGTCGGCTGTACTCGACGAGTTCAGGTCCAGACTCGACAAGTCAAAGGGTCTGACAGCTCGTTTTTGGGATTTTCTTCCTGTTTTGGTTGTGGATAATTACCATAAATGTTTTTAGTAATAAAATCTGATTTTTATCAATTTTTGGTGATTATCTTTACCAAAGTTGAAGATAATTATCAAAATTTAGATAATCTTTTGTTTTATTAGATAAATATTGATTATTTGTAATTTAGATTTGAATTATCTTGTGTAAAAGTTTCAATTAACACCCTTTAGGTTTTATGGTTTAAATTTGAACTTAAAAGTTTTTGTTTTTGAAATAGTTAAACCCTAATGTTTTGAAAAGTTTCAAAACTTGCCCTCAAGTTTTGGAATTTAAATTTTTGATTAAAAGTTTAATTTTGAAATATTTAAATTCTAAACCCTAATGTTTTGAAATGTTTCAAAACTTGCCCTCAAGTTTTGGAATTTAAAAGTTGATTACAAGTCTAATTTTGAAATGTTAAATTCTAAAACCTTAGTATTTTGAAAAGTTCAAATTACCCCGTTTATGGTTTTGTTATTTAATTAAAGTGTATAATTAAAAGAGAGTTAATAAATCCATAAAGTTTTGGTTTACATTTAATTAAATTAAAAGAATAATTTATTAAACTAGACCACTGTTAGGTGTGTCAAACCCAACAAATAAATGGGTACAAATGACTCCAAAAACACTACTACTTTGCACTAAAAATGTAATACAAGGTACGCAGGGTCGATCCACAGAGACACGTAACAAATGTTTATACCTTTTGCGGAAGGTACAATAATGGTTACATAAATGGGGGAGGGGGGGTTGGTATGCAATGATTTAAACAAGAGGATAAAGCAATAACTAAATGATCAATTAAATGAAACAAATTCAGGATTTGTGAGAACTCTAATTCTATGCAAGACAATTTAACAATGTGATTCCAAGGATGAAATGATATCTACTCAATTCCACCTAAGTTGGTACTTGAAAGTGTTAACAAGTTCTAACACTTCCCATTCACCAAGTTTTCAAATTCAAAACAAGCTCTTTGAAAATAACCTAACCTTCTAATTTAAGTCTAAACAAGCTCTTAGATAGAAATCAAAAGGTTGCAATAAGATTTATGTGAATGTTACCAACAACACCCAATACTTCTCGCAAGCTCGGGAGTGTAAGAGTATGTGGATAAGATTTACACTAAATTCATTCAATGGAAATCGATTTAGTGTTTGTTACTTAGTCCAATTCACAAAACAATTACAGTTTTTACAATTAGATAACTTGAATGACCTAATCCTAATTCAAATGGCCAATAAGAATCACAATTAGAATCAAACATTCAATTTAAACAAAATCAAATTCACCAAGTAGGAATTGGAAGCAAATATCAAATCACATGATTGAAATCACAACTATAAAGTCAAGACATAAAGTTGGAGAAACTAGGGCTCTAGCCACTCATGGCTAGAACAAGATCACAAATCTAGAAAATGAAATTAAAGTTCTTACAAAATGAAATCAAATGTTCCCAAGTGTTAATCAACTCCAAAATCCTCAAGAAAATCGCCTTCTCTTCTCCAAAAGTCGACCCCCTTTTAAAAAAATTGGTTCCCCCCTTTAATAATGGTGAAAACTGCTTTAAAACCCACGTTTACGTTTACACGGCACGCGTAAATTAACACTGTCATTTACACGGCCCGCGTAAACGCAAAAATATAGTGCGCAGAAATCTACGTTTACACGGTCCGCATAAACACAAGGCTTGCATTTACACGGCCGTGTAAATCTCTATAAAGCGAAAATCTTCATTTCTTTGATATCTTGCTCCTCGGTGCTCCGCAAGTCCTGAAATTTTGTCAGCAACTCTTATTTACCTCCTCCAACAATATCCTATCTCCAAAAGTCCCTGAAATATCACAAAGGTATGTGAATGAAATTGCCTCATGAAAAATCCCGAAAAACATGCAAAATGCATGAGTTTAAGCCTATACGCAATGTACTTTTATGAAATAAAGCTACAAAATGGGTACATGAAATACACCTAACAAATCTCCCCAAGCTTAAACCTTTCTTGTCCTCAAGAAAGAACAAGAAAATTTAAACCGGAGAAAATAAAATAAAAGAGAAGAAAAGAAAATCACAGATAATGTAACGACCTAAAATTTAAGACCAAAAATTTCTTTTAATAAAACATTACTTTAAGCAAAGACATCATTCCAAAACATAATATGAGTATAAGTTTTCAAAACACATGTTCATTATCAGAGTAAACATTCCCAGGCTGGCAAATCTATGGTGTGTGTCATGCGATCATCCCGAGCTCCATCATCCGCTACCGGAAGTACCTAAAACCAAAACTGAAAACCGTAAGCACGAAGCTTAGTGAGTTCCCCCATCATACCATACAATCATATAACATACATATACTGTCAGGCATATCTGGGTGCCCGACCTACCCCTTCGGTCCTCTCGACCGGATACATATACGCTCAGGCATATCTGGGTGCCCGACCTACCCCTTCGGTCCTCTCGACCGGATACTGCCTAGCATATCTGGGTGCTAGCCCCCCCCCTTCGGTCCTCTCGACCGGATACTGCCTAGCATATCTAGGTGTTGGCTCCCCTTCGGTCCTCTCGACCGGATACTACCTAGCATATCTGGGTGCTGGCCTCCCCTTCGGTATCTTTCAACCGGTAACCGGGGACTATTTCACCCCCTAACACTACCACATAAAAGCATAGCATAAACACATAAGCCATATACTGCTTAGCATATCTGGGTGCTGGCCTACCCCTTTGGTCCTGTCGACCGGTAAGTGGGGACTATTTCACCCCCTACTACCACTATCACATAACATCATATCATGCTAGCACATAAACATAACATCATATACTGTCAGACGTATCTGGGGTGTCTGACTACCCTCCGGTCCTAACAACCGAACTCTACTGATGAGCCAGGGAGCCCCATCCATGCTCCTACTGATAGTGAGATACGGGCCCAGCCCTCCCTCACTCTTTCCTTATCTTGGGCCTCGCCCCTGATCTGCTGCTAATGAGATGTGGAACGCCATCCACACTCTGCCATTGGTGAGGTATGGGACCTCGCCCACACTCACCACCCTACCAGGCACATACAAGTATCACACAGACAACAAGTATAAACTATCACATAAACCATTCCTTGGGCACCCTCCCGCTATCATTGGACCTTGTCCTGAATATCATACTAGCATATTGTGCCTAGGGCTAACCCCCAGGTCTTCTACTCATAACTACATGGGCCGCCATTGTGGCCGTAGACCCATTCATACAAAGGGAAACTCACCTGCACTGGCTGAATTTGCTGATGATCCCACTAGCCGCTGCCCGGCAACTCTCTGAACTCCTGCTCCACCCGCTCCCTGAGCTACCAATAACAATGCAATACTGAGTCAAACTGACCCCCGAAAGACTACCAAGTCAACTCTGGTCAAAGCCAACCTTCCAGGTCAACCCTACTCGCCGAGTCACCCTACTGACTCGCCGAGTTCATAAGTTCAGAGTCCTTCCACTCGCGACTCTACTCGCCGAGTCAGTCCATGACTCGCCGAGTCTACCGATTTCCGAGTCCTGACCTGTCCAACTCACCGAGTCTCTAATCGACTTACTGATTCGAGTCTAAACTCGAAGGGTTTGGGGTTTCGTGACCTGACTCGCCGAGTCCAAGAACAGACTCGCCGAGTCCAAGACATCCTTCAACAGACTCGCCGAGTTGTTCTTCCAACTCGTTGAGTTCCTGCCCAACTCCATCTGACTCGACGAGCTGTTCATCCCACTCGCCGAGTTCCTCCAAATCTACATGCTACTCGCCGAGTCCATTCAGATCTCCATACATGCAGAGGACTTTTGAGTCATGCATGGACTCCAAATTGTAGATCTACCCTTCCGAAGCCTATTCCTCACGTAAAGTTGCAAACTTTACGTATAGAGAAGGAGATCTAGGCAAAATACACCACAAACTAGGGTTTAAGGCAAGGAGGCTCCATAATCAACTCAAGGGCTGCTACTTTATGCTTCTCAAGACCATAATATGCTTAGATCTGAAGTAGCAACTTCAGATCTGGCTTCTAACTCAAAATAATAACATTATGGCTAAAAGCCCCAACAACCACACATAGATCTAGGTTCAAAAAGGGTCCAAGAACTAGTTTATTACCTCCAAATGCTCAGAATGAATTCACAATCCCAGATCTATAGTCCCTTCTTGCTCCTCCAAGTTCTTTCTTCCTTCTCCAAGCTTTAATGCACCTTCCAAGGCAACAAATGGCTCAAATAGAGGATATGGCGGTTAGGGTTTAATAATCTGTGTGAAAGAGGTAGCAAAGGAACCCTAGGGGAGAGAATGAGGTGCTTAAATAGGCTCCAAGTCCCGAATTTAGGGTTTTCCTCGCACAGACTAGACTCGCCGAGTCCACTTGGCCGACTCGCCGAGTTGGTCACTTACACCTCGACCCGGATCCCGCTCGGACTCGCCGAGTCGCCCCTAAGAATTAGGGTTTTCTTCCTTTCTTGGCCCTCAAAACTTTGGGTGTTACAACTCTCCCCCACTTAAACTAAACTTCGTCCTCGAAGTTTGCCATGGTCCACCGCCTGCGATCGGCTTCCAAAACCCACCAATTATCCCAACACCAGCTGTCTACCTTCGCTGGTCTTCCACCTGGTCATTCTGACTAACATAAACCTCGCGGATAAAACCTCGGGTCAAACCTGACCCTGAACAATTTAGAAACACAACTTACTCCACCGACAATCTTTCTGGTATTCTCCGAGTATTGCACTTGAACTCATAGGGGTTGACCCCTTCTTTCCTTACGCGATTCCCTTGCCTTCCTAAGGCGATGCTCCATATCCAACTATTCCTTCTGTCACTGTGAAGGTCCTATCCTTCACCAACTCCATCACCCCCACTATTTCCAGTACGAGTCATCACCGTCAGTAACCACTGACACTCTTCTCTGCCAAAACTTGGTGTCGAGCACCCCTCGATTCAACTAACTGAATTCCACCATACACTGCTTACCCGCAGTACCACTGACTGAAAATTATGCTGTTCCTCGTCTGCCTTCCGGATGAACTGAGACCACCCTGGTCCCTACCAACCTATCAGTGTCTGGATTACCGGCTCCCACCGGTAGCTAGTCCCAACACCACCACTATTCGCTCCCAGCGACTCCCAAAGAAACTTCGACCACCTATAACTGCTCAATCAATTATGCCATTCTGGCACTACAACCCTGGGATCCCCGATCCCCTAACTTGACACTAAGGTCCCTACCAGGTCCCACTTGTGCTGCTAAAACTCACGGGCCTCGCCCACGGGTCCCATCCGCCTCTATCCTTCTAGTCCCACTAGTCTAATCACTCTTGCTCGGGCCTCGCCCACGGGTCTCACCCAACCATACTACTGAGCAACCCTGCTCCCAGGTCTCATCTACACTGCTAATCTCATACGGGCCTCGCCCCAACTCCGCTAACGAAGCTACTAAGGAATGCTACGACTTACCCATAGTCTTACATCACCATCCATTGCTGACTGCTAGTGAATGCTACGGTTGCCCTGTAGTCTTACAACACTTCCACCACTGACTGCTATCACGAAGGCACCCATGTGCCATTAGCTCTCAAGATCCTCATTTCGACTCCCTCGAGTCCTATGGGTGATCCACAACCTAAATTCCCAACTACGCACTAACCATTACCATCACATGCACTAGCTGATGGGGAGTTTCTCAAACTCCCAACCCTGAAATCCTCAATCCATCAAACGCTGAACTACTTCCTTTCCTTCTCGGAGGTCGCGCACTCATCCTGGGTCTGCGTGCTCCTACCTTTGCACACTCGGAGGATTCTCCCCTACTTCGATCCTGCTTACCCCCTTGTTACTCAATACTAAAAAAGAAATCCCAATCCTTGCTACCGTTCCATAATCAATATGTTGAGGAACCCAAGCTTACCATAGCTAGGGATCTAACCAATCCATCTTTAACACTATACCACTCCGATCTAGCGATACATACCAAGTCCCTCCCAAGCATGCTATAGTTACTGCATCATATGCAACCTTCTCCAATAGGGCACATCCCTTCACTACCATTCAAATATCTCAGGTATGCAGATGGCATATAACTCGATCACAATCAACCGCTCAAAAATAAAATACTCATACCGATAATGATGCAGCACCATAACAATATAATCATGCACAAATAAAAGAACTGAAGATAGAAATCACATACCTGCAACGTCCGGTGCTGATCGCGCCTCTAAGGTAGTCATTTGAAGAGCTCTGCCTCCAACCGCAGGCGCCTCTGCGCGGCCCTGACGGCCGTCTGTGATCCTCAAAGTTGCAGGGGCAGGTGCCATCACCTGTCCTGCTGAAAACAAACTGGGGAACTGGGCCTTCTTCATCTCCTCATCCGCGACATACTGTGGTACAAGAAGAGCCCTCTCCCTGAGCTTGGCGGTGATCTCCGCCACAGTCTCAGTGATCTGCGTCAAATCTTGAAACTACCGTGCCAACTGCTGCACCTCAATAATCGGCGAAAACTCCGCCCTGAACCTGGCCAAGAAATCGCTCCAAGTCATCGCTTCCAACGCAACATTATCCCCCAAAGCATGACCAATCTCCTCCCACCAATCCCTCGCTCTGTCCTTCAGAAGACAGGAGGCGAGTCTGACCTTGTCCCCCTCAGGACACCGGCTCGTACGAAATTCGTTGGCAACATCAGCCAACCATCTGCTGCCAGTGATGGGGTCCCTAGCCCCATGATAATCTGGTACTCCGCAAGCCCTGAACTCTCGAAATGTCAGGGTACGTGCTCCCATCAATGCCATCATCTCAGTACGGAAGGCTCCCAGCCTCTCATCCAAAATCTCCAATATACCCTCCTTGACCGTGCCAAAGATCACAGGAGTCTGATCCAGAATACTGCGCGTAACCTCGGCGGATATCAACTCCCTCATTCGCTCCTCGAGCTGCTCGGCCCCTGAACCCGAGCCTGATCCCTCTCCGGCGCCTGATCCGCCCACTGGTCTCTCTCGCAACGTTACCATGCTGAAAATATAATACATCCATAATCAAAATACTAATCACTCTTGCAAGACCAAACACACCCTACCAGGTTCCCGGTCTTGTCTCGACCTTTCCCGAATCGAGTACGGATCCTCTACTTTCAGTAGTACGGGCCCATACTACCTTCCACATCTATCCGTACTTTGCTCAGGAATTGCTTCAACTCCACCAGGTCCCTTATCCACTAATACTGCTCCCAACACTATCTCATCCTAGGCTTACCCTAGGGAAACCTCTGACTCAACCCAAACCAGTCCTCAGCTGCTGAAGGTCTCCTTGTGATGCCAACTAGCCATCACCTGGATACCGTCACATGTGACGAGGCTTAGATAATCCTTCAAGTAAAAGACTCGTTCCTACAACGGTTGGACTCAAACAAGAGTTGCGCAATAGGACCAAATCCAACACTCTGATATTATTCAACCCTGATCACATGTGGCGTGTCGTATCCACCTAATGGCTAACTCCTATCACTCAGAATCCCACAATGCACAAAGCAAGCAGCATTCGGACAAGGGAAAATCTAACCATAACATACTCAAGCAATCATATCCACATAGCAAGAATCTGAACTAGCATGCAACACAAACTCATAAACTCAGGAATAACCTAAACATGCTATCCTACTACTGTCTAATCAGCACTCTCATGCAGCTCAAAAGCACAAATAACAGGCACATAAGGCATCATCCCTAGATCCTTAGTCCTATTCTAGCATGCTGTTCTATTAACTGATAATCATAACCTAAACTTGTATGGGTATTTTGGGGTACTTACTTGAGCTCGGCTGATTGCATGCACCACACCCTTTTTCTCTTTTCAAAGCTCTTTTCTTTCTGAATCCTTTTGCTTTTCTAAAACTGTTTTATTCTAAAAACTTTCTTTTTACAAAGCTGTCTTTTCATTTTTGAAGGAGCAGATGCAAAATTAGTCTACCAAGCCTTTCAAGCTGGACTAATCGACAATATCTACCCAAGTTGCAACCTTCAAGAACTCAAATTCTTCCCAAGCAGCATGGTAGAATCCATTAAGAACTTTCGAAAGAAAGTACTTAAAGAAAAAGATAATCCGATCTACATCAGATGCATCTCTTCACTCCCAGAATGGATTCAAGAATCAACTCTTTCTCCATACCACTTTCTGGAAATTGGTCTTTCTAAAGCCAATAGAGAAATTGAACAATCTCAACCAATGGAGGATAAAGATGTACATTTCACAGAAATTCTTCATCCCAATCGCATCAATGGTTTAAGAAGAATAGCAGATTAAATCATTGAGATTATCTCTGGTTCAAAAAAGAAGATTAATTATACCGACTCGCATTGTATAATTACAAGCTGGAGTTACAGCAACACCAGCCAAGAAGATCTTCGTCAAGCCTCCAAGTTTGGCGAAAAATTCATGAACAATAGCATGGAAGTTTCCAATCCTACACGCCAACACTTCTGCCGACATGCAGAACAACTTTTCGAAGAACATCTTTGTCACTTTTGCGAAAGCAAAGATTCGGAGACAAAGGAGGGACCCCCCCCCCCTCTGAAGATGACAAATCGTCATCATCTTAAAGAAAGATGCTTCACGTGTCAAATGGCCCCCGCCACTCAAAATAATAATTCCTTTCTTCATTATTAGAAGCTTTCCAGCTGTCCACAATAATGTAATCTTTAGTGGATAAAAACATCATGCCTGACATAATAGGCAAAGATCAGACCCTCTCAATGTATCTATAAATTGAGAGTTATGTTTTGTTTTAGAGACATCGCAATAACGAGTGCAAGAAAAAACACTCTCTATCTAAAAGATAAAGATCTACTTTTCATAGAATTTTTTCATCCCAATCGCACCAATGGTTTAAGAAGAATATCAGATAAAATCATTGAGATTATCTCTAGTTCAAAAAAGAAGATTAATTATACCGACTCGCATTGTATAATTACAAGTTGGAGTTACAACAACACCAGCCAAGAAGATCTTCGTCAAGCCTCCAAGTTTGGCGAAAAATTCATGAACAATAGCATGGAAGTATCCAATGCTACACACCAACACTTCTGCCGACATGCATAACAACTTTTCGAAGAACATCTTTGTCACTTTTGCGAAAGCAAAGATTCGGAGACAAAGGAGGGACCCCCTCTGAAGATGACAAATCGTCATCATCTTGAAGAAAGATGCTTCACGTGTCAAATGGCCCCCGCCACTCAAAATAATAATGCCTTTCTTCATTATTAGAAGCTTTCCAGCTGTCCACAATAATGTAATCTTTAGTGGATAAAAACGTCATGCCTGACATAATAGGCAAAGATCAGACCCTCTCAATGTATCTATAAATTGAGAGTTATGTTTTGTTTTAGAGACATCGCAATAACGAGTGCAAGAAAAAACACTCTCTATCTAGTAAATTTTCAGTTCAATGTCTAGTGAGTAATTCCTCCCTTAGAAGGGAGAAAATGTAAAATATTGTAAGAGTTTTCCCTTTTTGGGAACTCTTTTATCAATAAATCTTTCTTTTGTTATATTTGAATGTTCATACCAATTAGAGTCATGAAACTTGTAAGTGACAGAGTGCCAGGTCGACGATGATTAACAGTACTATAGGCACGATGCCAACAGGGAAAGCAACCACACAGACCAAAGAACAACACAGGCTGGCTTGAATAGTTTCTATCTATGTAAGTATAACACTCACTACATTACAATCACACATTTATTGATACAAGAGTCTTCTTTTCACAATTTTTATATTTATTCCCTTCTTTGTTAAATAAAAAAAATTCCATACACATCCACACACCCAAACTGGTATCAGAGCCTTGATAATATGGCATTACATAATAATAAAACACTTTACAGTGTAATATGGCATTACATTATAATAAAAGACTTTACAGTGTAATTTTGAAAGAATTCATAATAAAGAGATTGAAATTTCTCAACATAAAGAAATACTTTTCAGTAATAAAAAAGACTTAGTGCATATAAATTTCAGAATTCTACAAGCACAAAATAAACATACTCACGAATATATACCAAACATGGTTAGTATACGTAAGTATCTCCTGCATAAGCAAAAAGTACATCATGAACAGCTTGATAGAAATAAAAACTTAGTTTCAGAACTCAGAAAAAGGATTTTAACTTGTTAACAATTCTTAAAATGAATAAAGAAATTTTCAACAACTCTAAAGAAAATAATTCAGAAGAAAAACAAATCTTAACTTATGCTGAAGATGAAGACGACTTTCATGCAAATCTTTTAATAAAACAAGACCTTCTCTCACGAGTTAAGAAAATAGATTTAAAAATAAAGAAAGAAAACGTTTTCAAAAATGTTCCTTCTAAACTTAGTATTCTAAATCCTCTTAAAAGGAAAAATGAAATCTTTTACTTTGTTAGTACTAAATAAATGTCCGTAGACATAAAAGATACAATTGGAGCTGTCTTTCTACCCCTTTTAACTAAGGAACAAATAAACAATAACTTAAAAAGTATTCCAGTTGAGATTAGATCAAAAATTAGAATGGTCCATATCGGAGCTGTAAAATTTTTGATAAAATCCCAATTCCAAGCACGAATAAATTCCCCCATAAAAATGGCCTTATTGGACAACAGAATTACTGACAGACAGGACTGCATCTTAGGTGCTGCAAAGGGAAACCTTGCTTACCAAAAGTTTATGTTTTCAGTCTATCCAAAGTTTGCTCTGGATTTAAAATCTGCAAATATAGATAAAACCTTATCTTTTATACATCACTTTGAAAGAAGTGACCTTATGAGTCCAGGTGATAAACCATTCACCATAACATATCTCATAGGATATGCCCTGACCAATAGTCACCATAGCATAGACTATAAGAAAGACGAGTACATCGAACTTGATGATGTCTTTTCAGAAATAGGCCATGTCAAAGATAAACAATTATGAGACATAAATCCTCAAGAAAACTCTTGGGTTTTAAATATAGCTAGAAATAAAAAAGCTCTAGGAGAAACTCTTAGACCAAGAATTTCTATGGATTCACTCCACATAGGAGAAAGCTCGGAGAGAAACGAAAATAACTTAATAAGACACATGTCTTTAAAAATTGATAGTCTACGCCAGAATATCAAACAAATCACTGACATTATAAATGAGTAATAAAATTGATTTTCTTCATTTCTATAAAAAAAGGTAAAACAGTCAAAATTAAAACTCTTGACGATAATACTGAAAAGAAAGAATACGTTTTCTCTACTTCTGGAAAAGCTGGTATTCAAACAATTGTAAATCATTGTAATAATCTCAACCAAATCATTGCAAGATGTCTCTTAAAAACTTCGAAAATAAGCCAATATCTTGGTATTTCAAAAGATATTTCTATAGATATTTCAAAAAATAAAATACCTTTTAACCAATTTAAAAACGATTTAGCCTTTATGGTTAAAATAAAATCTTGATAAAAATGATTTTGAAAAATTCTTCGAAGTTATTGAAAGACAAAATAAATTAACTATCAAGTTAACCCAGTCTATTAACAGACATTCCATTCTTTTAGAAAACTCTTTAAAAAACAACCAATTTGTTGAAGAAGTCGCCAAAAAGGCAAATATTGGGGGCACTCTTAAGGAAACCAACCTTAAGATCACTAATATACATGATCAGTTAAAACAGCTAATAGGATGACCTCGATACCCGAGCTCAATAGATCAACCACCTCGATACCTGAGCTCAATAGATCAATCAACCTCCTTAATGAAAAAATAAATGGGCTGATTATAAACTTGGACTTAACAGTCAATAAATACGTAACCATTACCCAGTTGGAAGTAGCATCTGCAAAAATTATTGCAGACATTACTAAGGAGTTATCTGAAACGATTAACTCTTGCCCATGTAATAAAGACATTCTTGAGCACATCAAGAATATCTCCATCATAGAACAAAAAACCAAGCCTGGAAAATATTCAGATCTTAAGAAATACTCACCTCCCAATCCTAGTGTTGGAAACCCTGACTTAGGAAGCTCAAAAGATTCCCAGAAAATTGACATTTTCAGGAAAGACTAAAAATGAAAGAAACAATCTCTGAGCAACTCGAGAAATATTTCTTTAACCTTCAATATGAAGATTATGATAAAGCTGACCAAAAGCTTATTCGATTTTTATCTTTAGAAACTGAAGAATGTGAAGAATTGTATAAAAAAGAACCCAAACTTTTTGATCAATATTTTAGAATGACTAAAATAAATGAACCTGGCATTGAATCAGAACAAGAAGATAATTTTAAAACAAATACAAAGACTGTTATGTTCGAATATTCGGATATGGAAGATGATGAAGCAAAATCTTCTTATACAGCCACAAGAAGAGACAATAAAAAGAAATGTGAGTTCCAAATGCCTGTCCACAATGGTATTCCAAATAGTGGTCAAGGACCCAATACGATCAATGTATTAAATATTGATTATATCCAAGATCTAAAACTCAGAGAAAGAGTTGTAGAAAAATGGGTTACTGAGATTTCACTAATCTTACAGACAAACCCAGATGAATTTGAAAAAGCAAAAAATGTTCTACTACTTTTAGAACACAAAACTGATGGAATTGTGCAAAAATTCCTAAGAAACAATAATTGGAATGAAGAATTGAATGGTTCAGATCTTTTTGATAATCTCATAAATGTAATATACACTACTTTCTTAGGTCTTGATTATATTTCTAATAAAGACTTCACCATTAATAAGAAAGTTGACATAGCAAGAGTTTCAATGACAAAACTCCAATTACATGGTATTAGTCTTCTCGATAAATACACATGTATGTATGAATCATATCTATATGATATTCCACAGAGAAGTGAATATGCGCAATGGATATCTGCTTATCTCATGAAAATTCCAATTATTGGAGAAACATGTACCGACAGATGGAAAAAAGAAGCTACTAGAGAAATCCAGCAAACCAGTCTTTCTTATGCAACAAAAATTGCAAAAGAAGAAATTGATAGAATCTGTCAAGACAGATATAAACAACAAAATCTTAAAACAATAAGCAAAGATTGTTGTAGCATTCTCTCTGATTTCAAAAACTTTGATATTGGAAAGAAAAATTATACTAACAAAAAGTATAAAAGCAAAAAGAAATAAAAATCTTGTTGGAAAAAGAAAAGAAGAAAAATTTCACCAGGAAAATACTTCAAAAAACCTTCAAAAGAAACACCTAAGAAGACTACTTCCTGTCCGCAAGGAAAGAAAAAATGTAGGTGTTGGATCTGCAGTGAAGAAGGACACTACGCTAATGAATGTCCAAATAGAAAAAATACCCTGACAAAGTCAAGGTTTTACAAACCGCTAACAATGGAGGCTATGAAGCTCTTGAAGAAGAGTATGATGGTATACAACATGTTTTTATATATCATGTTGAGACAGAATCTTCATCAGACACTGAAGAATACGAATCAACAACGGATGACTCAGACTAGTCCCATACAGACCCCACTTTCCAGGGAGGAGGAGATTAACCATTTTTGCGCAAACCTCCAGAAAATTGATGATTCCCTTATCATGAATCTTACTAATCCAAACTCTATTTATGTTTCTGCCTTCCTTAACTTTAAAGGATATAAAAAATTTAGAGTACATTGTTTTGTAGACACAGGTGCATCTTTATGTCTTGCAAGCAAATTCATCATTCCGGATGAACTCTGGGAAAACGCTCCCAAAGAAATTAGTGCCACTATTGCAAATGGTGAAACCATAAAAATTAATAAAGTTTGTAGAAATATTAATCTCGAAATTTCAGGAGAACATTTCAATGTTCCCACCATTTACCAACAAATTCAGGAATTGATATCATAATTGGTAACAACTTCTGTCAAGTCTATGGACCATTCATACAATGGATAGATAGAATTGCCTTTCATCTTAATAATGATATGGTAATTATAAAAAAGGTTACAGAGGCCTATAGCAAAGGAAAACCAGGTTTTCTTGAAACTCAAGAAAAAGGTTCTAAAGAAAAACAAATTCCAGGTACTGATATAACCCATGACGGGATTAATAAAGAAATGATTATTTCTATTCAAACTACCAGGTTCAAACAGATCGAGGATCTTCTTGAAAAAGTTTGTTCTGAAAATCCTATTGATCCAAATAAAACCAAAGGATGGATGCAAGCTTCAATTAAGCTTATTGATCCCAAAACGGTTATTAGAGAAAAACCTACGGTTTACTCTCTACAAGATAGGGAAGAATTTTCCAAACAAATCAAGGAATTACTTGATATGAGACTAATTATAGAATCAAAATTCCCTCATATGTCTCCTGCCTTTCTTGTCAATAAAGAAGCAGAGAAAAGAAGAGGAAAGTAGCACATGGTTGTCAACTACAAAGCAATCAATGATGGAACTATTGGAGACTCACATAATCTTCCCAATATGCACGAACTCTTGACTCTTCTACGAGGAAAAAACATTTATTCAAGTTTCGACTGCAAGTCAGGTTTCTGGCAAGTTCTACTTGATGAAGAATCGCAGCTTCTCACTGCCTTCACATGTCCTGATGGACTCTTTCAATGGAAAGTACTACCCTTTGGGCTTAAACAAGCTCCTAGTATTTTTCAAAGACACATGCAGAACGCTCTTCGAGGCCTTGAAGGTTTCTGCACTATATACGTTGATGACATCATGATCTTCAGCAAAAATGAACAAGAACACTATGTTCATGTCGCACAGGTTCTCAGAACTATTTTAAAATATGGAATAATACTTTCAAAAAAGAAAGCTCATCTTTTCAAAAAAAAAAAATCAATTTTTTGGGTTTAGAAATAAATGAGGGTACTCATTGTCCTCAAAAGCATATTCTTGAACATTTACATGACTTTCCAAATGTTTTAGAAGAGAAAAAGCAACTACAAAGATTTCTTGGTGTTTTAACTTATGCTGAAACATATATTGAAAAACTTGCAGCCATGAGAAAACCTTTACAGGCAAAATTAAAAAAAGATGTCATTTGGAATTGGTCAAGTGCTGATACAGACTACATCAAAAAGATAAAGAAAGTTTTAGTCAATTTTCCAAAACTTTATCTTCCAAACATTGAAGACAGTTTAATTATTGAAACCGATGCTTCTGATGAATTTTGGGGAGGTGTTTTAAAAGCTAAAAATCCCAAAAACGAAGAACAAATTTGCAGGTACACCTCTGGCAGTTTCAAAGCAGCTGAGAAAAACTACCATAGCAATGAAAAAGATTTACTCGCTGTAAAAAGAGTTATTACAAAATTCTCTATATATTTAACACCAGTAAAATTCCTGGTTCGTACAGATAATAAAAATTTTACTTATTTCCTCCGAACTAAGATTGCAGGAGATAACAAATTAGGCCGGCTAATACGTTGGCAAGAGTGGTTTTCACGATATACTTTCACTATTGAACATCTCGCAGGAAACAAAAACGTACTGGCAGACTGCCTCACCATGACTTCAGGTATGCCTTACATCATCCATGATATTACTCGCTCGTCTCGAGCCCTATAAAAGGATATGATCCTCATGACATATTTCCTCACAAAAACTGATGGGTTTTGGTCATAAGACATCCTATGTGCTCATACAAACCCTAATGGTTGGATCTAGGTTTCTCTATTGTACATGCTTTGAATCCAAGACTATAAACCCTAATTCTAGCATATGGAAATCAATATTAACATATAATTAGGTTTATGATATTACCTTGATTGTTATGTAGCAATAACAATCCCAATTCCTCCTTGAATTGACTTTGGAAGGCTTAGAGTCACAAGTGTCACTCCTCTAATGGCTTACAAACACCAAGAGCAAATGGAGAAGGTATAAAGAGAGAGGATAGAGGTAGGAATTCGTCCTTAGGACTTCTTGGGAAGGCTTAGACGAATTCATGAGCCTTAGGGGGTTTATATAGGTGTAAAGATTAGGGTTTTAGTCCTTATCCTTATCTAGTTGCTTTCCCACCAAGCAACCATAAGATAAGTCTTAGAAACCCTTATCCTAGTCGAATTCTAAGGCATTATCTCCTTAAATTCGTTCACCCTATATTTAAGATAATCCTTACCTTATTTTGTAACTATCACATAATTACAATTCAGCCCCTCTAGTTTAATTAATTACACTTGATCACAAAAGTAATTCTTAATTAATTATTGACCAATATTAATTAAACAAATATGATTTCTCCTTTAATATATTATTCTTATAACATATTAATAAATCATAATAACCTCTCTCTCTCTATTTATTTCTCCAATCAAGTTGCTTTGGTGAAGGCAACCCAAAAGGACCATGCACCATCGGGTCAAGTACATACCAAAATAGTTATGGACTTAGACACTAATCCAACAAAAACTTCCCCTACAAAAAAGAGAGGGGGAGATTAGAGAGAAAAGTAAACAAAAACTGAGTTTACAAAAATGGAAGACCTCAACATTTTGAGGATAAAGAAACAAATGCTCCTTATAGAGCTATCTGTAATTGAGCAGAAAATCAACTTGTATGAACAAGTAACAACGGTCACCAATGTACCGGAAAGCGAAATCTCAAAAACAAAGGCTATTCTAGTGCAAACGACACCTGGTAAAGAATCAACAAATCCATTGAAAGCTGATGCTTTGCTAAAAAAGCATAATAAAGGAGACAGCTACTCCTCTTCCTAATGGAAAAACTAGCTTATCGATCGATTCCAATCCTTGTACTGAAGGAATCAGTAAAATGACAACTTTGTCGCCCACTAACAAATATGTGCAGGAGTTTACACCAGATTACAAAAGAGCTCTTAACAAAGAAGCTGAAAGATTTTATGTAATCTACAAAGGACCCCATGCCAGTGTTCATATAGACTGGGGAATTACAGAAACTTTCTGTAAAGTTGATAAAGTTACTTGCAAAAATTCAGAAATGAAGCATCTGCAAGATTAAGCCTTGCCACTTATCAAGACGATACAAGCAAGACTAACCAACCACTTCTTCGACAAAAAATTCAAAAAGTCAAAGAAGCCCACAGAGACCAAAGGTTTGACGTTCCAAATGACATTCAACAAATGGTTAACTATCCTGAAATCTCTTTTGAAGATTTCAGAACAATCTGGAAGAAAGCAAGAGCTGCATGCCCAGAAGACCTTGTTCATGAAAAGTTTTTCACTACGGACAAGAAAACAAAAATTATGTTCAACTTCCTCGAAGGAGCAGATGCAAAATTAGTCTACCAAGCCTTTCAAGCTGGACTAATCGACAATATCTACCCAAGTTGCAACCTTCAAGAACTCAAATTCTTCCCAAGTAGCATGGTAGAATCCATTAAGAACTTTTGAAAGAAAGTGTGACAACCCGATATTTCAAATCTTTGTAATGACCTAAAAAGTCAAGTATTGTAACCACTTTTGCATTAATAAAATTAACTTTGATAATAAAATGTCCAAAAAGTTCTATTTTAATTCCCTCTATGTTTAAATGTCATTAAACCGGGATCTTACGTAAAAAGAGCGCCCAAATCCGACTTTGTATATTGAAGTTAAGATTTTTCCAAGTTCGGCTTAGCAACAGACAGCTAAAAACTCGAATCGGAGATCGAGCGACTTTTGGTCGGAATGACCTAAACGAGAATCGAAGGTCTCGACAATGATATTTCAGCGATGAAAAGTCTGGCAAAAACCGACGTCAGATAAAGAAGTTATGAATTTTTAAAGAAATTCCTTAATCACGTCATTTTATAATTAAATAATAAAAATAATTTAGGAATTTGCCAACGGAGTCTAAACGAAAGTTGTAGATCTTAGTCTCACCTACGCGTGGATATAAAGAACGTCGAAAACGGAGTTCGTATGAAGAAGATATGATTTTTTGAAGTTTATTAAATAAATTATATATAAATTTATATCAAAATCCGGTAATATCCGAAGGAGGAGTCAGCGTCCTCATCCGGGTTACGCGTTGCGTACCCTCGTACGCCCCGCGTACCCGAAGGCCTTGGTCTCGGTCCGTCCACGTCGCCCCTATGCGAAGCTATCCGACCCGCCGTCCCATCCGACCCGCCGTCCCATCCGAAGCCGAGGCAGTCGAGGACTCGCTCATGCATGACGTACGCATACGCGCTGCGTACGAGCGTACGCCCCACGTACCGAGGTTTCTCAGACCCCCTATAAATAGAAATGCGAGGGTTCCGGAAAAATCACCCCATTTCTCTCCTTTCTCTCGCGATCTTGCCTCGATTTCCGTGCCCGTTCAAACCCGAAGCCCTGGTCTTTTTGCTCAAGTCCCGAAGGTCGATTTTGCTCCCGAGATTCCCGAGAATCCCAAGAAAAATCCGTTTCCCGAGACGAAACTCTGCCCGGTTTTTCCATCTTGCTATCTTCAAACTTTCAAGTGAGTTCATACCCCTAATCAATATTTTAAATAGTTTTAAATGCTTTAATAGGGGGGGGGGGGGAATACAAGTAGAAACAAACAGGTTATTGAATCATTGATATGTGTTTTATAACTGTGTTTGTCATTTAACAGATTTCACATGCTACAAAATGTGATGCATGAAATGATTTTACATCTTAAAAACACATTGTTACCAAATGTTTTACCTTTGAAATGTTTATTAAAATGACATCAAGTCATTGTTAATTATTGTTCAAAACCCATAAGATGTTTTACAAAACCATTTTACATTCTTGAACTAAACTATGCATATACACTTATATTATTATATATGTATTGATTTTATAGTTTACATCTTTCATTTAGTTTCCCACACCCTTGAGTAGTAAGAGTGTATAAACCTACATGATCAAACAGTTATATTACAATAAATTATCATAGGGATAATTTGGAGACATCAAACATTACTTCTATTACAAGGAATCACACAAGAGTCAGTTCATTCATGAGTCTATACTAGTACATTACCTGATACATGAATACCTACAGAGGTTCACCTGATACATGAATATGTTTACATATACTTACTTGTTACATGGACACACATACATGAATACCATACATGAACACTTTTACGTAGGTGCATTATCCTGTATTCACTTACCTGGATACTTGTACTTAGGACCACGAGGATGATTTCTTAGTACTTACTGTGTAAATTGTCTTTCCTATCCCGGTTCAATGGGATAGCTAGACGGGACTTACCATTCCGAACCCCACTGATTAGGAAGATCGATTTGGGACTAACCCTTCCACCCACCTGCTGCTGCTACAGAGGACAATTGGACAATCTTCGGATGTTGATTAGGTTATACATTCTGCTTAATGCGATGCTGTGTTGGTCCTAGTACCCAGTGACAACACTTACAGTAGTACCTTTTCCTGTTTACTTTATTTTGTGATACATTCACATAAACGATGAGTTAGACTAAGCACTTTTAGTACTAGTCAATACAAAGGAAAAACTATCATTTTACAAACAGAACATTCGGGTCTTGGTAGAAGACTACACTTTATACGTATAGAACATTCGGGTCTTGGTAGAAGACTACATTTCATACTTATAGAAAATAAGGGTTTTTCTAGGGATTTCATACTTACCTCAACATTTTCATTTAAAGGTTTACATGGCTTTCATAACAGATTTTCACAAACAAGGCAATGGCACTTATATACTTATGAATTCACCAGCTTTAAAGTTGATACTCACTTTCAAAATAACTTGTATTCTCAGGTCATCAGTAGACAGGTACGGAGGCCAGGTTTTGAGAAGATGGAGCAGACAAGTCTCGTCTTTTATTTTGATTATATATTTTTGGTGTCTTATTACATAAAAGAACACACATGTATTAAACTTTACTTATAATGCAATGGATGATGTTGTTGCTTGTTTATTATATTCCACTGTTGTGATACTGTACATGACATCCTCCACCCCTGAACGTTTCCGCCGTTCGTGGTTTTGGGGTGTGACAGATTGGTATCAGAGCATTGTTTATAGTGAATTAAGTATATCAACCCATAAAAGATATACTAACTATAAATACATGGGATTAAAACACTCTGTCTAAGAGTTTATACTTTTAAATAATAAAATATTTAACAAAGTATACGTGCCTGCATTCATACTAAAATCAGTGTCACAACGACAAGAACAAAAGTATTACGATTGTTGAATATCACAAGTAAGCCTGGGGATATATGGTCAGTCTTGGGAATGGCATAGCCTGATCAACTATGTTGGTCCGAGGAGTGATTAGAATATGCCCAAGAATGGTTGTGATATGGCAGCAAGTCTAAAAACTTACCAACACAACCATAAAGAAATACCATAGGGGTATTTGGTCTTACTGTAATTATGTTAGTCAGTTCGTCTATTTTAGCTATTCCTTCTGTTGTTGGGCTATGGGGATTTAGTCCATGAGACACATTCATTAATCCTTTATTCTTATCCATTTCGTCATCTTTTAAACGTATAGTTAAAGATGCCGCCATGCAGGAATCCAAGGAGGAACCCAAACAACGCAGCACCAATACCACCACCTCCACCACCACCTGTACCTCTTCAACCACCTAACCCTTTCGATGCCAACATGTTCCAGGCAGCTTTCACAGCAGCAGTTGCAGCTGCTGTGTCAGCAATCAACGCTCCTGCCCCTAGTGGATCAGGAACAGGTGCACCACCCTCGAACCACGGCGAAAGCCATGGACACCCTCGGGAGTGCACCTACAAGGACTTCACTAACGCCAAACCCCGCAGCTTTAATGGAACTGGGGGTGTTATGGTGTTGAGACAATGGATTGAGAAGATGGAATCTGTCTTCGAGA
Source organism: Lactuca serriola (assembly GCF_051521515.1). NCBI lineage: Eukaryota > Viridiplantae > Streptophyta > Magnoliopsida > Asterales > Asteraceae > Lactuca > Lactuca serriola. Next base: position 219,923,389 of record NC_136416.1, read on the forward strand.
TCTGCGGATGCCAAGAAGGCAACAAGGTCAAGTTCGCAGCTTGTACCTTCTCTGACCGAGCACTAACATGGTGGAACAACCATGTTAAGTATCTAACTTTGGTGGTGGCGTATTCCATCGGCTGGGAAAAGTTGAAAGACATGCTGATTAAAGAATACTGTCCTCGAGGTGAAATACAAAAACTCGAGCAAGAATTATGGGGTCTACAAATGGTTGGATCCGACATCACTACCTACACAAATAGGTTCTGTGATTTGGCAAACTTATGCCCTGATATGGTTGCTCTCCAGAGCAAAAAGATCGAGAGATATATCTGGGGACTGTCGCCCTAGATCCAGTCAAGTATAATCGCTTCCAGGCCTATTACCTTTGATAGTGCCAAGGAACTGGCACAATCTCTTATCGATCACCGGAAACCTCAGAACACAACAATCCCTACACCTGTACCACAAAAATCCAACCCCGACTACGACAAGAAGGGGTGGAATAAGAGGAAAAGAGGGGCTCCGCGAGGATCCTCTAATACACAACAACTTGTGGCGATCAATGCTGCCACAATGACTCCTGTTGCCCCTACGAACCTCTTACCAGCAAAAATATATGTTGGGACTCTCCCGAAGTGCACCAAGTGCAACTTCCACCACCACGGACCTTGCAGGGAGATGCAGTGCTCTAACTGCAACAAGAAGGGACACACCGTCCGTTTCTGCAAAACTCCAACAGCTCAAGCTACCCAGATTCCTAACGCCGGTATGGGCCAAGCTTGCTACGGTTGTGGCGAAGTGGGCCACTACAAGAGAAACTGCCCTAAAGCGGGGACGGCTGGAGGAGTGGGAAGAGTTATGGCCCTAGGCCACGAGGAAGCAGTAGTTGATCCTACGATAGTTACTGGTATGTTCCTCCTCGATAACTCATATGCTTGCATACTTTTCGATAGTGGAGCCGAGAAAAGTTTTGTAAGTCACAAATTTGCACACCTGCTTAAACAAAAACCATGTGCACTAGATAGTTCATTCACGGTAGAAATGGCTAACGGGAAAACAGAGAGTACAAACTGCATATTCGTAGGTTGTACTTTAACTTTAGATGGCCATACTTTCAAGATAGATCTCATGCCAGTCACAACTAATTGTTTTGACGTTATCATCGGTATGGATTGGTTGAGTCTTCTTCGTGCCGACATTATGTGCTTCGAAAAAGTAGTTCGTCTTAACCTTCCTAACAACGAAACTTTAATTATCTACGGCGACAAACCCAGTACGAGCCTTCACATCATTTCGTGCATTCAAGCCCAGAAGTGCTTGCGGAAGGAGTACCATGCATTTCTTGCACACGTCGTCGATACTAGTCAAGAACTGAAAGACATCCAGAAAATCCCCGAAGTACGCGACTTTCCCGACATATTCCCAGAAGAACTTCCCGGTTTACCACCACAACGCCAAGTCGAGTTCAGAATCGACTTAGTGCCAGGGGCTACCCCCGTAGCCAAATCCCCGTATCGCCTGGCACCGGCTGAAATGCAGGAACTTTCCAGTCAACTTAACAAACTTCTCAAGAAGGGATTCATTCGACCAAGCTTCTCACCATGGGGAGCACCGGTCTTGTTCGTCAAGAAGAAAGATGGATCGTTTCGCATGTGCATCGACTATAGGGAACTCAACAAACTTACCATTAAAAATCGATATCCTTTGCCCCGCATTGACGATTTGTTTGATCAACTTCAAGGAGCCAACTACTTCTCGAAGATAGATCTGCGATCCGGATATCACCAACTACGAGTGTTAGAGGAGGATGTTCCCAAGACAGCCTTCCGAACTCGTTATGGGCACTACGAGTTTGTAGTGATGCCATTCGGATTAACTAACGCGCCCGCAGTATTCATGGATCTGATGAATAGGGTGTGTCGTCCTTACTTGGATCAATTCGTCATCGTCTTCATTGATGACATACCCATCTACTCTCGAAGTAAGGAGGAACATAGTCTACATCTCCGTAAAATCTTAGAGACATTGCGATTGGAGAAGCTCTACGCGAAGTTCTCAAAATGCGAATTTTGGATTCGGCGAGTCGAATTTTTGGGCCATGTGGTTAGTAAAGAAGGTATACATGTGGACCCCTCCAAGATCAAAGCCATTGAGAACTGGACATCACCAAAGACACCTACCGAAATTCGTCAATTTCTAGGTCTCGCTGGCTACTATCGCAGGTTCATTCAGAACTTCTCCAGCATAGCGAAACCTCTTACAACCCTGACCCAGAAAGGCGTGGCCTTTAACTGGGAAGAGAAACAGGAAAGAGCGTTCCAAACGCTCAAACGAGCCTTGTGCACCGCCCCGATACTATCCCTTCCCGAAGGAATAGAAGACTTCATTGTCTATTGCGATGCATCCAATCAAGGACTCGGATGTGTTCTGATGCAGCGAGGTAAAGTCATCGCCTATGCCTCGAGACAGCTAAAGGCACATGAGGTTAACTACACAACCCACGATCTTGAACTAGGAGCAGTTGTGTTCGCTCTGAAGATCTGGCGACATTACCTGTACGGTACAAAAAGCACGATCTTTACAGACCATAAGAGTCTGCAACACATTTTCGACCAGAAGGAGCTCAACATGAGACAACGACGGTGGGTCGAGCTACTCAGCAATTACAAATGCGAAATTCGTTATCATCTGGGTAAAGCCAATGTAGTAGCCGACGCCCTAAGTCGGAAAGAATATTCTGGTCGTAGGGTCAAATCTTTGACTCTAACTATCCATTCACACTTGTCCATGCAAATAAAGGAGGCTCAGCTCGACGCTTTGAAACCTGAAAACGTGACTGGTGAATCCCTTAGAGGGATGGATAAGAACCTAGAAGCCAAGGGTGGCGGAGCCTTGTACCTCATGGATCGGATCTGGACACCGAAACACGGTGGCTTCAGAGACTTGGTCATGACCGAAGCTCACAACACTCGTTATTCCGTCCACCTGGGTTCAAATAAGATGTATCTGGATCTTAAAAAGTTATACTGGTGGCCTAACATGAAGGCAGATATTGCTACCTTCGTGAGTAAATGCCTTACTTGCGCAAAGGTCAAGGTCGAATACCAGAAACCCTCCGGTCTTCTACAACAACCGGAGATACCAGAATGGAAGTAGGAGCGGATCACTATGGACTTCATAACCAAGTTGCCCAAGACGACGGGGGGACTTGATTCCATATGGGTCATCGTCGATAGATTGACCAAGTCTGCACACTTCTTACCGATCAAGGAAACAGACAAGATGGAGAAACTTACCAGAACTTACATTAAGGAGATTGTAAGGCTGCACGGTGTTCCCTTATCTATCATCTCCGACCGAGATAGTAGATTCACTTCGAGGTTCTGGCAGTCATTACAAAGTTCCCTAGGAACTAGGCTGGACATGAGTATAGCCTACCATCCACAGACCGACGGGCAAAGTGAGAGAACTATCCAAACCTTAGAAGATATGTTACGTGCCTGTGTGATTGGCTTTGGAAAAGCTTGGGATACTCATTTACCCCTTGTGGAATTTTCCTACAACAACAGTTATCATACGAGCATAAAGGCAGCTCCATTCGAGGCCCTCTATGGCCGAAAGTGCAGATCCCCTCTGTGCTGGGCTGAAGTGGGTGATACCCAGTTAGCTAAGGAACGAGCTCCCAAAAGCACTCTCACGGGTCCGGAGATCATTCGGGAAATGACAGAGAAGATCGTTCAAATTCGTGAACGATTGAAAGCCTCTAGAGACCGACAGAAAAGCTACGCCGACAAGCGCATGAAACCATTGGAGTTCCAGGTAGGAGACCGAGTCCTATTGAAGGTCTCACCCTGGAAGGGCTTGATACGCTTTGGAAAGCGTGGGAAGCTCAATCCAAGATACATAGGGCCTTTCGAGATTCTTGCGAGGATCGGTCCTGTAGCTTACAAATTGAATCTACCGCAAGAACTCAGTAACGTACATCCTACCTTCCACGTGTCAAACTTGAAAAAGTGTCTATCCGACGAGACTCTTGTTATTCCACTCGACGAGATCAAGATCAACGAGAGCCTCAACTTCGTGGAGGAACCAGTAGAAATCATGGACCAAGAGGTCAAGCAAACCAAGCAAAGTCACATCTCCATCGTGAAGGTCCGCTGGAATGCAAAGCGAGGACCTGAATACACCTGGGAACGTGAAGATCAGATGAAACACAAGTACCCACATCTGTTTCCCTAATCCACAAGTGTTTTCTTACTTTAAATTTCGGGACGAAATTCCCTCTAACGGGGGGATGATGTGACAACCTGATATTTCAAATCTTTGTAATGACCTAAAAAGTCAAGTATTGTAACCACTTTTGCATTAGTAAAATTAACTTTGATAATAAAATGTCCAAAAAGTTCTATTTTAATTCCCTCTATGTTTAAATGTCATTAAACCGGGATCTTACGTAAAAAGAGCGCCCAAATCCGACTTCGTATATTGAAGTTAAGATTTTTCCAAGTTCGGCTTAGCAACAGACAGCTAAAAACTCGAATCGGAGATCGAGCGACTTTTGGCCGGAATGACCTAAACGAGAATCGAAGGTCTCGACAATGGTATTTCAGCGGTGAAAAGTCTGGCAAAAACCGACGTCAGATAAAGAAGTTATGAATTTTTAAAGAAATTCCTTAATCACGTCATTTTATAATTAAATAATAAAAATAATTTTGGAATTTGCCAACGGAGTCTAAACGAAAGTTGTAGATCTTAGTCTCACCTACGCGTGGATATAAAGAACGTCGAAAACGGAGTTCGTATGAAGAAGATATGATTTTTTGAAGTTTATTAAATAAATTATATATAAATTTATATCAAAATCCGGTAATATCCGAAGGAGGAGTCAGCGTCCTCATCCGGGTTACGCGCTGCGTACCCTCGTACGCCCCGCGTACCCGAAGGCCTTGGTCTCGGTCCGTCCACGTCGCCCCTATGCGAAGCTATCCGACCCGCCGTCCCATCCGACCCGCCGTCCCATCCGAAGCCGAGGCAGTCGAGGACTCGCTCATGCATGACGTACGCGTACACGCTGCGTACGAGCGTACGCCCCACGTACCGAGGTTTCTCAGACCCCCTATAAATAGAAATGCGAGGGTTCCGGAAAAATCACCCCATTTCTCTCCTTTCTCTCGCGATCTTGCCTCGATTTCCGTGCCCGTTCAAACCCGAAGCCCTGGTCTTTTTGCTCAAGTCCCGAAGGTCGATTTTGCTCCCGAGATTCCCGAGAATCCCAAGAAAAATCTGTTTCCCGAGACGAAACTCTGCCCGGTTTTTCCATCTTGCTATCTTCAAACTTTCAAGTGAGTTCATACCCCTAATCAATATTTTAAATAGTTTTAAATGCTTTAATAGGGGGGGGGGGGAATACAAGTAGAAACAAACAGGTTATTGAATCATTGATATGTGTTTTATAACTGTGTTTGTCATTTAACAGATTTCACATGCTACAAAATGTGATGCATGAAATGATTTTACATCTTAAAAACACATTGTTACCAAATGTTTTACCTTTGAAATGTTTATTAAAATGACATCAAGTCATTGTTAATTATTGTTCAAAACCCATAAGATGTTTTACAAAACCATTTTACATTCTTGAACTAAACTATGCATATACACTTATATTATTATATATGTATTGATTTTATAGTTTACATCTTTCATTTAGTTTCCCACACCCTTGAGTAGTAAGAGTGTATAAACCTACATGATCAAACAGTTATATTACAATAAATTATCATAGGGATAATTTGGAGACATCAAACATTACTTCTATTACAAGGAATCACACAAGAGTCAGTTCATTCATGAGTCTATACTAGTACATTACCTGATACATGAATACCTACAGAGGTTCACCTGATACATGAATATGTTTACATATACTTACTTGTTACATGGACACACATACATGAATACCATACATGAACACTTTTACGTAGGTGCATTATCCTGTATTCACTTACCTGGATACTTGTACTTAGGACCACGAGGATGATTTCTTAGTACTTACTGTGTAAATTGTCTTTCCTATCCCGGTTCAATGGGATAGCTAGACGGGACTTACCATTCTGAACCCCACTGATTAGCACCAGTGGTCAATGACCATCTACGGAGGTCTAAGGTTACTACTTATATTAGGAAGATCGATTTGGGACTAACCCTTCCACCCACCTGCTGCTGCTACAGAGGACAATTGGACAATCTTCGGATGTTGATTAGGTTATACATTCTGCTTAATGCGATGCTGTGTTGGTCCTAGTACCCAGTGACAACACTTACAGTAGTACCTTTTCCTGTTTACTTTATTTTGTGATACATTCACATAAACGATGAGTTAGACTAAGCACTTTTAGTACTAGTCAATACAAAGGAAAAACTATCATTTTACAAACAGAACATTCGGGTCTTGGTAGAAGACTACACTTTATACGTATAGAACATTCGGGTCATGGTAGAAGACTACATTTCATACTTATAGAAAATAAGGGTTTTTCTAAGGATTTCATACTTACCTCAACATTTTCATTTAAAGGTTTACATGGCTTTCATCACAGATTTTCACAAACAAGGCAATGGCACTTATATACTTATGAATTCACCAGCTTTAAAGTTGATACTCACTTTCAAAATAACTTGTATTCTCAGGTCATCAATAGACAGGTACGGAGGCCAGGTTTTGAGAAGATGGAGCAGACAAGTCTCGTCTTTTATTTTGATTATATATTTTTGGTGTCTTATTACATAAAAGAACACACATGTATTAAACTTTACTTATAATGCAATGGATGATGTTGTTGCTTGTTTATTATATTCCACTGTTGTGATACTATACATGACGTCCTCCACCCCTGAACGTTTCCGCCGTTCGTGGTTTTGGGGTGTGACAGAAAGTACTTAAAGCAAAAGATAATCCGATCTAAATGAGATGCATCTCTTCACTCCCAGAATGGATTCAAGAATCAAATCTTTCTCCATACCACTTTCTGGAAATTGGTCTTTCTAAAGCCAATGGAGAAATTGAACAATCTCAACCAATGGAAGATAAAGATCTACCTTTCACATAAATTCTTCATCCCAATCGCATCAATGGTTTAAGAAGAATATCAGATAAAATCATTGAGATTATCTCTGGTTCAAAAAAGAAGATTAATTATACCGACTCGCATTTTATAATTACAAGCGGGAGTTACAACAACACCAGCCAAGAAGATCTTCTTCAAGCCTCCAAGTTTGGCGAAAAATTCATGAACAATAGCATGGAAGTATCCAATGCTACACGCCAACACTTCTGCCGACATGCAGAACAACTTTTCGAAGAACATCTTTGTCACTTTTGCGAAAGCAAAGATTCGGAGACAAAGGAGGGACCCACCCTCTGAAGATGACAAATCGTCATCATCTTAAAGAAAGATGCTTCACGTGTCAAATGGCCCCCGCCACTCAAAATAATAACGCCTTTCTTCATTATTAGAAGCTTTCTAGCTGTCCACAATAATGTAATCTTTAGTGGATAAAAACGTCATGCCTTACATAATAGGCAAAGATCATACCCTCTCAATGTATCTATAAATTGAGAGTTATGTTTTGTTTTAGAGACATCGCAATAACGAGTGCAAGAAAAAACACTCTCTATCTAAAAGATAAAGATCTACCTTTCACAGAAATTCTTCATCCCAATCGCACCAATGGTTTAAGAAGAATATCAGATAAAATCATTGAGATTATCTCTGGTTCAAAAAAGAAGATTAATTATACCGACTCGCATTGTATAATTACAAGCTGGAGTTACAACAACACCAGCCAAGAAGATCTTCGTCAAGCCTCCAAGTTTGGCGAAAAATTCATGAACAATAGCATGGAAGTATCCAATGCTACACGCCAACACTTCTGCCGACATGCAGAACAACTTTTCGAAGAACATCTTTGTCACTTTTGCGAAAGCAAAGATTCGGAGACAAAGGAGGGACCCCCCTCTGAAGATGACAAATCGTCATCATCTTAAAGAAAGATGCTTCACGTGTCAAATGGCCCCCGCCACTCAAAATAATAATGCCTTTCTTTATTATTAGAAGCTTTCCAGCTGTCCACAATAATGTAATCTTTAGTGGATAAAAACGTCATGCCTTACATAATAGGCGAAGATCAGACCCTCTCAATGTATCTATAAATTGAGAGTTGTGTTTTGTTTTAGAGACATCGCAATAACGAGTGCAAGAAAAAACACTCTCTATCTAGTAAATTTTCAGTTCAATGTCTAGTGAGTAATTCCTCCCTTAGAAGGGAGAAAATGTAAAATATTGTAAGAGTTTTCCCTTTTTCGGAACTCTTTTATCAATAAATCTTTCTTTTGTTATATTTGAGTGTTCATACCAATTAGAGTCATGAAACTTGTAAGTGACAGAGTGCCAGCTCGACGATGATTAACAGTACTATAGGCACGATGCCAATAGGGAAAAGCAACCACACAGACCAAAGAACGACACAGACTAACTTAATAGTTTCTATCTATGTAAGTATAACACTCACTACATTAGAATCACACATTTATTGATACAAGAGTCTTCTTTTCACAATATTTATATTTATTCCCTTCTTTGTTAAATAAAAAAAAATTCCGTACACATCCACACACCCAAAAAATGGCCTTAATTGACAACAGAATTACAGACAGACATGACTGCATCTTAGGTGCTGCAAAGGGAAACCTTGCTTACCAAAAGTTTATGTTTTCAGTCTATCCAAAGTTTGCTCTGGATTTAAAATCTGCAAATATAGATAAAACCTTATCTTTTATACATCACTTTGAAAGAAGTGACCTTATGAGTCCAGGTGATAAACAATTCACCATAACATATCTCATAGGATATGCCCTGACCAACAGTCACCATAGCATAGACTATAAGAAAGACGAGTACATCGAACTTGATGATGTTTTTTCAGAATAGGCCATGTCAAAGATAAACAATTCTGCGACATAAATCCTCAAGAAAACTCTTGGGTTTTAAATATAGCTAGAAATAAAAAAGCTCTAGGAGAAACTCTTAGACCAAGAATTTCTATGGATTCACTCCACATAGGAGAAAGCTCGGAGAGAAAAGATAATAACTTAATAAGAAACATATCTTTAAAAATTGATAGTCTACGCCAGAATATCAAACAAATCACTGACATTATAAATGAGTAATAAAATTGATTTTCCTCATTTCTATAAAAAAAAAGGTAAAACAGTCAAAATTAAAACTCTTGACGATAATACTGAAAAGAAAGAATACGTTTTCTCTACTTCTTGAAAAGCTGGTATTCAAATAATTGTAAATCATTGCAATAATCTCAACCAGATCATTGCAAGATGTCTCTTAAAAACTTCGAAAATAAGCCAATATCTTGGTATTTCAAAAGATATTTCTATAGATATTTCAAAAAATAAAATACCTTTTAACCAATTTAAAAACGATTTAGCCTTTATGGTTAAAATAAAATCTTGATAAAAATGATTTTGAAAAATTCTTCGAAGTTATTGAAAGACAAAATAAATTAACTATCAAGTTAACCCAGTCTATTGACAGACATTCCATTCTTTTAGAAAACTCTTTAAAAAACAACCAATTTGTTGAAGAAGTCGCCAAAAAGGCAAATATTGGGGGCACTCTTAAGGAAACCAACCTTAAGATCACTAATATACATGATCAGTTAAAACAGCTAATAGGATGACCTCGATACCCGAGCTCAATAGATCAACCACTTCGATACCTGAGCTCAATAGATCAATCAACCTCCTTAATGAAAAAATAAATGGGCTGATTATAAACTTGGACTTAACAGTCATTAAATACGTAACCATTACCCAGTTGGAAGTAGCATCTGCAAAAATTATTGCAGACATTACTAAGGAGTTATCTGAAAAGATTAACTCTTGCCCATGTAATAAAGACATTCTTGAGCACATCAAGAATATCTCCATCATAGAACAAAAAACCAAGCCTGGAAAATATTCAGGTCTTAAGAAATACTCACCTCCCAATCCTAGTGTTGAAAACCCTGACTTAGGAAGCTCAAAAGATTCCCAGAAAATTGACATTTTCAGGAAAGAATAAAAATGAAAGAAACAATCTCTGAGCAACTCGAGAAATATTTCTTTAACCTTCAATATGAAGATTATGATAAAGCTGACCAAAAGCTTATTCGGCTTTTATCTTTAGAAACTGAAGAATGTGAAGAATTGTATAAAAAAGAACCCAAACTTTTTGATCAATATTTTAGAATGACTAAAATAAATGAACCTGGCATTGAATCAGAACAAGAAGATAATTTTAAAACAAATACAAAGACTGTTAAGTTCGAATATTCGGATATGGAAGATGATGAAGCAGAATCTTCTTATACAGCCACAAGAAGAGGCAATAAAAAGAAATGTGAGTTCCAAATGCCTGTCCACAATGGTATTCCAAATAGTGGTCAAGGACCCAATACGATCAATGTACTCAATATTGATTATATCCAAGATCTAAAACTCAGAGAAAGAGTTGTAGAAAAATGGGTTACTGAGATTTCACTAATCTTACAGACAAACCCAGATGAATTTGAAAAAGCAAAAAATGTTCTACTACTTTTAGAACACAAAACTGATGGAATTGTGCAAAAATTCCTAAGAAACAATAATTGGAATGAAGAATTGCATGGTTCAGATCTTTTTGATAATCTCATAAATGTAATATACACTACTTTCTTAGGTCTTGATTATATTTCTAATAAAGACTTCACCATTAATAAGAAAGTTGACATAGCAAGAGTTTCAATGACAAAACTCCAATTACATGGTATTACTCTTCTCGACAAATACACATGTATGTATGAATCATATCTATATGATATTCAATAGAGAAGTGAATATGCGCAATGGATATCTGCTTATCTCATGAAAATTCCAATTATTGGAGAAACATGTACCGACAGATGGAAAAAAGAAGCTACTAGAGAAATCCAGCAAACCAGTCTTTCTTATGCAACAAAAATTGCAAAAGAAGAAATTGATAGAATATGTCAAGACAGATATAAACAACAAAATCTTAAAACAATAAGCAAAGATTGTTGTAGCATTCTCTCTGATTTCAAAAACTTTGATATTGGAAAGAAAAATTATACTAAGAAAAAGTATAAAAGCAAAAAGAAATAAAAATCTTTTTGGAAAAAGAAAAGAAGAAAATTTTCACCAGGAAAATACTTCAAAAAACCTTCAAAAGAAACACCTAAGAAGACTACTTCCTGTCCGCAAGGAAAGAAAAAATGTAGGTGTTGGATCTGCAGTGAAGAAGGACACTACGCTAATGAATGTCCAAATAGAAAAAATACCCTGACAAAGTCAAGGTTTTACAAACCGCTAACAATGGAGGCTATGAAGCTCTTGAAGAAGAGTATGATGGTATACAACATGTTTTTATATATCATGTTGAGACAGAATCTTCATCAGACACTGAAGAATACGAATCAACAACGGATGACTCAGACTAGTCCCATACAGACCCCACTTTCCAGGGAGGAGGAGATTAACCATTTTTGCGCAAACCTCCAGAAAATTGATGATTCCCTTATCATGAATCTTACTAATCCAAACTCTATTTATGTTTCTGCCTTCCTTAAGTTTAAAGGATATAAAAAATTTAGAGTACATTGTTTTGTAGACACAGGTGCATCTTTATGTCTTGCAAGCAAATTCATCATTCCGGATGAACTCTGGGAAAACGCTCCCAAAGAAATTAGTGCCACTATTGCAAATGGTGAAACCATAAAAATTAATAAAGTTTGTAGAAATATTAATCTCGAAATTTCAGGAGAACATTTCAACGTTCCCACTATTTACCAACAAATTCAGGAATTGATATCATAATTGGTAACAACTTCTGTCAAGTCTATGGACCATTCATACAATGGATAGATAGAATTGCCTTTCATCTTAATAATGATATGGTAATTATAAAAAAGGTTACAGAGGCCTATAGCAAAGGAAAACCAGGTTTTCTTGAAACTCAAGAAAAAGGTTCTAAAGAAAAACAAATTCCAGGTACTGATATAACCCATGACGGGATTAATAAAGAAAGGATTATTTCTATTCAAACTACCAGGTTCAAACAGATCGAGGATCTTCTTGAAAAAGTTTGTTCTGAAAATCCTATTGATCCAAATAAAACCAAAGGATGGATGCAAGCTTCAATTAAGCTTATTGATCCCAAAACGGTTATTAGAGAAAAACCTACGGTTTACTCTCTACAAGATAGGGAAGAATTTTCCAAACAAATCAAGGAATTACTTGATATGAGACTAATTATAGAATCAAAATTCCCTCATATGTCTCCTGCCTTTCTTGTCAGTAAAGAAGCAGAGAAAAGAAGAGGAAAGAAGCACATGGTTGTCAACTACAAAGCAATCAATGATGGAACTATTGGAGACTCACATAATCTTCCCAATATGCACGAACTCTTGACTCTTCTACGAGGAAAAAACATTTATTCAAGTTTCGACTGCAAGTCAGGTTTCTGGCAAGTTCTACTTGATGAATAATCGCAGCTTCTCACTGCCTTCACATGTCCTGATGGACTCTTTCAATGGAAAGTACTACCCTTTGGGCTTAAACAAGCTCCTAGTATTTTTCAAAGACACATGCAGAACGCTCTTCGAGGCCTTGAAGGTTTCTACACTATATACGTTGATGACATCATGATCTTCAGCAGAAATGAACAAGAACACTATGTTCATGTCGCACAGGTTCTCAGAACTATTTTAAAATATGGAATAATACTTTCAAAAAAGAAAGCTCATCTTTTCAAAAAAAAAAAATCAATTTTTTGGGTTTAGAAATAAATGAGGGTACTCATTGTCCTCAAAAGCATATTCTTGAACATTTACATGACTTTCCAAATGTTTTAGAAGAGAAAAAGCAACTACAAAGATTTCTTGGTGTTTTAACTTATGCTGAAACATATATTGAAAAACTTGCAGCCATGAGAAAACCTTTACAGGCAAAATTAAAAAAAGATGTCATTTGGAATTGGTCAAGTGCTGATACAGACTACATCAAAAAGATAAAGAAAGTTTTAGTCAATTTTCCAAAACTTTATCTTCCAAACATTGAAGACAGTTTAATTATTGAAACCGATGCTTCTGATGAATTTTGGGGAGGTGTTTTAAAAGCTAAAAATCCCAAAAACGAAGAACAAATTTGCAGGTACACCTCTGGCAGTTTCAAAGCAGCTGAGAAAAACTACCATAGCAATGAAAAAGATTTACTCGCTGTAAAAAGAGTTATTACAAAATTCTCTATATATTTAACACCAGTAAAATTCCTGGTTCGTACAGATAATAAAAATTTTACTTATTTCCTCCGAACTAAGATTGCAGGAGATAACAAATTAGGCCGGCTAATACGTTGGCAAGAGTGGTTTTCACGATATACTTTCACTATTGAACATCTCGCAGGAAACAAAAACGTACTGGCAGACTGCCTCACCATGACTTCAGGTATGCCTTACATCATCCATGATATTACTCGCTCGTCTCGAGCCCTATAAAAGGATATGATCCTCATGACATATTTCCTCACAAAAACTGATGGGTTTTGGTCATAAGACATCCTATGTGCTCATACAAACCCTAATGGTTGGATCTAGGTTTCTCTATTGTACATGCTTTGAATCCAAGACTATAAACCCTAATTCTAGCATATGGAAATCAATATTAACATATAATTAGGTTTATGATATTACCTTGATTGTTATGTAGCAATAACAATCCCAATTCCTCCTTGAATTGACTTTGGAAGGCTTAGAGTCACAAGTGTCACTCCTCTAATGGCTTACAAACACCAAGAGCAAATGGAGAAGGTATAAAGAGAGAGGATAGAGGTAGGAATTCGTCCTTAGGACTTCTTGGGAAGGCTTAGACGAATTCATGAGCCTTAGGGGGTTTATATAGGTGTAAAGATTAGGGTTTTAGTCCTTATCCTTATCTAGTTGCTTTCCCACCAAGCAACCATAAGATAAGTCTTAGAAACCCTTATCCTAGTCGAATTCTAAGGCATTATCTCCTTAAATTCGTTCACCCTATATTTAAGATAATCCTTACCTTATTTTGTAACTATCACATAATTACAATTCAGCCCCTCTAGTTTAAATAATTACACTTGATCACAAAAGTAATTCTTAATTAATTATTGACCAATATTAATTAAACAAATATGATTTCTCCTTTAATATATTATTCTTATAACATATTAATAAATCATAATAACCTCTCTCTCTCTATTTATTTCTCCAATCAAGTTGCTTTGGTGAAGGCAACCCAAAAGGACCATGCACCATCGGGTCAAGTACATACCAAAATAGTTATGGACTTAGACACTAATCCAACAGTCTCGCACTTGGATAAGTCTAACAACTATTCTGCGTATGACTTCGAATCCTAATCTGCAATCGTAGCTTTCCAAAGCCGCTGTCAACTCTGATCATATCAAATACGCGTGTCCTTAGATAAGGGATCATATATTCCTCCATTCTAGATATCATATGAGACATGATTTCAAATCATTCTCTTTGTACTACTTCTTGATTTCTGATTTATGACGACAAACTAATCGAACGAATCAAATTAGCCCTAGCCCGGCCGAGCATTTACGTTTGTCATCACTAAAGCATAGAGGGGGCCAAAGATATCGCTTTTATTCTACTTTGAATAAAAGGAATGGATAAACTTTGATACAATGCTTGCTTGCACTTACTAACCAAATCACACACAACAATATGTTTTATAACACCAAGTTACTAGTGCGTTTACATATTATCAATGTGCAACCGATTTGCAAGATACAACTCACACATCTCAGTTTCAAGAATATAAGATGTTATCGTCTCACCAATCACTCGTGATACAATCCATGGAGTGATCCAAGTGAGCGTGGGTTTAATCCAATGCTCAAATCATATTCATAAGCACTCATGAACGTTACAGCAAACATTTGCTTATGTCTAATACTCTTTTAGACAATCCACACACCAATTCACGACAGTCTTCATTCATATCTACTTCCAACATATGAACGACTGTGGCCCGTTTGAATAATTTGATTATTCTTAATAAACTCAATTATTCTGGAAGTCAAAACATGCAAATGTGAAACACAAGAATAATACTAATCCCATATGGCCTCAACCCTTTGAGCATAAATAAAACACCTTTTATTTATCACCATATCGATTACTCATTATTTGTTGTTTCGGTAATCAACTTCTTACTTGAATTACAACACTTGTCCCATGCTCCTAGCATGCACACAATGTTTACCTATGGTTCTTTCTTTGTGAAATAGATCATATTGAACACATTTCCAATCATTCTCATTTCACAACTCCAAATCCTTTTCCATAAGTTAAAGAATATCAAATTCTTGCTACTTATAGAATATGCTAGATTCTAACATTTTATGCAATGATCTCTTTTGTAATGTCACTGCACCAAAGTCACAAAGACTATTGCCAATGATATTACAAAGTCTTATATCGGAGATTGTTACAAGACAATTCCTTAGATATGATGTCTCTCACTCAAAGTACATTCCTTTGAACATCCTTTTGCATAAGAATTTCCAATCTAGACATAGATTTTCAATATTCAATTCCCTAATATGGACACGCTTCCATATTTTCCATATGACAACATCAGCCAACCATCAGCCAACCATCTGCTGCCAGTGATGGGGTCCCTAGCCCCATGATAATCTGGTGCTCCGCAAGCCCTGAACTCTCGAAATGTCAGGGTACGTGCTCCCATCAATGCCATCATCTCAGTACGGAAGGCTCCCAGCCTCTCATCCAAAATCTCCAATATACCCTCCTGTGACCGTGCCAAAGATCACAGGAGTCTGATCCAGAATACTGCGCGTAACCTCGGCGGATATCAACTCCCTCATTCGCTCCTCGAGCTGCTCGGCCCCTGAACCCGATCCTGATCCCTCTCCGGCGCCTGATCCGCCCACTGGTCTCTCTCGCAACGTTACCATGCTGAAAATATAATACATCCATAATCAAAATACTAATCACTGCTGCAAGACCAAACACACCCTACCAGGTTCCCAGTCTTGTCTCGACCTTTCCCGAATCGAGTACGGATCCTCTACTTTCAGTAGTACGGGCCCATACTACCTTCCACATCTATCCGTACTTTGCTCAGGAATTGCTTCAACTCCACCAGGTCCCTTATCCACTAATACTGCTCCCAACACTATCTCATCCTAGGCTTACCCTAGGGAAACCTCTGACTCAACCCAAACCAGTCCTCAGCTGCTGAAGGTCTCCTTGTGATGCCAACTAGCCATCACCTGGATACCGTCACATGTGACGAGGCTTAGATAATCCTTCAAGTAAAAGACTCGTTCCTACAACGGTTGGACTCAAACAAGAGTTGCGCAATAGGACCAAATCCAACACTCTGATATTATTCAACCCTGATCACATGTGGCGTGTCGTATCCACCTAATGGCTAACTCCTATCACTCAGAATCCCACAATGCACAAAGCAAGCAGCATTCGGACAAGGGAAAATCTAACCATAACATACTCAAGCAATCATATCCACATAGCAAGAATCTGAACTAGCATGCAACACAAACTCATAAACTCAGGCATAACCTAAACATGCTATCCTACTACTGTCTAATCAACACTCTCATGCAGCTCAAAAGCACAAATAACAGGCACACAAGGCATCATCCCTAGATCCTTAGTCCTATTCTAGCATGCTGTTCTATTAACTGATAATCATAACCTAAACTTGTATGGGTATTTTGGGGTACTTACTTGAGCTCGGCTGATTGCATGCACCACACCCTTTTTCTCTTTTCAAAGCTCTTTTCTTTCTGAATCCTTTTGCTTTTCTAAAACTGTTTTATTCTAAAAACTTTCTTTTTACAAAGCTGTCTTTTCATTTTTGAAAACTTTTTATCCGATCCCTCAGTTTGAGTTCAGGCACACCCGAGAGTATGCCCGAATCCCTCAAACCAAGGCTCTGATACCAACTTGTAACGACCTAAAATTTAAGACGAAAAATTTCTTTTAATACAACATTACTTTAAGCAAAGACATCATTCCAAAACATAATCTGAGTATAAGTTTTCAAAACACATGTTCATTATCAGAGTAAACATTCCCAGGCTGGCAAATCTATGGTGTGTGCCATGCGATCATCCCGAGCTCCATCATCCGCTACCAGAAGTACCTGAAACCAAAACTGAAAACCGTAAGCACGAAGCTTAGTGAGTTCCCCCATCATACCATACAATCATATAACATGCATATACTGTCAGGCATATCTGGGTGCCCGACCTACCCCTTCGGTCCTCTCGACCGGATACTGCCTAGCATATCTGGGTGCTAGCCCCCCCCCCTTCGGTCCTCTCGACCGAATACTGCCTAGCATATCTAGGTGCTGGATCCCCTTCGATCCTCTCGACCGGATACTGTCTAGCATATCTGGGTGCTGGCCTCCCCTTCGGTATCTTTCAACCGGTAACCGGGGACTATTTCACCCCCTAACACTACCACATAAAAGCATAGCATAAACACATAAGCCATATACTGCCTAGCATATCTGGGTGTTGGCCTACCCCTTTGGTCCTGTCGACCGGTAAGTGGGGACTATTTCACCCCCTACTACCACTATCACATAACATCATATCATGCTAGCACATAAACATAACATCATATACTGTCAGACGTATCTGGGGTGTCTGATTACCCTACGGTCCTAACAACCGAACTCTACTGATGAGCCAGGGAGCCCCATCCATGCTCCTACTGATAGTGAGATACAGGCCCAGCCCTCCCTCACTCTTTCCTTATCTTGGGCCTCGCCCCTGATCTGCTGCTAATGAGATGTGGAACGCCATCCACACTCTGCCATTGGTGAGGTACGGGACCTCACCCACACTCACCACCCTATCAGGCACATACAAGTATCACACAGACAACAAGTATAAACTATCACATAAACCATTCCTTGGGCACCCTCCCGCTATCATTGGACCTTGTCCTGAATATCATACTAGCATACTGTGCCTAGGGCTAACCCCCGGGTCTTCTACTCATAACTACATGGGCCGCCATTGTGGCCGTAGACCCATTCATACAAAGGGAAACTCACCTGCACTGGCTGAATTTGCTGATGATCCCACTAGCCGCTGCCCGACAACTCTCTGAACTCCTGCTCCACCCGCTCCCTGAGCTACCAATAACAATGCAACACTGAGTCAAACTGACCCCCGAAAGACTACCAAGTCAACTCTGGTCAAAGCCAACCTTCCAGGTCAACCCTACTCGCCGAGTCACCCTACTAACTCGCCGAGTTCATAAGTTCAGAGTCCTTCCACTCGCGACTCTACTCGCCGAGTCAGTCCATGACTCGCCGAGTCTACCGATTTCCGAGTCCTGACCTGTCCAACTCACCGAGTCTCTAATCGACTCACTGATTCGAGTCTAAACTCGAAGGGTTTGGGGTTTCGCGACCTGACTCGCCGAGTCCAAGACATCCTTCAACAAACTCGCCGAGTTGTTCTTCCAACTCGCCGAGTTCCTGCCCAACTCCATCTGACTCGACGAGCTGTTCATCCCACTCGTCGAGTTCCTCCAAATCTTCATGCTACTCACCGAGTCCACTCAAAGGACTCGCCGAGTCCATTCAGATCTCCATACATGCAGAGGACTTTTGAGTCATGCATGGACTCCAAACTGTAGATCTACCCTTCCCAAGCCTATTCCTCACGTAAAGTTGCAAACTTTACGTATAGAGAAGGAGATCTAGGCAAAATACACCACAAACTAGGGTTTAAGGCAAGGAGGCTCCATAATCAACTCAAGGGCTGCTACTTTATGCTTCTCAAGACCATAATATGCTTAGATCTGAAGTAGCAACTTCAGATCTGGCTTCTAACTCAAAATAATAACATTATGGCTAAAAGCCCCAACAACCACACATAGATCTAGGTGCAAAAAGGGTCCAGGAACTAGTTTATTACCTCCAAATGCTCAGAATGAATTCTTGAACATTTACATGACTTTCCAAATGTTTTAGAAGAGAAAAAGCAACTACAAAGATTTCTTGGTGTTTTAACTTATGCTGAAACATATATTGAAAAACTTGCAGCCATGAGAAAACCTTTACAGGCAAAATTAAAAAAAGATGTCATTTGGAATTGGTCAAGTGCTGATACAGACTACATCAAAAAGATAAAGAAAGTTTTAGTCAATTTTCCAAAACTTTATCTTCCAAACATTGAAGACAGTTTAATTATTGAAACCGATGCTTCTGATGAATTTTGGGGAGGTGTTTTAAAAGCTAAAAATCCCAAAAACGAAGAACAAATTTGCAGGTACACCTCTGGCAGTTTCAAAGCAGCTGAGAAAAACTACCATAGCAATGAAAAAGATTTACTCGCTGTAAAAAGAGTTATTACAAAATTCTCTATATATTTAACACCAGTAAAATTCCTGGTTCGTACAGATAATAAAAATTTTACTTATTTCCTCCGAACTAAGATTGCAGGAGATAACAAATTAGGCCGGCTAATACGTTGGCAAGAGTGGTTTTCACGATATACTTTCACTATTGAACATCTCGCAGGAAACAAAAACGTACTGGCAGACTGCCTCACCATGACTTCAGGTATGCCTTACATCATCCATGATATTACTCGCTCGTCTCGAGCCCTATAAAAGGATATGATCCTCATGACATATTTCCTCACAAAAACTGATGGGTTTTGGTCATAAGACATCCTATGTGCTCATACAAACCCTAATGGTTGGATCTAGGTTTCTCTATTGTACATGCTTTGAATCCAAGACTATAAACCCTAATTCTAGCATATGGGTTTAGAAATACTTTCACTGTTGAACATCTCGCAGGAAACAAAAACGTACTGGCAGATTGCCTCACCCGTGACTTCAGGGATACCTTACATCATCCATGATCTCACTCGCTCCTCTCGAGCCCTATAAAAGGATATGATCCTCATGACATATTTCGTCACAAAAACTTCACCTACAAAAAAGAGAGGGGGAGATTAGAGAGAAAAGTAAACAAAAATTGAGTTTACAAAAATGGAAGACCACAACATTTTGAGGATAAAGAAGCAAATGCTCCTCATAGAGCTATCTGCAATTGGGCAGAAAATCAACTTGTATGAACAAGTAACAACGGTCACCAATGTATCGGAAAGCGAAAGCTCAAAAACAAAGGCTATTCCAGTGCAAACGGCACCTGGTAAAGAATCAACAAATCCCTTGAAATCTTATGCTTTGCTAAAAAGCATAATAAAGGAGACAGCTACTCCTCTTCCTAATGGAAAAACTAGCTTATTGGTTGATCCCAATCCTTGTACTGAAGGAATGAGTAAAATGACAACTTTGTCACCCACTAACAAATCTGTGCAGGAGTTTACACCAGATTACAAAAAAGCTCTTAATAAAGAAGCTGAAAGATTTTATGTAATCTACAAAGGACCCCATGCCAGTGTTCATACCGACTGGGGAATTACAGAAACCTTCTGTAAAGTTGATAAAGTTACTTGCAAAAAATTCAGAAATGAAGCATCTGCAAGATTAAGCCTTGCCACTTATCAAGACGATACAAGCAAGACTAACCAACCACTTCTTCGACCAAAAATTCAAAAAGTCAAAGAAGCCCACAGAGACCAAAGGTTTGACGTTCCAAATGACGTTCAACAAATGGTTAACTATCCTGAAATCTCTTTTGAAAATTTCAGAACAATCTGGAAGAAAGCAAGAGCTGCATGCCCAGAAGACCATGTTCATGAAAAGTTTTTCACTACGGACAAGAAAACAAAAAGTCTGTTCAACTTCCTCGAAGGAGCAGATGCAAAATTAGTCTACCAAGCCTTTCAAGCTGGACTAATCGACAATATCTACCCAAGTTGCAACCTTCAAGAACTCAAATTCTTCCCAAGCAGCATGGTAGAATCCATTAAGAACTTTCGAAAGAAAGTACTTAAAGCAAAAGATAATCCGATCTACATCAGATGCATCTCTTCACTCCCAGAATGGATTCAAGAATCAACTCTTTCTCCATACCACTTTCTGGAAATTGGTCTTTATAAAGACAATAGAGAAATTGAACAATCTCAACCAATGGAGGATAAAGATCTACATTTCACAGAAATTCTTCATCCCAATCGCATCAATGGGTTAAGAAGAATATCAGATAAAATCATTGAGATTATCTCTGGTTCAAAAAAGAAGATTAATTATACCGACTCGCATTGTATAATTACAAGTTAGAGTTACAACAACACCAGCCAAGAAGATCTTCGTCAAGCCTCCAAGTTTGGCGAAAAATTCATGAACAATAGCATGGAAGTATCCAATGCTACACGCCAACACTTCTGCCGACATGCAGAACAACTTTTCGAAGAACATATTTGTCACTTTTGTGAAAGCAAAGATTCGGAGACAAAGGAGGGACCCCCTCCCCCCTCTGAAGATGACAAATCGTTATCATCTTAAAGAAAGATGCTTCACGTGTCAAATGGCCCCCACCACTCAAAATAATAATGCCTTTCTTCATTATTAGAAGCTTTCCAACTGTCCACAATAATGTAATCTTTAGTGGATAAAAACGTCATGCCTGACATAATAGGCAAAGATCAGACCCTCTCAATGTATCTATAAATTGAGAGTTATGTTTTGTTTTAGAGACATCGCAATAACGAGTGCAAGAAAAAACACTCTCTATCTAAAAGATAAAGATCTACCTTTCATAGAAAATTTTCATCCCAATCGCACCAATGGTTTAAGAAGAATATCATATAAAATCATTGAGATTATCTCTAGTTCAAAAAAGAAGATTAGTTATACCGACTCGCGTTGTATAATTACAAGTTGGAGTTACAACAACACCAGCTAAGAAGATCTTCGTCAAGCCTCCAAGTTTGGCGAAAAATTCATGAACAATAGCATGGAAGTATCCAATGTTACACGCCAACACTTCTGCCGACATGCATAACAACTTTTCGAAGAACATCTTTGTCACTTTTGCGAAAGCAAAGATTCGGAGACAAAGGAGGGACCCCCCTCTGAAGATGACAAATCGTCATCATCTTGAAGAAAGATGCTTCACGTGTCAAATGGCCCCCGCCACTCAAAATAATAATGCCTTTCTTCATTATTAGAAGCTTTCCAGCTGTCCACAATAATGTAATCTTTAGTGGATAAAAACGTCATGCCTGACATAATAGGCAAAGATCAGACCCTCTCAATGTATCTATAAATTGAGAGTTATGTTTTGTTTTAGAGACATCGCAATAACGAGTGCAAGAAAAAACACTCTCTATCTAGTAAATTTTCAGTTCAATGTCTAGTGAGTAATTCCTCCCTTAGAAGGGAGAAAATGTAAAATATTGTAAGAGTTTTCCCTTTTTGGGAACTCTTTTATCAATAAATCTTTGTTTTGTTATTTTTGAGTGTTCATACAAATTAGAGTCATGAAACTCTTAAGTGACAGAGTGCCAGGTCGACGATGATTAACAGTTCCACAGGCACGATGCCAATAGGGAAAGCAACCACACAGACCAAAGAACGACATAGGCTGGCTTGAATAGTTTCTATCTATGTAAGTATAACACTCACTACATTACAATCACACATTTATTGATACAAGAGTCTTCTTTTCACAATTTTTATATTTATTCCCTTCTTTGTTAAATAAAAAAAATTCCGTACACATCCACACACCCAAACTGGTATCAGAGCCTTGATAATATGGCATTACATAATAATAAAACACTTTACAGTGTAATACGGCATTACATTATAATAAAACACTTTACAGTGTAATTTTTGAAAGAATTCATAATAAAGAGATTGAAATTTCTCAAAATAAAGAAATACTTTTCAGTAATAAAAAAGACTTAGTGCATATAAATTTCAGAATTCTACAAGCACAAAATAAACATACTCACGAATATATACCAAACATGGTTAGTATACGTAAGTATCTCCTGCATAAGCAAAAAGTACATCAAGAACAGCTTGATAGAAATAAAAACTTAGTTTCAGAACTCAGAAAAAGGATTTTAACTTGTTAACAATTCTTAAAATGAATAAAGAAATTTTCAACAACTCTAAAGAAAATAATTCAGAAGAAAAACAAATCTTAACTTATGCTGAAGATGAAGACGACTTTCATGCAAATCTTTTAATAAAACAAAAACTTCTCTCACGAGTTAAGAAAATAGATTTAAAAATAAAAAAAGAAAACATTTTCAAAAATGTTCCTTCTAAACTTAGTATTCTAAATCCTCTTAAAAGGAAAAATGAAATCTTTTACTTTTTTAGTACTAAATAAATGTCCGTAGACATAAAAGATACAATAGGAGCTGCCTTTCTACCCCTTTTAACTAAGGAACAAATAAACAATAACTTAAAAAGTATTCCAGTTGAGATTAGATCAAAAATTAGAATGGTCCATATCGGAGCTGTAAATTTTTTGATAAAATCCCAATTCCAAGCACGAATAAATTCCCCCATAAAAATGACCTTATTTGACAACAGAATTACTGACAGACAGGACTGCATCTTAGGTGCTGCAAAGGGAAACCTTGCTTACCAAAAGTTTATGTTTTCAGTCTATCCAAAGTTTGCTCTGGATTTAAAATCTGCAAATATAGATAAAACCTTATCTTTTATACATCACTTTGAAAGAAGTGACCTTATGAGTCCAGGTGATAAACCATTCACCATAACATATCTCATAGGAGAAAGCTCGGAGAGAAACGATAATAACTTAATAAGACACATGTCTTTAAAAATTGATAGTCTACGCCAGAATATCAAACAAATCACTGACATTATAAATGAGTAATAAAATTGATTTTCCTCATTTCTATAAAAAAAAAGGTAAAACAGTCAAAATTAAAACTCTTGACGAAAATAACCCAATATCTTGGTATTTCAAAAGATATTTCTATAGATATTTCAAAAAATAAAATACCTTTTAACCAATTTAAAAACGATTTAGCCTTTATTGTTAAAATAAAATCTTGATAAAAATGATTTTGAAAAATTCTTCGAAGTTATTGAAAGACAAAATAAATTAACTATCAAGTTAACCCAGTCTATTGACAGACATTATATTCTTTTAGAAAACTCTTTAAAAAACAACCAATTTGTTGAAGAAGTCGCCAAAAAGGCAAATATTGAGGGCACTCTTAAGGAAACCAACCTTAAGATCACTAATATACATGATTAGTTAAAACAGCTAATAGGATGACCTCGATACCCGAGCTCAATAGATCAACCACCTCGATACCCGAGCTCAATAGATCAATCAACCTCCTTAATGAAAAAATAGATGGGCTGATTATAAACTTGGACTTAACAGTCAATAAATACGTAACCATTACCCAGTTGGAAGTAGCATCTGCAAAAATTATTGCAGACATTACTAAGGAGTTATCTGAAAAGATTGACTCTTGCCCATGTAATAAAGACATTCTTGAGCACATCAAGAATATCTCCATCATAGAACAAAAACCCAAGCCTGGAAAATATTCAGGTCTTAAGAAATACTCACCTCCCAATCCTAGTGTTGGAAACCCTGATTTAGGAAGCTCAAAAGATTCCCAGAAAATTGATATTTTCAGGAAAGAATAAAAATGAAAGAAACAATCTCTGTGCAACTCGAGAAATATTTCTTTAACCTTTAATATGAAGATTATGATAAAGCTGACCAAAAGCTTATTCGGCTTTTATCTTTAGAAACTGAAGAATGTGAAGAATTGTATAAAAAAGAACCCAAACTTTTTGATCAATATTTTAGAATGACTAAAATAAATGAACCTGACACTGAATCAGAACAAGAAGATAATTTGAAAACAAATACAAAGACTGTTAAGTTCGAATATTCGGATATGGAAGATGATGAAGCAAAATCTTCTTATACAGACACAAGAAGAGGCAATAAAAAGAAATATGAGTTCAAATTGCCTGTCCATAATGGTATTCCAAATAGTGGTCAAGGACCCAATACGATCAATGTGCTCAATATTGATTGTATCCAAGATCTAAAACTCAGAGAAAGAGTTGTAGAAAAATGGGTTATTGAGATTTCACTAATCTTACAGACAAACCCAGATGAATTTGAAAAAGCAAAAAATGTTCTACTACTTTTAGAACACAAAACTGATGGAATTGTACAAAAATTCCTAAGAAACAATAATTGGAATGAAGAATTGCATGGTTCAGATCTTTTTGATAATCTCATATATGTATTATACACTACGTTCTTAGGTCTTGATTATATTTCTAATAAAGACTTCACCATTAATAAGAAAGTTGACATAGCAAGAATTTCAATGACAAAACTCCAATTACATGATATTAGTCTTCTAGACAAATACACATGTATGTATGAATCGTATATGTATGATATTCGACAGAGAAGTGAATATGCGCAATGGATATCTGCTTATCTCATGAAAATTCCAATTATTGGAGAAACCTGCACCGACAGATGGAAAAAAGAAGCTACTGGAGAAATCCAGCAAACCAGTCTTTCTTATTCAACAAAAATTGCAAAAGAAGAAATTGATAGAATCTGCAAGACAGATATAAACAACAAAAGCTTAAAACAATAAGCAAAGATTGTTGTAGCATTCTCTCTTATTTCAAAAACTTTGATATTGGAAAGAAAAATTATACTAAGAAAAAGTATAAAAACAAAGAGAAATACAAATCTTTTTGGAAAAAGAAAAGAAGAAAATTTTCACCAGGAAAATACTTCAAAAAAACCTTCAAAAGAAACACCTAAGAAGACTACTTCCTGTCCGCAAGGAAAGAAAAAATGTAGGTGTTGGATCTGCAATGAACAAGGACACTACGCCAATGAATGTCCAAATAGAAAAAAATACCCTGACAAAGTCAAGGTTTTACAAACCGCTAACAATGGAGGCTATGAAGCTCTTGAAGAAGAGTATGATGGTATACAACATGTTTTTATATATCATGTTGAGACAAAATCTTCATCAGACACTGAAGAATACGAATCAACAACGGATGACTCAGACTAGTTGTTGGGTTTTGAGCAATCTAACACTTCCTAAGTGTGCATGCAACCCTAATAAACCTTGGATCTATGTTTGTCTAAATACATGCAAAATAATAATTTTCCAAGGTTTATAACCTATCTAACATGGCATGGGGAACATTTCAACATAAAATAGTTAGAAGAGATTACATACCTTTTTTATGAGTTTGGTTCTTAGGAGTTTGAGGGCCAAGCACCAATAGTGTGAATGCCTCAAATGGAATCACAAAACACCACAAACTCTTGGAAAACTTTGAGAGAGTATACACACTTGTATATTTTCGGCCACACACAAGCACACACACTAGTTCACTAGTTGCCATTTCATGCTCCATAGGCACGCTTATATAGTGTACATGGTTAGGGTGAAACCCTAATAACCCATGACTTTTCCTTTCCAAGGATCCATGGGTTAAAAGCTCCGTTGATCATCCATGGACTTCCATATAAGCCTAGCCCATTAACAAATGAGTGTTAGCCCACACCATATAAAACCAATAGCCCATAATCTAATTAGTCTTCCTTTTAATCTCTAAATTAATTCATAATTAATTTAAGACTAATACTAATTAAATAACATAACTTCATATTAATATATTATAACTTATAATATATTAATAAACATATGTGTATAACTCTCAGAAAATTATCCATAAATAGTTTGGATGAGATGCAACCCAAATGGACTATGCCGGTCGGGTCAAGTATATACCAAATAAGTTATGGACTTAGACACCTTATCCAACAGACTCCCACTTGGATAAGTCTAATAACTCTATTTGCCTATATAACTTCAGGAACCAACCAGCAATCGTAGCTCTCGAAAACTCCGTCGAACTATGAATCGCCATTTTAAGACAAGTGATCATATAATCCTTTGTTCTCATGATATCAGCCGGACAAACACATGGAACTATGTCTTGCTTATTGTCTGGCAGTAGTTTCTCGATTTCCGATTTGTTTGACTGAGAACTTCACTGAACACATCAGCTTAGTTCTGACCGGGCCCGGTACATGGGTCAACACAAAATCATCGAGGGGCCCAGATATCGCTTCTATTTCTAGAAGGAACAGATAAACTTCGACTCATATGCTTGTTCTACTACTTGTTGAATTGTACACAAAGGCACGTTTTATAACATCAAGTTACTGATGCGTTTTCGTGCAATTAATGCACAACCAACTCATAGGTAACAACTCATATCTCTAGGTTTGAAGACTTATATGATATTATCGTCTCACGATCACTCGAGATAAATTCCATGAAGTGATAAAAGTGAGCGTGGGTTTATACCAATACTCATAACTTATGAGTACTCATGAATGTTGTAGCCACCATTGCTATGTCTAAACACCTTTATCCATCTACAAACCCAATTCATGACAATCTTGATTCATACCTACTTCCGACGTATGATCGATTGTGGAGGTTTGAATAAATTAATTATTCTGGAAGTCAAAAAATGCAAAACTGAAACAATAGTAAATAATTGACAATGATAGTAACACTTTACTCATAAATAAATCACAAATTTTATTCATCATCAAACGTCAATTACATTTTACAAGTTTCAGGAAAACTATCTAATCTGTAAAACTAATATCGTCCCTCAGCCCGATGCTCCTCGCATGCTGAAAATGCTTAACCCTCGTCAGTCCCTTCGTAAGGGGATCTGCAGGATTCTCATCCGACGATATCCTCCTAGCCACGAGGAGTCCTTCTTCAATCTTGTGTCTTATGAAGTGATATTTTCTGTCAATGTGTCGGGATCTGCCATGATCTCTCAGTTCCTTGGCTAAGGCAACCGCACTATTGTTGTCACAGAAAATCTCCATAGGTTCCTTAATAGCTGGTACAACTCCAAGGTCTCCGATGAAGTTCTTTAGCCATATCGCCTCCTTTGCTGCTTCACTCGCTGCTATATACTCTGATTCACAAGTCGAATCAGCCACTGTCTCCTGCTTGGAACTCTTCCAAGAAATTGCCCCTCCATTTAAGGTAAAGATCCAGCCTGGCTGAGAGCGGAAGTTATCCCTATCAGTCTGAAAAACAGCATCACTATACCCTAATACTCTCAAGTCATCACTCCCACCAAGGGTAAGGATCCAATCCTTAGTCCTCCGCAGATACTTGAGAATGTTCTTTACCGCGGTCCAATGAGCCTTGCCAGGGTTCCCCTGATACCTGCTGACCATGCTCAAAGCAAATGCCACATCAGGGCGGGTACAAGTCATAGCATACATGATCGAGCCAACAGCGGAAGCATACGGTAGTTGGCTCATCTTAGCTATCTCTGCCTCTGTACTCGGACTCTGAGTCTTACTTAGTTTGGCATTGCTTTGGATCGGTAAATCTCCTTTCTTGGAATTCTCCATGTTGAACCTTTTCAACACCTTATCCAAGTAGGTACTCTGACTAAGTCCAATTAGTCTTTTACTCCTTTCTCTTAATATCCTTATCCCTAGGATATAGGCAGCCTCCCCTAGGTCCTTCATAGCAAAGCACTTCCCAAGCCAGGACTTAACCTCCTGCAAGGTTAGGATGTCATTTCCTATAAGTAGTATGTCATCCACATACAGTACCAAGAAGCTAACTATACTCCCACTAGCTCTGACATACACGCAAAACTCATCTTCACTTCTCGAGAAGCCAAACTCGTTGACCTTCTCATCAAAACAAAGATTCCAGCTACGAGATGCTTGTTTTAATCCATAAATGGATTTCTCAAGCTTGCATACTCTATTAGGGTACTCTACACTGACAAAACCCTCTGGCTGGTTCATGTACACATCCTCAGCCAACTTTCCATTAAGGAAAGCGGTTTTGACATCCATTTTCCATATTTCATAATCATGAAATGCTGCAATGGCTAGCATAACCCTAATAGACTTAATCTTTGCTACCGGCGAGAAGGTTTCATCATATGCACTTTTCCTTCCATGTCGGTCTTCTTCTTGAAGATCCATTTGCACCCGACTGTTTTACGGCCTGGTACATGGTCAACCAAGTTCCACACTTGATTGTCATACATGGACTGTATCTCGCTGTCCATAGCCTCCTTCCATTTAGCAGACTCCGGGCCTGCCATGGCTTCCTTAACACTGCTAGGTTCATCCAAATTTACCAGTGTACTATCGCTGATAAACGTATCACCTTCCGTAGTAATACGAAAGCCATAATAAAATGAAGGTGTGTTCCTAACCCGTGTGGAACGCCTCGGAGGTACAGACATGTCAGCTTGCTCAACAGGAGTTTCCTCCTCAGGTTGATTGCTAGTGTCTGAGGTTCCTTCACCAATTGCTTCTTGAATTTCTTCAAGATCAATTTGCCTCCCACTGTCTCCTTGGCTTATAAACTCCCTCTCACGGAAGACCCCTCGTCTTGCTACAAAGACCACATTCTCACTGGGTCTGTAGAAGAGGTAACCGAAGGATTTCTGTGGGTAGCCGATGAAAATACACCTTTCACTTCGGGGTTCGAGCTTATCATGAGTCTCACGCCTCACGAAAGCCTCGCAGCCCCAAATCTTGATGTGGTTCAAATTGGGAACCTTCCCAGTCCACATCTCATGAGGTGTTTTGGTAACCTTCTTTGTAGGGACTAGATTAAGGATATGGGCGGCAGTCTCTAAGGCATACCCCCAAAAAGAGATTGGTAGCGAAACTCGACTCATCATAGAGCGAACCATGTCCAACAAGGTTCGATTATGCCTCTCAGCTACACCATTCAGTTGTGGTGTCCTGGGAGGAGTCAATTGTGAGACAATCCCACACTCCTTAAGATAGTCAAGGAACTCGGTACTAAGATACTCACCACCTCGATCGGATCGAAGCATCTTAATGTTCCTGCCCAATTGATTTTCTACTTCCTGTTTGAATTCCTTAAACCTTTCAAAGGTTTCTGACTTATGTTTGATTAAGTAGACATACCCATATCTACTAAAATCATCAATAAAAGTCACATAATACCGATTAGCATCCCTTGTGGCGGTTTTGAATGGCCCACATACATCAGTATGTATTAGGTCCAATAAACCCTCACCCCTTTCACAAGTTCCAGTGAGGGGTGATTTTGTCATCTTTCCAAGTAGACAAGATTCACAACTATCATCCGATTTAAGGTCGAATGATTCCAAGACTCCGCTCTTTTGGAGTTGGCCTATGCGTTTCTTGTTTACATGTCCAAGACGACAATGCCACAATGATGCTTTATCTAGGCTAGTAGAAGAATCAATATACAACACATTATTTCCTAAGTTGTCTACAATCGACACGGTTTCATACACACCATCACAAGGTAACGCTGTAAAATAAAACACATTTTTAAAGAAAGCATTAATACCACCACTTTCATTATCAAACGAAAAGGTAAAACCTTTTTGTACAAAGCATGAAAAGAAATAATATTCCTCGCCATTTCAGGCGAGTACACACATTTATTCAAATCTAATTTTAACCCATTATTAAGCAACAAAGTATAAACTCCAATCTTGGAAACAGGTGAAGCCTTTCTATTCCCCATGATCAAGTTTATCTTCTCGTGCTCCACATCCTCACTTCTTCTTAGGCCCTGCATATCAGAACATATGTGAATACCACATCCTGTATCAAGCACCCAAGAGTTAGAATATAATGAGTAATTAGACAATATAGTGTAAATACCTGCATGGGTGGGTTTCACTTTCCCATCCTTTAGATCCTGCAAGTACTTAGGGCAGTTTCGCTTCCAGTGTGCCTTTTCATGGCAATAAAAGCATTCAGCATCCTTGGGAATGGCAGAAGGAGTGACAGAACCGCTCTTGGTCTTCGATGAGGAGCCTTCAAGAGACTTTCCCTTGGTACCCTTCGAAGGGTGCTTCCTCTTTTTCCCTTTGCCTTGCCCGATAGCCAAAACAGGGGTAGATGTTGGAGTAGGAGTAGTAGAGGTAACAACCGCCTTGCCCTTAAGACCGGTTTCAGCGGTCTTCAAGAGTCCTTGAAGCTTGCTGAGTGTAACTTCCTCCTTGTTCATATGATATGTCATACGAAATTGGTCATAACAAGAAGGTAAGGAGTGCAAAATGATGTCAATTGCTAACTCCTCAGGGATGTTCACATTCAGCTTCAGCAAACGGTCCACATACCTTTGCATCTTTTGCATGTGAGCTGTGACGGAATCACCGTCCTTCATGTGGGTAGTTATTATGGAGGAGATTATTTCATACCGCTCCTGACGAGCACTCTGATGGTACCTTTCCATCAGGTCTTGGTGCATCTCAAAAGGGTAGAAATCTTCATATGACTTTTGGAGCTCGGCTGTCATCGTGGCCATCATGATACATGCCACCTTAGTAGCATCTCTCTCATGTGTCCTGAATTCAGCGATCTCCTCAGGAGTAGCAGTAGACTCATCAAGTTCTTTTAACTCCTTATCGAGGACATATTCCTTGTCCTCATAATGAGTAACCATCCTGATGTTCCTAATCCAATCCATGAAGTTGGAACCATCAAAGATGACCCTCCCACAAAGATTCATGAGAGAGAAAGAACCAGTTGGGTTAGAGCCTGAAGCATTAGTGTTGAAAGACATCTGAAGGAAGAAAGCAAGTTTAGATTAGATATATAGAATCCTTAATAAGACACCCAAATGTAATATTAAGGCTAGGACCCAATCACAATATATTATACTTAGAAGAGGGATGCCGTAATCTAAGTAATAATATATTTGAAAGGTAGGTGAATGACGATTCACCAATTTCCACCATGAAAAACAAAATGAATTATTAGGTTTTAATTGGATTTGAAATTCCTAGATTCTTTTGAGATTCATTGAACTTTTCAATGGCATGTTTCAATCTCGATTGTGCCCTTCAAGCTTTGTGACTGGGATGCCGAGGATCACAAAACAAGGTGTGAATAACCATGCTAATTCACTTGGTACCCTTAATATTATCACCTAATCAATGTGCCGGTAAACCACACACGCTCCATTGATCCATGACAAACATTAAGTTACCCTTCGTGATCCTTACTAGTCCAAGTTAGTGTGCCGGTTAACCACACACGCTCCACCAACGACTTGGTAAGGTACAAAGTGTGAATTCCATGGACTAGCACCATGTTCACATTTTTCCTAAAATAACTAAGATTGGGAATTAAAAAGGTTTAGTTACTTTATAATAATCATTATACTTTTAATGAGGATTTAAAGTCATTGTCCTACCCGTTCGGCTAACGACCCTCCACCAGTCAAGCAAGCGGTGGGTGAGAGTGGACACCCATTAAGTCACCATTTTATA
The DNA here is from genome assembly GCF_051521515.1 of Lactuca serriola. Taxonomy (NCBI): domain Eukaryota; kingdom Viridiplantae; phylum Streptophyta; class Magnoliopsida; order Asterales; family Asteraceae; genus Lactuca; species Lactuca serriola. Next base: position 219,955,835 of record NC_136416.1, read on the forward strand.
GGCAACAACCTTATACCCACCTTATAGACTGGCTTCGTGAATGAGGCCTACTAACGGTAGAACGACTTATTCTTATACATATATATATAATAATTAACCATTAATGTTATAAATAGTATAAGGGTTGAATTTTAACTATTAAAACTCTAAGGGTTGGAATTAAAGTTTATTAAAGTGTGTGAAACTTTACAAATTCCAAAACTTGAGGACAAGTTTTGTAACTATCCAAAACTTTTCATTTCATAACTTATGAATTAAAGGTTCATAAAAATGAAGACTCTTCACTTTCATGTAACTTATGTGTTTAAATGTGTGTGTTAAAGAAAGTGACCTTTGGATATCCATAACTTAAGGACAAATTATGGACTCCATTAAAACACATAAATGATCAACAATTAATTCTAAACAATTCAGCAAATAATTCCTATCATCTTCTAAATTCATAAGAACATGAACATGATCATCAAAATTTCAAGAATTATATGAACACATAAAAATCATGGAATTTTGATATATGCTATTGTAAATGGATTAGAACAACCATTACACCAACTAAAACAAGTTTTAAAACACCAAAACAGTTTAGGGTAATGTTTGTAGTCCATTTCCAGCAGCAAAAGTCGAAAATCTGCACTCTGTCACTCCTACTCGTCGAGTGCATGAACCTACTCGACGAGTAGGTTGAAGATACACATGGACTCGGCGAGCCCCCCCATGGACTCGGCGAGTTCATCAGGCAGACAGCAAGTTTTTCGACTTTTTCAACTATTTTGCATCAAGTATCAAACAAGCAAGCCTAGGCTCTGATACCACTGTTGGGTTTTGAGCAATCTAACACTTCCTAAGTGTGCATGCAACCCTAATAAACCTTGGATCTATGTTTGTCTAAATACATGAAAAATAATAATTTTCCAAGGTTTATAACCTATCTAACATGGCATGGGGAACATTTCAACATAAAATAGTTAGAAGAGATTACATACCTTTTTGATGAGTTTGGTTCTTAGGAGTTTGAGGGCCAAGCACCAATAGTGTGAATGCCTCAAATGGAATCACAAAACACCACAAACTCTTGGAAAACTTTGAGAGAGTATACACACTTGTATATTTTCGGCCACACACAAGCACACACACACACTAGTTCACAAGTTGCCATTTCATGCTCCATAAGCATGCTTATATAGTGTACATGGTTAGGGTGAAACCCTAATAACCCATGACTTTTCTTTTCCAAAGATCCATGGGTTAAAAGCTCCATGGATCATCCATGGACTTCCATATAAGCCTAGCCCATTAACAAATGAGTGTTAGCCCACACCATATAAAACCAATAGCCCATAATCTAATTAGTCTTCCTTTTAATCTCTAAATTAATTCATAATTAATTTAAGACTAATACTAATTAAATAACATAACTTCATATTAATATATTATAACTTATAATATATTAATAAACATATGTGTATAACTCTCAGAAAATTATCCATAAATAGTTTGGATGAGATGCAACCCAAATGCACCATGCCGGTCGGGTCAAGTATATACCAAATAAGTTATGGACTTAGACACCTTATCCAACACTAGTTCCATACAGACCCCACTTTCCAGGGAGGAGGAGATTAACCATTTTTTGCGCAAATCTCCAAAAAATTGATGATTCCCTCATCATGAATCTTACTAATCCAAACTCTATTTATGTTTCTGCCTTCCTTAACTTTAAAGGATATAAAAAATTTAGAGTACATTGTTTTGTAGACACAGGTGCATCTTTATGTCTTGCAAGCAAATTCATCATTCCGGATGAACTCTAGTAAAACGCTCCCAAAGAAATTAGTGCCACTATTGCAAATGGTGAAACCATAAAAATTAATAAAGTTTATAGAAATATTAATCTCGAAATTTCAGGAGAACATTTCAACGTTCCCACTATTTACCAACAAATTCTGGAATTGATATCATAATTAGTAACAACTTCTGTCAAGTCTATGGACCATTCATACAATGGATAGATAGAATTGCCTTTCATCTTAATAATGATATGGTAATTATAAAAAAGGTTACAGAGGCCTATAGCAAAGGAAAACCAGGTTTTCTTGAAACTCAAGAAAAAGGTTCTAAAGAAAAACAAATTCCAGGTACTAATATAACCCATGACGGGATTAATAAAGAAAGGATTATTTCTATTCAAACTACCAGGTTCAAACAGATCGAGGATCTTCTTGAAAAAGTTTGTTCTGAAAATCCTATTGATCCAAATAAAACCAAAGGATGGATGCAAGCTTCAATTAAGCTTATTGATCCCAAAACGGTTATTAGAGAAAAACCTATGGTTTACTCTCTACAAGATAGGGAAGAATTTTCCAAACAAATCAAGGAATTACTTGATATGAGACTAATTATAGAATCAAAATTCCCTCATGTGTCTCCTGCCTTTCTTGTCAATAAAGAAGCAGAGAAAAGAAGAGGAAAGAAGCGTATGGTTGTCAACTACAAAGCAATCAATGATGCAACTATTGGAGACTCACATAATCTTCCCAATATGCACGAACTCTTGACTCTTCTACGAGGAAAAAACATTTATTCAAGTTTCGACTACAAGTCAGGTTTCTGGCAAGTTCTACTTGATGAAGAATCGCAGCTTCTCACTGCCTTCACATGTCCTGATGGACTCTTTCAATGGAAAGTACTACCCTTTGGGCTTAAACAAGCTCCTAGTATTTTTCAAAGACACATGCAGAACGCTCTTCGAGGCCTTGAAGGTTTTTGCACTGTATACGTTGATGACATCATGATCTTCATCAAAAATGAACAAGAACACTATGTTCATGTCGCACAGGTTCTCAGAACTATTTTAAAATATGGAATAATACGTTCAAAAAAGAAAGCTCATTTTATCAAAAGAAAAATCAATTTTTTGGGTTTAGAAATAAATGAGGGTACTCATTGTCCTCAAAAGCATATTCTTGAACATTTACATGACTTTCCAAATGTTTTAGAAGACAAAAAGCAACTACAAAGATTTCTTGGTGTTTTAACTTATGCTGAAACATATATTGAAAAACTTGCAGCCATGAGAAAACCTTTACAGGCAAAATTAAAAAAAGATGTCATTTGGAATTGGTCAAGTGCTGATACAGACTACATCAAAAAGATAAAGAAAGTTTTAATCAATTTTCCAAAACTTTATCTTCCAAACATTGAAGACAGTTTAATTATTGAAACTGATGCTTCTGATGAATTTTGGGGAGGTGTTTTAAAAGCTAAAAACCTCAAAAACGAAGAACAAATTTGCAGGTACACCTCTGGCAGTTTCAAAGCAGCTGAGAAAAACTACCATAGCAATGAAAAAGAATTACTCGCTGTAAAAAGAGTTATTACAAAATTCTCTGTATATTTAACACCAGTAAAATTCCTGGTTCGTACAGATAATAAAATTTTTACTTATTTCCTCCGAACTAAGATTGCAGGAGATAACAAATTAGGTCGGCTAATACGTTGGCAAGAGTGGTTTTCACGATATACTTTCACTGTTGAACATCTCGTAAGAAACAAAAACGTACTGGAAGACTGCCTCACCCGTGACTTCATGTATACCTTACATCATCCATGATCTCACTCGCTCCTCTCGAGCCCTATAAAAGGATATGCTCCTCATGACTTATTTCCTTACAAAAAATTCACCTACAAAAAAGAGATGGGGAGATTAGAGAGAAAATTAAACAAAAATTGAGTTTACAAAAATGGAAGACCTCAACATTTTGAGGATAAAGAAACAAATGCTCCTCATAGAGCTATCTGCAATTGATCAGAAAATCAACTTGTATGAACAAGTAACAACGGTCACCAATGTACCGGAAAGCGAAAGCTCAAAAACAAAGGCTATTCCAGTGCAAACGGCACCTGGTAAAGAAACAACAAATCCGTTAAAAGTTGATGCTTTGCTAAAAAGCATAATAAAGGAGACAGCTACTCCTCTTCCTAATGGAAAAACTAGCTTATCGGTTGATTCCAATCCTTGTACTGAAGGAATCAGTAAAATGACAACTTTGTCGCCCACTAACAAATATGTGCAGGAGTTTACACCAGATTACAAAAAAGCTCTTAATAAAGAAGCTGAAAGATTTTATGTAATCTACAAAGGACCCCATGCCAGTGTTCATACTGACTGGGGAATTACAGAAACCTTCTGTAAAGTTGATAAAGTTACTTGCAAAAAATTCAGAAATGAAGCATCTGCAAGATTAAGCCTTGCCACTTATCAAGACGATACAACCAAGACTAACCAACCACTTCTTCGACCAAAAATTCAAAAAGTAAAAGAAGCCCACAGAGACCAAAGGTTTGACGTTCCAAATGACGTTCAACAAATGGTTAACTATCCTGAAATCTCTTTTGAGGATTTCAGAACAATCTGGAAGAAAGCAAGAGCTGCATGCCCAGAAGACCTTGTTCATGAAAAGTTTTTCACTACGGACAAGAAAACAAAAAGTCTGTTCAACTTCCTCGAAGGAGCAGATGTAAAATTAGTCTACCAAGCCTTACAAGCTGGACTAATCGACAATATCTACCCAAGTTGCAACCTTCAAGAACTCAAATTCTTCCCAAACAGCATGGTAGAATCCATTAAGAACTTTCGAAAGAAAGTAATTAAAGCAAAAGATAATCCGATCTACATCAGATGCATCTCTTCACTCCCAGAATGGATTCAAGAATCAACTCTTTCTCCATACCACTTTTTGGAAATTGGTCTTTCTAAAGCCAATAGAGAAATTGAACAATCTTAACCAATGGAAGATAAAGATCTACATTTCGCAGAAATTCTTCATCCCAATCGCATCAATGGTTTAAGAAGAATATCAGATAAAATCATTGAGATTATCTCTGGTTCAAAAAAGAAGATTAATTATATCGACTCCCATTGTATAATTACAAGCTGGAGTTACAACAACACCAGCCAAGAAGATCTTCGTCAAGCCTCCAAGTTTGGCGAAAAATTCATGGCCTCCAAGTTCGGCAGAAGTGTTGGCGTGTAGCATTGGATACTTCCATGCTATTTTTCATGAATTTTTCGCCAAACTTGGAGGCTTGACGAAGATCTTCTTGGCTGGTGTTGTTGTAACTCCTGCTTGTAATTATACAATGCGAGTCAGTATAATTAATCTTCTTTTTTGAACCAGAGATAATCTCAATGATTTTATCTGATATTCTTCTTAAACCATTGATGCGATGGGGATGAAGAATTTCGGTGAAAGGTAGATCTTTATCTTCCATTGGTTGAGATTGTTCAATTTCTCTATTGGCTTTAGAAAGACCAATTTCCTGAAAGTGGTATGGAGAAAGAGTTGATTCTTGAATCCATTCTGGGAGTGAAGAGATGCATCTGATGTAGATCGGATTATCTTTTGCTTTAAGTACTTTCTTTCGAAAGTTCTTAATGGATTCTACCATGCTGCTTGGGAAGAATTTGTGTTCTTGAAGGTTGCAACTTGGGTAGATATTGTCGATTAGTCCAGCTTGAAAGGCTTGGTAGACTAATTTTGCATCTGCTCCTTCGAGGAAGTTGAACAGACTTTTTGTTTTCTTGTCTGTAGTGAAAAACTTTTCATGAACAAGGTCTTCTGGGCATGCAGCTCTTGCTTTCTTCCAGATTGTTCTGAAATCTTCAAAAGAGATTTCAGGATAGTTAACCATTTGTTGAATGTCAAACCTTTGGTCTCTGTGGGCTTCTTTGACTTTTTGAATTTTTGGTCGAAGAAGTGGTTGGTTAGTCTTGCTTGTATCGTCTTGATAAGTGGCAAGGATTAATCTTGCAGATGCTTCATTTCTGAATTTTTTGCAAGTAACTTTATCAACTTTACAGAAGGTTTCTGTAATTCCCCAGTCAGTATGAACACCGGCATGGGGTCCTTTGTAGATTAGATAAAATCTTTCAGCTTCTTTGTTAAGAGCTCTTTTGTAATCTGGTGTAAACTCCTGCACATATTTGTTAGCGGGCGACAAAGTTGTCATTTTACTGATTCCTTCAGTACAAGGATTGGGATCAACCAATAAGCTAGTTTTTTCCATTAGGAAGAGGAGTAGCTGTCTCCTTTATTATGCTTTTTAGCAAAGCATCAGCTTTCAACGGATTTGTTGATTCTTTACCAGGTGTCGTTTGCACTAGAATAGCCTTTGTTTTTGAGCTTTCGCTTTCCGGTACATTGGTGACCGTTGTTACTTGTTCATACAAGTTGATTTTCTGCTCAATTGCAGATAGCTCTATGAGGAGCATTTGTTTCTTTATCCTCAAAATGTTGAGGTCTTCCATTTTTGTAAACTCAATTTTTGTTTACTTTTCTCTCTAATCTCCCCATCTCTTTTTTGTAGGTGAAGTTTTTGTGAGGAAATATGTCATGAGGATCATATCCTTTTATAGGGCTCGAGAGAAGCGAGTGAGATCATGGATGATGTAAGGCATACCTGAAGTCACGGGTGAGGCAGTCTGCCAGTACGTTTTTGTTTCCTGCGAGATGTTCAACAGTGAAAGTATATTGTGAAAACCACTCTTGCCAACGTTTTAGCCGACCTAATTTGTTATCTCCTGCAATCTTAGTTCGGAGGAAAGAAGTAAACTTTTTATTATCTGTACGAACCAGGAATTTTACTGGTGTTAAATATACAGAGAATTTTGTAATAAATCTTTTTACAGCGAGTAATTCTTTTTCATTGCTATGGTAGTTTTTCTCAGCTGCTTTGAAACTGCCAGAGGTGTACCTGCAAATTTGTTCTTCGTTTTTGGGGTTTTTAGCTTTTAAAACACCTCCCCAAAATTCATCAGAAGCATCAGTTTCAATAATTAAACTGTCTTCAATGTTTGGAAGATAAAGTTTTGGAAAATTGATTAAAACTTTCTTTATATTTTTGATGTAGTCTGTATCAACACTTGACCAATTATAAATGACATCTTTTTTTAATTTTGCCTATAAAGGTTTTCTCATTGCTGCAAGTTTTTCAATATATGTTTCAGCATAAGTTAAAACACCAAGAAATCTTTGTAGTTGCTTTTTCTCTTCTAAAACATTTTGAAAGTCATGTAAATGTTCAAGAATATGCTTTTGAGGACAATGAGTACCCTCATTTATTTCAAAACCCAAAAAATTGATTTTTGTTTTGAAAAGATGAGCTTTCTTTTTTGAAAGTATTATTCCATATTTTAAAATAGTTCTGAGAACCTGTGCGACATGAACATAGTGTTCTTGTTCATTTTTGATGAAGATCATGATGTCATCAACGTATACAGTGCAGAAACCTTCAAGGCCTCGAAGAGCGTTCTGCATGTGTGTTTGAAAAATACTAGGAGCTTGTTTATGCCTAAAGGGTAGTACTTTCCATTGAAAGAGTCCATCAGGACATGTGAAGGCAGTGAGAAGCTACGATTCTTCATCAAGTAGAACTTGCCAGAAACCTGACTTGCAGTCGAAACTTGAATAAATGTTTTTTCCTCGTAGAAGAGTCAAGAGTTCGTGCATATTGGGAAGATTATGTGAGTCTCCAATAGTTGCATCATTGATTGCTTTGTAGTTGACAACCATGCGCTTCTTTCCTCTTCTTTTCTCTGCTTCTTTATTGACAAGAAAGGCAGGAGACATATGAGGGAATTTTGATTCTATAATTGGTCTCATATCAAGTAATTCCTTGATTTGTTTGGAAAATTCTTCCCTATCTTGTAGAGAGTAAACCGTAGGTTTTTCTCTAATAACCGTTTTGGGATCAATAAGCTTAATTGAAGCTTGCATCCATCCTTTGGTTTTATTTGGATCAATAGGATTTTCAGAACAAACTTTTTCAAGAAGATCCTTGATCTGTTTGAACCTGGTAGTTTGAATAGAAATAATCCTTTCTTTATTAATCCCGTCATGGGTTATATTAGTACCTGGAATTTGTTTTTCTTTAGAACCTTTTTCTTGAGTTTCAAGAAAACCTGGTTTTCCTTTGCTATAGGCCTCTTTAACCTTTTTTATAATTACCATATCATTATTAAGATGAAAGGCAATTCTATCTATCCATTGTATGAATGGTCCATAGACTTGACAGAAGTTGTTACCAATTATGATATCAACTCCTGAATTTGTTGGTAAATAGTGGAACGTTGAAATGTTCTCCTAAAATTTCGAGATTAATATTTCTACAAACTTTATTAATTTTTATGGTTTCACCATTTGCAATAGTGGCACTAATTTCTTTGGGAGCGTTTTACTAGAGTTCTTCCGGAATGATGAATTTGCTTGCAAGACATAAAGATGCACCTATGTCTACAAAACAATGTACTCTAAATTTTTTATATCCTTTAAAGTTAAGGAAGGCAGAAACATAAATAGAGTTTGGATTAGTAAGATTCATGATAAGGGAATCATCAATTTTCTGGAGGTTTGCGCAAAAATGGTTAATCTCCTCCTCCCTGTAAAGTGGGGTCTGTATGGGACTAGTCTGAGTCATCCGTTATTGATTCGTATTCTTCAGTGTCTGATGAAGATTTTGTCTCAACATGATATATAAAAACATTTTGTATACCATCATACTCTTCTTCAAGAGCTTCATAGCCTCCATTGTTAGCGGTTTGTAAAACCTTGACTTTGTCAGGGTATTTTTTTCTATTTGGACATTCATTGGCGTAGTGTCCTTGTTCATTGCAGATCCAACACCTACATTTTTTCTTTCTTTGCGGACAGGAAGTAGTCTTCTTAGGTGTTTCTTTTGAAGGTTTTTTGAAGTATTTTCCTGGTGAAAATTTTCTTCTTTTCTTTTTCCAAAAGATTTATATTTCTTTTTGTTTTTATACTTTTTCTTAGTATAATTTTTCTTTCCAATATCAAAATTTTTGAAATCAGAGAGAATGCTACAACAATCTTTGCTTATTGTTTTAAGCTTTTTTTGTTTATATCTGTCTTGCAGATTCTATCAATTTCTTCTTTTGCAATTTTTGTTGCATAAGAAAGACTGGTTTGCTGGATTTCTCCAGTAGCTTCTTTTTTCCATCTATCGGTACAGGTTTCTCCAATAATTGGAATTTTCATGAGATAAGCAGATATCCATTGAGCATATTCACTTCTCTGTGGAATATCATACAGATATGATTCATACATACATGTGCAGTTGTCGAGAAGACTAATATCATGTAATTGGAGTTTTGTCATTGAAACTCTTATTATGTCAACTTTCTTATTAATGGTGAAGTCTTTATTAAAAATATAATCAAGACCTAAGAAAGTAGTGTATATTACATTTTTGAGATTATCAAAAAGATCTTAACCATGCAATTCTTCATTCCAATTATTTTTTCTTAGGAATTTTTGCACAATTCCATCAGTTTTGTGTTCTAAGAGTAGTAGAATATTTTTTGCTTTTTCAAATTCATCTGGGTTTGTCTGTAAGATTAGTGAAATCTCAGTAACCCATTTTTCTACAACTCTTTCTCTGAGTTTTAGATCTTGGATACAATCAATATTGAGTATATTGATCGTATTGGGTCCTTGACCACTATTTGGAATACCATTGTGGACAGGAATTTGGAACTCACATTTCTTTTTATTGCCTCTTCTTGTGGCTGTATAAGAAGATTCTGCTTCATCATCTTCCATATCCGAATATTCGAACTTAACAGTCTTTGTATTTGTTTTAAAATTATCTTCTTGTTCTGATTCAATGTCAGGTTCATTTATTTTAGTCATTCTAAAATATTGATCAAATAGTTTGGGTTCTTTTTTATACAATTCTTCACATTCTTCAGTTTCTAAAGATAAAAGCCGAATAAGCTTTTGGTCAGCTTTATCATAATCTTCATATTGAAGGTTAAAGAAATATTTCTCGAGTTGCTCAGAGATTGTTTCTTTCATTTTTATTCTTTCCTGAAAATGTCAATTTTCTAGGAATCTTTTGAGCTTCCTAAGTCAGGGTTTCCAACACTAGGATTGGGAGGTGAGTATTTCTTAAGACCTGAATATTTTCCAGGCTTGGTTTTTTGTTCTATGATGGAGATATTCTTGATGTGCTCAAGAATGTCTTTATTACATGGGCAAGAGTTAATCTTTTCAGATAACTCCTTAGTAATGTCTGCAATAATTTTTGCAGATGCTACTTCCAACTGGGTAATGGTTACGTATTTATTGACTGTTAAGTCCATGTTTATAATCAGCCCATCTATTTTTTCATTAAGGAGGTTGATTGATCTATTGAGCTCAGGTATCGAGGTGGTTGATCTATTGAGCTCGGGTATCGAGGTCATCCTATTAGCTGTTTTAACTGATCATGTATATTAGTGATCTTAAGGTTGGTTTCCTTAAGAGTGCCCCCAATATTTGTGTTTTTGGCGACTTCTTCAACAAATTGGTTGTTTTTTAAAGAGTTTTCTAAAAGGATGAAATGTCTGTCAATAGATTGGGTTAACCTGATAGTTAATTTATTTTGTCTTTCAATAACTTCGAAGAATTTTTCAAAATCATTTTTATCAAGATTTTATTTTAACCATAAAGGCTAAATCGTTTTTAAATTGGTTAAAAGGTATTTTATTTTTTGAAATATCTATAGAAATATCTTTTGAAATACCAAGATATTGGCTTATTTTCGAAGTTTTTAAGAGACATCTTGCAATGATCTGGTTGAGATTATTGCAATGATTTACAATTGTTTGAATACCAGCTTTTCCAGAAGTAGAGAAAACGTATTCTTTCTTTTCAGTATTATCGTCAAGAGTTTTAATTTTGACTGTTTTACCTTTTTTTTTATAGAAATGAGGAAAATCAATTTTATTACTCATTTATAATGTCAGTGATTTGTTTGATATTCTGGCGTAGACTATCAATTTTTAAAGACATGTGTCTTATTAAGTTATTATCTTTTCTCTGCGAGCTTTCTCCTATGTGGAGTGAATCCATAGAAATTCTTGGTATAAGAGTTTCTCCTAGAGCTTTTTTTATTTCTAGCTATATTTAAAACCCAAGAGTTTTCTTGAGGATTTATGTCGCAGAATTGTTTATCTTTGACATGGCCTATTTTTGAAAAGACATCATCAAGTTCGATGTACTCGTCTTTCTTATAGTCTATGCGATGGTGACTGTTGGTCAGGGCATATCCTATGAGATATGTTATGGTGAATGGTTTATCACCTGGACTCATAAGGTCACTTCTTTCAAAGTGATGTATAAAAGATAAGGTTTTATCTATATTTGCAGATTTTAAATCCAGAGCAAACTTTGGATAGACTGAAAACATAAACTTTTGGTAAGCAAGGTTTCCCTTTGCAGCACCTAAGATGCAGTCCTGTCTGTCAGTAATTCTATTGTCAAATAAGGCCATTTTTATGGGGGAATTTATTCCTACTTGGAATTGGGATTTTATCAAAAATTTTACAGCTCCGATATGGACCATTCTAATTTTTGATCTAATCTCAACTGGAATACTTTTTAAGTTATTGTTTATTTGTTCCTTAGTTAAAAGGGGTAGAAAGACAGCTCCAATTGTATCTTTTATGTCTACGGACATTTATTTAGTACTAACAAAGTAAAAGATTTCATTTATCCTTTTAAGAGGATTTAGAATACTAAGTTTAGAAGGAACATTTTTGAAAACGTTTTCTTTCTTTATTTTTAAATCTATTTTCTTAACTCGTGAGAGAAGGTCTTGTTTTATTAAAAGATTTGCATGAAAGTCGTCTTCATCTTCAGCATAAGTTAAGATTTGTTTTTCTTCTGAATTATTTTCTTTAGAGTTGTTGAAAATTTCTTTATTCATTTTAAGAATTGTTAACAAGTTAAAATCCTTTTTCTGAGTTCTGAAACTAAGTTTTTATTTCTATCAAGCTGTTCATGATGTACTTTTTGCTTATGCAGGAGATACTTACGTATACTAACCATGTTTGGTATATATTCGTGAGTATGTTTATTTTGTGCTTGTAGAATTCTGAAATTTATATGCACTAAGTCTTTTTTATTACTGAAAAGTATTTCTTTATGTTGAGAAATTTCAATCTCTTTATTATGAATTCTTTCAAAAATTACACTGTAAAGTGTTTTATTATAATGTAATGCCATATTACACTATAAAGTGTTTTATTATAATGTAATGCCATATTATCAAGGTTCTGATACCAGTTTGGGTGTGTGGATGTGTACGGAATTTTTTTTATTTAACAAAGAAGGGAATAAATATAAAAATTGTGAAAAGAAGACTCTTGTATCAATAAATGTGTGATTGTAATGTAGTGAGTGTTATACTTACATAGATAGAAACTATTCAAGCCAGCCTGTGTCGTTCTTTGGTCTGCGTGGTTGCTTTCCCTGTTGGCATCGTGCCTATGGAACTGTTAATCATCGTCGACCTGGCACTCTGTCACTTAAGAGTTTCATTACTCTAATTTGTATGAACACTCAAAAATAACAAAACAAAGATTTATTGATAAAAGAGTTCCCAAAAAGGGAAAACTCTTACAATATTTTACATTTTCTCCCTTCTAAGGGAGGAATTACTCACTAGACATTGAACTGAAAATATTTACTAGATATAGAGTGTTTTTTCTTGCACTCATTATTGCGATGTCTCTAAAACAAAAACTAACTCTCAATTTATAGATACATTGAGAGGGTCTGATCTTTGCCTATTATGTCAGGCATGACGTTTTTATCCACTAAAGATTACATTATTGTGGACAGCTGGAAAGCTTCTAATAATGAAGAAAGGCATTATTATTTTGAGTGGCGGGGGCCATTTGACACGTGAAGCATCTTTCTTCAAGATGATGACGATTTTTCATCTTCAGAGGGGGGTCCCTCCTTTGTCTCCGAATCTTTGCTTTCGCAAAAGTGACAAAGATGTTCTTCGAAAAGTTGTTATGCATGTCGGCAGAAGTGTTGGCGTGTAGCATTGGATACTTCCATGCTATTGTTCATGAATTTTTCGCCAAACTTGGAGGCTTGACGAAGATCTTCTTGGCTGGTGTTGTTGTAACTCCAACTTGTAATTATACAATGCGAGTCGGTATAATTAATCTTCTTTTTTGAACTAGAGATAATCTCAATGATTTTATCTGATATTCTTCTTAAACCATTGGTGTGATCGGGATGAAAAATTTCTATGAAAGTTAGATCTTTATCTTTTAGATAGAGAGTGTTTTTTCTTGCACTCGTTATTGCGATGTCTCTAAAACAAAACATAACTCTCAATTTATAGATACATTGAAAGGGTCTGATCTTTGCCTATTATGTCAGGCGTGACGTTTTTATCCACTAAAGATTACATTATTGTGGACAGCTGGAAAGCTTCTAATAATGAAGAAAGACATTATTATTTTGAGTGGCGGGGGCCATTTGACACGTGAAGCATCTTTCTTTAAGATGATGACGATTTGTCATCTTCAGAGGGGGGGTCCCTCCTTTGTCTCCGAATCTTTTCTTTCGCAAAAGTGACAAAGATGTTCTTCGAAACATTGTTCTGCATGTCGGCAGAAGTGTTGGCGTGTAGCATTGGATACTTCCATGCTATTGTTCATGAATTTTTTGCCAAACTTGGAGGCTTGACGAAGATCTTCTTGGCTGGTGTTGTTGTAACTCCAGCTTGTAATTATACAATGGAAGTCGATATAATTAATCTTCTTTTTTGAACCATAGATAATCTCAATGATTTTATCTGATATTCTTCATAAACCATTGATGCGATTGGGATGAAGAATTTCTGCGAAATGTAGATCTTTATCTTCCATTGGTTAAGATTGTTCAATTTCTCTATTGGCTTTAGAAAGACCAATTTCCAAAAAGTGGTATGGAGAAAGAGTTGATTCTTGAATCCATTCTGGGAGTGAAGAGATGCATCTGATGTAGATCGGATTATCTTTTGCTTTAATTACTTTCTTTCGAAAGTTCTTAATGGATTCTACCATGCTGTTTGGGAAGAATTTGAGTTCTTGAAGGTTGCAACTTGGGTAGATATTGTCGATTAGTCCATCTTGTAAGGCTTGGTAGACTAATTTTGCATCTGCTCCTTCGAGGAAGTTGAACATATTTTTTGTTTTCTTGTCCGTAGTGAAAAACTTTTCATGAACAAGGTCTTCTGGGCATGCAGCTCTTGCTTTCTTCCAGATTGTTCTGAAATCTTCAAAAGAGATTTCAGGTAAGTTAACCATTTGTTGAACGTCATTTGGAACGTCAAACCTTTGGTCTCTGTGGGCTTCTTTGACTTTTTGAATTTTTGGTCGAAGAAGTGGTTGGTTAGTCTTGCTTGTATCGTCTTGATAAGTGGCAAGGCTTAATCTTGCAGATGCTTCATTTCTGAATTTTTTGCAAGTAACTTTATCAACTTTACAGAAGGTTTCTGTAATTCCCCAGTTGGTATGAACACTGGCATGGGGTCCTTTGTAGATTACATAAAATCTTTCAGCTTCTTTGTTAAGAGCTTTTTTGTAATCTGGTGTAAACTCCTGCACAGATTTGTTAGTGGGTGACAAAGTTGTCATTTTACTGATTCCTTCAGTACAAGGATTGGGATCAACCAATAAGCTAGTTTTTCCATTAGGAAGAGGAGTAGTTGTCTCCTTTATTATGCTTTTTAGCAAAGCATAAGCTTTCAAGGGATTTGTTGATTCTTTACCAGGTGCCGTTTGCACTAGAATAGCCTTTGTTTTTGAGCTTTCGCTTTCCGGTACATTGGTGACCGTTGTTACTTGTTCATACAAGTTGATTTTCTGCTCAATTGCAAATAGCTCTATGAGGAGAATTTGCTTCTTTATCCTCAAAATGTTGAGGTCTTCCATTTTTGTAAACTCAATTTTTGTTTACTTTTCTCTCTAATCTCCCGCTCTCTTTTTTGTAGGTGAAGTTTTTGTGACGAAATATGTCATGAGGATCATATCCTTTTATAGGGCTCGAGAGGAGCGATTGAGATCATGGATGATGTAAGGTATACCTGAAGTCACGGGTGAGGCAGTCTGCCAGTACGTTTTTGTTTCCTGCGAGATGTTCAACAGTGAAAGTATATCGTGAAAACCACTCTTGCCAACGTATTAGCCGGCCTAATTTGTTATCTCCTGCAATCTTAGTTCGGAGGAAATAAGTAAAATTTTTATTATCTGTACGAACCAGGAATTTTACTGGTGTTAAATATACAGAGAATGTAATAACTCTTTTTACAGCGAGTAATTCTTTTTCATTGCTATGGTAGTTTTTCTCAGCTGCTTTGAAACTGCCAGAGGTGTACCTGCAAATTTGTTCTTCGTTTTTGGGGTTTTTAGCTTTTAAAACACCTCCCCAAAATTCATCAGAAGCATCAGTTTCAATAATTAAACTGTCTTCAATGTTTGGAAGATAAAGTTTTGGAAAATTGATTAAAACTTTCTTTATATTTTTGATGTAGTCTGTATCAACACTTGACCAATTCTAAATGACATCTTTTTTTAATTTTGCCTATAAAGGTTTTCTCATTGCTGCAAGTTTTTCAATATATGTTTCAGCATAAGTTAAAACACCAAGAAATCTTTGTAGTTGCTTTTTCTCTTCTAAAACATTTTGAAAGTCATGTAAATGTTCAAGAATATGCTTTTGAGGACAATGAGTACCCTCATTTATTTCAAAACCCAAAAAATTGATTTTTGTTTTGAAAAGATGAGCTTTCTTTTTTGAAAGTATTATTCCATATTTTAAAATAGTTCTGAGAACCTGTGCGACATGAACATAGTGTTCTTGTTCATTTTTGATGAAGATCATGATGTCATCAACGTATACAGTGCAAAAACCTTCAAGGCCTCGAAGAGCGTTCTGCATGTGTCTTTGAAAAATACTAGGAGCTTGTTTAAGCCCAAAGGGTAGTACTTTCCATTGAAAGAGTCCATCAGGACATGTGAAGGCAGTGAGAAGCTGCGATTCTTCATCAAGTAGAACTTGCCAGAAACCTGACTTGTAGTCGAAACTTGAATAAATGTTTTTTCCTCGTAGAAGAGTCAAGAGTTCGTGCATATTGGGAAGATTATGTGAGTCTCCAATAGTTGCATCATTGATTGCTTTGTAGTTGACAACCATACGCTTCTTTCCTCTTCTTTTCTCTGCTTCTTTATTGACAAGAAAGGCAGGAGACACATGAGGGAATTTTGATTCTATAATTAGTCTCATATCAAGTAATTCCTTGATTTGTTTGGAAAATTCTTCCCTATCTTGTAGAGAGTAAACCATAGGTTTTTCTCTAATAACCGTTTTGGGATCAATAAGCTTAATTGAAGCTTGCATCCATCCTTTGGTTTTATTTGGATCAATAGGATTTTCAGAACAAACTTTTTCAAGAAGATCCTCGATCTGTTTGAACCTGGTAGTTTGAATAGAAATAATCCTTTCTTTATTAATCCCGTCATGGGTTATATTAGTACCTGGAATTTGTTTTTCTTTAGAACCTTTTTCTTGAGTTTCAAGAAAACCTGGTTTTCCTTTGCTATAGGCCTCTGTAACCTTTTTTATAATTACCATATCATTATTAAGATGAAAGGCAATTCTATCTATCCATTGTATGAATGGTCCATAGACTTGACATAAGTTTTTACCAATTATGATATCAATTCCTGAATTTGTTGGTAAATAGTGGAACGTTGAAATGTTCTCCTGAAATTTCGAGATTAATATTTCTACAAACTTTATAATTTTTTATGGTTTCACCATTTGCAATAGTGGCACTAATTTCTTTGGGAGCGTTTTCCCAGAGTTCATCCGGAATGATGAAGTTGCTTGCAAGACATAAAGATGCACCTGTGTCTACAAAACAATGTACTCTAAATTTTTTATATCCTTTAAAGTTAAGGAAGGCAGAAACATAAATAAAGTTTGGATTAGTAAGATTCATGATAAGGGAATCATCAATTTTCTGGAGGTTTGCGCAAAAATGGTTAATCTCCTCCTCCCTGGAAAGTGGGGTCTGTATGGGACTAGTCTGAGTCATCCGTTGTTGATTCGTATTCTTCAGTGTCTGATGAAGATTTTGTCTTAACATGATATATAAAAACATGTTGTATACCATCATACTCTTCTTCAAGAGCTTCATAGCCTCCATTGTTAGCGGTTTGTAAAACCTTGACTTTGTCAGGGTATTTTTTTCGATTTGGACATTCATCGGCGTAGTGTCCTTGTTCATTGCAGATCCAACACCTACATTTTTTTCTTCTTGCGGACAGGAAGTAGTCTTCTTAGGTGTTTCTTTTGAAGGTTTTTTGAAGTATTTTCCTGGTGAAATTTTTCTTCTTTTCTTTTTCCAAAAAGATTTGTATTTCTTTTTGTTTTTATACTTTTTCTTAGTATAATTTTTCGTTCCAATATCAAATTTTTTGAAATCAGAGAGAATGCTACAACAATCTTTGCTTATTGTTTTAAGCTTTTTTTGTTTATATCTGTCTTGCAGATTCTATCAATTTCTTCTTTTGCAATTTTTGTTGCATAAGAAAGACTGGTTTGCTGGATTTCTCCAGTAGCTTCTATTTTCCATCTGTCGGTACAGGTTTCTCCAATAATTGGAATTTTCATGAGATAAGCAGATATCCATTGAGCATATTCAATTCTCTGTGGAATATCATACAGATATGATTCATACATACATGTGTATTTGTCGAGAAGACTAATATCATGTAATTGGAGTTTTGTCATTGAAACTCTTGCTATGTCAACTTTATTATTAATGGTGAAGTCTTTATTAAAAATATAATCAAGACCTAAGAAAGTAGTGTATATTACATTTTTTAGATTATCAAAAAGATCTTAACCATGCAATTCTTCATTCCAATTATTTTTTCTTCGGAATTTTTGCACAATTCCATCAGTTTTGTGTTCTAAGAGTAGTAGAATACTTTTTGCTTTTTCAAATTCATCTGGGTTTGTCTGTAAGATTAGTGAAATCTCAGTAACCCATTTTTCTACAACTCTTTCTCTGAGTTTTAGATCTTGGATACAATCAATATTGAGTACATTGATCGTATTGGGTCCTCGACCACTATTTGGAATACCATTGTGGACAGGAATTTGGAACTCACATTTCTTTTTATTGCCTCTTCTTGTGGCTGTATAAGAAGATTCTGCTTCATCATCTTCCATATCCGAATATTCGAACTTAACAGTCTTTGTATTTGTTTTAAAATTATCTTCTTGTTCTGATTCAATGTCAGGTTCATTTATTTTAGTCATTCTAAAATATTGATCAAATAGTTTGGGTTCTTTTTTATACAATTCTTCACATTCTTCAGTTTCTAAAGATAAAAGCCGAATAAGCTTTTGGTCAGCTTTATCATAATCTTCATATTGAAGGTTAAAGAAATATTTCTCGAGTTGCTCAGAGATTGTTTCTTTCATTTTTATTCTTTCCTGAAAATGTCAATTTTCTGGGAATCTTTTGAGTTTCCTAAGTCAGGGTTTCCAACACTAGGATTGGGAGGTGAGTATTTCTTAAGCCCTGAATTTTTTCAAGGCTTGGTTTTTTGTTCTATGATGGAGATATTCTTGATGTGCTCAAGAATGTCTTTATTACATGGGCAAGAGTTAATCTTTTCAGATAACTCGTTAGTAATGTCTGCAATAATTTTTGCAGATGCTACTTCCAACTGGGTAATGGTTATGTATTTATTGACTGTTAAGTCCAAGTTTATAATCAGCCCATCTATTTTTTCATTAAGGAGGTTGATTGATCTATTGAGCTCAGGTATCGAGGTGGTTGATCTATTGAGCTCGGGTATCGAGGTCATCCTATTAGCTGTTTTAACTGATCATGTATATTAGTGATCTTAAGGTTGGTTTCCTTAAGAGTGCCCCCAATATTTGTGTTTTTGGCGACTTCTTCAACAAATTGGTTGTTTTTTAAAGAGTTTTCTAAAAGAATGGAATGTCTGTCAATAGATTGGGTTAACCTGATAGTTAATTTATTTTGTCTTTCAATAACTTCGAAGAAATTTTCAAAATCATTTTTATCAAGATTTTATTTTAACCATAAAGGCTAAATCGTTTTTAAATTGGTTAAAAGGTATTTTATTTTTTGAAATATCTATAGAAATATCTTTTGAAATACCAAGATATTGGCTTATTTTCGAAGTTTTTAAGAGACATCTTGCAATGATCTGGTTGAGATTATTGCAATGATTTACAATTGTTTGAATACCAGCTTTTCCAGAAGTAGAGAAAACGTATTCTTTCTTTTCAGTATTATCGTCAAGAGTTTTAATTTTGACTGTTTTACCTTTTTTTTATAGAAATGAGGAAAATCAATTTTATTACTCATTTATAATGTCAGTGATTTGTTTGATATTCTGGCGTAGACTATCAATTTTTAAAGACATGTGTCTTATTAAGTTATTATCTTTTCTCTGCGAGCTTTCTCCTATGTGGAGTGAATCCATAGAAATTCTTGGTCTAAGAGTTTCTCCTAGAGCTTTTTTATTTCTAGCTATATTTAAAACCCAAGAGTTTTCTTGAGGATTTATGTCGCAGAATTGTTTATCTTTGACATGGCCTATTTCTGAAAAGACATCATCAAGTTCGATGTACTCGTCTTTCTTATAGTCTATGCTATGGTGACTGTTGGTCAGGGCATATCCTATGAGATATGTTATGGTGAATGGTTTATCACCTGGACTCATAAGGTCACTTCTTTCAAAGTGATGTATAAAAGATAAAGTTTTATCTATATTTGCAGATTTTAAATCCAGAGCAAACTTTGGATAGACTGAAAACATAAACTTTTGGTAAGCAAGGTTTCTCTTTGCAGCACCTAAGATGCAGTCCTGTCTGTCAGTAATTCTGTTGTCAATTAAGGCCATTTTTATGGGGGAATTTATTCCTGCTTGGAATTAGGATTTTATCAAAAATTTTACAGCTCCGATATGGACCATTCTAATTTTTGATCTAATCTCAACTGGAATACTTTTTAAGTTATTGTTTATTTGCTCCTTAGTTAAAAGGGGTAGAAAAACAGCTCCTATTGTATCTTTTATGTCTACGGACATTTCTTTAGTACTAACAAAGTAAAAGATTTCATTTTCCATTTTAAGAGGATTTAGAATACTAAGTTTAGAAGGAACATTTTTGAAAATGTTTTCTTTCTTTATTTTAAAATCTATTTTCTTAACTCGAGAGAGAAGGTCCTGTTTTATTAAAAGTATTAACAGTATTAAAAGGTCTTGACCGGTGGAGGGTCGTTAGCCGAACGGGTAGGACAAGGACTATAATTCTCCCTTCATTAAAAGTATTAATGTTAAATATAAAGTAACTAAATGTTTTCCCAATCTTAGTTACTTTAGGAAAATGTGAATAAGGTGCTAATCCATGAAATTACACTTTGCACTTTGTTTAAGTCGGTTAGTGGAGTGTGTGTGGTTAACCGGCACACTAACTCGTATTTAACAAGGTAGGAAAAGGGTAACTTAATATTTATCATAGTATCGATGGAGTGTGTGTGGTTAAACGACACATCGATTGAGGGGTAAGTATTAAGGGTACCAAGTATATTTGCATGGTTATTCACACCTTGTTTTGTGATCCTCGGCATCCCAGTCACAAAACCTGAAGGGCACACTCGAGATTGAAACATGCCATTGAACAGTTCAATGAATCTCAAAAGATCTAGGAGTTTCAAATCCAGTTAAAAACCTAATAATTATTTTGTTTTTCATGGTGGAAATTAGTGAATCGTCATTCACCTACCTTCAAATATTTTATAGCTTGGATTACGACATCCCTCTTCTGAGTTATAAAATATTGTGTTGGGTCCTAGCCTTAATATTTCATATTGGGTGTTAAATTAAGGACTTTAGATCAACTATCTTGAATATCTCCCAAAAGATGTCTAGTTCAGACATCTATGATCTTCCCAAATCTCTTGGAACTTCACTTTCTCCACCTCCTCCAATTATTCTCCCTAACCCACAAGTTCAAGGTCACTCAAGCCCTATTGGCAAGGCAAGGTCTAGGTGTGATCACATCTTGGAGATGAAGTCACATATTGACAAGGTGGGAGAGTTGGGTGTCAAAGTCTTGAGAAAGTTGGATGTTCAATCACTTTCTAAGTCACATAGTGAGTTCCTTTGGGACCCCTATGAAACAGACTATGACAAGACCCTTAATGATCTTATATGATTCCATTAATAGCAAGAGTGGAAATATGAAATTGATTCTTTCATTTGTGGTAATGTCTAAATTTACCAAATAAAGAAAGATCCTCATCACCCAAGTTTCAATTGGACCGAAACTTGTAATCATGCAAGTTGTACAGCATCATGAATGAGAATTTTTCATTTTCGGAAAATTAAGATTAGTTCCTTGATCACACGTATATGTGAAGTCAAGTGATGGACTAAGGGATTGAGTACACATTCTTGTGCACTGGTCAAGTCCACCATAAAAGATCGATAAGATTATTCAACATCATTTACTAAAGCTCAGTAAATATGGTTACACTTACAAGCTTAAGTGTAATTCTAAGACATTGGAAAAGGTTCCAATGTATGGCAGAGCGAATAAGAAGAATCAAATTAGGCAGAAGGATAAAAGTTTCTCAAATCTGAAAAGATGGGAGAGTACTTTAGTATCATGTCATATGATCATCTTAACGATTTAGAGACCTTATCGCAATTCATTCCCTAAGTGCATTCTGATAGCTAAGAAGAGGAGCTATGAATTGTTGAAGTGGTCAAATCAAGAAGATGAGTCATACTTCGTTCCAAAACTAGTCTTAGGGTTATACTTCAAGACTGTAAGCTGAGTGAAATATCTTAAAGAAAGGTTTAAAACACTAGTCAAATGTAAGAGTAAAAGTTTTCTACTCTTGTACATTTGAAAGTTGTAAGTTGTGATGTTTTGGACAAAAACAAAGACCAACTAAAGCCAATTGTGTAAAGTGTTTATCTTGATAAAGAATCCAAACTATCTCTTGAATATTTGGCAAGTGAGCCTTATGTGTCAAGAGGATAGTGGGAGTCTTAAAGATCCTGAAAGGATAATCAAGAATAAAAACCTGTAAGTTTATCACTAGCACACGACTTGAGGTTTATAACCTATCATGTTGACATATTCTGTGCTCATTCCAGTTAAAGTTGGCTTTGCATATGAGTTCTTAGAGTTCTCAATTGGTTGCATGACAACTTGGATGCAGTTGCAGGCCCTTGAGCTGCCAGATGGCAAGAAATTAAGATTGAGTTCAGTCCATATGAGTTTGGATTTGTCATTATCCTTGTCTTGTGACTATGGTTTTGACAATTCACATGGATAAGAACACATACACCATTAAATCTAAGTGTTATAAGGTTTCTCTCCGATTCATGAAAATGATGGTGGGAAACACTTTCACTAAGTAGATTTTAACTAGATAGAAGTTGTGATATTTGCATTCTCAAAGTTGTTAGTGGAGCGTGTGTGGTTAACCGGCACACTAACCTGGACTTGTGAGAAGTGACAAAGGTCTAAACAATTGAGACCATGATTACGGCACCCCTTTTCATAGTTCTTAAATTGTTTAGACACACATGTGAGCTATCTAATGAAACGTGTATGATTTTGATAAAGTCTTATCAAAGCAATCTAGTATCAGAAAACTGAACTTTGGTAAGAAAGTCAATAAAGTATTGATTTCTAGAAGTCCAACTGCTTTCTGAGTACATGTCAAAGCTAGTGGGAGCATAAGTGTTATGCTAATAATCATCATGTTAGTGGGAGCATGATAATTATGATAAGTATTGCAAGTTAGCAATGTTAATTATAGAAAACAAAAGTTTCAATCCGTGAGGCTGCAGGGGTTGAAAAAGTTGTTTTGCTATAATTAAGGGAGAGGAAATTATACTTCATTTCAATTCTAAAAGCTTAGATTGAGATTTTAATCAAATTTAGTCAAGGATATATATATATATATATATATATATATATATATATATGTATTTCATGTTAGAATGGCTCAACATAAGGAAATTCTATATATGGGTTAATTATTTGCGTTCTAAAATTCGATTATGATTACGGCATCCCTTTTCATAATCTGAATTATGAGAACTTAGCAAATAGAAATGGAAATAATATAGCAAAAGACCGGTTTAGTCTTTATGTGAGACATCATGAATCGTGTCCCATATGCTTCGGATATAGGATCGATTACATGTGCTATATTCATCCTTTCTAAAATTTTCCAAATGCCTGGGGCATTAAGAAGGGAAATTGTCTAGAAATGGATATGACTAAAACGATTAAGCAATTGTCGAGGACAATCTAAGGTTTACCAAAGATTGGTTGCTCAGGGACAGTTGGAAGTATAGTGTTAATTGTTGGAAGGATCATATTGACATATTCTGAAAAGAGGCAACTCTTGTTCAAAAGTGATAGTCAAAAGGGGAATGTGGAAATGATCCCATTGGTGGAAGTTGTTCAATAAATATGTGTAAGATTAGGAAACTTAATGCAAGAAGGATGTTTCCAAGGAGTTGATCTCCTTTGGAATGCTCTGCAATGTTTGTTGTCAAGTCTTTGTGAGTTTGTGCATAATCATTATAAGAGAATCATTGCATATAAGTTTAGAATCTAATAGATTTTGGTAAAATGGCATGAATTTGGAATTCCTGCATTTGCCATAAGAATTCGGGAGTGTGAAATTAGAATCATTGAAAGTTTGGTCAATTGGTTTATTTCACAAAGCAAGGATCATAGACAAACATAGAGTGCATACTTGGTGTATGGCAAAGTTATTGTTTAGAAAAACATAGTGTACATGCTCGGAGCATGGGACAACTATTGTTTTTATTCAAGAATAAAGTTGATAGTTGAAACAGTATGCAATGAATAATGTGTAATCATATGATGATAAATAAAAGGTGTTTTATTTATGCTCATAGGTTTTGATACCATATTAGATTCAATTATTCTTGTGTTTCATTTTGCATGTTTTGACTTCCAGAATAAACTAGGTTATTCTTCCGGAATGACTAAGTTATTCAAAACATCCACAGTCAGTCATATGTTGGAAGTAGATATGAATCAAGACTGTCATGGGTTGGCTTGTAGAGGTCCAAGTTAGTGGACAAAGTTCTGCTACAACACTCATGAGTGCTCATAAGTTCTGAGTATTGGATTCAACCCGCGCTCATTGGAATTACTTCATGGATTTTATCACGAGTGATCATGAGACAATAATATCTTATATTCTTCAAACCTAGAGATATGAGTTGTTACTATGAGTTAGTTTTACATTGATTGCACGAAAACACATTCGGTAACTCGATGTTATCAAACATGCCTTTGTGTATGCTTCAGCAAGTAGTAGAACAAGCCATATGAGTCGAAGTTTATCCATTCCTTTTACCTTCGGGATAAAAGCGATATCTATGGGGCCCTCGATAATTTAATGATGATACATGTGAGTGCTTGGCCAAGCCAGGACTGATTTGATTTGTTCAATTAGTCAGTCATCATAAATCGGAAATCGGGAAACAACAAATGGACAGAGAGAATGATTTTAATCCATGTCTCAGTCCATATGATATCTAGAATGGAGGAATATATGATCTCTTATCTAATGGACAAGTCATAGACAAAGGTCAGAGTTCGACAACGGCTTTTGAGAGCTACGATTGCCAGTTAGGTTTTGAAGTCATACTCAATAATAGTTTTAGACTTATCCAAGTGGGAGACTGTTGGATTAGTGTCTAAGTCCATAACTATAACTGGTATGTACTTTACCCAACTCGGCATGGTCCATTTGGGTCGCATGGCATCGGAACATTTGGATAGACTGTTTGTGAGAATATGACATTTGTAACATATTAATATGTTATAAGTTCTAATATATTAATATGAAATCATGTTATTTAATTAGTATTGATCAAGAATTAATTTGGACTTAATATAGTGATCAAAAGAGACTAATTAAATATATGGGGATTGATTGTGAAAATCGTTAATTCTTATATATGTGGGCTTATGATCCAAGATTCCTTATGTTGGGTTTAACCCATGTAGTGACCCATGGATACTCCATGGAGGTTAAAACCCACGGAGCATAAGGAATGGGTAAAGTCATGAGTTACATGGTGTAACCCTAATAGCCACACTATATAAAGACCCCTTTAGCTCAAGAAATTGGCACTAGTGATACTTATATGAGGGCTAGCCAATTTGAGCATGAATTGTCTTCTTTTCATGGTTATTCCAAGTGTTGATGATGTTGTGTGAAACATTTGAGGTGTCACACTTGGGGCACTAGGCTCTCGAGCTTCATGGAGTTAAGCTACATCAACAAGGTATGCATTTCTATCTAGTTTATTATTCAAGTATCAAAAGATTGTATGCTAGTTAGGGTAATACCTTGGAATATTCATATTTGCATGTATAATAGAGAAAACATAGATCCAAGGTATTTAGGGTTGCATGTACACTTAGGAGTGTTAGAATGCTCAGAACCCAAACATCTCCGGCAGCTGCGTGCGGAAAGCCGCAGCGACCTCATTGTGCAGAATCTCCCTGGATCTTGACATCCAACTCATCAGTCCCTATCTGAACCACGGGCTCAGGTGCTATCGGCACCTCTGACCCTCCATCTCCCAATCCCGACCCTGATCCGGATCCCGATCCAAATCCAGACCCAGTAGCAAAGCGTCTCGTCACGGCCATACTAAAGAAATGTACCCAAGACTTCAGATAAACAACATAATATCGGGAGACCAATACCCTCAAAACCCCAGGGGTTGTGACTTCCTTGCTACTTGTATGGGTCCTGTGATTTTAGTAGTACAGGCCCATACTACCTTCCACACCTACCCACATTAGTCTCAAGTATCACTACAACGCCCTAACACTATAATCTACATAATATGCATTCACCCTCACTACTAGGGGACATTGCCTAATTCGCAACTGATCATACAACTCCACACAACTCATACATCCATGAAACTTCCATCAACCCTTGCAGTGCTAGTGCATGCCAGTCGTACATAACATTGGACCTCATAGACCTTCGAATATCTGATTCTATCCGGAGACTGGGTCAAACATTCTCAGGCTATAAGATCTTGATTATGCATGGTCGCGATGCATGCACCAGCAACTACAGTAATGATGTCAATTTCAAGAAAAACAAGAAACCCAAGGCTAATAGGCATCATACAATCAGGCAAGTCTATCATGCGATTTCCTGAAGATCCCTAGCCTAGCACTAGCATGCTGTTCTAACATATCATAATATCAAATAATTGTATGGTATTTTGGGGTTTAGTTATAGGCTTCGTCTGATCGTACCCTCTGCATCCTCCATCCTTTATTTTGAAAACCATTTTAAAACATTTTACTTCCCAAAATCTCCTTGATTTGAGATTGGATTCACACGAGTGATCCTCCAATTCACTCAAACCAAGGCTCTGATACCAACTTGTAACACCCATAAATTTTACGCAAAATTTAAACTTTTTATATCAACAAAAGAAACCAAAGTATAATTGTTTACAAAACATTTTCAAATCAATATCCTTCAGAGTGCCCCAAAACAGATCATAAGGATGAGGAGCGGTACGGTCACCCCTTCGCCTTCCCACGATCTCCTGAAGTACCTAAAACAATAAACTGAAAACTATAAGCCCGAGGGCTTAGTGAGCTACCCCAAACTACCAATACCACATTGAGATACCATATCAACAAGAGATCAATCAGCAACATGCATACTGGGCCATTGGCCCAACTGGACCGCCCTACAGGGCCTACAGTCTATCTGGATCTATCACGAGCCTTCGGTATGACTGGTCCGCCGTACAGGCCAACAGTCTCTCCGGACCGCTCGTAGGGTATGTTGGCCTTCAGCACAAAGCAGTACCCCCTCAACCCAACCATCAAAAAATAATAATGTGTGCATAACTAGCATATACTGACATACACAAGCATCAAACATAACTATCTCACTGATCATCAATCGTAACAATCTATCATAGCTATTGCACCGACCTAGCAGGTCGCTAACATACCAATCCCTACGGATCATAATAACATACTGTCTATCCTGATACCGATCTAACAGATCATATCCGCATTTAGCATAACATAGCCAAGATAACAACTAAAGGTCCGACCTTTGTGCCTTAGACCCTATTGATATAGTGAGGATAACTCACCTTGCAGATGTCGACTTGGTAGATAACCAGAAAGCTTCGGATCACTGCCAAAAACTCCACCACCTATAACCATAACATAACCACACCATAAGTTCCCAAACCTTCCAAGATAACCCATAAGTCAACTGATCCTCCCCTGGTCAAAGTCAAAGTCCTTAGTCAAGGTCAACATTCCATGTTGAACTAACTCGCCGAGTTCCCTTGGCTACTCGTCGAGTTCCTTGGAATACATGCCCACTCTCCGAGTCATCGAGTGACTCGTCGAGTTCCCTCAGTTAACGATCCGACTCTCAGACTGCTCGTCGGGTTTCCCTTATGAAACTTGACGGATTCATGTGCATTCATACCATGGGAAATCTCATCCGACTCGTCGAGTGGTTCATCTAACTCGTCGAGCTTAAGGCAATCTTCATCGGACTCGCTGAGTTGTTCATCCAACTCATCGATTTCAATGCACGTCTTCATATGACTTGCCGAGTCGGCTTTGCGACTCACTGAGTTCAGTCAGTTTACCATGCAGACACTTTTAAGCCATGGCAAGGCCCCAAATTGCAGATCCAACCTCCTTAGGCCTGCAACTTTATGTGCATGCAAGGCCCCATTGACTCAAAAAGCCAAAACTATGCTTGAAATGGTGTTTTACACTTAGGTAGGGGCTCAAACTTGCCAAGGCTAGGAACTTTATGGTCCTACAATCCCTAGAGATTTCAGATCTGAAGTTACAACTTCATATCTGGGCTCATACTCCAGAAAATGGCTTTATAACCCAACCAAGAACCCTAAACTCCATCCAAGGAGATCTAGAACGAAATAAAATGAGGATAATAGCTTGATACCTTCCCAAGAGATGTCAGTTGGAGCAGATCTGGATTTCCCCCCGAGTTCCTTGCTCCAAACCACTTGTTTTCCCAAGCTCTTCACACCAAAAATCTTCTTTCAAAGCTTTAAACACACAATGGGCACACACGCACGTATTAGGGTTTTTCTAAGATCTCAAGAGACTGTAAAGAGGCTGAAAGAGGCTTGTGTTTCTTTAAATAGGGTGCAGAACCCTAGGATTTAGGGTTTCATCTGCCAACTCCTACTCGTCGAGTCCCCACTAAGGACTCATCGAGTAGGACACTTAAGACGCGATCCCATCTCGTTGCTACTCGACAAGTAGGGCAACCGACTCGTCTAGTAGTACTTAAACCAAGAAATCTTATTTAAAACCATACCTGAGAATCGGGGCATTACAATTCTCCCCCACTTGAACTAGACTTCGCCCTTGAAGTCCGTCGAAATAAAGAATTTCAGGTAATGCTCGTGCATCTCCGCCTCCAGCTCCCATGTCCACTCGGATCCCCTCCGATGTTCCCACTGTACATTTACTAAAGGTATTTCCTTATTCCGCGGAATATTCTTCTTTCTTTCCAAAATAGCCACAGGCCTCTCCACATAATTCAGGTGCTCATCGACCTGAACGTCATCCAATGATACAACTGCCTCTGGGTCCATAATGCAGTTTTGCAATTGCGAAACATGAAATGTGATGTGGATCCGGCTGAGCTCCTCCGGAAGCTCTAACCTATAAGCCACCTTGCCAATTCTGGCAACAATCCTGAACGGCCCAATATAACGAGGACCCAACTTTCCCCTCTTCCTGAAGCGGATCACACCCTTCCAGGGTGAGACCTTTAGGAGAACCATGTCACCCACCTGAAATTCCAACTCGGATTGGAGTCGGTCGGCATAACTTTTCTACCGACTCTGAGCGGTCTGCAGTCATTGCCGAATCTGCTGTATCATCTTGGTAGTTTGCAGAACTACCTCTGTCTGACCCATCACCCTGTGCCCAACCTCACCCCAGCAGATTGGGGTCCTACATTTCCACCCATACAACAACTCGAAAGGCGGGGCACCTATACTGGAATGATAGTTGTTTTTGTAGGCAAACTCTGCAAGTCGTAGGTGGGAATCCTAACTCCCACCGAAATCAATGACGAACGCCCTCAACATATCCTCAAGGGTCAGAATGGTCCGTTCACTCTGCCCGTCAGACTGCGGATGGAGTGTTGTACTAAAATGCAGTCTCGTACCCAGATCCTCATGGAACTTCTGCCGGAAGCGGGAAGTAAACCTGACATCCTGATCAGAAACAATGGAAACTGGTACCCCATGGTGAGAGACAATCTCACGGACGTACATGTCGGCCAAATTTTCTGTCGACGAGCTCTCTCGTATGGCCAAGAAATGGGCACTCTTGGTCAATCGATCCACGATGACCCATATAGCATCAAACCCCTTTTCCGTCTTCGGCAATTTCGTGATGAAATCCATTGTAATATGTTCCCATTTCCACATGGGAATCTCCAGAGGCTGCAGCTTACCATGCGGCCTCTGATGCTCGGCCTTGACCATCCTACAGGTCAAGCACCTCTCAACATACCAAGCGATATCTCGCTTCATACCAGGCCACCAATAGCTCATACTCAAATCACGATACATCTTGGTGGCTCCCGGGTGAATAGAAAAGTGAGACTTATGAGCCTCCTCCATCACTGTCTGTCGGACCCCTTCGGTCATCGGAACCCAAACCCGACCGTATCCGGTCAATAACCCGCGGCTATCCTGAACAAACTGGGTGCTCTCGCCCTTAATTCTCTCTAACTTCCAGACCTCCGGTCTCCTACCCTCGACCTGAGCGTCCCTAATCAAAATCACGAACGGGGAATCCACCGCTATCCTCATACACCTTGCTGGGGTAGAAGACCTAACAGACTTGCGACTCAAGGCGTCCGCAACCATATTCTCTTTACCTGGATGGTAAAGGATCTCACAATCATAGTCCTTGACCACATCCAGCCACCTGCGCTGCCTCATGTTCAGGTTCGGCCGATCCATGATGTGTCTCAAACTCTTGTGATCCGTGTATATAGTACAACGGACCCCGTACAAATAGTGCCTCCAAATCTTGAGAGCGAAAACCATAGCTCCCAACTCAAGATCGTGCGTCGAGTATCTAGTCTCATGCGGCTTCAGCTGCAAAGATGCATAGGCTACCACTCGTCCCCTCTGCATGAGGACTGCCCCCAAGCCTGTGATGGATGCATCACAAAATACCACAAAATCTTCAACTCCCCCAGGGAGTGTTAACACCGGTGCCTCGCATAAACATTGCCGAAGGGTCTCGAACGCCCACTGCTGCTCCGGGCCCAACCATAAATCCACCCATTTCCTCGTAAGACGAGTGAGGAGTACCGTAATCTTGGAGAAATCACGAATGAATCTCCGTTAATACCCTGCTAAACCCAAGAAACTCCTGATGTCTGAGGGAGATTTCGGAACCTCCCACCGCATAACTGCCTCTACCTTGGCTGAATCGACCACAATCTTCTCGTGGTTAACGAGATGTCCGAGGAACTAGAACTCTCGTAACCAAAACTCGCATTTCGAGAACTTGGCATACAGCCGTTCTCGCCTCAGAACCTCCAGCATCTCCCTGAGATGTTCCTCATGCTGCTCTTGGGTCTTGGAATACACCAAGATATCATCTATGAACACAATAACCGAGCGATCAAGCATCGGTCTGCAGACCCGGTTCTTCAAATCAATGAACATTTTCGGCGCGTTGGTGAGTCCAAACGGCATCACCACGAACTCGTAATGACCATAGCGAGTTCGAAATGCGGTCTTCTCTACGTCCTCCTCCCTCACCCTGACCTGGTGATACCCAGACCTCAAATCGATCTTGGAAACCAAGATGCACCCTGTAACTGATCGAAGAGATCATCTATCCTCTGGAGTGGATAACGGTTCTTCACCGTTAACTTGTTGAACTCCCTATAGTCAATGCACATCCTGTGCGAGTCGTCCTTTTTCCTGATGAAAAGGATCGGTGCTCCCCAGGGTGAACTACCCGGAAGAATGAATTGCTTACACAGAAGCTCCTGCAACTGAGACGATAGCTCCTGCATCCCAGGCGGTGCCAGACGATACGGCGCCTTGGCGATAGTGGCCGCACCCGGCACTAAGTCAATCCTGAACTCCACCTGCCTCTCCGGAGGCACTCCGGGTAACTCGTCCGGAAATACATTAGTAAACTCTCTAACCACCGAGACCTCTGAAACTGAGAGCTACTCCCTAACCCGTATATCCACCACATATGCTAAATAACCGGCACATATGTGCTGAATATACTGTCGAGCTCTAGCTACCGAACAAAACCCTGATCAGTTCTCCCCCACTTGGGGTTCGAACCACCACTCGTTGTCCCTCACAGTCGATCATGGCACCAAAATGGCTAAGCCAGTCCATCCCTACAATCACGCATACTTCCACCATGGGGATAGGAATCAAATCTATCGGGAAGGACACCCCGAAAATCTCAAAATCGCACCCCCGATAGACCGAAGAAGCATAAACCCGTGCTCGTTGGCGATCGAAACTCGCAATGGACACTCAAGATTATCTATCGACACACTGAACCCGCAATAGAAGGTATGAGATACAAACGACCGATTCACCTCCGAGTCAAATAATACCAAAACAGGCAATGAATTTACTAAAAACGTACCTAAGCACAGGTACAACCAATAAGCATAACACATAAATAATAAGTGAAACAGAAGGAATAGAAACATACCAGCGACCACATCTGGTGCTGCCTTGGCCTCCTCGGCCGTAAGCTGGAAGACGCGTCCCTGAGCCTTTGGAGGCTCCACCTTGACCGGTCTCCCATCCCCAACCCTCATAGTAGCTGGTGCTGAACCCTGCGCCGGCTTGGCGGCAAGCTGCGGACAGTTGGTCTTCACGTGACCAACCTATTGACAATGAAAACAAATCCCCGTATCTGCCGGAGGGGCGGACTGGCGACAGTTGCTAGCATAATGCCCCTCCTTGCCACATATGTGGCGCCCACCTCCTGCTCGACAAACCCCCGAGTGAACCCGGCCACACTTTACACAAGTGCAGCTCTGCTGATCCCCAGACTGTGTATCAGCGGTCTTAAACCGCTTAGGCGTCGGCTCAGACTGTGCCAGTGTCTGACGTTGCTCCTTCAGCTGCAGCTCTATCTCCAACTCACGCCGCCTCGTGGCTTCCTGAAGGTCCAGGAGGGCATCACATCGTTGTGTAGACACAAACTGTCGTATATCCGTCTTGAGCATACTCATATAACGAGTCATCTGAGACTGCTCTGACACAAACTTCGGGCAAAACATAGCCCTCTCGGTGAACATCCGGGTAATCTCCATCACAGAATCCCCATCCTGCCTCAAAGTCAAAAACTCCTGAGAAAGCCGCTGTCGTTCTCACATCCGCAACGCCCCTTCATCCACAGAAACCACCGCAATCATGGAAAGTGACATTCCAGCCTCTTCCGGTCCTCTGAATCTAGTTGAAGTCAACTATGATGATCTTTTTTATCCCATTGAAACGGCGAAAGTATCTGAAGTTTTGGTGTCAGCCGTAGCTCTACCACAACATGCCGATGTTTCTGGACCATCTCCATCGGAAGTGGTATCTCTCAATACTTCCACCTGTCCGGTTGAGGGGGGCAGCTCCACTCCGGATCGATCCGAAACCGTTGAGGTTCCAGTACTTGAGGTTGCTCAAATTCCTGCCCACAGAGAAGCATTACCATCAAACGCATCTTCGGATTCGGATGATGAACTCATAGAGAATATTGACACTAGAATCGATCCAAGGATTGTCACTCTCCCATCTGCAGTCCAGGGGGAACCTTCTCAGGTTCAGGAGGAACCTCCATCTGCATCCCACGGGGAACCTCTCCCAACTACTCAAGATGACTTAGCAGGATGTTCTCAAGTCCAGGGGGATTTGCCATCTCCAACCGCAGATTCCTCTAACATTCAAGATATCCCCTATATTGCAGCTGCTGATCATCTGCTGCCACGCCTTCACGTATGGACAAAATACCATGCACCAGGCCAAATCATTGGCAACCCATCCACAGGCATCCAGACTCGATCTTCCAGGGATTTATCTGATCACTGCCACTATGCAGCATTTATGTCCTCGGTAAAGCCCAGAATGATCAAGGAAGCATTGCTTGAACCAGACTGGATAGTCGCGCTGCAAGAAGAGCTTGAAGAATTGGAAAGAAACAAAGTATGGCAACTTGTTCCCATTCCACAAGGCCATACTATTATTGGTACAAGATGGGTTTTCAAGAACAAGCTAGATGAATCTGGTGCAATCATCAGAAATAAGGCAAGGCTAGTTGCCAAAGGTTATAGCCAACTGGAAGGCATTGACTATGATGAAACATATGCTCCGGTAGCTCGCATGGAAGCCATCCGGATCTTTCTAGCATACGCAGCTCACAAAAACGTCAAGGTACATCAGATGGATGTTAAAAGTGCCTTTCTCAATGGGGAACTAAAAGAAGAGGTTTATCTTCAGCAACCTCCAGGATTTGAGAATGATGAATTTCCAGACCACTGCTACAAGCTTGAAAAGGCTGTCTACGGTCTGAAGCAAGCTGATGAGATTTGAAATCGAGTTTAAAGATCAATTCACATAAGAATTAAGAAAGAAGAAATACGATGAACACGAGAGTAAATATAATCTTTGGTCAGCTCATATTATGCTTTTGATTTTACAAAGTACAAAGGAATTCTCTGTAAAGAATATGTGAAAAGTTAAGTACTCACTCAGTACAGTCTCCTATTTATAGAAGTACAAAAGCATAACAAAATACTAAGGACTAGACATTCAGACTATCTATTAAAATGTCTTAGTAAATATAACATTACATCCGAAGACTCTACTTACGAAGATTAGAGATCCTTCGTAACAACAAAAGTAACACTTCGACTTATTACAACATTTATACCCTAACAATCTCCCCCTTTGCAATAAAAGTCGAAGTCTTCATGAAGTTAGTAGTTGAACAGCATACATCAATACTCTTCGGATTTCCATGTACCAAGAGATAACTTTCTTTATCTCCTTCTTGTCTCCTTCTGAATTCTTCTTGCAATGATTCATACGAACAATTAAGTTCGTATATTGCGAATTTGTATATCTTTCCACTTCAGCGGTTTGAAACAAGAATCTCTTGGCTCTTCCAGCTTTATCCTTTCCTGCGAAGACTATCCCCAATGGCTGTAAACAAATTTCTCCGTCTTCGTACTTTCTCAACTCAACCTGCTTCTTCGTAGGAGCCATTGGTGCTGTAATGTTGATGCCTTTAACAGTAGCAAGCTCGACATCAGTTTGAGCTAGGCATTCGAAATAATTCTCCAAGAAAATTTTTATGTGCCTACACCCAAGACTGAAGACATCTGGTTCTGTTTCTTGAAGAAAAGAGAAGGACTTGTCTTTAAGAATCAGAGCAATATTGATGAGATCGTAAGTGTTCATCAATGGAAAGTCCGCCACAGTGAACTCTTGTACCTTTCCACTTGCTCTTGTCACAATATATTTCAAATTCTGCAACTTTCCTTCGAAAATAACATCCCTTTTGATGGATATCACCTTCTTAATCTTCTCCAAGTACCAAACTTCTTCTTGAGCCTTTGCCAACACTGCATGAAATCGAATTTTCATCTTCTTTCCCTCTTTGACATCCATAGACTTTGTTTCTGCTTTGAACTGTGGCATGACGAACATCATCTCGTTGATCGGAAAGTCAAGCTGACCATAATTAGTATTCGTCACCACAAAACTCTTCTTTGGAATCTTTTCAAACGATTACATGTGGTCGAACATCACCCTTGATTCAATAGTTTCGTAGTTGAACAATTTCGAAGGATCCCCCTTATCAACATTCGAACCTTCAAGAGCTCTCTGACGCATAATACTTTCAACATGCCTCATCCTTTCAACTTCCGCTGCCACCTCAGCTTTTATCTCTTTGTTAGTCTTCTCAACCAAGACTCCTTTTCCTTTGTCTTTCACATTCGAAGGGGTTGCATTCTTTGACGAAGAAACATTCGAAGTAACTACATTCCCAATTACAATACCTTTTGTAATAGGTCTTGAAATTGGAACAGTTGTAGTCACAGTCGAAATGACTAGAGCAGCTGAGACTACTGTTGGTTTAATCACAACTTTCGAAGGATAAACCTTTGCTACCACCTTCGAATCTTTAGCTTTCTTCTCATGTTCCCCGGCCTTTGCTTGAATAACCTTTTCTCCCCCTTGCACCCCTGTGACAGCAAGTGGGGCATCTGATACATTCGGCAAAAGGCTTGAAATTCGAAGTAATGGAGTAAGGTGTTTTTGAAGAATGGCTTCGAAATGAATGAATTTCTGGGAAAGAAATTCTTGAGAGATAATCGGAGAAGATGATTTCGAAGATATTTCTTTGAGATCTTTCAGCAGCTTCACCAACTCTCCAAAATGTTGTTCTTCTGTGGCTGAAAGAGAGATCATCTGAGGATTTACTGGTTCGAACATCTTGACACATTGAACGACCGCATCACAAATGATATCGATCTTCTGATGTGCTGATTCATACCCCTGTTGAATATGCTGAACTTCCTTCGTCATTTCTTCATGAAGTTCACGAATCTGCATATTAACATCTTCTCGAACCTTCTTCACTTCCTGTACGAAGAGCACATGACGCTCCTTCGTAACCATCTTTAAATCTTTCACCTCCTTCGTAACCGTCTGATCAGTCTTCTCAAGAATACGGCTTTCAGAATCACGTATTAATCCTGACGCCTTCGAAATCACTCTACTTTCCATTTCCTGCATTAAGGAATCAACTTCCATGATATTGACTCCAGCACTTCCTGCATCCGCTTGAGATTGCAAGATAGAATTCAATTTTGAATTCAATATCTTGAACTGCTTCATCGTCATCAGCATATGGTCAGGAAACTCTTCTTCAGCTTTATCAAAGGAAAGAGCTTCGAATGTTCCTCCAAACCCTTCGTTGTAAGTTTCCTCATCAATCGCCATTGTTTCAGCAACAGGTGATGATGGATTTGGTGGATCGGTTGATTGTGTTGAGAAGATTGTAGTGAAAGTTTGATCCATAATGGATTGGAATGTAGGAGAATCAGTTGTCGAAGTAACCTGTGGTAAAGACGTTGGTTCAAGAATCTTTATGTCAGCAGGCTTCGAAATCTCAGTAGACTGAAGGATTTCTACTTCTTTTGGAATGTCTTCTTCAGGAGTCTCAGGCACTTGATCCACTTCTTCGATACGTTGGCTTTTCTTCAAAAATTTTGCCATGTCTTCAGCCCTTCGCTTCTTAGAAGATGGAGACACTGGTGCTGGAATTTCGCGAACAGTAACCCCTTGATGAGTAACCTGAGCTTTCTTCACCAACTGAGATTTTCGCTTGATTTTTAATCTTCGAAAAACCCCTGTCTTCGAAGGAATCGTTTCTTTGGATGGAGAGGCTTCGATAACCGGTGTATCAGCCACGGAGGTTAAAACCGGAGACACCTCTTCGACATTTTGAGATGTAACGATTAGCGCCTGATTCTTTTGTTCTTCTTTCACCCCTTTTTCCGAAGAGTCACCCTCTGTCTTCTTTGACTTCTTCGACTTTTTCTTCGCTTCTTGTTGTAATATTCCAGTCACAACGGTTGTGTCAATAGATTGTAAGTATGACACCAACACGTTATTAGTGGGATCCACCTTCTTGAGCATAGCATCCAGAATACGAGCAACTGTGGTAAAAATAGTCGGATCATCATGTACCTCCTTCGGACTCCCGTACATGTGGAAAACAGCTTTCTCTTCATAATCAGGAACTTCGATCTTCTCCTTCTGATAGACATATTGAACTATCAGACTCCAATATCTTGCACAAGAAATTCCCTGCTTGGCACTGGTCTTCGAAATACTTGTGATAAACTCTGTCCATAACTGCTCAGAATAATCCACCTGCAAATCGTAGTATATCCCAGCTACCATTGCGTAGACCTCCATCCTTCCTTTATCCAACCCCACAGTTCTTCCAGTAAGACATCTAAGAAAGATGCCAAACAAAAAATTCCAGATTGTTGGTAACCCTGACTTCTTGAAATCACTAATACGTGTCAATGGAGGTTGGTGACCCATCTCATTGAACATAAACACCACTTGCGAAGAAGTAAGTTCATCATACGGACCAGAATTCGGAATTCCCAAAATCTTGCAGAACAACCGCTTTGAGACCCTAATTCTTGTATCTGTGACCATTGTGAATTCAACACACCCAGTCTCCTTGTTGTATGATGCCGTAGAACCTGCCTTGGACAACCAGGACATTGGAGCAGCAAAGGATTCAAACATTGCTTTAGACAGAACTGAATTTTGTAAAGCAACCACCAGCATATGAAGTTCCTCCGGATACTTTGACAAATCCGATTCGACTTGGTAGTTGGAACCCTGGATCTTCAGAATCGGAACACTGATGATCTCGTCTGTTGTTGGTGATGAAGTAGTCGCCATTGCAAATGATTTTGAGTAAAGAACTGATGAAGAAGAAGAATTGCACAAAGAGTTTTTGTGTTTCAGAAAGTTTGATCGCGTAAAGTGTTATGGAGTTATGATTTGCCCTTTTATATGTAACCCTAGAATTTTGAATTTGAAGCGGGATGCATTAAATGCTTGCTGACATGGCACCTTGAAAATCGGAATGTACTCATCAAAAAGTAAAAAGCGTAACTGTCAACACGCCTTACACGCTTATCATACACCATGCGTCATCAAGAGATAGGACTGTTTGGTATTCCCCAAAAGAATTGGAACCGTCAGATGCCTTCAGAATAGAGGTTAGGCTCTTTCACTTTGAGGTTTAAAAAGCGAAGTCATTTGCCAGAATTTCGAAATCGTCAGTTTAAGTTGGTATTACTCAAACCTCAAGGATTTCATGTGTGCTGTGTTCCAAAAGAAATTAGATGAGAAACAAAATAAAAAAAATTTTTTGGAAAACTTGTGATGTCAACAATTTCTTTTGACACAAAAACAATATTATCCTAGGCAAAGATATCTTCGAAAATTATCAAGAGAGATAATTAACAGCTTGTGTGGTTTCCCGTGAATTACAATCGATAACTTGTAAAGAAGTTTCGAAGGGTTTCTTTTATAGGACACATGGGATGGCTTCGAAAATTTCGTTACATATCAACCTTAAAATAAGGTGAGAAATTGTAAACAAAATTAGTTGTATGACCAATGTAGTCAGTGACAACTTGGTTGCGAATGATATTCAAAGTAACTAGGATTTTGAAATATACTCACACGGAAATCGTATTCATAAAAAACATTTATGCTGGATCTTTTTGGGAACAAACATCGTAGTTTTCGAATGTTTTATTAAGATCACTCAAAAGAAATGAATAAGATTTGGAGTATAAAAGGTACTGAAGCAAAAGCTTCGTAAGATCTGGAACATGGTTCCCCGTCAATTCCTTAATGTTTATAAGATTTTGGGTTTCACTGCTATCACGGACTCATGATATTAGATCATAAAGTTGTGATTTGTCTAGGTTTTGATTGGTTTGATCAAAAACCTCAAGGACAAATTTCTTCGAATATTTGGAATGTAAGAATTGTTTGGTTTAAAAAGATTGGATAAGAATCGAAGGGTACCTCTGTTATAATGGACAAAACAGAAAACTCTTAACTCATTTGAGAAGAGTAAGGTAGCTCTTGTTGATTTATGTAAATACAAGCCTTGTTGGGAAGAAATTTTCATGAGATAATTTCATCAAGGCTTTCATTTCCCATACATAGAATCATACGAGGCTTGAGACAACATGCAGCAGCATGCTTCTAGGGACATCCTAACTAATCCAAAATGTATAGAGATCATACCTTTCCTTCAAATCCAAACGCATGAATCCTTCGTATTTGAAACTAGACAAAACTCACAACACACATGTTAAAACCGAAAAAAATAAAAAATATTTTTGGTATTTTTGAAAATTTTTTAGAAAAATTAAAGACAAACTGAAACAAAATCTTTTTGGATTTTTGATTTTTCAATAAAAGAAAATATTTTTGATTTTTCAGGTTTTTCAAAAAAAAATTAAACAAACTAAAAATCTAACCTTAGTTGAAATGTGTACAAATACGAAGCATTCGAACCGTTGACTTGAACAGTAATCTTTGATTTTGTTAAAAACTTCCGAATGCGAAGCATTCGAAGCGTTGACCTTGAACAGTAACCTCTGAACACTGAATCATTCTTTCCGTCCATTCACCAAATGATTCAGACCCATCACTCTTCGCTTTTATCAGATTGAAGAGAATTTCCATCAATCATTCCCAATCCATTTAAGATCCGAAGAAACGATTTTTCATCCAAAGCCTTTGTAAAAATATCTGCCAATTGGTCCGTTGTTTTTACAAAATGAACTTCAATATTTCCTTCTTCAACATGATCTTTGATGAAATGATATCGAAGAGCAATGTGCTTGGTCTTCGAATGCTGCACAGGATTATGACAAATTCTTATTGCACTTTGTGAATCACAATATAAAGGAATCTTTTTCATATTAATTGCATAATCTCTTAATTGACTTTGAATCCAAATTATTTGTGATGTACACGCAGCTGCAGCAACATATTCAGCTTCAGCGGTTGATATTGAAACACATGTTTGCTTCTTCGATTGCCAGCTGACCAGCTTTCCATCTAGCAATTGACACCCACCAGTTGTGCTTTTACGATCAAGACTGCATCCTCCAAGATCCGCATCCGAATAAGCTTGTACAAAGAACCCTGTTTTCGAAGGATACCACAATCCTAACGAAGTAGTACCTTTCAAATATCGGAAAATATTCTTTACTGCTGTGAGATGTGGTTCACGTGGATTTGATTGATACCTTGCACAATTACAAACAGAATACATAATATCAGGTCTACTTGCAGTTAAATACAATAAAGACCCAATCATGCTTCGATATAAAGTAATATCAACAGCTGATTTATCTAACGAAGGAGTTAGCTTTATGCCCGTTGCCATTGGTATTCGTAACCTTGTGCTATTTGTCATTCCAAACTTTTCCAACAAATTCTTCGTATATTTCTCTTGATTAATGAATATGCCTTCCCTGTTTTGTCTAATATTCAAACCCAAAAAGTTATTAATTTTGCCCATCATACTCATTTCAAATTTGCTTTTCATCAAATTTTTGAATTCTTTAGATAAAGCAGGGTCAGTTGAGCCAAAAATTATATCATCAACATAAATTTGAACAAGCATCAGATGATTTCCAATTTTCTTTCGAAATAAAGTGGGATCAACTGAACCTTGTTTAAATTTAGATTGTTTCAAAAATGATGTTAGAGTTGCATACCATGCTCTTGGTGCTTGTTTTAACCCATATACAGATTTATCTAAAATATAAACATGATCAGGATGCTCTGAGTTTATAAAACCTGGAGGTTGTTCAACATATACCGTTTCTTCGAGTTCTCCATTTAAGAATGCACATTTGACATCCATTTGATAAACATCAAAATCTTTATGAGCTGCGAAAGCCAGAAAAATACGAACAGCCTCGAGTCTTGCGACAGGAGCAAATGTTTCTTCGTAATCAATTCCTTCTTGTTGAGAATATCCTTTAACAACAAGTCTGGCCTTATTTCGAATAATGTTTCCATCTTTGTCAGTTTTGTTTTTATAAACCCATTTAAGTCCAACAACTGACACATCATCAGGTTTTGGAATTAATCTCCAAACCTAGTTTCTTTCGAATTCAGACAATTCAGCTTGCATAGCAACAACCCAATCAGAGTGTTCCATTGCAATCTTAACTGTCTTTGGTTCAATTTTGGAAATAAAAACATTAAACATGCAGAACTCTTGATGATTGTTCAGTAGCTCATTTCGTGCATGAAGTTGTGCTCTTGTCATGATTCCTGCTTGTGGATCACCAAGGATTTGATCTTTTGGATGATTTCTTGTCCATTTATCCAATGGTGGATAATTAGGATCAAATTCCAAAGGTGCATCTTCGAACATTACATCTGTTTCTGATCCATTTATAGAAATAGAATCATCAGCATCATCAAAATGTTCTTCTTCAAGAATTGGATCATTCTCTAGTATATCCTCCCCCTCGATGATTGACTCCGTTTCGATATTTTGCTCTGGTTCACTGATCACTTCTTCTTCAAGAATTTGCTCCTCTTCGACACTAACATTTGTTGACATGTTATCTCATTCACTGTAATGCTCCCCCTTAACAAAAGTATTTGAATCCAAGTGCTCCCCCTCCATTGGATCATCAGCTTGTTCATTTGGATTTAAATTCAAATTCGAAGTTGAATCATTGTTATACTTCGAATTTTCTGATGTTTGATTATCAGTTGCATTTCTTTCTGCATCAATTGCTTGATCTGAAATACCGAAAATCGAATCATAATCAACATCATTCATTTCAAATGAATCATCTATATTTGAAGAATTTTGTAAAATAGGATAAT
Source organism: Lactuca serriola (assembly GCF_051521515.1). Taxonomy (NCBI): domain Eukaryota; kingdom Viridiplantae; phylum Streptophyta; class Magnoliopsida; order Asterales; family Asteraceae; genus Lactuca; species Lactuca serriola. Next base: position 219,997,335 of record NC_136416.1, read on the forward strand.
TCACAAATTTATGATTAGACTTTTTAATGTAATGATCATCAAATGTCAAGTTAAAAGTTTCTTCCACTTTGCGAGTTCGCTTATTTAACACTCTATAAGCAACTGAATTGTGTGAATATCCAAAGAAAATTCCTTCATCTGCTTTTGTTTGAAACTTCGAAAGATTATCCTTGAGATTCATTATGAAACACCTGCATCCAAAAACATGGAAAAATTTGACATTAGGTTTTCGATTATTGATGATTTCATAAGGAGTAACATTAAACCGTCTATGAATAAATGATCGATTTTGAGTAAAACACGTAGTTGAAATAGCTTCAGCCCAAAGATATTGAGGTAAGTTCGAAAATGCCAACATTGTTCTTGCAGCTTCACATAATGATCGATTTCTTCTCTCAACTACACCATTTTGTTGTGGTGTATAAGGAGATGAAAAATTATGCGAAATTCCTTTTTCCACTAGAAATGTATCGAAGACATGATTTTTGAATTCAGTTCCATGATCACTTTTAATTTTTCGAACTGTCTTCTTCAATGAAACTTCCATCTTTTTGATAAAATCAATCATCATTTGTGGAACTTCGGATTTTAACCTGAGAAAATAAACCCACGTGAATCTTGAAAAATCATCTACTATTACCAAAATGTACCTTTTCTTATTAAGAGTAGCAACTGTTGAAGGACCACATAAATCTATATGCAGGAGTTCAAGGGGTTCAACAATCTTCGAATCTATTGTGATTGGATGACCTTGTTTATGTTGTTTCCCTACTTCGCAAGCTGCACACAAACTGTCATTATCATATTTAAGAATGGGTAAACCTCTTACCAGATCTTGTATGACAAGTTTATTGATGTTTCGAAAATTGAGATGTGATAATCTCCTGTGCCATAACCAGCTAACATCAGCAGCAGCCTTCGAAAGTAGACACACATCAGGTTTGCCTACAATAGGAACAATATCCAATGTAAACATATCACCTTTTCTTTTTGATTTAAGTAAAACTTCCTTAGTCTTGACATTCGAAATGACACTTCCTTCTTCATTAAAAAGAACTTGATTGCTAGTGCCCACAACAAGTTGTGAAACACTTATCAAGTTGTGTTGCAAACCTTCAACAAATTCAACTCTGTTGATAGTGAAATTTCCATTCGTTATCTTCCCATAACCCTTGACTTTGCATTTGTGATTATTACCGAACTTAACTACTCCTCCATTTTCTAGGCTTCGAAAATCACGCAAGTTTTCCTTCTTCCCAGTCATGTGACGTGAGCAACCGCTATCAATATACCACTTGTTATCATATTGCTCGTCACAAAGTACCTGCAATCATTGGAAAAATTTAGGTACCCAAGCTTTGTTGGGTCCATTCAAATTAGATTTGTGATTCAATTGTAAAGTACAACCATTAACCCAATCATATACTTTGGTTTTGAGACTGTCTATAAATCTAACATTTTCATTCGAAGGGTCAGATATATGAGTTTTTATTTTATTCAAATTTTCACTAATTTCACCCTTCGCATCTTGAGTTTGTGATTTTTCCCTTTTTGCTCTTGTGACCGGCTGCCAAACTTTAACTGATATATTTGACTCTTTCGATGACAAACTACCATTCGTTGAAGGATTAGCATATTTGTCATACGCCTCATGTATCTGTTCTTTCGAAAACTTACTTGATTGGTATATCTTTCCTTTTCCTTCCAACCAATGATCAATATTTCTCTTTGTTGTTATTCCCTTTGCATATGAGACTTTGTCAGCTTGTTTCTTCAAAGGATTATAACATTTTGCTGTATTTGGAACATAAACAACTTTTGGTTTTGAAAGATATGATTCATGATAAGATGTCTTGTTTTGAAACTTTGAAGTTTGATTTCCAACCTTTTTCTGAAAAAAAATTCTTGGTATTGTAGATTTTATTTCATTTGAAACTTTTGAATTTTTATTTGAAAACAAAACACTTTTCTCTTCAAAAATTTGAGATTTTGATTTTTCTTTAAAAACTTCTCTTCTTTTTGAAAAATTTGTTGATCTCATTTTTGATGATTCAACAGTTTGCCAAAAAATTGTTTTCCTTGCTTGACGTTTCGAAATATTATTTTCCTTTGAAAAATTTTCAACTTGAGCTTTAAATTCTTTTTAGTTTAATTTTATCACTTTGTTAATTGTTTTAACATCAGTTTTAACATCTTCGTGCTTTGAAAACATATTTGCAGTTGTGACAACTTCCTTCTTTTCAACTTTTGACTTTTCAATCCATACTCTTTTTGGTTTATGATGTTGAAATTTATATGAATTCTTTGTAAGAGTATTTTCAACTATACTTTGATTTGAAAAGAATCCTTCATTTGATGTTTTCATATTTTCTTCCACAACCATCTTTTTGAATTCAGGTTTTATATTTTCAACATTACCTGTTGTTACGAAGACTTGATTTGGGAACACAATATCATCAGTGCATTTGAAGATTGGATAAACAACAGTATTCGATTCAAGATAATGAGCACCTTTTTCACTAAGAATTTTCTCAAATTCTTGTGTATCCAAATAGACTTGATCAACAACCACTCGAGGAATTTCAAGTTCTTCCAATCTTTGACTTTTCTTTGAATTTGTATTTTCTTCTTCATTGTCACTATCATCCGCTTGACTCTCATGTATTTCCACATATTCCATATCACAAACTTTCGAAGTTGAGGGTTTATTAGTTTCAATTTTCATTAATAAATCTTCACATTTTTCTTTCCCTTTGAATGAATTTGCAACATTTATGACAGACAACTGTGAACAATCTACATCTTCTAAATCACTAATTTCACTAATATTATCAGAATTTTCTTCAATATCAGCATTATTAGTTTCACTATTAGATGTAGAATTATCAGTCTTTTTCAAAATTCGAAGTTGTTCTGATTTAGTTAAGGTTTCATTTACAATTTTTACTAAATCATTAGCATCAAGATAATCTTCGACTTTTGCAATTCCATATCTAAACCTATCATCTGGAACTCTGTTGAAATCAGAAATTTCTTTTTCACAATCATATGAAATACTATCAACCTTAGCTCTATCATAAGCTAAAAATGGTAGTAATTTTCTATGTTGTTCCTTACTTATTTCACACGAATGATGTAACTCGGTTAATTTTCCATACAATCGTTTTGCTGAATTACAAAAAACATTTCTCTGAGCTAACAACGAGTTTACTTCTTTTCCTAATTTTTCTCTATCCTCCATGATATTTGAAACTTGCAACTCTAAGTAATCAATCCTAGTGACTTTTGAATCCAACATTTTTCTAGTCTCTAGTAATTGATCACTTAACTTTTTCGCATCATTGCTAGCAGACACAATGATTGAATCAAAGTAAGTAACAGTTTCATCAAAAGATACTAACTCAGAATTATATGCAGAAACTGGAATGTTAAAAGATTCAAGAATGTTACGTACCTTGGTAGACATAGGCGACTTGTCAGTAGACTTCGAAACGAAGCATCGCCCACACACTTCGTCAGTCTGTTCATCATCAGAATCCTCTTCCATTTTTGCATACATAGCTCCATGAGTTGGATTTTTCATCTCTTCATCATCTGAACCCGAAGACCATATTTGATATGTGCCATCCGATTCAGTTTCTCCATGAGCTACCAATGACAGATTCTTCGCTTTCTTCTTTACTTCCTCCAGTTTCTCAGTGTAGTAAGCTTCATCCTTTGTCTTACTCTTCTTTTCTTCCTTCTTCCTCAACAAGCAATCTACAGCCAAATGATTTGCTCCATAGCAATAATGACAATTAATCCTTGTATCACCTTTCAATAGCATCTTCATTTGCTCCATCTCACTCTTTGAATTTGTCTTCATTTCTATTTTCTTTTCATCCAATTTGTTTTTGTTCTCAAAGCTACCCTTCGAATCTGATGACTTCTTTGGATTAAAAGGTTTCTTAAAAAATTTCTTTACTCTATTGTTTGAGTAAAAAGCAATAGCCTCATCATCAGAATTCATCAAAAAACCTTCTTCTTCATCAGACTTCAATTTTTCACTTTCTCTTTCTGTAATCTTCGAAACTAGAGCCAAAGGACCACCAAGACTTGCTACAGCTTCTTCAGCTATTTCATTAACTTCATTTTCATGAGATTTTAATTGATTGTACAAGTCATTCAAAGTCGAAGTATCAAAACTTTGTTGATTTTTCACCATCATGCTCACACTTCTCCACTCCTTTCGAAGTCCCATAACAAATATCAAATTGTACTCCATTGGTGACCTTATTATACTATAACGATTACAACGATAGATTAACTCGTTGAACCTATCATAGTACGCTTCAATAGACTCATTTTCTTTCTGTCTGAAGTCTTTGAGTTCTACCAGGCATTGTTTCACGGATGTGATCTTCGTCTTTTCACTCCCTTGAAATTTGTCTTTGAGATTGTTCCAGATTTCTTTAGCTGTTTTGCATGTTCTGACATAGTTGTACACAATAGGAGGCAACGCACCTCTTAATTCCCTCATGCATTTCTTCTCCAGACGTTTTAAACGATCGGTTTGATTATCAACTTCTGAACTGCTTGAAGACATGCCGATTGGCTGAACTTGTGCAGGTTGATTGATTTCTCCTGAGATGCATTTCCATAATTCTTCATCCAGTCCATTCAAGTAATCTTCCATACGATCTGCCCACTGATCATAATATTCTGGAATAAGCATTGGAATTTTAGTGGATGATCCAAGCAAATGAGAAAATGATGTCATCGAATTAAGATTGAATGACGCCATTGATGTACGGACAAAAGCTTCAAGATGATACTAAACTTTTGAGAATTTTGAAAATCAAATTGTATAATTCAATTCAGAATTACACACCGAGCACTCGATTAACAAAATTTTTTTTTGCAGAATCAAATCCTAGATTGAGATCTAGATGAAATTTTCAAATTCAAAAAGGACGGAAACTTTTTGAATCAAATAGTAGATTCAAAAACCTTTTTGATCGAATGAAAATCAGATCACAGAAAGGATTCCTGCTCTGATACCAATTGATGAGATTTGAAATCGAGTTTAAAGATCAATTCACATAAGAATTAAGAAAGAAGAAATACGATGAACACGAGAGTAAATATAATCTTTGATCAACTCATATTATGCTTTTGATTTTACAGAGTACAAAGGAATTCTCTGTAAAGAATATGTGAAAAGTTAAGTACTCACTCAGTACAGTCTCCTATTTATAGAAGTACAAAAGCATAACAAAATACTAAGGACTAGACATTCAGACTATCTATTAAAATGCCTTAGTAAATATAACATTACATCCGAAGACTCTACTTACGAAGATTAGAGATCCTTCGTAACAACAAAACTAACACTTCGACTTATTACAACATTTATACCCTAACACAAGCCCCAAGAGCTTGGTATGAGACACATTCTGATTTTCTTGTTTCAGCCGGGTACAAAAGAGGAGTCATTGATCCCACATTATTCAGAAAAGCAAATGGTGACCACCTTATGATGGTACAAATTTATGTGGATGATATTATCTGTGGCTCAACTGATCAAGACATGGTAGATGAGTTTGCTAAACTCATGACCAACAACTTCAAGATGAGCATGAATAGGGAGATTAACTTCTTTCTAGTTCTTCAAGTGAAACAGGTACCGCAAGGCATCTTTATTCATCAAGAGAAGTACACAAATGAGATATTAAAGAAACACTCAATGGACAACTGCTCTTCTGCTAAGGTCCCTATGGCCTTCTGTTATAAGATCTCTGTTGATCCCTCCGGTAAATCTGTAGATCACAAGACTTATAGAGGTATCATTGGTTCACTAATGTACCTCACTGCAAGCAGACCAGACATTGTCTTTGCAACTGGTGTATGTGCAAGATACCAAACTGATCCAAAGGCCTCTCACATGACCGCAGTCAAACAGATTCTTCGGTACTTAAAAGGAAGCAAATACCTTGGTCTATGGTACCTCGCAGTCAATGACTTCATCCTGCAAGCATTCACAGATGCGGATCATGCTGGATGCAAGCTTGATCGAAAGAGTACTTCAGGTGGATGTCAATTCCCGGGTGAACATCTCGTCAGCTGGTCTTCTAGGAAACAAAGTTGTGTCTCTCTATCAACTGCCAAAGCTGAATACGTGGCCGCAGCCAGTTGTTGTTCCCAAGTTCTATGGATGAAGACTCAATTGCTAAACTACGGGTATAGAATGTTGCGGATACCAATTTACTGTGACTCTGAAAGTGCTATAGCAATCTCTCATAATCCTATTCAGCACTCCAAGACAAAACATATTGAGTTACGGTATCATTTCATCAAAGATCATATTCTGAAAGGTAATATTCAACTCATCTTTGTTCCTACTCATGAAGAGATTGCTGATGTTTTTACAGAAGCACTTGAATCTACAAAACTCATTGCATTCTTACAAATGTTGGGAATGATGAATCCAGACCCGCAGTTCTTTCTGAAGTGTTAGCTACCACAGACCATCATTGGTCTCCATTGCGGTTCTAACTGAGAATTACATATGATAGATGGTTTTGGTACCGCAGTCTAGGTACCGCAACCATATGTCATACGTATATCTCATGGGTTCTAATGATCTTTTATTTCTAACTCTTGTACAAGTGTTTTTCTCACAGATTCTCTCTGAAATCTTTCTTTGTTCATCCACGATGAAGTTTCTCAACCGCTGTGATGATTGCATCCGCAATCATCTTAAATAAACTCCAATAGTTTCATTAATTCTCGAATCTTTGCGTGCTATTAAATGATCTTTCATTAAATAAAATACAAACATTCTCTTTAGAAACTGTCACATTCCCTTTCTGAATAAACCCAGTATCAGACCTACTTTAGGGATGATGACAAAAAGATTGATTCCCAAATAAATCCATCCTCAACCTGTCCTTTCCTCTCCCAACCACGTCCCATCAGTTACAACTTTCTCTCTCATCACCCCACGTTTACCTGACGTATTTTCATGTGTCTAATCCTCCATTAAATGCAAACTCTTTTTTTTTAAATCTCTCAATCGTTTTTCAAACCCGTTGTAACTTTTGTGTGGCTGAGAGTTAATCACAAAATGATTCCCCCCAAAAATTTAATCGACGGTTTATTCTCCTTCTACCTTTTTACCTAGGGTTAAAACCTTTTCACCCCCTATATAAACCCGTCTTCTTCCTTAAAAACGTTTACGCTCTCTGATTATCGATTGTTTTCTCTCAACCTTCAAAACCTCATAACTCTCAAGAACTTCAGTTTATTTCTCTTACAATGGTGAAATCAGGTGTTTCTAAAAAGCAATCTAAGGCTTCAGGTTCCGCAAATCCAACTGGTTCCGATTCTCCAACGATTGCTTCAAGCAATTTCCGAGCAATCTTTGAAGATCACCAATCCTACAATGCCTCAACCAAGCTTATGATCAAGTTTCTCAAAAAACCACATTTTGTTCGGTCCATTCGATGCCTTTACAGACATAGTCCCAGTTTTAACCCTATTCAAGTGTGCCTTTTCTGCATATCGCCCATTAGAGAACCCCCAAGAAGTACACCTCAATCTCATCAATGATTCTCTAGTCATCTTGACTAAGGAAAATTTTTTGACCACCATTAATCTTCTGATTCATCCCTCCATCAAGATCTTCTCATCGTCAATGACTGACATCACAACCGCTCTTTACCAGATGGGGTATCAGAAACCAATCCGAGGGATTGGTAAGTTTAAGAAGAATCAATTGCTGGTTGTTTGGCAGTTTGTGTGCCACTTCGTCATACGATGCCTGTCTGGCAGATCCGGAGGCATAGACAACATGGGACTGAAGCTGCCCGAACTGGTGTGGAGCATCTTCACAGGTCACGATGTAAACTACGGCCAGATTCTTTGGGACGATTTCCTCCAATATATCCCCAAGGAGCACCCAAGGGAGAATCCATCCGAGCTCACATTTGCTCGCTTCTGGTCTCTCTGCATTTCAGACCCACATGCGGATGCTGGCATAAGCATGGGCGACGACATCAACTTCTTTATCGCAAAGGATCTAAAAAGGTACAATCCTTCTCATGACCAAAATGTTTTTGGACCAATCCGCAGGCTCCCCACACATATTCTTACCATTCTTGGTCTTGAGACTGCTGATGTCTCTGACCACATAGAGGCTAAGTAGGGTATTGACCTATACCCTCCTACCCCGCCTCCTCCATCCGCATCCATTATCGCTGAGGGTACCGCAGTCCCCCTCTGCCGCCACACTATCCAACATTTCTCAAAGGAGAAAGACGGTGGCATCCAAAAAGAAACATGGCACACTTAAGAAGGATGCCCCAAAACGAACCGCACCCTCAAAGAAATGCAAAACTCAACCTTCCCCAACCGTATCCAGTTCTGATGAGGATAGGCAACCTATCTCTATCCTCAAGAAAAGAAAAACAACCGAAACCTCTAGCCATATGCATAACCGGACAGATGCTGAAGCCTCTCAAAAGGCTCCGGTAGTCCTTGGGGTGGTCGCACACCCATTCGACACCTGTATCATTTTCGAGTCAGACTCAGAAAATGAGTCTGATTCTCATTTACGTGGAGACTCCCCCCCAGTGCACTCCCAAGAGGATGACACTGGCTCATGCCCTAAAGTCTCCAGGGCCTCCCGACTGCATGTTTTCTCCCCAAAGGAGTTGCACTCCATCCTCCAATCTGTTACCCAAACACTTCAAACACCTTCCCACCCGCAGGGTACTTCTTCCGCCCATGCCAGAACTGGGCCGAGGCCAGACTTGACCACGGGTCAAGGAGACCGAGGAAGCCTAGGAAATCCTACTCTGCTTTCATCCTTAACAGGTGGTTTAGGCACGGTGAGCACAAATGTGCAAGGATCCATGGACCCGAAGGAAGCTTCGGTGCGATTTCAAGGATTTGACAGTGATAACTCTGATGACTCCTGGTTACAATACAATCCAGTAACCGAGTCTGATAAAAAGAAATACGATGCATTCAAAAGGTCGTTTCAAGCCCGCAAGGAGCAACAGGTCAAACAGCAACAACAAAAGGAACAGGAGATCCAGACCGTGGCTAGGTATTGGGCAAATTCCATCAGCAATGCCAATACCGTAGCCACAATTCAAAAGGTTCAGAACTGGATGGATCAGATGGCAGAAACATTTTTAAAAGCTCAAGCTTCAGCCGCAGCTGCAGGTACTTCCAAAGCTCCTCCTACTACAACTCCTATTCCCTCAGCAGTCAATCCATCACAAGACGAAGAGCCTGCAGTTGAACTCAGCTCCGCTCCAACATTTGGCTTTGATGATGAAGATATCCAGGAAGTCAACAAACCAACCCCTTCAGACGATGACCTGATGATGTTTGAAGAGGAAGAGGAGTCCAGTGGTTCTCAGCATTCAACTTCCAAGCCTAAGGAAAAGACGAAGAAGAAGAAAAAGAATGTTGTGACCCGGAAGGAGTTCATGAGCCTTCAAGCTAAAGTGGATCAAATTTTGGTTGCAGTCAAACCTACTCAACCCCATCCTGAAAACATTCCAGGGTCGCAGTCATTAATTGAAAGGATCGAACGGCTGGAGACAAGGGAACAAATGGCTGCTGATCGTATCTCTCTCAAAGTAGAGATGGGGATCCGGTCCCTTGATAACAACCGCAAGGCTGACCATAAGGACTTCATGTCTGCAGCAGAACGCCTCATTGCTGAGGTGACCGCAATCAAAAAGGATCTTCAAGCAGCCATTACGGATCAAGCTTCACTGTCTCAGAAAGTGATAGATGAGACTCATACTGCCTATGAGTCCACTATCTCTGTTCTTCATGCCACTATCAACCGAATGTAGAAATCCCTCACTTCTAACTTCCATGGCCCTGAGATCCTCCAGCTTACCAAAGATATACACAAGCTGCACTTCAACTCCTCTATCCCAAACAACTCCCAGTTGGCTGAGACCATGAAAGCACACTTTGCGGAAGTCTGTGCTAAGGAGGATGGCCTTAAACAATGGCTTGAGGAAGCACCTCAGTTGCATTCCTCAAGAGGGGGAAGTAAAGATTATGAAGTCCATCAATCTGATAAGTCCTTTCATCAGAGTTCCCACATTGTCTCTAGTAAAATCCCCACCCCACAACCATCACCGCAACCATCTTATCATAATCCATCTCCCCCCTCTTCACCTCCAAAAGACACCCCCAATAAGCCTGAGACTCCTCCACACTTCAAAAATCTGGAGAAGCATATGTCTTCGGAAAGCTCCACAGACTCCCCTGCCACTGCTCAAAGAAAACATGATTGGAAGTCAGCCAAGCTTGTTGAACTCATCTGGAGGGAATGCGGATTCGACACTATGATTGACAAATCCTTGATTAACTCATGGGTCAATCCGCATCGTAGACTGTTGGATGAAGACTACACTCTGCACCTCACATATGCCGAACCACCTGAGGATGGATACTGGGATATTCCAATCTCCCCCAACGCCAAATATTTTGCGGTATTCGAGTCCTTTGATTGCAGCCTTCCTGCTCATAAACGACTGCCAATGGAGTTTGAAAGACTGAATCGCTTTTATACTAAGCATGGGTCCTCCATTGAAAACATATGGTCTAACGATAAACCATCCGCAGTCAAGAACTACAAGGTGCGGAAGTTCATGAAAATCGACTTCACCCAATACACCCTCACCAGAAGGGAGCATAACTACATCCGCACCCAGGCAGACTTCCCAAGCATGAATCCTGAAGAAATCTTTCTTATTTCCAGAGTATTCCAGAACGAAGCAGAAAAGTACCCTAAAATGCAAATAGCGCTTGAAAAAGCCAAATCTTTTCTGCGGGATACAGTCTGTGACTTTGCCAAAATAGATGCGGATATCTACTCCGCCATCATCAAGAAGTTTGATCTCCCCCCACTTAAACCTGTGCCAATGCCTATCGAAGGCTTCGAAGAAAGAGCACTAGGCGCAACAGACTTCCCTGAACTTGGTATCATATTCAAACGGAAGACTGACAACGTCAAATACTTCATTCCGATGAAAGCCATGCACCGCCTGACCAAGAAACAAATTGACATATGCCAGACCGCAATTGAAAGATCAAAGCATACTATGGCAGAAGTTAAATTTGAAATTTTAAGGAGAATCACATGGCTTGAAAATGTCAGGAAGTTCTGGTGGATTTTGATCAAGTTCCTTAAAATTGATAGCTGAATCGGAGTTAAAGAGGTCACTTAGGGGGAAAATGTTGAATCATGAAAGTGACCCTCTTGAACTCTTCTACCATAACCATCTCCCTACCGCAACGGATCAGCAACCGTAGTCGTTCCAGCACTCGGAGTCTGTTCCTCATCTGCAACCGCAATCAGCTTTTGCTAACGCAGTCAGCTTAACTAGATTAGTTTACTTGTCTTTTATGTAAAACGCTCTATTATCCAGTATGCCTTACATGGCTTCTTATAGAGTTGTAATCTAATGTAGTTCAGCGTCTCTATAAATAGAGACTTTTTCTTCAGTGTTAAACTACTCATATATTTCATCACTCCTTATCACTGATAACTAGTGAGATATTCTGAATATATTTCTCCGAGTTATCTTCTTCATTTCTCTATGCTCTTCTCACTCTCAACTATCACTGAAACATATCTGATTATAACCTCTCTTCGGAGCAAGTCTTTAAGACTTAATCACTAAGCTAGATCTACCTTATTAACTCGGAGTGAATGCATTCCTTGTTACGATTCTGCTTAAGTGTATTTTTGATATAACAATTGTTGTCATTTCTATTTCTTTACTTTCCGCAACTGAATCTCTAACTATCTAACTATATTATTGTTGAGCTTTTAGATCCTTGAGATTAACTATTCCGCTATATACTTGTTCTAACTTTTGTTCAAGTGTGTTTCCAAGTTTTTCTCTCAACAATTCTTATGGTAGGTCATGCGGAACTAGTTGTAGCACGGGGGCAAGGAGTGAGGGATGATGTCGATTGCCAGCTCTTCATTGAAGTTAACATTCAACTTCAGCAGGCGATCAACATATCTCTGCATCTTTTGCAGATGAGCAGTAAGGGACTCTCCACTGCCCATTTTGGCAGTGATCATCGAAGTGATAATCTCTTACCTCTCTTACCTTCCGCTTTGGTGGTACCTGTCCGGCAAGTCTTGGTGCATTTCGTAGGGATAGTGGTCCTCGTAGGAATTTTGAAGTTCAGCAGTCATTGTCGCTAGCATGATGCAATGGACTTTCGTGGCATCACACTCATGGGCCTCAAAGGCAGCGATCTCTTGAGGAGTAGCAGTGTTGACGTTTATTTCCATGAGCTCTTTGCCGAGGACATACTCTTTGTCCTTGTAGTGAGTGACCATTCGGATGTTGCGGATCCAATCATTGAAATTGGACCCATCAAATATCACCCTCCCACACAAGTTCATGAGTGAGAACGAGCCAGAGGTGTTGGAGCTTGAAGCGTTGTTGTTTTTGTTCGACATCTGAAATAGAAAAGGAAAAAGTTAGATTATAAATGAATCCCCAATTAATCACCCAAAATGAGAAATTAGGGCTACGATCCAACAACATTATTTACAAATTAGAAAAAGGATGTCGTAATCTAACATGCAAATAATTTTAAGGTAAGTGAATGACGATTCACTAATTCTCCACCATGAAAAACGAAAATGAGATTAAGTTTTAAATGTATTGAAAATTCCTAGATCTTTTGAGATTCATTGAACTTTTCAATGGCATGTTTAAATCTCGATATGCCCCTCTAGTTTGTGACTGGGATGCCGAGGATCAAAAAGTGGGTGTGAATAACCATGCAAATGTACATGGTGCCCTCATTGTTACAATCACCTATTCGATGTGGCGGTTAACCACACACGCTCCATTGAACTATGACAAACAACGAGTCACCCTTTGCCACATTTTCTTGGAAACCAATTAGTGTGTCGGTTAGCCACACATGCTCCACTAACGTCTTAACAAGGGTGCAAAGTGTAATTTCATGGAATTGCATCAATTTCACTTTTACCTAAAGTAACTAAGATTAGGAATTTTGAAAAACATTTAGTTACTTTTATAAATTCATTCTACTTTTGATGAGGAGAAGATTGCCCTATCCAACCCGTTCGGCTAACGACCCTCCACCAATCAAGGAAGCGGTGGGTAAGAGTGGATACCCATTAAATGACCATTTTATAGGCCATAACCTTATACCCCCCTTATATATATATATATATATATATATATATATATATATATATATATATATATATATATATATATATATTAATCTTGTAATAATATAATAGAATATGGTGTATTTTAAACATTTCAAAATACTAGGGTTTTAATTTCAATTTTAAAATTTTCGAAATTTAAGACTTTTAAATTAAAATTTTAAATATTAAAACTCTTGATTTAATAATTATCTCATATTAAACAATTAATTTGAATTATTACATCATTTAGGATTATCTTAAATTAAACAATTAATTTATCCTAATCCCTTGAATCCCCTAAAATTCGAAAATATGGGATGGGATAATTCAAAATCTTTAATTACCATGTTTAAACAATCAAAAGATAATTACAAGATATGGGATTATCCAAATCCCTAAAATTTAGGATCTTATCTTGGGGAGGAGGCTAATTTCGAAATTCAAGGGTTGGATAACCCTAGAATTCGAAATCTTGGGGACAAAGGAAAGTGTTTGAAAAACCCTTGTCAATTTCGAAATTAAGGGTGCTAGAACCCTAAATTCGAAAATCTTGCCTCCTAGGGTTTATTGGCCATAAACCCTAAAGTGTCAAATTCATACAATTATATAATGCTAATTGAAAACAAATAACCAAATGCTCTGATACCACTGATAGGATTTATACAAACAATCCTATGTGTACATGCAACCCTATATACGGATCTCTGTTTTCACTATTAGTTACACAACATTATGAACACATGAAGAACCCTAGCATGCTCCTAGTATTTTCGAAATTCATGAAGGATAAGGGATTACATACCTCTTGTTGCTATGTAGTAATAACAACTAAATCTTCAATCTTCTTGTCTTTGAAAGCAAGTACCACAAGTGTAGTACCTCTAATGGCTCACAAACACCAAGATCAAATGGAAAGGCAAGAGAGAGAGGGGGGAGAGGTATAAAATCGGCTCTAGGAACTCTAGGGATCAAGTGGCCGATTTTCCTTAGCCAAAAGGTCCTTTTATAGGGTAGAGATTAGGGTTTCAGTCTTTATCCTTATATGGTAGCTTGCCCACTAAGCAGCCCATAAGATAAGTCTGGAATCCTTATATTGGACAAATTCTAGGGCCTTATCCCCTTGAATTCATCCACCCTATCCATAGGGCATCCATTGTTCTACTTTACAACTATCACATAATTACAGTTAAGCCCCTCTAGTTTAATTAATTACTTTTGATCACATAATTAATTCTTAATTAATTATTGACCAATATTAATTAAACAAATATGATTTCTCTTTTAATATAGTATTCTTATAATATATTAATAAACCATAATAACCTCTTTCTCTATTATTTCTCCAGTCGAGTTGTTTTGGTGAAGGCAACCCAAAAGGACCATGCACAACTGGGTCAAGTACTTTCCAAATATGGTTACGGGCTTAAACACCAATCCAACAAATTTTCCTAAGATGTTGGTCAAGATCCTATCAAGCATTTTACTTTGAATCATACATAAGATTCCAGACAGATTTTTTACTCATAACACATACTCCTATTATGAAATTCCAAGATCTTTTGAGATTCATTGAACTATTCGATAACATGTTTAATCTCAGATTATGCTCTTTAATTTGTGACTGGGATGCCAAGAATCACATACAAGATGTGAATAACCATGCAAACCCGTGTGGCATCATCGAGGTCGTTTATGATCTCACATTGACGTGTCGGTTAACCACACCTGATTTACCAACAACCATAAATATTGAGTATGTGCCACCATTTCATCTTTGTAGTCCCACATTAGTATGTCGGTTAACCATGCACGCTACGCACGCTCCACTAATGACTCATAATGAAATGATGTGCGTTTTTATAAAAGGTTCTAGTACTTTTACATTATACTTTTAATGTGATCATGTCCTATCAAACTCTTCAGCTAACGACCCTCCACCGCACAAAGAAACGGAGGGTGAAAATTACATACATTCAACGATCATTTTATATGTCGTTTTTTATACCTCTCTTTTAGTGTGGCTTCATTAATGAGGTCTACTCTTGATTTATCTGACTTTATATTATGGGAACTTGAGTAATCTAACCACTTTTTTGGGTTTTTTAAATATAACCAAGGTTTCTTTTTTCTTTCTTTTTTGAAAAATAACATTTTGGTCCGGAATGGGTCATTCCGAACCTAAAAACCAGCCCCAAGCTCAAAATTGAGGCCCACTGGTGTGTGTGTGTATGTGTGTCTATATATATATATATATATATATATATATATATATATATATATATATATATATATATATATATATATATATATATATATAGGTCCCACACACAAAAAATCTGGAAGACGCATTCCGAAATTAGCAGATCCGAAGCACGATCTACCCGCATTTCGGACCAAATTTTCAGCATGGATTTTTCAAACCAATTAAGCTCTACACTTTAAGTTACTTTGCATTTGATTTTCTGAAATGATGTACGTATTCCGTAAGGGTTCGGAACACGAGGGACAACTCCGGAATATCCGGATTATCCTTTTTTCATCTTTTTCTCGTTGTACGTGTATGAATGTTATGTAAGTACTTTGTAATGTGTTTATGATCGGTTGTTTTAGTCCGGAATTAGGTATTGTAGGGGTTCCAGAATGGCATTGTAGGCCCGGAACACGATGAACGTTGTCCAGGACCTGATGATCTATTTTGGAATGTTGATCATTAATACTTATAATATACACTTTTTTCTAAGTATTGTTTAATAACTCATGTTAGTCCAAATACGAGTTAGCGTGGATGTTGTTAAAAAAGTTGGTTTTACGGACGACGAAGTTATATTCCATTTATAGGAGCTTTCGGAATTGCGTCTGATAAACGTAAAATCGAAAAACAATAATTTTATAATTCTAATTAATTTTTACGGTAATGTATTAAAATGTTCTTGGAATTTTTTTCTTTTTGCAGATAAAAAATGGCGATGTTGAGTTTCAAAATAAGATAAAAAAAAATAAACCAACAAAGGCACCCATTAAATTAAGAAAAAAAAACTAGAAAGTGTGTTAAAACTTAAATTGAAGCAGATATGACTCTGAAAGATGGTACTGAAGCAAGTGCAGACAAACCTATTATGACAAACTAGTTACAATTATATATTTTTTTGTTATGGATATGTTTTAGGAATTGTTTTTTATTATTATTAAGTACTTTTATGCACATTGGTTTTTAAATAGTATATTAATACAATTTAGGTATGTTCTATTTTCAGTCTCCAACATCCAGTGACTCTCGAACGATCATGATGAGTCGCCTATAGAATATGTTATACCACGTCTTGAAGACAAGCAACAACGTCTCGACTGCAATAGAAATGATTCGTGACTAGCTACGTGCCAAACAACAAATGGTAATACTTGAAATCCCATTACCACCTTCACCAACTGAGGACCGACGAAAAGTAGCATTGTATAACATGCAAATGCTCCTTATTACCATGTCTGAAGATATACGACAATTTGTGAACACAATGGGCATCATCGAAGAAACATGTATGAAAACTCCAACAATAGAAGATCGAGTCAAATTGACTGATAATGATTTCGAAATAATTAAGACCTACATGGAATTGTTTGAAAATCATGTAGACAAGGATAGTTTGAATCAGATGCAAGTTCCCATTTATCGACTACAAATGTAATCTAATTTTAAATATAGATATTGTAATGTTTTTTCAAATTGAATTTTGTAAAACGAACGGTATGATTATCTCAACTAAAGTGACAATTATCCTTTTTCATTAACATTATTACAAAGATCGTTATTTAACCTAATACATAACTAGATTGGTTTCCACAAATCAGGAAATTGTAAGGGATACATATTTTGTTCACGGTCAATAAAATCTCCTCTAATTCTAACAACATTTGTTAGATGGTCTCGTTCTGCACGAAGCTTATTGATCTCCTTATTTTCATTTTTAGTCCACTTCTTAGCTTGTTCCACTTCTTTCGTCACTTCCCTTTTGTTTGCTTCTTCAGCAACCTTCATAGCTTGGAAAACGTCATCATACATTTTATCCGGGAGTGGGAAATTAGGGGTTTCCGGAAACGGGTTAATATTTAAACAAACATAACAATCTTCTTCTTCACAATGCTGAACACCATCGTGAGATGAACTCATTCCAATTTTATTTCAACATTGAGGATTCATGCTAAGTGCATTTTATGGTCGAAAAGCAAGTTTCCAGAATAGCCATTCCGGAAAGTTGCTCCGGATCTGGAATGGGGTTCTAGAATAAGGGTCTGAAATACTGTCAGGAATCTATGACATTTACTATTCCGAATGACTACACATACTGTCAGGAATCTATGACTCTTAATGTTAGGAAATGACTACACATATGTCAGAAATCTGTGATAATTATTGTTCTGAAATTATGGTCCGAAATATATGGATACCACTTGGATCGTGAGAACACTTTCCGAACTAATATTTCTACCATATGCCTGGGTTGTAAGAAATTCAGCATAGGTTAATCCAAGAGGACACTTACGATTCTAGGCACCGTAGTTGTAATCCAAATTACTAGAAGGATTCTATGTTTGTTTGATGAAAACAAGAGCTTAAGAATTTTGTGTGTCTCTTCTCAAAGAGAAGACCCATTTATATAATAAACAGGATTAGGGATTCTATTAGGGATGGTCGTCATGGGTTCCTCCAGCCAGGGGCTCTGCCCCTTGGACCCTGCTAGGGGTTCTGCCTTTAGACCCCGCCAAAGGGGCATCTCCCCTTTGGAAACCATGGACCCAGGGGCGCTGTCCCCGGACCCCCGACTTGTCGTCGAACCGACTTCTAATTCGATCTTATACATACGTGCACTCCGCATAAACCCGTACATATATTAGAGTATAAATTATGAAGCCCATTAACTCACATGTTAGTTCCAGTTACATAAAATGACATGGTGACACTAAAATCACCAAGAATCCTCCCCTATGTTAGTGTAACCCTTGAACAAACATAACCTTATTAAAACAAACAAATCTATTACATAATGAAAATATCAAAACGATTGAATTTCCACTTAGTATCATACACTTACAAATACTCGAGAATCAGGTTGTTCTAATAATTAAACCCATCAATCCATTTGAATACCAGAAAGTAAAATACATACTAGTTTATTGAATTTCTAGCAAAATACAACTTGACACTATTATCAAGCTGTGTGTCCCAATCCTCTCATGATCGTATCAAGGTCAAGTCCACAACCTCTTGAATTCCGGCTACACATCACAATCATGTAGGTAACTTCTTTCCATGTATCTGCACATACATTTATCAAAGGGATTATTAAGAAGTTAAACATCAACCTGGCTAACTTGCATAACTAAACACATACCTGGGATGAATACTTCATGTGTTCCAATCTATAAGTATGAGCTTTCCACATTGAATTCAACTCCTAACATTATATTATGAGGAATTGGGTGTCTTATCATTATAGAATTAAATGGACTTTAATCCCATATTCCCATCCCGATTACAGACTTGTGCACTAAGTATCTTGTCATACCTTTATTCAAGTGATCTGCCAAATTTTGTTGTGATTTCACAAACTCAACCGAAATCACACCATTCATTACTAATTCTCTAATCATACTATGTCCAGCACCTATGTGTCTAGACTTGCTGTAACACTCCGTTTATTTAATAAATAAATAAATAAATTAATGAATGTATAGTGGCCCTAAAAAAATAATTATATAGCAAAGTGTAAGTTTCGGATTGGTTTCGTAAAGATTTTTAGAAGATAGGGGGTGTTTGGTATCATTTGGACCTAATACGAAAGGATTTATGGAAGCAGGGGCTAAAGAGTAAATTCTGGACCTAAGTTAAAAGGGTTTTGTAGAGGGAAGGGTTGCATGGTAATTATTGGGACTTAAGTTGAAGGGTTTTTGGATAGCGGGGGTTAAAAAGGTAAAATATGAACTGAATTTTAAAGAAAAGGGGAAAGGGGGACTATATTTGCCATTATGGAAACTAGCTTCAGGTGACCGGGTATATAACCCGTCACCCTTCTGAATTTTAAAGAAAAGGGGAAAGGGGGGGAGTATATTTGCCATTATAGAAACTAGCTTAAGGTGACCGGGTATATAAACCCGTTACCCTTCTGGAACCCTAACCCTAAGAGGGAGCCACAGCCGCCACTCTCACTCTTTTAATCTCCGACACCGCACCACCACCTCCGTTGAGGTCGCCAACCACCGAAGCCGTCGCGGTTTCACTCATTCCGATCAGTCAAGCCGTCGTGGAAACCACCATTTATGACTTTCCAGCCACCGCTTCCAGCTTTCTCGTTGCCACCGAAGCCACCACCACAAATCAGTGCATCGATTGTCGCTGTGAGCCGTTGCAGCTGCCATTCCCAGTCGACGACAGTACCACCGGACTTCCTCCATTCTTCTTCTCCTTTTTCACCCGCCACCAAATATGGAAGCCTCCAGCGCAACATTAGAGCTCCCGTTCCGCCGCTACCATCCACCAAGCTTGAAGACCAGTTGTGGTGCGTGTTCTTGCTCGTGTATGTGTCCGTGTTTCAGTGGTTGGCGTTTGTTTGTTGGTCGGTGACCAAGAAGAACCACAATGGCGGCCAGCCATGGTGGCTGTTTCCGGTGATGCCGCTGCTACCGTCGCCATATGCCACTAGGTGGGTGGCTGGGGTCGTTTTGTGAACATATAGTATGTTGGGTGTGGTTTCAATTGGCCAGAAAACTAAAAACAGCCACCACCACCGTGAGGTGGTGGCTACCGCCATGCGCCACCGTCGGCCACCACAAGGTGGATATGTGTGTATTTTATTTGGATGTGTTACTTTGGGTTAAATCATTGTAAAATGCTATTGGTGAATAGTAGAATAAAGAAAAACTCATAACCACCATTGTGAGGTGGTGACTACCGCCTCCTGCCGCCACCAGCCGCCATGTTGGGTGGCGGTGTGCTTTGTTTGCGTTTTGACTTCATTTGTAATGCTTGGACATAATGGGACTAGAACCATAACCATGAGGTAGTGGTTGCCGCCATGATCCATCGTTGACCACCACTACTCGAGGTGGTAGCGGGTGGTGCCTAACTTGTGAAACCCTAGTGGGCCTAATTGGGTTAGGATTGGGGTGGAAACCCTAATTAGGGTTTAGAAAACCCTAATTTTGGATATATGAGTTTTGGAGTGTCGGGACCCACAATTTTAGATGACCGGATTGGGATTATGGATTAAGCCGACCACATTACATGATTGACCCGATAGATTGATGGACTTAATGGATTAAGTCCTTAATGAGTTATGTGGGAAACACTTAACCCTAATCGTCATTTCATGTGAAAACCCTAATTGTGTTGGTTTAGAGTTGGGCCTTTCTGTTGGGCCTAGATGTTTGGACTCTTGATAGGCCAACTATTAACAAGTAAATGGACGAGAATATTTGGATTGGGCTTTAGGATAATGCCAATTGGACAGGCTTGGGCCCAATTAGGAAAATTGGGCCATAGTTGGGCCTTGGTTCATTATTAGACTTTTGGGCCTTTGGATTGGGCTTTGGGCTCGAATCAAGCTAAGATAGGGGTAAATTAGTCTTTTACCCCAAGTTTGGACTTATGAATATGAGTTGGAACCCAATTATTAATTGGGTGTTATTTTGATGTTGACAGATTCGGGAAACTGTCATCCAACAGCTAGGGTTTTGTCAGCGGGACTTCAGCAGTGTGAGATGAGTTTTCTTTTGTAGGAATGGGTCAATGGCACCAAGGTCGGCCCGTATATTTAGTAGTAGTTCCGGACTTCGGTCCGATGCCGGGCGGGGCCCGGTGTAGATTTATATGCTTTTCCAGATCTCGATCCGATGTCGGGGCGGTCCCGAGGAATGCTTGTATGCGTGATGTCTTTGTGATTCTTGTATGTGTTTGTTATGTGTTAGGTGTTCCGGACTTAGGTCCGATTTCGGGGCAAGCCCGAGGAATGTCTAGCTAGTATGTTATGATAGTATGTTTCTGGACTCCGATTCGATGTTGGGTGGTTCCCGGGTATGTTAGTATGCTTCCGGATCTCGGTTTAATGTCGGGGAGGTTCCCGAGGAATGTTAGTATGCTTCCAGATCTTGGACCGATGTCGGGCGGGGCCCGAGGAATGTTGCATGTTAGTATTATGTGCTTCTATTATATGTTAGTTGATATGTTTATATGTATACCGAGATCTACTTGATTTCAGGCAGGGCTCAATGTTGAATGGGGTTCGATGCCAGGAGGGGCCCGATGCCGAGCTAGACTCGATGTAGCATGGGCGGGGCCCAAGATATGTTATATGTTATGTGTATGGTATGTGATAGTTTGGGGGAGCTCTCTAAGCTTCATGCTTACAGTTTTCAGTTTGGTTTCAGGTACTTCAGCTAGCAAAGGGAAGGGCTCCGGCTGATCGCATGGCACACACCATATTTTTCTAGCCTGGGATATTTACTCTGATATTTGATATGAGATTTTGATATGTTGACAGATATTACAATATTTTTGAGACACGTGGTTATTGTTTTTATATGATGAAGACATTTATGGTTTTATTAATGGTGTAAAAACGAAATTTTTGGACCGTATTTTTGGGATGTTTCACTTGCCATTATAAACCTGGCTATATTCCTTTGCCAAAGCGGTTTCACTATCACAAAGAATAGAAATAGGTGTTATTGGTTTAGACCATAAAGGAATATCATAGACTAAATTCCTTAGCCACTCTGCTTCTTTACCAACAGCTGCTAACACAACAAACTCAGACTCCATTATTGAGTTTGTAATGCAAGATTGCTTCTTGGTATCCCAAGAAATGGCAACTCCCCCAAGCAAGAATACCCAACCAGAAGTTGAGGAATGATCCTCCATGTTGGTTATCCAACTTGCATCCGTATGGCCTTCTAAAACCGAAGGACTCCCCAAGTAACAAAAATCATAATCCATGGTTCCTTTTAGATACTTAAACACTCTATTCACTACTTGCCTGTGTTGAGCACTAGGATTACTAGTGTACCTGTTCAATTTACCCACAGCAAAAGCAATATCAAGTCATGGCATACATGATGGGTTTGAGCACTACATCATTCCTATGGTGTACATGCAAACCCTTAAGCTTTGGATCTAGTTTGTCTAATGAACATGCAATAATCATACAAAGCCATAAACCCTACATCTAGCATACAATAATGGAGTTAACATATGAATTAGGTTTTAGATCTTACCTTGATTGTTATGTAGCAATAACAATCTCAATCTCTTCTTGTAGTTGACTTCTGAAAGCTTAGTGTCACAAATGTCACACCTCTAATGGAGTCACTAACACAACAAGAAATAAGGATGAAGAAGGAGAAGAGAGGAGACACCAAAAACGTCTAGAAACCCTAAGAATCAGTTAGCCACGTTTTTGGGGCTAATGGGTCCTTATTTATAGTTAGGCTATTGGGGTTTTGAACTAGGAAACCCTAATCTGACTGCTTAGGCCCTAAGCAGCCCATGGACTCCCTTTAGAACACCCTTGGACGAATTCCTTATGGGCTTTCCATAGAATTCGTCCAACCTATGTTCCAAGGTGATCCATAGCCCAATTGCAATTATCTCATAATTACAATTCTAGTCCCCTATGTTTAATTAATCTCTTTTAGTCACAAGATTAATTTCCTAATTAATTCTTGACTAATATTAATTAAACAATATGATTTCTCCTTTAATATATTATTCATATAATATATTAATAAATCATAATTATTCTCTTTCTCCATAAATCATCGTATCAAGTTGCTTTGGTGAAAGCAATCCAAAAGGACCATGCTCACAATCGGCTCAAGTACATACCAAAATAGTTATGGACTTAGACACTAATCCAACAGTCTCACACTTGGATAAGTCTAATAACTATTCTACGTATGAATTTTAATCCTAATTAGCAATCGTAGCTTTCAAAATTCGTTGTCAGCTCTGATCTTATCAAATACGCATCCTTTAGATAAGGGATCTTACACATTATTCATTGTATAATGTTTCGGGTAATCAACTTATTACTTGAATTATAAAAACAATTATCTCATGCTCTTAACATGCACACTATGTTTACCTATGGTCCTTACTTTGTGAAATAGTACAATTGAATAACATTTTCAATCACACTCATTTCACAATCCCCAATCCTTACCACAAGTGTAAGAATACCAAATTCTTGCCACTTATAAAATATGTTAGATTCTAACATTTTATGCAATGATCCTTTCGTAATGTCACGGCACCTAAGTCACAAAAACTATTGCCAATAAAATTTCAAAGTTCTCTATTGGAGATTGTTGCACGACAATTCCATAGATATTTAGTCTCACATTCAAAGTACATTCCTTTGAACCTCCTTCTCGCATAAAAGTTTTCTAATCTAGACATAGATTCTTAATATCCAACTTCCACATATGGAAACATTTCCATATTTGTCATATGACAACTCATCATTAATAGAATAATATTAAATAATAATAATGTCAGTATGGTTCATCCACTACTACACTTCCAACTGCCCACAAGTAACCAATCTTTGGCGAACCTTAGATTGTCCTTTGGCAGTTGTTTAATAATTTTAGTCATGTTCGGTTCTAGTTCTTTTTCCCTCTTAATTCCTTAGGCATTTGGAAAATTTTAGAATGGTCAAATATTATAGCATATGCGACCCGAAGCGTATGGAACATGAAGCATAATGTCTTACTTAAAGACGTGATACTTTAGCAGTCTTTTGCCATAGTATTTCTATTTGTCATGTTCACACAATTCGATTTATGAAAAGGGATGCCGTAATCATAATCGAATTTTGAGCACACAATTCATATATTTGAATAGATTTAATTAAAATCTCTCGATCTAAGCTCTTAGATTTCGAAACAAAGTATAATATTCTCTCCCTTAATTATAGCAAAATAACTTGTTAACTCTTGCAGCTTTGCAAAGTAAAACTCTTGTTTTCTATAATTAATATTGCTGACTCGCAACATTTAAAATAATAATCATGCTCCTACTAACATGATGATTATATCTTTATCAGCATAATACTTATGCTCCCACTAGCTTTGACATATATTCAGAAAACAGTTGAACTTCTAGAAAACAATGCTTATTGAATTTCATAAATTCATATTTCTAATACCAGATGCTTCGATAAAAATTTATCTAAGCTTCTCAAACTCATACACATATGCTTAGATAGCGCATATGTGTGTGTCTAAACGATTCTAGAACTTATAGCAATAAATCGAAAATGTTCGGACCCATTTTTCATTTCCCACAATTCGAACTATGAAGAGGGATGTTGTAATCATAGTCGAATTTGAGAAATCCAAATTGCATAATGCTATCTTCAAAATCTTTCATAGTGAAAGCGTTTCCTCACAATCATTTTCATGAAGAAGAGAAACTTTATGACACTTAGATTTTGTGGCGTATGTGTTCCTATCCATTTGAATTTGTCATAACCATAATCATAAGACAATAATTGTGGCAAATCTAAACTCTTATGGATCGAACTTGTCCATTCTTAATTTCTTGCCATTAAGGGTCCCACCATTGCTTCCATGTTATTGATCAACTCACCCCTATCTTTCAATGTACTTTCCATTAATCAAGGTGCCTTGCCCCTATGCAACCCATTGAGAACTCATAGAACTCGCATGCTTAGTTGACCATACTGGAATGGCACAGAAACAAAAATATGTCAACAGGATAGGTTACAAACCTCAAGTCGTGCGCTAGTGTTTAATAATAGGTTTAATCTTGATTAGTTCTTGAACCTTTTTCAAGATCATTTAGACTCCCACTGACCTCTTGACATATAAGATTCTCTTGTCAAGAAACATTTCTTGACAAAGAAATACTCAAGAGTTAGTGTGTGTCTTTATCAAGACGAAACCTACACATAATTTGGTACTAGTTGGTCTTTGTCTTATTCAAGACATCACAACTTACCAAAATGTGCAAAAAAAATAAGAACATTCCTACTTAAGATTATATCACTCAAGTCACAATCTTGGTGTTTGACTCTAAGACTTGATTTTGAACGAAGTACGATTCACCTTATTGACTTAACCATTAATACAATTCTCAATTCCTCTTCTTAGCCAAACTACTGCACTAAGGTGTCCTTTAGGGGATGAATTGTAATATGGTTCTTAAGACGATCATAAAACATGATAAAAAAGTACTCTCCCTTCTTCTTAGATTGGAGAAACTTTTTATCTTTCTGCCTAATTGATTCTTCTTATTCGTTCTGCTATTCATTGAAACTTTCAATGATTCAGAATTACAATTAATCTTGTAAGCATAATCACGTCTACTAGACTTTTAGTAAATTATGATGAATAATCTTATTGTTATATATGGTGGACTTGACCAATGCACAACATTGTGAACTCGATCTCCTAGTCCTTCACTTTACTTTTTGTCAAGGAATTAGCCTTAAAATTTCTAAGTATCAAGATTTCCATACATCACATGATTCAAATCATATGATTCCAAGCTTCTGTCCAATTGAAACTTGGGCGATGGGAATCTTTCCTTACTTAGAAAATCATGACACTACCATAAATAACATAACCAAGAATCACATCCACTTAATATTGCTTCTAATAGAAACACACATACATCAATTTTCACAATTGCCATTGCAAGGAAATATAAATAAGACAAAATCAAAATTTATTTTATTGCGGAAAAAATATATCCTTACAATGCAAATGAAAACTATGCTATTACATATTCCTAAGCATTCTATCATAACTCTAAGTAGCAGCTCAAAAATCCAATCATCGAATTCATGCGATCGTAATCCATTTCTTCACGATTAGACTCACCTTGCTCCTTCCTTTAAGCTTCCTTTCTTTTCTTTGATCCTTCAAAACACAAAATGTAATCTTATCACATCATGTTATTTAGAATCAAAAAATAGGAACTTATAGAGTTAGTTAATGGATTTTACCTAAAGTAGAGCCATACGTATTGACTCTCCCATCTCTTAGATCTCTCAGGTAGACAGGGCAGCTTCGTAACCAATGTCCCTTCTTTTGGCAGTAGAAATATATGGATTCTTCTGGAATGGTACATGGGACTATCTCAAACTCAGCCTTTCTCTTGCGTAGAGAAAACGTTTTCTGGACTTGCAATGTTGCCATTGCCCGTAGAAGGTTGAGATATTGATTTATCAGACAAAGTTGCTCGACCAGTGCGCCAAATCATTTCTGATTCAGCAGCAATAAGCAAATAAGTCAAATCAATAAGGGTCATGCCGTGGTCCGTCATATAGTACTCTCTAACGAACTTACCATATGATTCGGGAAGTGACTGAAGAACCAAGCCAACAGCCAACTTCCTTGACATCGACACCCAACATCCTTTATGTGTGACTTCATTTTAAGACGTGTGCACACACAGACTTTCCATCTTTGTGTCTTATTGCCAATAGAGCTTGAGTGGCCTTGAACCTTTCAAGTCATCGAACATGTGGGTCAAGGAGAATTATTAGAGAAGGTGGAGGAAATGAAGCATGATTTCCATTTCCACAATCCAATCGTGGAATATCATCTTCACCTAGAAAACTTTTTCCAACGGATTTAGGAAGATCATAGTTGTCAAACTTTGACATCTATGAAACAGGAGAAAATTCAAGTTTAGTTGATTGAGTCCTTAATAAAACACCCAAATGAGATATTA
Organism: Lactuca serriola; assembly: GCF_051521515.1. Taxonomy (NCBI): domain Eukaryota; kingdom Viridiplantae; phylum Streptophyta; class Magnoliopsida; order Asterales; family Asteraceae; genus Lactuca; species Lactuca serriola. Next base: position 220,024,316 of record NC_136416.1, read on the forward strand.
AGGCTAGGACCCAACACAATATTCTACAAACTGGAAGAGGGATGCCATAATCTAACTTGCAGAACATTTGAAGGTAGGTAAATGACGATTTACCAATTTCCACCATGAAAAAAACGAAAAAAAAAGGTTAAGTTTTAAATGTATTGGAAACTCCTAGATCTTTTAAGATTCATTGAACTTTTCAATGGCATGTTTAAATCTCGATATGCCCCTCGATTTGTGACTGGGATGCCGAGGATCACAAAACAGGGTGTGAATAACCATGCAAATATACATGGTGCCCCCAATGTTACAGTCACGTATTCGAGGTGCCGGTTAACCACACACGCTCCATCAAACTATGACAAACATCGAGTCACCCTTTGCCACCTTTGCTTAGAACTCAATTAGTGTGTTGGTTAACCACACACGCTCCACTAACGTCTTAGCAAGGGTACAAAGTGTAATTTCACGGAATTGCATCAATTTACTTTTGCCTAAAGTAATCAAGATTGAGAATTTTGTAAAACATTTAGTTACTTTATTATACTTTTAATGAGGAGAGGGTTTGCCCTATCTTACCCGTTCGGCTAACAACCCTCCACCAATCAAGGAAGTGGTGGGTGAGAGTGGACACCCATTAAACGGCCATTTTATAGGCCATAACCTTATACCCCCCTTATAGATTGGCTTCGTGAATGAGACCTACTAACGGTAAGACAAGAAGTTTAAGTTATACATATATAATATTAAACTTTTAATGTTATACATATTATAAGGGTGCATTTTACACTTAAAATACTAGGTGGTTTAATTTTATAAATTACATTTTTAATTTAATTAAATATAAACCATATGATTATTGATTTATTAACTCTCTTTAATTATACCTCTAATTAACTTAATAAAACCATAAGGGGGTAATTTGAAATTTTCAAAACTAGGGTTTTAGAATTTAAAATTTCAAAAAATTAAACTTTTAATCAAAATTTAAATTCCAAAACATGAGGGCAACTTTTGAAACATTTCAAAACATTAGGTTTAGCTATTTAAATTTCAAAACGAAAACATTTAAAGTTCAAATTTAAACTATAAAACCTAAGGGGTGCAAATTGAAACTTTTCAAACCTATCTATCAAGAATATTTTAGATCAAAATTCAAATAAGGCAACTAACAATTAATTGGTGGTTATCCAATTTTGACCTAATCCGATTCCATGCAAGATAATTCATCAAATAATTCAAATAATCAAATTTTATCATATAAGGAAATAATTATTCAATTAATATGAAATTATCCTTTATTTTGGCAAGGATAATCACTTATTATAAAAATCCGACTTTTATCAATAAAAATCGTTTTGGTAATTATCCCACAACAAAATAGGCATAAAATCCTGATTTTCCCTCTGTCTGACCCGTGGACTTGCCGAGTCAGGGACTGGACTCGCCGAGTCGGCCTGACTCGCCGAGTTCATCCACTGACTCGCCGAGTCAGTCATGCAGAAGGCCAAAAATTCGATTTTCAGGCAATAAACGATCAAATATGCATCAAATTCATCAACAAACAGCCCTAGGCTCTGATACCAGTAATGGGTTTTGAGCACTGCATCATTCCTATGGTGTACATGAAAACCCTAAAGCTTTGGATCTAGTTTGTCTAATGAACATGCAATAATCATATAAAGCCATAAACCCTAGATCTAGCATACAATAATGGAATTAACATATGAATTAGGGTTTAGATATTACCTTGATTGTTATGTAGCAATAACAATCTCAATTCCTCCTTGTAATTGACTTTTGAAAGCTTAGTGTCACAAATGTCATAACTCTAATGGAGTCATAAACACCATAAGCAGTAAGGATGAAGAAGGAGAAGAGAGGAGACACCAAAAACGTCGAGAAACCCTAAGGAATCAGTTAGCCACGTTTTTGGGGCTAAGGGGTCCTTATTTATAGTTAGGCTATTAGGGTTTTGAACTAGGAAACCCTAATTTGACTGCTTAGGCCCTAAGCAGCCCATGGACTCCCTTTAGAACACCCTTGGACGAATTCCTTATGGGCTTTCCATAGAATTCATCCAACCTATGTTCCAAGGTGATCCATAGCCCAATTGCAACTATCTCATAATTACAATTCTAGTCCCTAAGTTTAATTAATCTCTTTTAGTCACAAGATTAATTTCCTAGTTAATTCTTGACTATTATTAATTAAAAAATATGATTTCTCCTTTAATATATTATTAAAATAATATATTAAATAAATCATAATTATTCTCTTTCTCCATAAATCATCCTATCAAGTTGCTTTGGTGAAGGCAACCTAAAAGGACCATGCTCGCAATCGGGTCAAGTACATACCAAAATAGTTATGGACTTAGACACTAATCCAACAATACATCAAGCTACCCATAGCCTTAGAGTATTCCAAATGTGAAATGTGAATGTCATTATTTGGCATTAATTTCAAACTTGGATCCATAGGAGTACTCACAGGAGAACAATCGGTAAAATTAAACCGCTTAAGAATTTTCTCAATATAATGACTTTGAGTCATCACCAAACCTTTGTTCATCCTTTTAATTCTTATTCCAATAATTACATCCACCTCTCCTAAATCTTTCATGGAAAACTTAGATGATAACAATTTAATTCTTTGTTTCATCTACTTGATTTAGGTCGATACCAAAGATCAACATGTCATTTACATATAAGCAAATGATCACTCCAGCTCTAGTAGCATCATCAAATGAACTATAAACACATTTATCACATTAGTTTGTCTTCAAATAAGAAGACAAAATAACCTCCTCAAATTTTTGATGCCATTGTTTAAGCGCTTGTTTCAGCCCATACAAAGATTTGACAAGTTTACAAACCATATGCTCTTTAGCGGGCATAATGAAACCTTCTGGTTGTTTCATGTAAAATTCCTTGTCAAGATCATCATTTAAAAAGGCTGTTTTCACATCCATTTGGTGAATAACCAGATTGTGGATACTTGTCAAGGCAATCAACAATTTAATAGTAGAAATACGTGCAACCGGAGCATACGTATCAAAATAGTCAACACCGGGTTTTTGTCTAAAACCTTGAATGACTAACCATGATTTGAACTTGTCAATAGTCCCATTAACATTCATTTTCTTTTTGAAGATCCATTTGCAACCAAGTGGTTTAGAACCTGGAGTCAAATCAGACACCATCTATGTGTTGTTCTCAAGAACTGATGACACTTCATCATCAATTGCTTCCTTCCAAAAGGAACTATCGCGAGACTCCATGGCCTCTCTGTAATGACCCAGTTTTCACGTCCAAAAATTTCATTTTTTAAATAATTACTTTGAAAAACATTTGTAAATAAACATCGTTGATCATATCATTTCATAAAACATATCACGTGTCTGAAAACCAATTCATAAGAACAACCATAATATCAGAGTACAAATCCCAGTATAACTCATGGTGCGGAAAACAAGGTGTGGGTATGATGTGCCGCTACCGCGCCAGCTCCTTCCCCTTCGATGAAGAGGTACCTGAAACCAAAACTGTAAACTGTAAGCACGAAGCTTAGTGAGTTCCCTCATCGTACCACATACCATACAATCACATACATACATACTGCCAGGCAATTCTGGGGTGCCCGACCTACCCGGTACGGCCATTCTGGGGTGCCGACCTACCCATGCGACCATTCTGGGGTGCCGTCCTACCCGTGTCAAGCCATTCTGGGGTGCTGACCTACCCATGTCAAGCCATTTTGGGTGCTGACTACCCTTCGGTCCTAACAACCAAACCTTGGGGACTATTCCACCCCTACTACTACTACTATCACATATCACAACATAACAGATTATCAGACATATTTGGGGTGTCTGAACTACCATTCGGTCCTAACAACCGAACTCGGGGACTGTTCCCCTCCTACTACCACTAACACATATAACAATCAAGCCAGCATATAAACATATCATCACATACTGTTAGACGTATCTGGGGTGTCTGACTACCCTTTGGTCCTAACAACCAAACTCTACTACTCTCGCATATAACATATCATGCTAGCATATAACATATCAGGTAGTAGCAAACCTAGATGATATCACAAAGACAATCATCTATCATACGACTCCTACTGGTGGGTCGGCATTGTGGCCTTATACCCACCGCTACTGGAAGGTAACTCACCTCGTAGTAGCTGCTGATCTGTGCGGGAATCCTCTAACTGCTGCTGCTGCTGCTCCGGAAATCCTCCGACTATAATTCCCACAAAACACTTAGTCATACACTGCTGACTACTCTTGGGGGTAAAATGACCATTTTACCCTTGAGACCAAGTCAAAGTCAAAGTCAAAGTCAACTTCCAGTTGACCTGACTCGCCGAGTTGGTTTGCCAAATCGCTGAGTCCCTATCTTTCCATTGGTCCTTATACACGTCTCTACTTGTTCAGTTAGGCGATGACTTGACGAGTTTTCCTTCTAACTGAACATCGACTGAATCTTCATCCGACTCGCCGAGTTGTTGAACAACTCGTCGAGTTCATCTTCAACTGATAAACAGGTCTTGTCCTTGACTCGCCGAGTTGTATGAACAACTCGTCGAGTTCATCTTCATCCTTAAGAAGATTGCCTTGGACTCGCTGAGTTTGTTCATGAACTCGCCGAGTCCCATGAATTTCCAGAACAATGGCTTAGTCCAGAACGTTGGGTCACTCCCCAGGACTCCCTAAAACCTTTCCACACTCAACTGGGTCCTTTTGACCCTCAACTGATATGGGACAGAAACCTTGGACTCGCGCGAGTCCAAGAATGGACTCATCGAGTCGGTCACATCCTCTCACTAAATCTTCGATTTCTGATGTACAACCCTTGATCAAAAGATAGATCTATGCTTCTATAATCTATCTAGCACGTAAAGTTACTACCTTCCACCAAATACAGTTGGAAGTCGGATCCGAAGTTTTTCGCAATTTGGCCTCTTTTGCTTCTACGAAGCACTTGTGGTTCTTGTACATTACCACCATCTTGAATTTCTGAATTTTGCACTTTATTAGTAACAAAATTCATATCCTTAGGCCTTTGAATTGATGAAAAACGCATCTCATCAAAAATTGCATCCCGTGATTCGATAACGGAGTTAATCGAAACCGAATCATTAGGTTCTATTACATAAAACCTATATGCCTTGGAATTTTTAGCATATCCAATTAATATGCAATCAATTCCACGTTCTCCCAAATTTTTCTTTTTGGGCTCGGTGAGTTTTACAACTGTCCGACATCCCCAAACCCGAAAATAACTTAGATTCGGCTTTTTCTTGAACCAAAGTTCATATGGGACTGTTTTGTTCCTTTTATTTGGAAACCTATTTAATAAATAGCAGGTCGTTAACATGGCCTCTCTCCAGAATCCTTCACTTAATCCCGAGTATGACAACATCGAGTTTACCATTTCCTTTAAAACTCGATTTTTATGTTCAACAATACCATTCTGTTGGGGTGTGTAAGGTGTCGTGGTCTGTAACAACTCGTTATTTCCAGTCAAAGATAATTCCCGCAAATATAACAAACAAACATTATAATCAATATTTAATAATATTTTCATTCAACACTACAAGTTTACACGATTCCAAAAGTATATAGAACGTCTAAAACTAACTTCGCATGAAGAAGTTATGATAAATTCTATCACTATAGCCTTTGTAACAAGAGGAAATTAAAATAGACTTAGAATGAGCTATTGGAGTCTAAAATAAAGTTTTAGTACTTGGAAATACCTACGCGTGGATATAAAGAACGTCAAAAACGGAGCTCGTATGCAAAAGTTATGACCTTCCGAAGATGCAGTCATCTGAGGGCATGACACGTGGCATAAACCCTAGCTACACGACGTGGACAATAATTCCACGATGTGGAACGTGTCTGGGACACTAATCAGGGCTAGAAAACACGTGTTAAAGCTACGGGGTGACTCATGGAAGTCCATGACGTGGACATATGTATGCCAGAACGTGGAATGGCCCAAAACAACCTTTAAATAGCCATCGAGGCTCATACAATCGTTACATCATTCCCATTCATTCTCTCTCTTTTTATGAAGTCCGTTTCGCTTCCCGAGCCTGACAACGACGAACCGTTGACCGTTTTTAGCCAGATTCTAACCGCAATCACATTTAATGTGAGTTCATACCCCTATGTTTTTACTATTTTTCAATGTTTTAGGGGAGGAATACAAGTATAACACAATGAAATATTGTGTTAACATTTAAACAATATTAAACTATTTTTAAACTATTTCAACTGTTGTCAAAATATTCAAACTGTTTTAAAACTCCTTTTAAAATTATTATTGTTACAAAATCATATATATATATATATATATATATATATATATATATATATATATATATATATATAGAGAGAGAGAGAGAGAGAGAGAGCTAGGTTCAAATGTGGATTGACATCTATTGTGTGGTCGTGTGGACAATGATATTCTGTGAGAATGACAAAGAAAATAAGTTGTTTGATAATATGAATACATTCAATCTTACATAACTATCGTCATTAACACATATTCTCACTAATTAAATCGTCTATAAGGTTATTATAGACTTTTTATTATTATTCTCATTCTGTCATAATGTTGTCAGAATGTTTATTGAGTCGAATTCTGTCAGAATGAAAATGAGTGAAAAACGATGTTTGAGAACAAAAATGAATAAGAATTAGTGAGAATGAATGAAAATGACGATATTTTTGTAAGTTTTAACGTATTCGCATTACTAAACAACTTATTCTCTTAGTAATTCTCATAGAATAACGTTGTCCACACGTCCACACAATAATTGTTCATCCACATTATAACCTAGCCCTATATATATATATATATATATATATATATATATATATATATATATATATATATATATATATATATATATAAGATTTAAAGGGCTTAAGACTAATAATTCCATTTTACTTCCTTTTCCTTGTTTGGATGTGGGCTTAGGGTAGAACTACTTGTCCAACTGCCGTTTCAATCTTAATTATATATGTCATATATATATATATATATATATATATATATATATATATATATATATATATATATATATATATATATATAAACCATTTATTTCAATCAAACTAATACCCTTTTGTAACATGACGAGCAAAGGGGTATTCTTATAAATATTTTTATTACAAACAGAACATACATATAAACTATAATAGGTATAGCTTATAGAGCATACCTACAAAGAACTTACATATTAAACTATAATTGGTATAGTTTATGGAACACTTACACTATGTTACTAAGTCGAGGATACAATACTAAACTAAACATTTAGGTACAAATTGCTTTACACTACGAGTACACTAAGAAAAGGAACATACTTACAGTTTATTCATTACAAAATGACTTTTCATTATTCTACACGTAACCATCAATATAGCCTTGTGAGACATACCTTCACGTACTTATCTAAGTACCAACGAAAGCCCTGATTTTATAACTGGAGTCCCCTTGGGGGAGAGCGTGAGTTTGTGTATAGATCTATACGGGACTAACAATCTCGTGCCCTGACTGTTGGCTACAGTTGGAATGGAAGTTTTGGGGTGACAAATGTCATAAACGGTTCCGATGCCTGACGAATGTCGTATCGGGCCATCCGTCATTTTAGCATGGCTATAATAAATCACAATTTGGTATTAACAATACGATTAGTGTATGAATACATATATAACTTCACATAGTTTTGTTTAAATAATAAAACTACATTAGAAGACTTTACAAATCAGTAAGACATAAAGGACCCTTATTGTTAATTCTATGATTATTTAGGGTATATGTTAGGGTTATATGTAATGAAGATCTTATAGACTTAGAATTTGTGGTTTCACTTTACTTCCTTTTCCTTGTTTGGATGTGGATATAGAGTAGTATCTGTAACGTCCAAAATTTCAAAACAATTAAAACTTTTCAAAATCACCCATTTTATTAACATTGTTACAAACAGGTTTTCAATACAATATTTAACAGAGTAATTTCCCAGGTTCATATCATAAAACACCAACGCGAGGAACGGTACGATCACGCCTTTGCCTTGCCACAGACTCTTGAGAACCTGAAACATAAAACCACAACTGTAAGCCCGAAAGCTTAGTGAGATACCCCCAGAATACCAACCACATATACGCCTTTCCAGGCCCTGACCTTCCGGTCCATGTGTCTCAGGGGACTTCCGTCCCTGCTGGGTAAACCTTCCGGTCCTACCCACGCCGACCTTCCGGTCCATCACACAACATAATCGCCTTCCGGCCCATAACATATTGCCTTCCGGCCCATAAGCATAAAATGCACATATAACATAACAAGCAATCATATAGCAGTTCATAGACAACAATCGATCAACAGATCACATATCATATCATTACTCTAACAAGATACCGGTCTAGCCGGTCACTATCATAACATTACCCTATGAATCAGTCAACATACTAAATGCATACATACGCCTTTCCAGGCCATGACCTTCCGGTCTACATAGTAATGCCTTCCGGCCTGTAACATATAATGACAACTACCCGGATTTCCATCCGGTAAAAAGGGTCGGCCTTGGTGCCATAAACCCTAACGATATAGTGAGGATAACTCACCTCGAGACTGCCGACTGAACAGATAGCTCAAGCTGCTCCGATCACTGATACGATCTCCACCTCTGGACAGCCACCAATGCACTGAACTCAAACAACAAACAACAATTACCAAAATACCCCTGGAACCACTGGTCAATCCTTGGTCAAAGACAAGGTCAAAGTCAACCCCTGACTGACCCTACTCGCCGATTCAACCCTAAGACTCGCCGAGTCCCCATGCTCAGAACTTCACTCAACCCGCGACCTAACTCGCCGAGTCACCCCAAGACTCGCTGAGTTCAACCACTCTGAGTCCACTCGCCCTTAACTCACCGATCCCTTAAGATTCCCTTCCTACACGTCGAGTATCCCCTTTTTACTCGACGAGTTTCTCCTGGAAGAATCGCGGGGCCACCCCGAATCAACTCGCCGAGTCTGAAGAACAACTCGACGAGTCCCAGTTATTCTTCAAGCTACTCGCCGAGTCTGTTCATCGAACTCGGCGAGTCCATGCCATGCAACCGCTCAAACTGCCTTCTAAGGTCAGAACTGCTCCGACCATTCATAAGTCTGGCCTTCCTAGACTGATCCACCACGTAAGGTCCTCATTTTCGGTGCTCATGATACACCCCAAGACTTATAATTTACATATTGACCTAAGGCATAAGGATTCCAATCCAAAACCTTCATCAATTCCCGGAATGCACAGGCATGGGACATTCTGGACCTCCAAAGGTCCCAATACAGGGTTACAATCGTTTGGGGGACTAGGGTAACCTTCAATCTAGTCACAAAAGGGTTCCATAAACCCTAAATCCATAAAACACATCAACATAGCAGAGTATACTCGAATTCTTACCTGGATGATGTACTCTCTGTGTCCCCAATCCTCAGAACGTGGCTCCCTTGTTGTTCCCTTAGCCAAGCCTTCCTCTTCCTTGCACAACAACTCCTTCAAAATCAACAATGGCCTTTAACCTTGCTCCAGATGCACACAATCGATTTAGGGTTTCTCTCAGAAGGCTAAAATGAACAATGACGGCCAATAAGTCCCTCTTATACGTCCCAAACCTGAACGGCTAGGGTTTTCGCTAAACAGCGCAGACTCGCCGAGTCCATATCCAGACTCGTCGAGTCCAGTCGCGAACCCGCGACCAGGTCTGCGATCCTACTCGGCGAGTCTGAGCTCCAACTCGCCGAGTCCCCTCTTAAAACACCCAAAATCATAATTATATCAATATTTGGAATTCCGGGCTGTTACAACTCTCCCCCACTAGAACTAGACTTCGCCCTCGAAGTCTCACTCTGAAATAGCTCCGGATGCTGCTCCCACATCTCACGTTCCAGCTCACAGGTCATTTCCGATCCCCTCCGGTGCTGCCACCGAATTAACACCAGAGGTATCTCCTTATACCTCAGAACCTCGATCTTCTGATTTCTGATGACCATTGGTCTCTTGGCATAATTCAGGCTCGCATCCACCTGAATGTCTTCTAATGGAACCACTGCCGACTCATTGGCTATATACTTTCTCAATTGCGACACATGAAAAATGTCGTGGATTTGTCTCAAATCCGTGGGTAACTCCAAACGGTAGACCACCCGGCCTACCCCCGCAATCACATGAAAAGGTCCAATATACCGGGGCCCCAACTTGCCCCTCTTCTTGAATCGAATCACTCCTCTCCAAGGAGAGGCCTTCAGGAGTACGAAGTCACCGACCTGAAACTCAAGCTCGGACCGACGTCTGCCTGCATAACTTTCCTGTCGGCTCTGGGCGGTCAATAACCTCTGTCTCATCTGCTGAATCTGCTCTGTCGACTGAAGCCCGATCTCTGTACTATCCATCGCTCTCTGTAACCGAGAATTACCCAAGATGCAACTCTGCTCTAAATCTCAACAATCACTCGACCCATAAGGGTTAGGAAACCATGAACCACCGGATCCCCGATCCAAAGCCCACTTTGTCCATACCGGACCGACTGAGAGACCCATTCTCACTCTCAGAGCAACTCCCACGAGTTCTCCTCTTGCAATCACATACACCTACTGAACTAGCCCCCAACACCCGGAGGTTTGAAGACCCGATACACTGCTGATATCCTCGAACATCTCCCAGGATGAACCACTAATATCCACCCTATACCCTGATCGGAATCACACTGAGAATTCAAGATTCTCTCTCTCCCTGCATCCCTTCTGCCTCGACAGACATCCCAAACCGGATGATTTCCTACTTCGCTGCCGCGAACACGATGCTCAAAGCCATACTCGAAATACTCTAACCATAACTTCTGCTCCGCAGCTTTCACTTTCGTGAACTTGCACTCCCCTTCGGAGTTACACACCTTTCTCTTTTCCTTTTTCCAAGGAACCCTCTTGGCCATAATGCCACTCCAACCAGTGTCATGGTGCTCGCCCCAAGCGACACCACCCTTTTTGCGCAACCGCTATTCACATAATCTGGCTCTCATTGCAGGGGCTCTCAATCTCATGCACTCTCTCCACTCATCAAAATCACTGCCTCAGCTAAACAAGATCACTAACCCGGGGCCAGACCTTCCAATGTAATCACACTGCAACATACACCATCCGCAATCTCAAACTGATCCAACAATGCCAACAGAGTCTCCAGTATGACTGGACCGACTCTCATAACACATACTAGCCACTCGAGGCTATATATCTCTGTGGGTCCGTACACCCAAACTCTGCGAACCCTCAGGTTCTAACTCTGGGAACCTTCCGGTTCCAACTCTAGAAACATGCACAACATAAATCTCGTGGGATTAATGCAGTACAACCCATCACGTACATCAAGCATACAAATACTCTGATCGCATAACCCCGGTTACTTACTCAAACTTGATCCCGGCCTGCTCCCAGGCCTCCACAATCAAATGCCCTAGGTCTGTATCCTGCCCCGCATACCCGACACTCGCTCTTGTCAGCCTATACTCTGAGCTGACAGAACACTGCTGAATCCCAACAGCTAAGCACCCTCACATACTCATCGATCTCCCGGAGAATTCTCCAATACTCCCCCACTTAAAGCACTGACTAACAGCCACCGATCGCCATTAACGACCATTCAGAACAATCCTGCACAAAGAGAACATTTACACACTGACTGCTTCCCACAAGCATAAGCAACCCTCAGCAAAACACATCTCTTCCCTGATCAATCCGCTCAAAAGAATCCGGTCTTTCAATTATCCACTCCACGACTGCAAATGCTACCCGACATTCAACTCAGTGTCGCATCTCCACTATCAACCCTCACGAATGATAACCAACGGAATTCCCAAACAATAACCCGTAACCAAAACCCACAACCTGCAAGGGATGAATACCGCATCGAGAACCGCACAAGGCTACCGGCACCAAAACACCAAACTATAACCATACCAAACCATCAGGGAACAATGAATGCCAAAGAGAAAACCTGAAACACCAATCCATAACCATGCCAAACCCGCGAAACAACGAATATCGCATCGAAATCCACACCAGATACCAGCACAAACAATACGCCACAATCAACGCAAGCTAATCAAGACATCAAGAAAGCATCATACCCGCAGCTGCCTCCGGCACTGCTCCGTCTCCCTCTGCCACAAGCTAATAAGCACGACCCTGAGCCCTTAGGGCTCCGCTCCATCCTGTCCTCCTCCTGATCTCCTCAAGGTGGTCGGTGCTAGAGCCTGCACCGGTCCTGCAGGAAGCTGTGGACAGTTGACCCTCAAATGTCCAACCTGCTGACAATGATAACAAATCCTCGAATCCCGAATCGGCACTGACTGCCGACAGTCCCGCGCATAGTGCCCCTCTTTTCCACACTTGCGGCATGCACCACCGGACCAGCAACTCCGGTGTGACCCCTCCCACACTTCCCACAAGTGTGGCCGCTCCGGTCCCCCACTCTAACATCAACGGTACTGGACCGTTTCGGCGCTGGCTGCGACTGCATCGGAGCCTGCCTCAGCTCACGCAACTGCAACTCAACCTCTAACTCACGCCGCATGGCGGCCTCCTGCAACACCAACAAGGTCTCGCACCTCTGCGCAGACACGAACTGTCTGATATCCCCCTTGAGCATACTCAGATATCGAGACATCTGAGCCTGCTCCGAAGCGAACTCAGGGGAAAACATCGCCCTCTCAAAAAACATCCTGGTGATCTCAGTCGCCAACTCCAAATCCTGCTTCAGCTCAAGGAACTCCCGAGCCAATCTCTCCTTTTCATCCCGCGGAACATAGCGAGTACTGAACGTCTCTCTGAATTGATCCCATGAAACCGCAGCCCTCTGCGCATCGGAAAATGACCTCGTAGTCAATCTCCACCAATCCTTCGCTCCTAGCCTCAACAGGTTCAGAGCACACCTCACCCTCTGATCAGCAGGGCATAAACTCGTGGAGAAATACCCCTCCACGTCTGATAACCATCTCATAGCAACAATCGGGTCCTGAACCCTATCGAATGTGGGAGGCTTCGTATAATAGAAGTCCCGATACTGAAAACCCCGACTAGCTCCTCCCCTTGCCGCTGCTACAGCCGCTGTAGCCGCCGCGGCAACCGTCTCTGCGAGAGCCGCATATCGCTCATCGAAATACTCAATCATGGCGGTCTTGATCGACCCAAACAACTCCGGCAACTCAGCCCGGAACAATGCATCAACCCCATCACGCAGGATCTCACGAATCCTCGCATCCCGCTCGCTCGTGCTCGTCCGATCGATAACCTCTGACGGCACCGATCCACCCGGAACTCGCTCTCCAGCTCCCGATCCTGATCCGGATCCACTATCATCATGCCTCGAAATCTCCATACTGAAGACACCCTACCAATCTCAGACACTTCCCAAAATCCTGGGATCCAACTCTCGCAACCCTACCCTAGAGACCATGGTTTCCCTGATACGCGTATGGGTCCTGTGCTTTCAGTAGTACGGGCCCATACTACCTTCCACACCTACCCATATTTGTATGAAGTACTACCACAATACCCTAGGGAACATGCATAACAACTATCAACCCTCACCACTAGAGGAACACTGAGAACATCCCATAGGGGACCCTAGGCTACAGGCATCACATATCAGGCAACATTATCATGAATTCCTGAAGATCCCTAGCCTAACTCTAGCATGTTGTTCTATCAAGCTCAAATAAACAAATATCATGTATGGTATCTTGGGGTTACTTACTGGCTCCGGCTGATCGTACCTCCGCGTCCTCCTTTTACTAAATTTGAAAACCATTTTAATTTCTCATTTTAAAATCCTCCTCGATTTGAGACTGGAGTCACACGAATGTTTCCCCAATTCACTCAAACCAAGGCTCTGATACCAACTTGTAACGTCCAAAATTTCGAAACAATTAAAACTTTTCAAAATCACCCATTTTATTAACATTGTTACAAACAGGTTTTCAATACAATATTTAACAGAGTAATTTCCCAGGTTCATATCATAAAACACCAACGCGAGGAACGGTACGATCACGCCTTTGCCTTGCCACAGACTCTTGAGAACCTGAAACATAAACCCACAACTGTAAGCCCAAAAGCTTAGTGAGATACCCCCAGAATACCAACCACATATACGCCTTTCCAGGCCCTGACCTTCCGGTCCATGTGTCTCAGGGGACTTCCGTCCCTGCTGGGTAAACCTTCCGGTCCTACCCACGCCGACCTTCCGGTCCATCACACAACATAATCGCCTTCCGGCCCATAAGCATAAAATGCACATATAACATAACAAGCAATCATATAGCAGTTCATAGACAACAATCGATCAACAGATCACATATCATATCATTACTCTAACAAGATACCGGTCTAGCCGGTCACTATCATAACATTACCTTATGAATCAGTCAACATACTAAATGCATACATACGCCTTTCCAGGCCATGACCTTCCGGTCCACATAGTAATGCCTTCCGGCCTGTAACATATAATGACAACTACCCGGATTTCCATCCGGTAAAAAGGGTCGGCCTTGGTGCCATAAACCCTAACGATATAGTGAGGATAACTCACCTCGAGACTGCCGACTGAACAGATAGCTCAAGCTGCTCCGATCACTGATACGATCTCCACCTCTGGACAGCCACCAATGCACTGAACTCAAACAACAAACAACAATTACCAAAATACCCCTGGAACCACTGGTCAATCCTTGGTCAAAGACAAGGTCAAAGTCAACCCCTGACTGACCCTACTCGCCGAGTCAACCCTAAGACTCGCCGAGTCCCCATGCTCAGAACTTCACTCAACCCGCGACCTAACTCGCCGAGTCACCCCAAGACTCGTCGAGTTCAACCACTCTGAGTCCACTCTCCCTTAACTCACTGATCCCTTAAGATTCCCTTCCTACACGTCGAGTATCCCCTTTT
The DNA here is from genome assembly GCF_051521515.1 of Lactuca serriola. Classification (NCBI taxonomy): domain Eukaryota; kingdom Viridiplantae; phylum Streptophyta; class Magnoliopsida; order Asterales; family Asteraceae; genus Lactuca; species Lactuca serriola. The sequence continues at coordinate 220,039,335 of NC_136416.1, forward strand.
TACTCGACGAGTTTCTCCTGGAAGAATCGCGGGGCCACCCTGACTCAACTCGCCGAGTCTGAAGAACAACTCGACAAGTCCCAGTTATTCTTCAAGCTACTCGCCGAGTCTGTTCATCGGACTCGGCGAGTCCATGCCATGCAACCGCTCAAACTGCCTTCTAAGGTCAGAACTGCTCCGACCATTCATAAGTCTGGCCTTCCTAGACTGATCCACCACGTAAGGTCCTCATTTCGGTGCTCATGATACACCCCAAGACTTATAATTTACATATTGACCTAAGGCATAAGGATTCCAATCCAAAACCTTCATCAATTCCCGGAATGCACAGGCATGGGACATTCTGGACCTCCAAAGGTCCCAATACAGGGTTACAATCGTTTGGGGGACTAGGGTAACCTTCAATCTAGTCACAAAAGGGTTCCATAAACCCTAAATCCATAAAACACATCAACATAGCAGAGTATACTCGAATTCTTACCTGGATGATGTACTCTCTGTGTCCCCAATCCTCAGAACGTGGCTCCCTTGTTGTTCCCTTAGCCAAGCCTTCCTCTTCCTTGCACAACAACTCCTCCAAAATCAACAATGGCCTTTAACCTTGCTCCAGATGCACACAATCGATTTAGGGTTTCTCTCAGAAGGCTAAAATGAACAATGACGGCCAATAAGTCCCTCTTATACGTCCCAAACCTGAACGGCTAGGGTTTTCGCTAAACAGCGCAGACTCGCCGAGTCCATATCCAGACTCGTCGAGTCCAGTCGCGAACCCGCGACCAGGTCTGCGATCCTACTCGGCGAGTCTGAGCTCCAACTCGCCGAGTCCCCTCTTAAAACACCCAAAATCATAATTATATCAATATTTGGAATTCCGGGCTGTTACAGTATCACTTATTCGAAGGCCTATTTGATCTTGATTATGTATAACTTGTATACACTAAGAAATCATAGGAGGAACAGATATGGGTCGTATCATTTCATGCAGGTTCAATATACTATTTTCTAACTCAAAACTTATATTCTGGAAGAACGTTTACCTAGGCACATACACACTAAGGAGTTGCACACATATACAACTATAGTACACTACTTTCTAGTACAGTGTAAATTACATTTCTAAAAGAGCCATTATTGTTAACTCTATGATTACCTAGTGAATACATTAGAGTTATATACGGTGAAGATCTGATAGATAGTGGAATGTGTGATTTTCACTTTAACTCCTTTTCCTTGTTTGGATGTGGGCTTAGGGTAGAATCACACAATCGACTGTTCGTCCGATATTGATTGTATATAACATGTATGCACTAAGTGATCATAGTAGGAACTGGTATGGGTCGCAATACTTAAAATTCATTTACTAAGAAAATATAGGATTTTCTGGAAGAACATACTAAGGTTTTCAAGAAACAACGAACATACTTTCTAATGCAAAATATTGCATTAAATAGTAATATCACATAGGTAATTTATCAAATAACATATAAAAGGTATTGAGAGTTTGTGGTTTTTTCTACCAATGATGGGAGCCAACGACATGGGGATGGAGGAGGTGGTGGGCAATTTTAATGTACATATTCACGGTTTAATATAACAAAAATCAAACTTTAATAAACACATTCACAATTTATACAAAAGATTCACAGTTTAATAAAAAAAAACATTAACAAAGTTAATAGAACATTTAAAAATATTTATACAACATGCAATGATTATAAATATAAAAAAAATATAAATGCAAAAAAAACATGGCTAATTGATAAGATTCACAATTTAATTTATAGAACACAACCTTATATACATGATTCACAGTTTAAACCCCTTACCTATTTCATTGAGGAAATTCATCAAACATCTTATATGCATACCTAAAATACTTCATTTTCTTGGGTATATTTGACCTCTAAACCATCAATGTAAGTTCCAGTTTAGTGAGTATTCAAAAGAAACTTTTCCAAAGAGATTTTGAACAAATATTCATTGGCAAAAGAAGAACGAGAGATGTTGGCTAACAAAATTTGGCCCGAGGGTTACCGAAGATGGTCTTAATGGTTATTATATTAACAAAAGGATATGAATATAGGACTTCCTCTATCTTCACGTTGAATGTGCGGTAAGAGTCAAGATCAAAAGTTATCATCAAAAAAATCAACAAAGGACAACATGAACATGAAAGCCACATGATCATGGTTTTTTTATTCTGTGTACAAAACTAGTCAAAACACTTGAACTGAAGTTCCATCGAAGATAAAACTTCTCATCCTACCATATCTAATTAAGATCAACACAGTACTACTGAAGAACTGATGGAAAAACTTTCCAGATCTATTGTAGGCTCCAGATCTAAATTTATCCTGCTCAAGTTTAAAGTCAGAAAACTTCCAGGTCTAAGATTCTCATGCTAGAGTTTAGATTCGTCGAAGGTTTGGATTTCGTAGGATGGAAGTCGATGATGGTGAGTTTGGTCGGCGGTAGGAGACGGAAAAGTGGTGGCGGTAAGTGGTGACAACGACGGTGGTAAGGTGGTGACGGAGGGAGGAGACGACGGCGGCAATGCAAACAATGGTGGTAGTTGGCGTAGTGGTGATGATGTTTGTTTGGATTTGAGTTCTTAGAAGTTTGTAAGAGAGGTTGAGTGAAAAAAACATCAGATCTTATTTTTCTTAAAGATGTTATTGTTTTGATGTTAAAGTTTTTAAAATAACCATCGTATCCTGTTGTTTTTTTGCCCATTTATTAAATCTTACAAAAATTAAAGATTTAAAATCCATAAAAATATCATTCATAATAAGCTATAAAAAGTGGTTCTAATAGAATACATTATAGAATTCAAAGCTGTGATTGAATACAAAATTCAAGAGTTGTGATTGAATACATAATTCAAGACCTGTGATTGAATCATCAACACACATCTGCATCCATTCTCATTCATGAATTCAAGAAACAAACACAAATTTGCAATATCAATTTAGAAATATTAACATCAATTTTGAATTTTTCGAAACAAACTCCAACTTATGACTGTGAAGTGCAAGTTGTATCAAAATATTTCTTCAATCGAACAGAAATAGAACATTGAAAAAATCGAATTTAATAAGATGATGAACACAATCTCAATCTTGAATAAAAATCAATATAAAGTCTGGACGACTTGATAAAATCAATTTGATTTTGTCGATCATAGATGTCGAAAGAGACTTACCAAATCAATTTTATCGATCATAGATCTCATTAAATCTTCCTGGGGTTATGTACGATTGGATTATGAGGATCGATTAGGCTTCATACGTATGTTGATGGACTTATACATTCAACCAGGAGAAGTCTCAACTGACTTGGGTTATTAAGTATCGACCGTCAGGAGGGAAGAAAAAGGGGTGCCTGCGTTTCTCTTCTCCATCCCGTGTGTGCGCATCAAAAGAAAAAAAAAAAAAAAAAAAAAAAAAAAAAGAGAAGCGATCGACTCCTTCTATCTATGTGTGCGTCGACTGGAAGAAAAAAGAAGAAATCGAGGTCTTGATCGGTTGTGTTGCTGGGTGTCGATCACCATAGTTGTGGCTCCGATTCTTTGTTGCAAACTTGTTGAATCAGTCATTCGTTTTGGTAATTCCTTGAATATAAGACACGATGCAAGAGAGAGACTAGGTCAAAAAAATTGATTTTATTTCCTTAATTGCAGGATTTCAATTAAATGATTCCTTAATTAAAAAGTACAAAATGTCCAAAATACCCTTAAATGATTTATTTAATTATTTATTATTTCTTGAATTCTCATTGGTGTATTTAGGCACACAATACTTGATAAAAACATTCGAACCTCTCTCTCTCTCTCTCTCTCTCTATATATATATATATATATATATAGGATATAGATCCGGTAAGAAATTTTTTTTGGTAGGAAGGTAAGAAGTTTTTTTTCTACATATTTTTTTGACGAACAAAAGAAATGAATCACTAGATGATTCATTTGTAAGATGATTCACAAGAAAAAATTCTCAAAAAAACATCTTTATGATTCATTTTTAAGTAAATTAAGAAAAAATTCACTTTTGTGACAATTTTAGTGAATAACAACAAAATCATTGTATAAATGAATCATCGAGATGTTTTTTTTGAGAATTTTTTCTTGTGAATCATCTTACAAATGAATCATCTAATGATTCATTTTGTTTGTTCACGAAAAAAATATGTAGAAAAAAAATTTCTTACCTTCCTACCAAAAATTTCCTTCTTATTTGATCTTGACTATATATATATATATATATATATATATATATATATATATATATATATATATATATATATATATATATACACTAGGAGAATGCCCGCGCGTTGCGTGGGATATAAGAAAATAAATAAATCATTGTTATTAACAATTAAATAATAATTTCATAAAAAATATAAAAAATGATTTTTAGTATTGGTATTATGTTGAACTATATTATAAGAGATAAAGTTGGAACTTGAAGTTGTTTTGCATATACAAAGTTATATGATTAAAATAGAAAAAAAATTAATTTTTAAAAATAAATAAATCGTTATTGTTATCTATTAAATAATAATTTCATATTAAATTAAAATATTTATATTAAATATTATCATTATGTAGAAAATACGATAATAGAGACATCTTTTTATCTATCTTAAATATTATCATTCTGTACAACATATGATAATAGAGACAACTTTTTATTTTAAATAGTAAAAAAATGTTTTGTATCATATATATATATATATATATATATATATATATATATATATATATATATATATATATATATTATATATATTACCATAATTATGTAGAACATATGATAATAGTGACGTCTTTTATAAGGTTGAAACTTTAAATTGTATTACATACAGGGTTGTAAAACTTGGCTAACACAACCAAATACTCGGCATGTTACTTAAACTCGGCCTCCAATGGAAGCGAGTTTGCCTAACTCAGCCAGAAGACACTCAGGTCCTTATTAAACTCGATCCAAATCTAAAAGATACGGTCCAAAATCATTTTCAAAATTCTGAAATTTAATTGGTCACTTGTCGACAAAGACAATCTCACCAAAGAATACATTCAACGTCCTACAAAGTTAGACGCAAGGAAGATCTCATGGCTTAGTCCCTTTAAAATATTTCATAACCTTTGCTATTTATACAGGAAAATACATTCTCTTGTTTACCCTCACGATCAATGTGGGATGAAGACATTTTAATTAAACTCATTTCTTTATTTGCCAATAATTTCATTTTGTTAAATAAAATTTTAAATAATAAAAATAAAACGTTATCCAAAAAATTTATTGTTCAATAGTTCCATTTTTCAGTAATCTCGTAAGTTGCTATAAAAATTAAGTTTTTATTGAATAAAATTTTGTTAAATCCTAAAATCATAAATTCAGTTAGGTACTTAATATAGAAAGTTTGTTTATATGTATTTTCATGATTCAAAATGTCATTATAAAATGAATTCATTTATAAAATATAATCGAGTATATATTTCGTGCTTTTGAATCAAAGTGATTTTTCAAACAATTATAATTTTATGTTTAGGTAGATTTTTTTATATTTATATAACATTATGTAACTTATAATATTATTATAAACAATTTGAATAATCATGGGAGTTTCAAATGTATATGGTGAAAGAAAAATGTTTCATTTATTGGTCCAAATTAATCAAACTCGGACTGATTCAACTTAATATACCAAACTAAATAACGTTTTTTCTATTGAAACCCGGTTTGTATATATTTTGTGTTTTTGAATCAAATTTATTTTTCAAACAATTATAATTTTATGTTTAGGTAACTTATTTATAATATTATTAGAAACAATTTGGAAAATCATGGGAGTTTCAAATGTATGTGCTAAAAGGAAAATGCTTCATTTATCGGTCCAAATTGATCAAACTTAGACCGATTCAACTCAATATATCAAACTACATAACGGTTTTTCAACTAAAACTATGTTTGACCCTAAAAAAATCTTGTTCAAAACCATTTTCGGGATTCTAAAATTTAAATGGACAGTTGCTAATAAAGACAATCTCACCAAAGAATATCCTCAACATTCTAAAAAGGTAGGCATAAGGAAGTTCTCATGGTTTGGTCCCTTTGAAACATTTCACAACCATTCCTATTTATAGAAGAGGAAACGTTCTCATGTTTACTTTCACCATCAATGTGGGATGGAGACATTGTAATAAAACACGCTTTCTTGTTAATAAAACATTATTCAGCTTATTTAGTAAAACACCCTTTCTCTTGTTTATCCTTTCTTTATTGTTCAATAGTTCCATTTTTCTATAATCTCGTAAGTTGCTATCCAAAAAAGTAAGTTTTTATTAAATTTTTGTTCAATTCTAAAATCATAAATTCAGTTAGCTACTTAATATAGAAAGTTTGTTTATATGTATTTTCAAAATTCAAAAGTTCATTATAAAAAGAATTCATTTATAAAATATAATATGCGTATATATTTCGTGTTTTTGATTAAATCGAATTTTCAAACAATTATAATTTTATGTTTAGGTAGATGTTTTTTTATATTTATATAACATTATATAACTTTTTAAAAATATTATTGGAAACAATTTAAAAAATCATGGGAGTTTCAAATGTATGTAGTGAAAGGAAAATGTTTCTTTTATGGTCCAAATAAATCAAACTCGGACCGATTCAACTAAATATACCAAACTACATATTTCTTTTTCTAGTGAAACCCGGTTTGTATATATTTCGTTCTTTTGAATCAAAGTGATTTTTCAAATAGTTATAATTTTAAGTTTCGGTAGATGCTTTTTTATATTTATATAAAATTATGTAACTTATTTATAATATTATTAGAAATAATTTGAAAAATCATGAGAGTTTCAAATGTTTGTTGTGAAAGGAAAATGATTCCTTTATCGGTCCAAATTGATCCAGCTCCGGTTCAACTTTAATATACCCAACTACATAGTTTTTTTTTCTAACTGAAATACGTTTTAAACCTAAAAAAATTCGGTTCAAAACCATTTTTGGAATTCTAAAAGTTAACTGGACACTTGCCAATATAGACAATCTCACCAAATAATACCTTCAAAATCCTACAAAGGTAGGCATGAGGAAGTTCTCATGGTTTGGTCTCTTTGAAACATTTAACAACCTTTCTTATTTATAGAAGAGGAAACATTCTTTTGTTTACTCTCACCATCGATGTGGGATGAAGATATTGTAATAAAACACCCTTTCTTGTTTATAGAATATTATTTAACTTATTTATAATATTATTGTAAGGAAATTGAAAAGTCATGAGAGTTTCAAATGAATGTGGTGAAAGAAAATTAAACAAGGGGGTTTCAAATGCATGAGATTCAAGAAAAAATGCTAGCTTTATAAATATGTATGATATATATATCAACTATTTCCTAGTTATAAGGACAAACCAAAAAAGATTTGATTTTTTATTCATCAAGATTCTATCAATTTAGTTAACACTTTAAACTTTAGACACTTAATCCAAAGTGAGATGATGATAAACATGAATGAGTGGACTGAAATGAAATAGAGGCCATTGTCAACGACTACACCTATGCATTTGTCGGCTCGTACTACTTAAGATTTCATTCTTTTATATGATATTTCCTTAATGTCAATATGATTTGTTTTTGTTGTTCACATTTTTATAATCATAAAATAACAATAATCTGTGACTCGGGTTATTCTATGCTTGATTCAGGAACCAATCACAAATTACAAAAACCACTCTCATACAAATTACAAAAATCATTTATAAAAACAATCAAAATGTCATCTCATCTGTTTGAAGAACAATATACTAAGAAAATATACACTCAACTAATCAGATTATATATGCAGCATCGAGGGGAACAAAATATTATAATTCTGTCTCATTGATACAAATTGTTCTGTTTAACCAAACGGGATGATTTTCAGAAGGGTTTCTAATCGATCTTCTTCCACCAAATCAATCTCCACATTACCATACTCCCGCCACTGATAAGCTGTTTCTTCATTACATACCACATGTACATGAGACAAGTCCTCCACAGATTCCGGCAGCTCGTATACACCGGTACAACCCTTCATATAAATTGTCCTTAAACTACCCAGTTTCCCCATTTTTTCAGGCAACCCACTCAAGCTTAAACAATCTGAAATGTCAAGAACATTCAACTTTTCAAGGCTGCATATCGATTCAGGCAACTTCTCCAATTTCGTACAAGAACGAAGACTAAGTGTTTCCAAATTAATCAAATCCCCAATTTCTTCATTAAATCCATACATCTCGTTACAATTAGTGATGCTGATCTTCTTGAGATGGATGCTTTTACATAATTTCCCCGGGAATTCGACTAAATCTTGGCAGTAATCGATTTCGATTTCAACTAATTGTGGCCAAATATTTTGGTGGGTGGTACTAAGTTTCTTGAAACCGTTACCAATTTTGCACATAATGAGGGATACTTTTTGCAGGTTTATTAGTGATAAAATTGACGGACTTATGTCGACACGTTCGAGTCTGATTCTTGTTAGGTTGTGTGAAGAGGTAAGAAAATTGAAATTGGTGAATTCTGTAGGGTATAAGCCGTGGTTTGTGATGTTTAGAATCTTTAGTTTTGGATTTCCTGCTAAGAAATTGGGTAAAGAGTAGGTCTTTGACATTAAGTTCAAGATTAGAACTTCAAGGTCGGGTACTTCCATGTAGCACCATTTTGAGGAGAAGGATTCTCCTGCAATATAAGATTGTAATCGATTAATAAATAAAAACGTAATGTGCCAATAAACTTATTAAAACCCTTTTCTCCCAAACCAAAAAAGACTCTTCACTTGTCATATTTTTTTTTAAGAAATAGCAACATACTTTTATTAATTTGTATAATTCATCTTTCTTTCAAATCTTCTATTACAACATGTACATTGAAATAAATAAATAAATAAACAAATATATATATATATATATATATATATATATATATATATATATATATTATAGTAATGCCATCTAAATACAAAGCAAATTTTACTTCTATAATTGGTAGATATTTTTAAAGTATAATGTGTTAATAAGAAAAAAAAATGGAAGCACAATGCTATAACTATGTATATTTTCTACGTAAAGAGTCATGATAAGAAAAAAAAAATTAAAAGTACAATGATGTAATAGAAAGAAACGAAAGTTAAACAAATAAATGGAAGTGCATTACTATTTGTTTATTATAGAACCCTAATTTTATTTTCATCTATTCCTATTACGGTATTGTACTTTGAAAAATATTCAAAAATAGTGATATCAAAATACAAACCAATCTTAGCTGTTATAACTGGGTGGGTTTTCAATATAATATCCTAAAAAAAAATGAAAGTACAAATATTGTAATTGGGTAGATTTTCAAAGTACAATGCCTTAAATAAATTGGAAATAAAAATGATGCAACATAAAGAAATAAAAGTAGGATGCTAGAATAAACAAACAAATGAAAATTACGTTGCTATTTCTTGCATTTAGCCCTTCTGGGAACTAGTATAAAACCAACATATTTTCTATCTTTTGTATTTGATATAAGGTATCCGTTTATATTTCTTTGACAAGTCACAAGTGAGAAAAAAGAACCAACTGGCAACAAATATAAAAGCAGCATAAGTGGGCTTCCATAGTTTCCATTTAGATTTATGAAAGAATAAAAACCTGTGGAAATAGACAATATGCGGGCTTGCATAGGTTCTTGAACTTGTTTGATTGATGTAGGAAATTCATCTCCTCGTATATTTATAATCAATCTTGTCCTTTTTTCTAAGGGTAATTTGCTATTGAGGTGAATAGCAAGCTCCCTCAGCAAATCATGTTGTGTCACAAATTGTTGGTCGCAATGGTTAACTCTTTCACCCAAATCATTTTTAAACCTAAACAATTTGGAGACTAAATTAAATTGATGTCTTGATATATGAAATTTTTTTAACTTAAAGAAGAAAGAAGGACTTAATGGAGAAACCAAAGTGAAGAAAACGAGGGTGTCCCCTTTAAGTCCCGACCTTTTACGAATTTGCCCAAGTGTGCTATTATTTTCTTAAATACTTTTTAAACATCATCTATCTAAACAACACTTAATGGTAAAAAGAGTGAGCATAAGTGAAATACCCAGAGATCATAAGATCGACAAGATTTCTGTAGGAAAGTTCAAAGATCTTGGCGAGGGTATCAACACCACCATCATCATGGTTGTACAAATGCACCCACATGTTCAATAGAGCGCTAACCGGGATCCTTTGATCTTCAGGAAAAGTCCCCAAATCCAAGAAACATTCTTTGAAGTCATCATCTAGGGCATCAAAGCTTCTTTCGAGGCCGATGAGTACATCCTTGTGTAAATCTAGAACCAACCTTCCTTGAGACAAAGATTTTAGCATGGATTCCCAGACTGACTTATCCTTCCCATTTAAAGATCGACCAACCACAGAAAGAGTAAGCGGATGTCTTTTACAACATGTTACCATCTACATACAAAAATTACTTCTTTCTTTAGGAAGATCAAATATATTAATCATACTAAATGAAATTGATGATATTTTTCTGTTTATACTTCGCGTAATCTAAGCTGCCCCACACTGCTCAATGTGATTTGTAAATGGGCAAAGTTGTGGGAAATAGCAACGTAATTTACTCTATTTACCAATATGGAGTATGGGCAGTGTACTTTATTTATTACCCATAAATCCATAATAGCAACATACGTGCTTACATTTTGTAATGATAACAACATATCGAGTTACCCCCACTCACTTGTCCAGATGGTGCAGTTTACCATATTTTTTAGTAGTAGCATGCTTACATTTCTTTACACAAAAATAGCAGTGTATTACAATTTCATGCCAATAATAGCAAACTACTTACAACTCTTTACCAATGATAGCAACATTTAATTTAATAACTAATAAACCAACTACATAACACATATAGATAGAAAAATGTAAGATGTTGCTATTATTAGTAAATATAATAAAGTAAGTAACATTGCTATTATTTGTAAAAGGTATTGATAAACAATGCAAGTAAGTTGTTATTGCGTACAATATGTTCTAAAAAAGTAAAGTAGAAAAAAGAAGTCCTATATTCATTTTAGGAATAGAGCATATAGTTACCTGATTCACAAGATTCTCACTAATAACTGGACTAGGCCTCTTCCCTCCTTTAGTAAATGCAGATTGGCGAAAGAGTGTTTTAGCATCTTTCTCGTTCAAAGGGTCAAATTTGAAGACATCGTAGTTTGTAAATGCAGTCCTAGACGTGACAAGAATCTTGCATTCTCTGTTCTTTGATGGAAAGTTGTCAATGAACGTATCAGACCACACGTCATCTAATACCAGAAGCATGGGACCAACTACTTTCTCATTCAAAAAGTTCTCCAGCTTGTTCTTTGCATCTTCATTACTTTGAAAAAAAACTTGGGGACCCGAGAAATTTGGATTAAAGAGATCGTTGACGATTACCATGAAATTGGGTGATTCTGAAACTGTCACAAAGAAGATGTTCTCCCCGAATTTTTCTGTTCAAATGTATGAGACGATAGCGATAGCATCAGGCCAGTTAAACTAATTACTCCTGTTTCCATATAAAAAACCCTAAAATTTGGATTCATGAATGTGATGGATTAGGATTTAGGATTACCTCGAATCTCAGTGTCATTGCATAGCATTTTCACCAAAGTCGTCTTTCCACATCCGCCAGCAGCAGCAACAACCAACACCGATCGATCATCACAATCCATTGGATCACCATAATCGTCACTACCGATACCTGCAACAACCTCCGCCTTCAGCTTCGCTAATGGCTCCTCAAACGCTACAATTCCCTTCGGAAGTGCTGGAGCTCGCCAGCCATACTTTTCTCGTTCCATGTTTTCACTTCCAGATCTGTCTGTTCTCGAAGACGTCGACATCGAACTACAATAATTACCGTTCCAACTTTTACTCAGTTGAATATCTTTCACATCCGAAGCTATACTATCCATTTTTATTTTGATATCGTGCACCCCTGAAAGCGTCTCCACAATGCCCCGAGTCTGGAATACTTGAACTTCGATTTGAAAGAATCGTAACAATTTACCGTTGAAGTCTTTTAGCTTCAGTGAGTACTTGAACTTCTTGAAGATATTTCTCTTCACTTTCGCACATTTCTTGACGAGTTTTTCCGCTTCTTCGAGTTCCTCTTTGAACATCTTCCGCTCTTCCTCTGTGCGATCTAGTTTCCGATTCATATTGACTACATCCTCAATAATTGGTGTTATTCTCTGTAAGGTGAGAGTGAGTTGCTTCAGTTCTGGCTTGAAATTGGCCGTGGTTTTTACTACATATATTACCAGGTCAGTAAGTTTGGCGATGGATTCGGAAATAAGGGGATCTACGAGAAAAGCCATGCTTGTGTGAGATTTTTAAACTGAAATCAGCATAAAAATGAGCAGGAAGATGAGATGGATAGACTTGATGATTGGAAGATGTTGGAAAGAAAACAGAGCTTCACAACTGGAACTCCTGGTCAACGCCTTCCCTCAAATCTCAATGAACAAATAATATTACAAAAAGAAAAAGAGAAATGAAATAATGGCAGCCGCCGTTTACCAAAATTTCAGTGGGAAGTGCTACTGTCCTAGTGGACATTTTGGAATTTGCACGTTTTTATATCTCTACTCTCAATCAATTAGAAAATTTCAAATTTTCATATAAAATGTTTGTATCTCTATAAAACTTTTTAGTTTTGAACAGGTTGTATGTTTTAGTCAAATGTATATAGTCCGCCGTAATAATTATGAACGAAAACTGTAAAAATAGAGAGGGGAGAGTGATAAGTGAAAACTGAAAACCCCAAGTCCCTAACCATATAAAAAACAAAACACTCCTAAACTACCGAACACACATCTAGATTCTAGAGTAATGGATCACCCAAACTTCTACGGGCTTAAAAGTTTCTAGAAAAAATATATTATCCAGTTCACCACTTAACCCAACGCTTATGGTAGCGGCCCATTCCCACCAATCAACTAGTCAGGCCTAGAAACTTAAAGTCCATCATCCAGCCCACTATAACTTGGCCTAAAGTTAAAGGGCCTAATCCGCTACCCAGTACCCACCAAAGGTAGTCCACTCCCATAACAAGCACCAACTGCACTGATGAGCACCATAATACCTTCAACTGTATTAAAGTGTCGTTCTCTTTGTCTTTAATAACTTTAATGAGCACAGTATTTAATCCGATCAACTATATTTAGCCGTTTTCTTTTAGCTTAGTTGATTAAGAAGGCTTAACGGGTTAAAGCCAAAATGTGTGATTTAATCCATATAAAGAAGGCTTAACTGGTTAAAGCCAAAATATGTGATTTAATCCATTTAAGATATAACTCTTTATATTTTACCCTTCAACCAATTATTTTTCAAGAGACCTTGGCCTTATAGTTTCATCGGCCCTTGACCCCACAAATCCCAACTGACAACTTCTCAATATTATTAATGATTGCATATGGCAACATGAAAACCGAAAACTAATATATGTATATATCCTTGCAATACAATACCCTAATCAAGAGGGCTTTTAGTTACCACATTCAACAATATATAGTAAAATTGAAGGCTAGTGTTGAAAAGAATTAATAAAGTTTCAAACTTAAACATTAATTTGTTAAATGTGTTAATAGGTTAATTAATTAAAAATGATAAACAATATATTTGTATGTATTTTGTATACGTGTTATTATACTGCAAGTAAAGGACACGCGGGTCAAGTGATATACGGGTTATACCCGATGTTTAGTGGGTTATGATATATGAGGTGTTAGGTGATCTTGATAGACATAGACGAAGATATTTTTTCTCATCTTATCTCTCAGTTTTCTCTTTCATCTCAAGTTAGGGTTTGTTCATCGTTATTTTACAAGATCTGTAATATGAGAGTATGAGTGATTTTGTAGTGAGGTTTGAGTTGTAATCTGTTGATGTAAACCATCTGTTTCATAGTGAATGAAATGATGATGTTGGGAAGATCTTGTGTTGATTACATTTCTTTACATGGTATCAGAGCTATGGCTCCTTCGGTGTTCTTGTGATGTTCGTTGATTTGCGATTGATCGTCCTGGTAATTTCTTAAACCCGTTCATTATTTTGTTTACAATCTCTTCCTAGACTGACACAGTTGTTGTGTATCATGAGTTTGTGTGAACTCTGATCTTCGATTTTATCAATTGTGTCACTCTTTCTGATGTTCAGTTGATTTAGGGTTTTCGTTAGAAAATCCAATCGAACATCTGTTTTTTTTTGTTTGTATCTGGTACTGCGAGATTGTTGTGATCTTGTAGGTTTCTTCTGTGACGATCAAATCAAGTTTGTCTACAAGACTCATTGTGAACAAAGATTAAGCCAAATCGATTAATCTCTGAGTCTGAAATAACTCACAAGGGGTCAGAGTTCATCACTGATAAACCCTAGTTGAGAACGGACAAAGAGAGTCGATCTCTGCACTTGACTCGTCGTAAAAAGATTTGTGAGCAATTTCTTATTCTTGTTCTTTGTCTTACATGTTTGTTTGTAAAGATCCTGGCGATCTGTGTTGTGTTGATTGATTTTATTTTTGTATATCTGCTTGTTTCTTCATCTGTTCTGATTGTCTTGGGCCCCGATATACGTGGTGACCATCTGGACATAAGATCAGTTCAGGGGAAGTTTTCTTGAGTTTTCAATATTTCTTGAGTTTTATTCTCATTTGCGTCTATGGCGGGTGAGACAACTGATCCACCCAGTGGAAGTGGGAAGGATGATCTGATTAATTTTGATGATCCTCTCTATATTCACCCTTCTGATAATGTTGTTACTTCTATAATTACAATCAAGTTGACTGGTGATGAAAATTTTAGGTTATGGAGAAGTTCAATTTCTAGAGCTCTTACAGCTAGGAATAAGTTAGGCTTTGTTGATGGTACTTGTAAAAAAAGCAGTGTCGATGAGTCAAAGAAAACTAAATGGGATAGAGCTAATGCTGTTGTTTGTTCTTGGTTGTTGTCTTCTATATTTGACTCAATCTATCAGAGTCAAGCCTATTATGAAGTATCAGAGGATATTTGGGAAAATCTTTTTAAAACATACAATAAATCTGATGGATCTGTTGTTTTTAATATACATCAACAAGTTAATTCCCTTAAACAAAATGGTACTTCTCTGTCTAATTACTTCAATAAGCTTGATTCTTTATGGAAAGAATTTGATGGTCTTACTAGTTTAACAGAGTGTACCTGTGATGCTTCTATTAAACTAAAGGATCATTCAAATCTCATGAAACTTATGCAATTTTTATCTGGACTTGATGATTCATATAGTCAAGTCAAAAGTCACATTTTGTTAATGGATCCCTTACCTAATGTGAAAACTGCTTTCTCTATTGTGTCTAGAGAAGAGTCACTTCAAAGAAATGGTTCTTTGACATCTCTTCAAGCCTCTCAGTCTATAAATAAGTCTCAGACGTCTGCTTTTAATAGCAAGTTTAATAACAAGACTAATGTGAATAAAAATAAGGGTCAAACTATTCAATGTAAGAATTGTGGTATTAAGGGTCATACCATTGAGAAGTGCTATAAAATAATTGGGTACCCTAAGGATTTTAGGTCAAGAAGTGAAACTAATAATCAGAATAACTTTGTTAAAAACTTTTCTGCTAATTCTACTACCACTTCTTCTGGAAGTGCTAGTACTAATAATTTTTCTGGTGATTCTGAGTTTCATTACCTTACTAAGGATCAGTATTTCAAACTTTTACAACTTATTGGTGATAAGCAAGTGAATGAAGAAGCTTCTGTTAGTGCTAATATGACAGGTACTTGTTATTTTCAAGCTTTTAATTCTTCTGTCTGTAGTCAAAGATGGATAGTTGATTCAGGGGCTAATCAACATATGACTGCCTCTGAGTCACTGCTCCATGACACTGTGGATGTGTCAAATTTGGATCTGCTGGTGTGTCATCCCAATGGTACATCAGCTAAAATTAAAAAAATTGGTAACATGAATTTATCCAATTCTTTAACACTATTTGATGTTTTTGTTGTTCCTGATTTCAATGTTAATTTGCTGTCTGTTCATAAGGTTTGTAAAGATAGTAATTGTGAGGTTGTTTTTAATGAGCATAATTGCAAAATTCAGGATTTACAATCAAAGGTGATGGTGGGGAGTGGTAGAGAGTCTGGAGGTCTCTATTACATTAATAGTGCACCTTCAGGTAGTATATCTAATTCTACTATCTCTTCTTCTGATTGTTGTGTGTCTAAGTTAACTTGGCACAATAGAATTGGTCATCCTTCTGATCAAGTTTTAAGTTCTTTGAGACATAAACTTAAGATTGGAAGTGAAGTACTTCCACCTTGTGACAATTGTCATAAGGCTAAACAAACTAGAGAATCCTTTCCTATTAGTCAGCATACTACTTCTAAACTTGGTGAGTTAGTTCATTTGGATGTTTGGGGTCCTTATAAAGTGACAACTTCAGAAGGATTTAGGTATTTTTTGACTATTGTGGATGATTTTACTAGGGCAACTTGGGTTTATCTTTTAAAGTCTAAGGATGAAGTTTATGATTCTGTTCTTGTTTTCTTTAATATTTTGATTAATCAGTTTAGTGTTAAAATTAAAACTGTTAGATCTGACAATGGTATAGAGTTTTTGAACAACAGAATGAGACAATTAACTGAATCAAAAAGAATTTTGCATCAAACATCATGTGTTCATACTCCACAAAAAAATGGTGTTGTGGAGAGAAAACACAGGCACATTTTAAATGTTGCTAGGTCTTTAATGTTTCAGTCTGGTTTGCCAATTAAACATTGGGGAGATGCTATATTAACTTCAGTTTTTTTGATTAATAGAACACCTACTTCAGTTTTACATGGTTCTTCTCCCTATGAAATGGTTTATAATTCTGCACCTATTTTTGATAAACTTAGGGTATTTGGATGTTTGTGTTTTGCATCTAAGCTGAATAATAATGATAAATTTTCTGAAAGGGCTGATAAGTGTGTTTTTCTTGGTTATTCTTCTGATAAAAAGGGTTACAAAGTTCTCAGTCTTGATTCTAATCTTATCTTTGTTTCCAGGGATGTAAAATTTTATGAGTCAGTGTTTCCTTTCAAGCTTAGAACTTCATCCTTAACTGATAGTTCAGTTGTCAATGTAAATTCAAATGACCTATTTTCCTATGATGAATCTACAAATTCTAGTTTTATTCTAGATAATACTAGAACAGATAACTTGAGAAGTAGCCATCAGATGGATGGTGCTAATGCAGACCAGGACCAGGATGAGACCTTTCCCTCTAATGTCAGCAACCGGACTGGTGAGGTAGATGTGCCTCTATCTGATGAGTTGTTTCCAAACTCTTCTGTATTGACTGAGGAAACTGATTCAATTAATTCTAATCCTTCTGAAAGCTTGTCTACTAGGATCACTAGGTCTGGAAGGAATGTTCACATGCCAGTTAGATTTAGTGATTATGTTATAGAGGGTAAACATAAATATGGTATTGAAAGAACAGTAAACTATTCAGCTCTTAATACTGAGTCATTCTGTTTTATTTCTAATCTTAATAAAACAGTTGAACCTAAAACTTATAGTGAAGCAGCTTTAGATCCAAATTGGATCAAAGCTATGAATGAGGAAATGGAAGCTCTTTATAGGAATAATACTTGGGAAATTACTAATCTTCCTAAAGGAAGAAAAGCAATTGGATGTCGTTGGATATATAAAATTAAATATAAATCTAATGGTGATATAGAAAGATATAAAGCTAGGCTTGTGGCTAAAGGATATAATCAGGGGGAAGGAATAGACTATGAGGAGACTTTTTCTCCTGTTGCAAAAATTTTAACTGTTCATGTGGTAATAACAATGGCAGTAAACAGTTCTTGGCCACTTTATCAGTTAGATATTAATAATGCTTTTTTATATGGAAATTTATCTGAAAATGTATATATGTGTCAACCTGAGGGGTATCATTCTAAGGATGATATAAGGGTTTGCAGGTTGTTAAAGTCTCTTTATGGACTTAAACAAGCCCCAAGGAAGTGGAATGAAAGGTTGTCTTCTTCTCTCTTAAGTTTTGGTTTTAAGCAAAGTGTTAATGATTATTCATTATTTGTTAGACAATTTCAAAATACTTTTATAGTTCTACTGGTTTATGTAACTGATATTATTCTAACAGGTAATGATGAGTCTGAATTAAATAAAGTTAAAATGTTTCTTAAATCTCAGTTCTTAATTAAAGATTTAGGTGAATTGAAATATTTTTTAGGTATTGAAGTATTGAGAACTGAAAAAGGTATATGTTTAAATCAAAGGAAATATTGTATGGAATTGCTTCATGAGTTTGGTATGTTAGCATGTAAACCAGTTAAAACTCCACTTGAACCAAATTTGGTTGTCAAAAGAGAATATGATTTGGAAACATCTGATTATTTAGTTAATATAACTGAATATCAAAAACTTATTGGTAAATTGATTTATTTAACTGTGACTAGACCTGATATATCTTATGTTGTGCAAATATTAAGTCAGTACATGCATAAGCCATATAAGTGTCATGTTGATATTGCTTTCAGACTGTTGAGATACTTGAAAAACAGTCCTGGTATGGGAATTCATATAATTAACTCTGGTAGTTTAGATTTGATTGGGTTTGTGGATGCAGATTGGGCAAAATGCTTGTTTAGTCGAAAATCTGTAACAGGATATCTTGTATATCTAGGAGGATCTCTTGTTTCTTGGAAGAGCAAGAAACAGAATATTGTTTCTCGTTCATCCACAGAATCAGAATATAGAGCATTAGGAAGTATAACTTGTGAGGTAATATGGATTTTAAAATTACTTCATGATTTAGGTATAAAAACTAATTTACCTGTTGATATTTTTTGTGATAATGAATCTGCAATTAAGTTGGCTTTAAATCCTGTATTTCATGAGAAGACAAAACATTTTGAGATTGATCTTCATTTTGTTAGGGAGAAAATTGAAAATGGAATTTTAAAAGTTAATAAAATAATGTCTTCAAACCAAAATGTAGATATTTTAACAAAATCGCTTGGTAGTGTTCAACATGAATATATTATAAATCGACTTAATATGATTGATAATTTTAAGAAGAATTAAATTTTTTTTCAAAATTAATGTTTAGTTTGAGGGGGCATGTTGAAAAGAATTAATAAAGTTTCAAACTTAAACATTAATTTGTTAAATGTGTTAATAGGTTAATTAATTAAAAATGATAAACAATATATTTGTATGTATTTTGTATACGTGTTATTATACTGCAGGTAAAGGACACGCGGGTCAAGTGATATACGGGTTATACCCGATGTTTAGTGGGTTATGATATATGAGGTGTTAGGTGATCTTGATAGACATAGACGAAGATATTTTTTCTCATCTTATCTCTCAGTTTTCTCTTTCATCTCAAGTTAGGGTTTGTTCATCGTTATTTTACAAGATCTGTAATATGAGAGTATGAGTGATTTTGTAGTGAGGTTTGAGTTGTAATCTGTTGATGTAAACCATCTGTTTCATAGTGAATGAAATGATGATGTTGGGAAGATCTTGTGTTGATTACATTTCTTTACATGGTATCAGAGCTATGGCTCCTTCGGTGTTCTTGTGATGTTCGTTGATTTGCGATTGATCGTCCTGGTAATTTCTTAAACCCGTTCATTATTTTGTTTACAATCTCTTCCTAGACTGACACAGTTGTTGTGTATCATGAGTTTGTGTGAACTCTGATCTTCGATTTTATCAATTGTGTCACTCTTTCTGATGTTCAGTTGATTTAGGGTTTTCGTTAGAAAATCCAATCGAACATCTGTTTTTTTTTGTTTGTATCTGGTACTGCGAGATTGTTGTGATCTTGTAGGTTTCTTCTGTGACGATCAAATCAAGTTTGTCTACAAGACTCATTGTGAACAAAGATTAAGCCAAATCGATTAATCTCTGAGTCTGAAATAACTCACAAGGGGTCAGAGTTCATCACTGATAAACCCTAGTTGAGAACGGACAAAGAGAGTCGATCTCTGCACTTGACTCGTCGTAAAAAGATTTGTGAGCAATTTCTTATTCTTGTTCTTTGTCTTACATGTTTGTTTGTAAAGATCCTGGCGATCTGTGTTGTGTTGATTGATTTTATTTTTGTATATCTGCTTGTTTCTTCATCTGTTCTGATTGTCTTGGGCCCCGATATACGTGGTGACCATCTGGACATAAGATCAGTTCAGGGGAAGTTTTCTTGAGTTTTCAATATTTCTTGAGTTTTATTCTCATTTGCGTCTATGGCGGGTGAGACAACTGATCCACCCAGTGGAAGTGGGAAGGATGATCTGATTAATTTTGATGATCCTCTCTATATTCACCCTTCTGATAATGTTGTTACTTCTATAATTACAATCAAGTTGACTGGTGATGAAAATTTTAGGTTATGGAGAAGTTCAATTTCTAGAGCTCTTACAGCTAGGAATAAGTTAGGCTTTGTTGATGGTACTTGTAAAAAAAGCAGTGTCGATGAGTCAAAGAAAACTAAATGGGATAGAGCTAATGCTGTTGTTTGTTCTTGGTTGTTGTCTTCTATATTTGACTCAATCTATCAGAGTCAAGCCTATTATGAAGTATCAGAGGATATTTGGGAAAATCTTTTTAAAACATACAATAAATCTGATGGATCTGTTGTTTTTAATATACATCAACAAGTTAATTCCCTTAAACAAAATGGTACTTCTCTGTCTAATTACTTCAATAAGCTTGATTCTTTATGGAAAGAATTTGATGGTCTTACTAGTTTAACAGAGTGTACCTGTGATGCTTCTATTAAACTAAAGGATCATTCAAATCTCATGAAACTTATGCAATTTTTATCTGGACTTGATGATTCATATAGTCAAGTCAAAAGTCACATTTTGTTAATGGATCCCTTACCTAATGTGAAAACTGCTTTCTCTATTGTGTCTAGAGAAGAGTCACTTCAAAGAAATGGTTCTTTGACTTCTCTTCAAGCCTCTCAGTCTATAAATAAGTCTCAGACGTCTGCTTTTAATAGCAAGTTTAATAACAAGACTAATGTGAATAAAAATAAGGGTCAAACTATTCAATGTAAGAATTGTGGTATTAAGGGTCATACCATTGAGAAGTGCTATAAAATAATTGGGTACCCTAAGGATTTTAGGTCAAGAAGTGAAACTAATAATCAGAATAACTTTGTTAAAAACTTTTCTGCTAATTCTACTATCACTTCTTCTGGAAGTGCTAGTACTAATAATTTTTCTGGTGATTCTGAGTTTCATTACCTTACTAAGGATCAGTATTTCAAACTTTTACAACTTATTGGTGATAAGCAAGTGAATGAAGAAGCTTCTGTTAGTGCTAATATGACAGGTACTTGTTATTTTCAAGCTTTTAATTCTTCTGTCTGTAGTCAAAGATGGATAGTTGATTCAGGGGCTAATCAACATATGACTGCCTCTGAGTCACTGCTCCATGACACTGTGGATGTGTCAAATTTGGATCTGCTGGTGTGTCATCCCAATGGTACATCAGCTAAAATTAAAAAAATTGGTAACATGAATTTATCCAATTCTTTAACACTATTTGATGTTTTTGTTGTTCCTGATTTCAATGTTAATTTGCTGTCTGTTCATAAGGTTTGTAAAGATAGTAATTGTGAGGTTGTTTTTAATGAGCATAATTGCAAAATTCAGGATTTACAATCAAAGGTGATGGTGGGGAGTGGTAGAGAGTCTGGAGGTCTCTATTACATTAATAGTGCACCTTCAGGTAGTATATCTAATTCTACTATCTCTTCTTCTGATTGTTGTGTGTCTAAGTTAACTTGGCACAATAGAATTGGTCATCCTTCTGATCAAGTTTTAAGTTCTTTGAGACATAAACTTAAGATTGGAAGTGAAGTACTTCCACCTTGTGACAATTGTCATAAGGCTAAACAAACTAGAGAATCCTTTCCTATTAGTCAGCATACTACTTCTAAACTTGGTGAGTTAGTTCATTTGGATGTTTGGGGTCCTTATAAAGTGACAACTTCAGAAGGATTTAGGTATTTTTTGACTATTGTGGATGATTTTACTAGGGCAACTTGGGTTTATCTTTTAAAGTCTAAGGATGAAGTTTATGATTCTGTTCTTGTTTTCTTTAATATTTTGATTAATCAGTTTAGTGTTAAAATTAAAACTGTTAGATCTGACAATGGTATAGAGTTTTTGAACAACAGAATGAGACAATTAACTGAATCAAAAAGAATTTTGCATCAAACATCATGTGTTCATACTCCACAACAAAATGGTGTTGTGGAGAGAAAACACAGGCACATTTTAAATGTTGCTAGGTCTTTAATGTTTCAGTCTGGTTTGCCAATTAAACATTGGGGAGATGCTATATTAACTTCAGTTTTTTTGATTAATAGAACACCTACTTCAGTTTTACATGGTTCTTCTCCCTATGAAATGGTTTATAATTCTGCACCTATTTTTGATAAACTTAGGGTATTTGGATGTTTGTGTTTTGCATCTAAGCTGAATAATAATGATAAATTTTCTGAAAGGGCTGATAAGTGTGTTTTTCTTGGTTATTCTTCTGATAAAAAGGGTTACAAAGTTCTCAGTCTTGATTCTAATCTTATCTTTGTTTCCAGGGATGTAAAATTTTATGAGTCAGTGTTTCCTTTCAAGCTTAGAACTTCATCCTTAA
Organism: Lactuca serriola; assembly: GCF_051521515.1. Lineage (NCBI taxonomy): Eukaryota > Viridiplantae > Streptophyta > Magnoliopsida > Asterales > Asteraceae > Lactuca > Lactuca serriola. The sequence goes on from NC_136416.1 coordinate 220,062,098, forward strand.
CTGATAGTTCAGTTGTCAATGTAAATTCAAATGACCTATTTTCCTATGATGAATCTACAAATTCTAGTTTTATTCTAGATAATACTAGAACAGATAACTTGAGAAGTAGCCATCAGATGGATGGTGCTGACCAGGACCAGGATGAGACCTTTCCCTCTAATGTCAGCAACCGGACTGGTGAGGTAGATGTGCCTCTATCTGATGAGTTGTTTCCAAACTCTTCTGTATTGACTGAGGAAACTGATTCAATTAATTCTAATCCTTCTGAAAGCTTGTCTACTAGGATCACTAGGTCTGGAAGGAATGTTCACATGCCAGTTAGATTTAGTGATTATGTTATAGAGGGTAAACATAAATATGGTATTGAAAGAACAGTAAACTATTCAGCTCTTAATACTGAGTCATTCTGTTTTATTTCTAATCTTAATAAAACAGTTGAACCTAAAACTTATAGTGAAGCAGCTTTAGATCCAAATTGGATCAAAGCTATGAATGAGGAAATGGAAGCTCTTTATAGGAATAATACTTGGGAAATTACTAATCTTCCTAAAGGAAGAAAAGCAATTGGATGTCGTTGGATATATAAAATTAAATATAAATCTAATGGTGATATAGAAAGATATAAAGCTAGGCTTGTGGCTAAAGGATATAATCAGGGGGAAGGAATAGACTATGAGGAGACTTTTTCTCCTGTTGCAAAAATTGTAACTGTTCATGTGGTAATAACAATGGCAGTAAACAGTTCTTGGCCACTTTATCAGTTAGATATTAATAATGCTTTTTTATATGGAAATTTATCTGAAAATGTATATATGTGTCAACCTGAGGGGTATCATTCTAAGGATGATATAAGGGTTTGCAGGTTGTTAAAGTCTCTTTATGGACTTAAACAAGCCCCAAGGAAGTGGAATGAAAGGTTGTCTTCTTCTCTCTTAAGTTTTGGTTTTAAGCAAAGTGTTAATGATTATTCATTATTTGTTAGACAATTTCAAAATACTTTTATAGTTCTACTGGTTTATGTAACTGATATTATTCTAACAGGTAATGATGAGTCTGAATTAAATAAAGTTAAAATGTTTCTTAAATCTCAGTTCTTAATTAAAGATTTAGGTGAATTGAAATATTTTTTAGGTATTGAAGTATTGAGAACTGAAAAAGGTATATGTTTAAATCAAAGGAAATATTGTATGGAATTGCTTCATGAGTTTGGTATGTTAGCATGTAAACCAGTTAAAACTCCACTTGAACCAAATTTGGTTGTCAAAAGAGAATATGATTTGGAAACATCTGATTATTTAGTTAATATAACTGAATATCAAAAACTTATTGGTAAATTGATTTATTTAACTGTGACTAGACCTGATATATCTTATGTTGTGCAAATATTAAGTCAGTACATGCATAAGCCATATAAGTGTCATGTTGATATTGCTTTCAGACTGTTGAGATACTTGAAAAACAGTCCTGGTATGGGAATTCATATAATTAACTCTGGTAGTTTAGATTTGATTGGGTTTGTGGATGCAGATTGGGCAAAATGCTTGTTTAGTCGAAAATCTGTAACAGGATATCTTGTATATCTAGGAGGATCTCTTGTTTCTTGGAAGAGCAAGAAACAGAATATTGTTTCTCGTTCATCCACAGAATCAGAATATAGGGCATTAGGAAGTATAACTTGTGAGGTAATATGGATTTTAAAATTACTTCATGATTTAGGTATAAAAACTAATTTACCTGTTGATATTTTTTGTGATAATGAATCTGCAATTAAGTTGGCTTTAAATCCTGTATTTCATGAGAAGACAAAACATTTTGAGATTGATCTTCATTTTGTTAGGGAGAAAATTGAAAATGGAATTTTAAAAGTTAATAAAATAATGTCTTCAAACCAAAATGTAGATATTTTAACAAAATCGCTTGGTAGTGTTCAACATGAATATATTATAAATCGACTTAATATGATTGATAATTTTAAGAAGAATTAAATTTTTTTTCAAAATTAATGTTTAGTTTGAGGGGGCATGTTGAAAAGAATTAATAAAGTTTCAAACTTAAACATTAATTTGTTAAATGTGTTAATAGGTTAATTAATTAAAAATGATAAACAATATATTTGTATGTATTTTGTATACGTGTTATTATACTGCAGGTAAAGGACACGCGGGTCAAGTGATATACGGGTTATACCCGATGTTTAGTGGGTTATGATATATGAGGTGTTAGGTGATCTTGATAGACATAGACGAAGATATTTTTTCTCATCTTATCTCTCAGTTTTCTCTTTCATCTCAAGTTAGGGTTTGTTCATCGTTATTTTACAAGATCTGTAATATGAGAGTATGAGTGATTTTGTAGTGAGGTTTGAGTTGTAATCTGTTGATGTAAACCATCTGTTTCATAGTGAATGAAATGATGATGTTGGGAAGATCTTGTGTTGATTACATTTCTTTACATGGTATTAGAGCTATGGCTCCTTCGTTGTTCTTGTGATGTTCGTTGATTTGCGATTGATCGTCCTGGTAATTTCTTAAACCCGTTCATTATTTTGTTTACAATCTCTTCCTAGACTGACACAGTTGTTGTGTATCATGAGTTTGTGTGAACTCTGATCTTCGATTTTATCAATTGTGTCACTCTTTCTGATGTTCAGTTGATTTAGGGTTTTCGTTAGAAAATCCAATCGAACATCTGTTTTTTTTTTGTTTTTATCTGGTACTGCGAGATTGTTGTGATCTTGTAGGTTTCTTCTGTGACGATCAAATCAAGTTTGTCTACAAGACTCATTGTGAACAAAGATTAAGCCAAATCGATTAATCTCTGAGTCTGAAATAACTCACAAGGGGTCAGAGTTCATCACTGATAAACCCTAGTTGAGAACGGACAAAGAGAGTCGATCTCTGCACTTGACTCGTCGTAAAAAGATTTGTGAGCAATTTCTTATTCTTGTTCTTTGTCTTACATGTTTGTTTGTAAAGATCCTGGCGATCTGTGTTGTGTTGATTGATTTTATTTTTGTATATCTGCTTGTTTCTTCATCTGTTCTGATTGTCTTGGGCCCCGATATACGTGGTGACCATCTGGACATAAGATCAGTTCAGGGGAAGTTTTCTTGAGTTTTCAATATTTCTTGAGTTTTATTCTCATTTGCGTCTATGGCGGGTGAGACAACTGATCCACCCAGTGGAAGTGGGAAGGATGATCTGATTAATTTTGATGATCCTCTCTATATTCACCCTTCTGATAATGTTGTTACTTCTATAATTACAATCAAGTTGATTGGTGATGAAAATTTTAGGTTATGGAGAAGTTCAATTTCTAGAGCTCTTACAGCTAGGAATAAGTTAGGCTTTGTTGATGGTACTTGTAAAAAAAGCAGTGTCGATGAGTCAAAGAAAACTAAATGGGATAGAGCTAATGCTGTTGTTTGTTCTTGGTTGTTGTCTTCTATATTTGACTCAATCTATCAGAGTCAAGCCTATTATGAAGTATCAGAGGATATTTGGGAAAATCTTTTTAAAACATACAATAAATCTGATGGATCTGTTGTTTTTAATATACATCAACAAGTTAATTCCCTTAAACAAAATGGTACTTCTCTGTCTAATTACTTCAATAAGCTTGATTCTTTATGGAAAGAATTTGATGGTCTTACTAGTTTAACAGAGTGTACCTGTGATGCTTCTATTAAACTAAAGGATCATTCAAATCTCATGAAACTTATGCAATTTTTATCTGGACTTGATGATTCATATAGTCAAGTCAAAAGTCACATTTTGTTAATGGATCCCTTACCTAATGTGAAAACTGCTTTCTCTATTGTGTCTAGAGAAGAGTCACTTCAAAGAAATGGTTCTTTGACTTCTCTTCAAGCCTCTCAGTCTATAAATAAGTCTCAGACGTCTGCTTTTAATAGCAAGTTTAATAACAAGACTAATGTGAATAAAAATAAGGGTCAAACTATTCAATGTAAGAATTGTGGTATTAAGGGTCATACCATTGAGAAGTGCTATAAAATAATTGGGTACCCTAAGGATTTTAGGTCAAGAAGTGAAACTAATAATCAGAATAACTTTGTTAAAAACTTTTCTGCTAATTCTACTATCACTTCTTCTGGAAGTGCTAGTACTAATAATTTTTCTGGTGATTCTGAGTTTCATTACCTTACTAAGGATCAGTATTTCAAACTTTTACAACTTATTGGTGATAAGCAAGTGAATGAAGAAGCTTCTGTTAGTGCTAATATGACAGGTACTTGTTATTTTCAAGCTTTTAATTCTTCTGTCTGTAGTCAAAGATGGATAGTTGATTCAGGGGCTAATCAACATATGACTGCCTCTGAGTCACTGCTCCATGACACTGTGGATGTGTCAAATTTGGATCTGCTGGTGTGTCATCCCAATGGTACATCAGCTAAAATTAAAAAAATTGGTAACATGAATTTATCCAATTCTTTAACACTATTTGATGTTTTTGTTGTTCCTGATTTCAATGTTAATTTGCTGTCTGTTCATAAGGTTTGTAAAGATAGTAATTGTGAGGTTGTTTTTAATGAGCATAATTGCAAAATTCAGGATTTACAATCAAAGGTGATGGTGGGGAGTGGTAGAGAGTCTGGAGGTCTCTATTACATTAATAGTGCACCTTCAGGTAGTATATCTAATTCTACTATCTCTTCTTCTGATTGTTGTGTGTCTAAGTTAACTTGGCACAATAGAATTGGTCATCCTTCTGATCAAGTTTTAAGTTCTTTGAGACATAAACTTAAGATTGGAAGTGAAGTACTTCCACCTTGTGACAATTGTCATAAGGCTAAACAAACTAGAGAATCCTTTCCTATTAGTCAGCATACTACTTCTAAACTTGGTGAGTTAGTTCATTTGGATGTTTGGGGTCCTTATAAAGTGACAACTTCAGAAGGATTTAGGTATTTTTTGACTATTGTGGATGATTTTACTAGGGCAACTTGGGTTTATCTTTTAAAGTCTAAGGATGAAGTTTATGATTCTGTTCTTGTTTTCTTTAATATTTTGATTAATCAGTTTAGTGTTAAAATTAAAACTGTTAGATCTGACAATGGTATAGAGTTTTTGAACAACAGAATGAGACAATTAACTGAATCAAAAAGAATTTTGCATCAAACATCATGTGTTCATACTCCACAACAAAATGGTGTTGTGGAGAGAAAACACAGGCACATTTTAAATGTTGCTAGGTCTTTAATGTTTCAGTCTGGTTTGCCAATTAAACATTGGGGAGATGCTATATTAACTTCAGTTTTTTTGATTAATAGAACACCTACTTCAGTTTTACATGGTTCTTCTCCCTATGAAATGGTTTATAATTCTGCACCTATTTTTGATAAACTTAGGGTATTTGGATGTTTGTGTTTTGCATCTAAGCTGAATAATAATGATAAATTTTCTGAAAGGGCTGATAAGTGTGTTTTTCTTGGTTATTCTTCTGATAAAAAGGGTTACAAAGTTCTCAGTCTTGATTCTAATCTTATCTTTGTTTCCAGGGATGTAAAATTTTATGAGTCAGTGTTTCCTTTCAAGCTTAGAACTTCATCCTTAACTGATAGTTCAGTTGTCAATGTAAATTCAAATGACCTATTTTCCTATGATGAATCTACAAATTCTAGTTTTATTCTAGATAATACTAGAACAGATAACTTGAGAAGTAGCCATTAGATGGATGGTGCTGACCAGGACCAGGATGAGACCTTTCCCTCTAATGTCAGCAACCGGACTGGTGAGGTAGATGTGCCTCTATCTGATGAGTTGTTTCCAAACTCTTCTGTATTGACTGAGGAAACTGATTCAATTAATTCTAATCCTTCTGAAAGCTTGTCTACTAGGATCACTAGGTCTGGAAGGAATGTTCACATGCCAGTTAGATTTAGTGATTATGTTATAGAGGGTAAACATAAATATGGTATTGAAAGAACAGTAAACTATTCAGCTCTTAATACTGAGTCATTCTGTTTTATTTCTAATCTTAATAAAACAGTTGAACCTAAAACTTATAGTGAAGCAGCTTTAGATCCAAATTGGATCAAAGCTATGAATGAGGAAATGGAAGCTCTTTATAGGAATAATACTTGGGAAATTACTAATCTTCCTAAAGGAAGAAAAGCAATTGGATGTCGTTGGATATATAAAATTAAATATAAATCTAATGGTGATATAGAAAGATATAAAGCTAGGCTTGTGGCTAAAGGATATAATAAGAGGGAAGGAATAGACTATGAGGAGACTTTTTCTCCTGTTGCAAAAATTGTAACTGTTCATGTGGTAATAACAATGGCAGTAAACAGTTCTTGGCCACTTTATCAGTTAGATATTAATAATGCTTTTTTATATGGAAATTTATCTGAAAATGTATATATGTGTCAACCTGAGGGGTATCATTCTAAGGATGATATAAGGGTTTGCAGGTTGTTAAAGTCTCTTTATGGACTTAAACAAGCCCCAAGGAAGTGGAATGAAAGGTTGTCTTCTTCTCTCTTAAGTTTTGGTTTTAAGCAAAGTGTTAATGATTATTCATTATTTGTTAGACAATTTCAAAATACTTTTATAGTTCTACTGGTTTATGTAACTGATATTATTCTAACAGGTAATGATGAGTCTGAATTAAATAAAGTTAAAATGTTTCTTAAATCTCAGTTCTTAATTAAAGATTTAGGTGAATTGAAATATTTTTTAGGTATTGAAGTATTGAGAACTGAAAAAGGTATATGTTTAAATCAAAGGAAATATTGTATGGAATTGCTTCATGAGTTTGGTATGTTAGCATGTAAACCAGTTAAAACTCCACTTGAACCAAATTTGGTTGTCAAAAGAGAATATGATTTGGAAACATCTGATTATTTAGTTAATATAACTGAATATCAAAAACTTATTGGTAAATTGATTTATTTAACTGTGACTAGACCTGATATATCTTATGTTGTGCAAATATTAAGTCAGTACATGCATAAGCCATATAAGTGTCATGTTGATATTGCTTTCAGACTGTTGAGATACTTGAAAAACAGTCCTGGTATGGGAATTCATATAATTAACTCTGGTAGTTTAGATTTGATTGGGTTTGTGGATGCAGATTGGGCAAAATGCTTGTTTAGTCGAAAATCTGTAACAGGATATCTTGTATATCTAGGAGGATCTCTTGTTTCTTGGAAGAGCAAGAAACAGAATATTGTTTCTCGTTCATCCACAGAATCAGAATATAGGGCATTAGGAAGTATAACTTGTGAGGTAATATGGATTTTAAAATTACTTCATGATTTAGGTATAAAAACTAATTTACCTGTTGATATTTTTTGTGATAATGAATCTGCAATTAAGTTGGCTTTAAATCCTGTATTTCATGAGAAGACAAAACATTTTGAGATTGATCTTCATTTTGTTAGGGAGAAAATTGAAAATGGAATTTTAAAAGTTAATAAAATAATGTCTTCAAACCAAAATGTAGATATTTTAACAAAATCGCTTGGTAGTGTTCAACATGAATATATTATAAATCGACTTAATATGATTGATAATTTTAAGAATTAAATTTTTTTTCAAAATTAATGTTTAGTTTGAGGGGGCATGTTGAAAAGAATTAATAAAGTTTCAAACTTAAACATTAATTTGTTAAATGTGTTAATAGGTTAATTAATTAAAAATGATAAACAATATATTTGTATGTATTTTGTATACGTGTTATTATACTGCAGGTAAAGGACACGCGGGTCAAGTGATATACGGGTTATACCCGATGTTTAGTGGGTTATGATATATGAGGTGTTAGGTGATCTTGATAGACATAGACGAAGATATTTTTTCTCATCTTATCTCTCAGTTTTCTCTTTCATCTCAAGTTAGGGTTTGTTCATCGTTATTTTACAAGATCTGTAATATGAGAGTATGAGTGATTTTGTAGTGAGGTTTGAGTTGTAATCTGTTGATGTAAACCATCTGTTTCATAGTGAATGAAATGATGATGTTGGGAAGATCTTGTGTTGATTACGTTTCTTTACAGCTAGTTGTGCAGATTAAATAAAGTACACTGGCAAAAATGAATACGCTAAAACTATGGATGTTGTTTTGTTGGTTGTACTATTGCAGTTGTGGATTGTATTCATTCCTTGATACTAATATACTAGTAATACAAAGGTGTTGTATATATTAGTTTGTGTCATTGAGTCCCACATCAGGTACTTAATAGAGTATGTGAAATAAGTATACTCTATATAAGTTGGTCCTATAGCGACAATAAAAAGTAGTTGAAATAATTTTTGTGTTTCTTTTCATATATTCTTTCTCTTTAGTAGATTATGTTCTTTTTGTATATTTTTAGTGTTGAGGGTAGTGTAGACAAATGTAGTGAGATTTCTGTATGTAAGTATTAGTTGTGTTTAATAAACGTCAAGTTATGTTTTTAAGAGAGTGATTCGATTCGTCATGTGTTCAGAAAAAAGATTTCAAGTCCTATCAAACAACCTAATCGAAATCAAAGGAACTGAGAAATAAACAGACCGCTAATGTCCCCTTCTTGGAGTGATAAAAGATCACTAATGTTACCACGAGTAGATGTGTTTAGGCTTGTGGGTATACTCCCATAAGAGGCTCTGTAAGGGTGATTTGTCACCCTTACCACTCGTGAACATCATTTACAAAGAAGAGTAGGTGTGTTGTGGCATGGCTCTTGACGGCCTGCCATGGAAAAATGAGGGGAACTCTTTCTCTCTCTGTCTCTCTCTCTCTCTCTCTCTCTCTCCCTGCGATATATATATATATATATATATATATATATATATATATATATATATATATATATATATATATATTATTCCTTTCTCTCTTCTTCTCTGTGTATACACACCATTTCATCAAGTTGGTAAGGATGGTATGGAATGGTGTTTTGATGATGTGGCCACCCCTTTTGGCACTTTTGGCACCTTCACCCAACTCTGCATGGCCTTATATTCTTATTTATTAAATAAGTTAGGAACCAACCTTGAAATTTGTTTAAATTTGTTTCAATGATTTATTATGACACGTAAAAGTTGACTATTTCCATGCCAACCAAACAATCCCACCCTTACGTGTACACATCCAAGAAGGAAAAAGATGTGAAAATGTGTCAAAAGTCTATTAAAATTAATAATATTCCTTAAAAATAACATTAAAAGGTAAAATAAAAGCTAAAAATCCAGTTAAGTCTTAAAGTTGGTTTTAAACTGTAGTCGAGCAGACTTTCTTGGACCAAATTTGGACACTCAAAATAACGATATGACACCTACATATTCGGGCCCTTTTAAAAGTTTTATGCCCAAATAGGAACCAAGCCCAAGGCACACCTATAGTCCTATTGGTATATCACCATCGCATACCACGGTGAGATGAGGTGACACTGCAGTGGTGCAATGAACACCACATTGTCTGATATGCGTTGATGCAATGATGCCTCTCACATGACCCAATTCACACGCGCCTTCTTTGGGCGTGTTTTGCATGAAGCTTTTGGAAGCGTTTGGGAGCTTCTAGCTTTTAGCTTTTGATAAAACGCTCTAGTTTAAACAAAAAGCTTCGTTTGGCAGTACGAGCGTTTAGCTTTTAGTTTTAACAAAACGCTCCGATTCTAAAAGCTACTTCATGTAGCGTTTAACAAAACGCTCCTGAGCTTTTGAAATCAATTTCCATAATTACCCTTAAAAATATATTTATATATTTATTTATTTTTAATCAATTTTCCTTTTATGTAATTTTATATATTTCAAAAGCTTCCAGCTACTTTTGTCAAACATTCATATAACAAATAAAAGCTACAGCTTCCCGCTACCAGCTACCAGCTACCCGCTACCAGCTAATTGATGGGTTTTGGTCATAAGACATCTTATGTGCTCATACAAACTTGTATGCTAGAATTAGGGTTTATAGTCTTGGATTCAAAGCATGTACAATAGAGAAACCTAGATCCAAGGATTAGGGTTTGTATGAGCACATAGGATGTCTTATGACCAAAACCCATCAGTGGTATCAGAGCCTAGCTTGGTTTCAATTGTATTGATGCATTATATAACTGGAAAATTCGATTTTTTGTGATCTGGAGGCTGGACTCGCCGAGTCCATGCAAACTCGACGAGTCAACTCGTCAGATGGGGATATCTTCGCGATTTCTTGTTGTTTTTGATTATGGATAGTTACCTTATCATGTTAGATCAATATTAATCCGATTATATCATATATTTGACTATATTATTGATCTAATTGAAGATAGTGCATGGGCTTGAGAGTCCCTGCGAGGAGAGTCAGAGTAAGTGTGTTGGATGGATAGCGGACACGCTAAGGGTGGTATAGCGCCGGGCGAGCACCGCGGCACTTGTTGGAGTGGCATTATGGCCAAGTGGATTCCTTGGAAAAGGAAGCGAGAGAGGTGTGTAACTCCGAGAGGGAGTGCAAGTTCACGGAAGTGAAAGCGGCAGAGCAGAGTTATGATTAGAGTAATTCGAGTATGGTTTTGAGCAGCGTGTTTGCGGCAGTGGATTAGAAGCTCATCCGGTTTGGGATGTCTGCTGAGGTTGCGGAGGAATTCTGCAGATGTAGAGCCAAGAGACTCGGAGGGGATGCAGGGAGAGAGTCTTGGGCTCTCTGTGTGATTCTGATCAGGGTATTGGATATGTATTAGTGGTTCATCCTGGGGGATGTTGGAGGATATTATCAGTGTGTCAGGTTTTCCCAACCTGAGGGTGTTAGAGCTAGTTCAACATATGTATGCGGTTGCAAGAGGGGAACTCGTGAGAGTTGCTCTGAGAGCGAGAATGGGTCTTTCCGTCGTCACGGAATGGATGGAGTGGGATTCGGATCGAGGATTCAATGGTTCATGGTTTTCTAACCCGTATGGGTCAGGTGATTGTTAAGATTTCGAGCAGAGTTGCATCTTGGGTAATTCTCGATTATTGAGAGTGATGATCAGGGGTACAGCCGGTGCCCGGCTCGAGATGGTGGTCAGGACACCGTAAGGAAAGAGAAAGTGTGTTTGAGTTTCGATGAGTATGCCTTGAGGGACTTAGCCCGGTTAAGACCAGGTGGCGCACTGTGGAAGTATCTTTGGGATTGAATTGTTGTAGGCTTCGAGGACGAAGCCTAATTTAGGTGGGGGTGAATTGTAACATCCCAAAATAGCAAGAGTAGAGTTGAAGGGCTAAAAGTGTAATTTAGGAAAGAGTGACTCGGCGGGTCCATGGATGGACTCGGCGAGTAGAGTCGCGACTTGGTCGCATGTTATGTAGCCGACTCGGCGAGTCAGCATGATGGACTCGGCGAGTAGGCGCTGAGTGGAGAAAACCCTAATTCTCGGGGTTGAGCCCTATATAAAGATCATTATGTTTTCCTCCTAGCCTCTTTGTTCCCCCTTAAGTTCCAGAAACCCTAAAATCGTGGAGAATCACCATTGTTGAGCAAATTGGAGCTTGAAGAGGTGGTTGTTGAAGAGATCCCAAAGAAGAAGAGGCTTGGATCAAAGGGCTTTGCAAGGATTCGGGAAAATCTTCTCCTGGAGCTTCCTTTTGAGGTATCTTTCCATTGTTTGAGCTGCTATTGTCTAGATTCTTCATTTTGGGGGTGTTGAGATCATATCCTTTGGATGTATTGGAAGTTTAGAGGCTAGATATGAGGTTGCTACCTCAGATCTGGGATGGAGAAGAGTTAGAATGCATAAAAGTTCCTGTGTTGAGTGTTTGATGAAGCTATCTTATCCCAAACCTTAGCCCTAATGTGTAATATGCATAGATCTCTTTGGATTCACGTAAAGTTTGCCACTTTACGTGATGGATGAGTTGTAGGAGGCTAGATCTATGTTTTGGAGCAATTGCATGGCCTGGAATGCTTCTGATTGGATTCAGATCGGTGGTACTCGGCGAGTCACATGGGTGTACTCGACGAGTTGCTTGAATATGAGCTGGAACTCGACGAGTTGGAAGAACAACTCGGCGAGTTGGATGAAGATGGCCTGGCACTCGGAGAGTTGTATGAACAACTCGGCGAGTAGGTTGAAGATAGCCTTAGACTCGGCGAGTCTGTTCTTGGGCTCGGCGAGTCTTGTCGAAGAGTCCCAATATTTTCTGGTCGAGTCGAGAATCGGCGAGTCAAGGGATGACTCGGTGAGTTGTATGCAAGTGGACTCAGAGTTGTTGAACTCGACGAGTCTCGGGGTGACTCGGTGAGTTAGGTCGCGGATTGAGTGAAGTTTTGATTATGGGAACTCGGCGAGTCGTAGGGTTGACTCGGCGAGTAGGGTCAGTCAGGAGTTGACTTTGACCTTGTCCTTGACCAAGGGTTGACCAGTGGTTTCCAGGGGCATTTTGGTAATTGTTGATTGTTGTTTTGAGTTCAGTGCATTGGCGGTTGTCCAGTGGTAGAGATCGTATCAGTGATCGGAGCAGTTCGGGTTATCTGTTCAGTCGGCAGTTTCGAGGTGAGTTATCCTCACTATATCAACAGGGTCTAAGGTACCAAGGTCGGCCCTTATCGGATTGAGATCCGGGTAGTTGTTGTTATGTTGTTGCTATGATATGTTGCATCCTGAGAGTTAGGATGGTATATGTTAGAGACCTGTTTGAGATCGGTACCCTGAGAGATAGGGAGATGCTATGCTAGTGACCTGTTAGGTCGGTATCCTGATTAGGATGATGATATGCTATGTGATCTGTTTGATCTGCTTGTTGACTGTGAATTGCTATATGATTGTATGTATATGTGCACATGGTTGTTCGGACTGGAGTTGGGTTGAGGAGGGTCCTGTTGCGTGCTGTAGGCCAAGATACCCAGGGCGGACCGGTTGTCCCGAAGGCCCATCGAGCGGTCCGGATAGGCTGTAGGCACCAAAAGGGTGGACCAGACATACCGAAGGCTCGGAGAGTGGACCAGATGGACTGAAGGCCCGGTGCGGGCGGACCAGTCATACTGTAGACTCAGAGAGTGGACCAGGTGGATTGAAGGCCCGGTAGCGGGCGGACCAATCTCACAGTAGACCCGAAGTGCATGGTTGTTCTGTGATCGTATATGTTATGGCATGTTATGCGTGTATGGTATTTGTGGTTGGTATTTTGGGGATATCTCACTAAGCTTTCGGGCTTACAGTTGTGGTTTCATGTTTTTCAGGTTCTTCAGGAGATCGTGGCAAGGCGAAGGCGTGATCGTACCGCTCCTCATGATTTTGTAGTGTGTGATTCTAGGAACGCGTTAAATGTTTTGTATTGCAAACCCTTTTTGTAAAGAATTAATGGAATCGAGATGTTTTTGAAAAATTTAAAATTGGTTGTATTTTTCGGTCGTTACAATAAAAAATTACTAAAGTAACTAAATGTTTTTCAAATTCCCAATCTTAGTTACTTAGGAAAAAGTGAATTGATGCAATTCCATGAAATTACACTTTGTGCCCTTGCAAAGACGTTAGTGGAGCGTGTGTGGTTTACCGGCACACTAAATGGTTCTAATCAAAGGTAGCAAAGGGTGACTCAATGTTTGTCATAGTTCGATGGAGCGTGTGTGGTTTACCGGCACATCGAATAGGTGACTGTAACATGTGAGGGCACCATGTAAGTTTGTATGGTTATTTACACCCGCTTTATGATCCTCGGCATCCCAGTCACAAACAAGAGGGGCATATCGAGATTTAAACATGCCATTGAAAGTTCAATGTATCTCAAAGGATCTAGGAGTTTTCATAGATTTAAAACTTAAATTTCTTTTCGTTTTTCGTGCTGAAAATTAGTGAATCGTCATTCACTTACCTTCAAATATTTTGCAATTAGGGTTACGACATCCCTCTCCCGAGTTGTAGAATATTGTGTTGGGTCCTAGCCTTAGTATCTCATTTGGGTGATTTACTAAGGACTCAATCAATCAACTAACTTGAATTCGTTTTCTCCCGTTTTGTAGATGTCAAAGTTCGACAACTATGGTCTTCTCAAATCCCATGGAACAAGCATTCCACATGAAGATGATATTCCACGATTCGATCGAGGAACAAGAGATCATGCTTCACTTCCTCCTCCTCCTCCAATTATTCTCCCTAACCCACAAGTTCAAAGGCTTGAAAAGTTCAAGACCACTCAAGCCCTTTTGGCAAGTAAACATAAAGAAGGAAAGCCGGTGTGTGCACACGTCCTAGGGATGAAGTCACACATTGATAGGTTAAGAATGTTGGGATCCGTTGTCTGTGAGGAAATGGCTGTTGATTGGGTTCTTCAGTGACTTCCTAACTCGTATAGTGAGTTCGTAAGAGAGTACTATACGATAAACTGCGACGTGACCCTTATAGATCACACCCATATGCTTATTGCTGCTGAATCAGCAATGGTTTGGCGCAATAGGAAAGCAAAGTTGATTGGTGAATCTGCCTTCAAGACCTTTATGGATATAGACAATGGCAACGAAAGACATGCTATGATCGAAAAGTTTGATCATAAGAGAAAGGCAATGCCTGAAGTAGTTCCATGTTCTATTCCAAAAGAGTCAATTTGCTTTTATTGCCAAGAGAAGGGGAATTGGAGACGAAGCTACCCTATTTACCTAAGAGATCTAAGAGATGGGAGATTCAAAACGTATGGCTTTGCTTTAGGTAAAATCCATTGACTAACTCTTTTAAGCTTCTATTCTAGATTCTTAATACATAATGTGATAAGATTACAATTGATGTTTTGTAGGATCAAAGAAAAGAAAGGAAGCTTAAGGGCAGAAGTGAGCAAAATCTAACCGTGAAGGAATGGATTTCGATCGCATTTCTCAAAGATTAGATTCTTGAGCTACTACTTAAAGTTAGAATTAGATTGCTAAGAAAGATGTATTAGCATAAGTTTTTCAATGAGTTGCATTGTAAGGACAAATTTTTTCCGTAATAAAATAAATTTTGATTTTAAATTTTATTTATTTATCCTTACAATGGCGTGTATGAAAAATTGATGTTAAAATGTTTCTATTATTAGCAATAATGCATTTGGTTCTTATTATGTTATTTATGGAAAGTCGAGAATTTACCAAATAGGGAGAGTTTATCATCGCCCAAGTTTCAATTGGACAGAAACTTGGAATCATGCAACTTGATTGCACGATGAATGAGAAATTTCGTATTTGGAAATTAGACCAATTTGTTGACAAAGTGTCAAGTGAAGGACTAGGAGATCGAGTACATAAAGTTGCGTATTGATCAAGTCCACCATAAGAGTAACAAAGATATTCGTCATGATTTACTAAAGGCTTAGTAAATATGATTATACTTACAAGATTAAGTGTAATTCTGAATTGATTAAAGGGTTTAGATCAATAACAGAACGAATAAGAAGAATCAAGTAGGCAGAAAGATAAAAGTTTCTCCATTCTAAGAAGAAGGGAGAATACCTTTTATGCTTTATGATAGGTCTTAATGATTAAGAACCATATCTCAATTGATCCTTTAAATGAGTCTTAGTACAATTGTATGTTTAAGAAAAGGAATCAAGAATTGAAGAAATGGTTAAATCAAAAACTCAATCATACTTCGTTCCAAAAACAAGTCTTAGAGTTAAGATTGTGACAATGAGTGACAAGTATTAAGAAGGTTTATAACATTCATCAATTGTGGAAAGTTGTGATGTCTTGGATAAGACAAAGACCAACTAGGACCAAAGTTATGAAGTGTTTTGTCTTGATAAAAGCTACACTAACTCTTGAATATTTATTTTTCAAGAAATGTTTTGACAAGAGAATCTTATATGTCAAGGAGTCAGTGGGAGTCTTAATGGTCTTGAAAGGTTTCAAGAACAAATCAAATAAACCTTATCGATCATCACTACAACACGAGTTGAGGTTTACAACCTATCGTGTTGACATCATTTTGTTTCTGTGCCAATCCAATCGAGTTAATTATTCATGTGAGTTCTATGAGTTCTCATTTTGAACGCATAAAAGGCAAAGCACCTTAATCAATGAAAGGTACATTGATAGGAAAGGGTGAGTTGCTTAACTACTTGGAAGACATGGTGGGCAGCTGTGCTACCATAAGGCAAGAAATCAAGATTAAGAAAGTTCGGTCCATATGAGTTTGAATTTGTCATAAACTTTAGTTTTAACAAATTCACATGGATAGGAACACATACACCGTTTAAATCTAAGTGTCATAAGATTTCCTCTTTCATGAAAATGATTGTGAGGAAATGCTTTCACTAAGAGAGATTTTAAGAAGATAGTGATTGTAAAATTGCATTCTCGATTTCGATTATGGTTACGGTATCCCTTTCCATGATTTGAATTGTGAGGTTTGACAATTAGTCTTAATTGTTTAGACACACATATAAACTATCTAAGGCAAAGGTGTATAAGTTCAAGAAGCATTGATAAAAGATTATCAAAGCATTATGTATTAGAAACATGAACTTAAGAAATTCAATAAGCATTGTTTTTCTGAAAGTTAAGATGTTTATGAATACATGTCGAAGCTAGTGGGAGCATAAGTGTTATGTTTTATAATAATCATCATGATAGTGGGAGCATAAAAGTTATGATTGTATGATTATTAAGGCACGTATTCCAAGTTAGCAATATTAATTATAGAAAACAAGAGTCATACTTTACAAAGTTGTAAGAGTTGAAAGGTTGTTTTGCTATAATTAAGGGAGAGAATATTATGCTTCATTTCAAGTCTAAAGGCTTAGGTTGTGGAATGTTAATAACTTAGTCAAAGAAACATAGTGTGTTCTTAAAATTTCGATTATGATTACGGCATTCCTCTTCACAATTCGAATTTTTGAGAACATAGCAAATAAAACATTATGCGTCGGGTCCCATACGCTTCGGGTATAGGATCGATTGCAAATGCTTTAATGTTTGACCATTCTAAATTTGTCTCCCACTTGGATAAGTCTAACAACTATTCTGCATATGACTTCAGATCCTGATCTGCAATCGTAGCTTTCCAAAGCCACTGTCAACTCTGATCCTATCAGATACGCGTGTCCATAGATAAGGGATCATATATTCCTCCATTCTAGATATCGTATGAGATATGATTTCTAATCATTCTCTTTATACTACTTCTCGATTTCTGATTTATGACGACTGACTAATTGAACAAATAAAATTAGCCCAAGCCCGGCCGAGCATTTACGTTTGTCATTACTAAATCATCGAGGGGCCCAAAAATCTCGCTTTTATCCTACTTTGGATAAAAGGAACGGATAAACTTTGATACAATGCTTGCTTGCACTCACTCACCGAATCACACACAACAATATGTTTTATAACACCAAGTTACTAGTGCGTTTACATATTATCAATGTGCAACCGATTTGCAAGATACAACTCACACATCTCGGTTTCAAGAATATAAGATGTTATCGTCTCACCAATCACTCGTGATACAATTCATGGAGTGATCCAAGTGAGCATGGGTTTAATCCAATGCTCAAATTCATATTCATAAGCACTCATGAACGTTGCAGCAAACATTTGCTTATGTCTAATGCTCTTTAGACAATCCACACACCAATTCACTTCAAGTCTAAAGGCTTAGGCTCATACAAACCCTAATGCTTGGATCTAGGTTTCTCTATTGTACATGCTTTGAATCCAAGACTATAAACCCTAATTCTAGCATACAAGTAATCATATTAGATATTAGAATAGGTTTATAATATTACCTTGATTGTTATGTAGCAATAACAATCCAAATTCCTCCTTCAATTGAAGTATCTTTGGGATTGAATTGTTGTAGGCTTCGAGGACGAAGCCTAATTTAGGTGGGGGTGAATTGTAACATCCCAAAATAGCAAGAGTAGAGTTGAAGGGCTAAAAGTGTAATTTGGGAAAGAGTGACTCGGCGGGTCCATGGATGGACTCGGCGAGTAGAGTCGCGACTTGGTCGCATGTTATGTAGCCGACTCGGCGAGTCAGCATGATGGACTCGGCGAGTAGGCGCTGAGTGGAGAAAACCCTAATTCTCGGGGTTGAGCCCTATATAAAGATCATTATGTTTTCCTCCTAGCCTCTTTGTTCCCCCTTAAGTTCCAGAAACCCTAAAATCGTGGAGAATCACCATTGTTGAGCAAATTGGAGCTTGAAGAGGTGGTTGTTGAAGAGATCCCAAAGAAGAAGAGGCTTGGATCAAAGGGCTTTGCAAGGATTCGGGAAAATCTTCTCCTGGAGCTTCCTTTTGAGGTATCTTTCCATTGTTTGAGCTGCTATTGTCTAGATTCTTCATTTTGGGGGTGTTGAGATCATATCCTTTGGATGTATTGGAAGTTTAGAGGCTAGATATGAGGTTGCTACCTCAGATCTGGGATGGAGAAGAGTTAGAATGCATAAAAGTTCCTGTGTTGAGTGTTTGATGAAGCTATCTTATCCCAAACCTTAGCCCTAATGTGTAATATGCATAGATCTCTTTGGATTCACGTAAAGTTTGCCACTTTACGTGATGGATGAGTTGTAGGAGGCTAGATCTATGTTTTGGAGCAATTGCATGGCCTGGAATGCTTCTGATTGGATTCAGATCGGTGGTACTCGGCGAGTCACATGGGTGTACTCGACGAGTTGCTTGAATATGAGCTGGAACTCGACGAGTTGGAAGAACAACTCGGCGAGTTGGATGAGGATGGCCTGGCACTCGGAGAGTTGTATGAACAACTCAGCGAGTAGGTTGAAGATAGCCTTAGACTCGGCGAGTCTATTCTTGGGCTCGGCGAGTCTTGTCGAAGAGTCCCAATATTTTCTGGTCGAGTCGAGAATCGGCGAGTCAAGGGATGACTCGGTGAGTTGTATGCAAGTGGACTCAGAGTTGTTGAACTCGACGAGTCTCGGGGTGACTCGGTGAGTTAGGTCGCGGATTGAGTGAAGTTTTGATTATGGGAACTCGGCGAGTCATAGGGTTGACTCGGCGAGTAGGGTCAGTCAGGAGTTGACTTTGACCTTGTCCTTGACCAAGGGTTGACCAGTGGTTTCCAGGGGCATTTTGGTAATTGTTGATTGTTGTTTTGAGTTCAGTGCATTGGCGGTTGTCCAGTGGTAGAGATCGTATCAGTGATCGGAGCAGTTCGGGTTATCTGTTCAGTCGGCAGTTTCAAGGTGAGTTATCCTCACTATATCAACAGGGTCTAAGGTACCAAGGTCGGCCCTTATCGGATTGAGATCCGGGTAGTTGTTGTTATGTTGTTGCTATGATATGTTGCATCCTGAGAGTTAGGATGGTATATGTTAGAGACCTGTTTGAGATCGGTACCCTGAGAGATAGGGAGATGCTATGCTAGTGACCTGTTAGGTCGGTATCCTGATTAGGATGATGATATGCTATGTGATATGTTTTATCTGCTTGTTGACTGTGAATTGCTATATGATTGTATGTATATGTGCACATGGTTGTTCGCACTGGAGTTGGGTTGAGACGGGTCCTACTGCGTGCTGTAGGCCAAGATACCCAGGGCGGACCGGTTGTCCCGAAGGCCCAGCGAGCGGTCCGGATAGGCTGTAGGCCCCAAAAGGGCGGACCAGACGTACCGAAGGCTTGGAGAGTGGACCAGATAGACTGAAGGCCCGGTGCGGGCGGACCAGTCATACTGTAGACTCAGAGAGTGGACCAGGTGGATTGAAGGCCCGGTAGCGGGCGGACTGATGTGCACAAAAGTACCCACTAATTTTAATATTTATAACCTAACAAACTTAACTATCTATGCACTTATAGGCAGTGTACCTAGTCAGATTACAGTATAGCTTGGGTAAGTCGGGTGTCGATCACAGGGAACGGTGTTCTAATTAATTTACTTACTATTAAATTAACCTAATTTATTAACAAATTTAAACTTTCATCGGATCATCCCACATAATACTAGCAATTATAGCTCAAATTATTAGTACTAGATTCAATTAATTTTAATTTTCCAAAATTTTCTAGCAATTTACTTTTTCTACCCCTACCCCACACTTATTTCATACAATGCCCTCATTGTATGTATAAAAACAAATCAAAATTAAAGAAAAGGGAGAAAAAGGAACAGACTCCCCTGGGATAGTGGCGTGAGCATCTCCAAAAGCGTGGACAATGTACAATTGGACTTCCAAAAATCGAAACTCGGTGTAAAACTGGTTGAATACGTAAATAAACCACGAACCGAACTCGAAATGTCAATTTGTCAAAGTGTGTATTTGTAAGGAAAAATGTGGCAATGATAAACTGGATCACGTCGTGATATGGGTTGAAACCGCGAACACCAAAAAGCTAAACTACTATAAATTGCAAGAGCGCCACGACGTGGCACAAGGAGTCCACGTCGTGGAAACTGAACCTCAGCAGAAAATGACTTGTTTGCTTTATTTACTCTAGCAGCTTTGACCAATGGCTAACTGGTTTCCGACGCTTCTATGCAAATATATTTCCCAACTATAACCTCTCTCCTAATAGACCCCACACTTATCTTGAATTGTGGTTCCGACTCACGACTCTAAGCTTCTTTGACTAGACAAACACGACTCGAAAGTTAACCTTCTATGCTCCTTAGAATTCCAACGCTAATCTGAAAAATTAGATCAACCCAAAAGAAAAATAAAGTAACATAATAGTCTTAATAAAGTTTTACATCACACACCAAAGTTAACAAAAAAAACTACTCAAAAACAAAACAAAAGAAATAAAATCAATCATCATCTTGATCTTGTGCTCCACTCGGCCCGGCTCCATCATCTTGCGGACGCCATAGCTCCTCCCATGTCGGAAAATAGGGATACTGTGGTGGCATAGAAGGTGGTCGGGTCACACCCAAATGTGAATAGATACCCTCAGTAAGATGGGTATGGTAAATAGCATGACCTCGTAGATTATCCAAATACGTTCCCACCCGACTCTGAAAATGGTCGGTGGGCACTCCCTGCACATACTGCGAAGCAGCACGCTCTCGTTCGACCTCTCCTCTAGCCCGCACATTCCGACGCCTCGGCTTGGCTGGTTGCTGCTGTCCCGGCTGCACTTCCTCCTGTTCGTCATCGATCGGTGGTATAACAAAGCGACCCCCGATATTCACCACCGCGCGCATCACACCCAAGACTTGAATGGTCAAGTCTGTGTCTGGGAATTGAGTGAGATTCCTCACAAAGTCATGGGTCAAAATTTGATATGACCTAGCCAGGCGAGTAACCAAATGCCCCCCAGTAATTGGGCTCCCAGGCCTAGAATTGGACGCTTTCTTCCCCATAAACCTTGCCAACATATAAGGCAAATCATAACAAACCCCCGGGGTAATAAGTGTCCATAAATAAAATAGATTCTGGATGGGACCTTATCACCATGATGCTTGTGATTGATTGAAAACGTGATAAGGCGGTGCAAAAATCGGAAAACAGGATTCCGTATTTGTGACTCACTCGAGTCACGAGTGTTGTACTCATGGTTAGAAATGCCCCGCCAAAACTGCACATCCAAAGTACCCGGAGTAAAATCCCGCACACATCCAAGCAAGAAAGGAATAAAAAATGGAGATTGCGTCTCCACTTCCGTATAGAGCCCCATACGCCAAGCAAACTCCCGAAGACTACACTCACGATATACACCCCCAAGACGAAACACAAGTGCCATATTGTAGGTGACATCAAGGGTGCGCTCTTCAAAACAAACGGTAGAAAAAAATTCTACCGACAATTCCCGGAACACGGGTTCTTGAATGGCGAATAAATTCCTCCACCCGTGACAAGTGAATGAAAATTGATCTCCAACATAAGTCTTCGACCAATAACGTTCCAGCTCCACTACCATTCCCACTCTACCAAGCCATCCCCAATCAATAATTGGGGCTATTGCAAACTCCCTATTGTATAACCATCCAAGTCGATTCTCGTAGGTTGTTAGCAACGGTCGGGGAATGTTTTGAGGAAACTGGTATAGAGGATGTATGCTTGCTACATCTATCGGGTCCTCTTCCTGCTGGACAGCTCGTCGTGGTCCCATTCTGCAAACAAAATCAAAGCAAAGCAGCAAACAAATAACACATTAAAACATATATAAATGGTCTGCCAGAAGTCACGACGTGGCCAGGATGCGCCACGCCGTGGGTCACGTCGAACCCAGATTCTGAATCGGTCATGTTCACGTGCGATTTCCATAAAAATAGTTCTTGGGGTTTGTTCCTATGGACTTTTAAATAACATGCAAACTAAAATCGGACACTAGATTCAACCAATTTCATGAATCATTCAAACCCTAATCATGAAAACTTGAAATTGGAAGAAGTAATTGCAAAATAATGAGTAAAACACATACCAAATGGAGTAATTAGCAAGATCTTGCAAGGAATTTGGAAGTATAATAAGAAATTGGCAGTAGGGTTGTGATGTTCCCGTGAGTGCGACAGTCTTCCAAGTGGGGGATAAGGGGTTTCTCGGTCAAAGGGTTTTAAGCGATTGGTCCCCCCCTGATTTTTAAAGGCCACGACGTGGCAGGCTCTGCCCACGTCGTGGACCTTAAATTTCCTAAGATCGCGTATTATAGTTTAACCCACGACGTGGCTGGCTATGCCCACGTCGTGGGAGCTGTCAGATGCCAAATTTTAATAATATTCATCTTATTAACTAATTTCTTTGCAAATCATTCATTATTTAACGTCCCCTACAGCTATTTCTCTACTTATTACCAGTTTTTAGATGATGAATTGATGTCTTTCCTAATTAAAAAGAAAATAAAAAAGAAGAAAAAAAATTGCAAACCAAACTCGGGTTGCCTCCCGAGAAGCGCTTCTTTTTTTCTTGGAGTCTTGAGCTGGACTCCGTGCCTTCTACGTGGACTCTTCGGAAGAGTCTACCACCAGGATCTTTTGTTCCTTGAACCGCCGTTTATAAGCTTGAACTCTCCTTTTATACGCCTTCTTTGAATTTTCTTTTTTAGCTTTTCCATCTTCTTCATGCTTGCGTTTTGTGCCCTTTGTGTGTTCCTTGCTCTCCATAGCGTTCCCCTCTTCTTTCATCACCAGCCTTGTTACTTTTGAAGTGACTTCCTCTTCATCACTTGTCATTTCCTCGTCCTCTTTGCTCACCCAAGAAGGCGGGTTCTTGTAAGCTATGACTTCAATCAAATACGGAACAGATGCTCTTGGTTTTGTCCTCTTGTCTTGATGAACTACCTTTATCTCTTCTTCCATAAGCTTTTCCAACTCTTCTAGTTCATTCTCCTCATTAATCGTGAACACCTCTTCTTTATCTTCTTGAAAGTCATTTCTTATCCCGAAGACTTCTTGTTCATCTCCAACCCTCAAAGTGAGCTTGGACTCGCGGATATCAACCAGGGCACCAGCAGTGTTAAGCAATGGCCGACCAAGGATTATCGGAACATCCGTGTCTTCTTTCATGTCCAAGACTACAAAATCTATTGGAAAAACAAATTTTCCGATTTTCACCAAAATATCCTCCACTATGCCTCGGGGTTGTGTCACCGAACGGTTCGCCATGTGAATCTTCATCTTTGTATCCTTCATCTTCTGAATCTCCAATTTTTGATAAAATGAAAAAGGCATTAGATTAATGCTAGCCCCGGAATCGGCTAAAGCATTAACCTTCATTTTATTCCCAAACTCGCATGGAAGAGTGAGGCGTCCAGGATCCCCCATCTTTTCTGGTGTTTCTCCCAACACAACTTTTGAAATTTGCTCACTTAGAATCACTGTAGACTGTTTCTTTAATTGCCTTCGCGTATCTATCAAGTCTTGCAGTAATTTCTGGTTCTCGGAAGCTTTGGATAAGGACTCAACAAAGGGAGTATTAATTGGAATCCCTTTCACATGCTTCACAAACTCTAAATGTTCCTTCTCCAGTTGACTAAGTGTTGCACGGGTGGGAAATGGCATAGGTGGATGATAATCTGGAATAGGCTCAAAAGATTTTTGCTCAGACTTGCGCCACGTCGTGGCCAGAGGCGTGCCACATCGTGGCGAGCCTGGTTCAGCATTCTCTCCATTTTCGATCCTTGATTTCTTGGGCTGCTGCGGTTGTTCTTCCAACGCCTCCAGGAACTCGGATATTGTATCTTCTTCAGTATCGATGGCCATTACGTGAGATTGGGCTTTTACTTCGGGATTCTTCGGGGACATTTTTTCATGGACTAAAGTGGCTAGTTGACCAAATTGTACTTCAAGGTTATGGATGGAGGCTTGCTGGTTCTTTATCAATGTTTGTTGTTCCATGATAGCGGAATCTGTGGCATCATGTCTCTTTTCCGAAGCCTCCATAAACTTCATCAAAATGGTCTCTAGGTCGGGTTTCTTCTCGATTGGTGGCTGCTCCTTTTGGTAAAAGCCTCGACCTGTCTGCCTATACTTCTCTTCTTTTTGCTTTTTATACTCTTCATATGGCAGCCACTCCTTCTTTGGTTTCCTCCAGTCGTCATCAAACTTATCCCCACTAGAGTAGCACACTTGAGCTATTCTGTTCCCAAACTCATCCATATTGCAGTCCTTGGTCAAGTGTGGACCACTGCATCGCTCGCACCCCACTCTTATAGCATGTATCGACTGGTCCATTTGTGTTATCCAGCGATCCATGTTATTTAGCATGGCCATGACAGCTGCAATGTCTTCAGTTTGGGCCCCTCCACCGCCTTTACTTCCGTCTTGCCTCGGGTTATGGTATTTGCGGGAGTGTTTCGCGAATTCTTCGATGAGCTCCTTGACTTCCCTTGGATTTTTCTTTGTCAACGGTCCTTGAGAATCAAGGAGTTGTCTTGTCATTACATTGACCCCATCATAAAAGATTGACATCTCTTGCTGCACATTTAGGTCATGTTGAGGGCAATTTCTGAGTAAGCCCTTGTACCGCTCCCATGCTTTGTATAGTGACTCCCCCGGTTGTTGCTCAAAGTTGGCTATCGCCTTCTTGAGTTTGGCTATCTTGGATGGCGGGCAGAACTGGTCCAGGAATTGCTCACGCATTTGAGCCCAAGTGGTGATTGTACCTGGTGGGAGTGCTTTTAACCACTCCTTAGCAGCTCCTTTGAAAGTGATGGGAAGCATCCTAAGCAAGACTGTATTTCTGGTGACATTTGGGACATTGAAGTAATCCGCAATGTCGTTGACTTCGTCTAGATGCTTAAAAGCATCCTCATGATCCTTCCCGAAAAATGGGATGTCCTTCAGTGCTATCAATATGTGTCCCTTCAGCTCGAATGTGGCAGTGGCAGGAATTGCGGGTTGGACTAACCCAAGACCCATATCATCTCGTATCCGCTTTTTGTATGCTCCCATGGACATTTCTTCAATCGCTTCCATCTCGTTCCTTGGCTCGTTCTCGGGTTCACTTGTGTGTTCTTCAAATTTTGGCTCGGTATCGCTTTCGGACTCGGTTTGCACGGGTGTGTGATCCAAATGCTCAAGATTGCTCTTGTGCTTCGCTGATGAACTGGACTCTCCTGTCTTCTTTCCCGACTTCCTAGAAAAGGCTGACTTCAATTCTTGCAAGGGCGTCGTTTTCTTGTGAAGTGCAGATTCGGGGTCTTCCAGTGGTGGCACCAAGTGTGTGTTTGAGCTTCTGGTCATGAACTCCTGCAACTTGCTAAACTAAAACGTAAAACTGAACTAAAATAAGAAAAACTAACTACCAACTAAAAAAAAATTTAAAAATTTTGCCTGTCCACGTCGTGGA
Organism: Lactuca serriola; assembly: GCF_051521515.1. NCBI lineage: Eukaryota > Viridiplantae > Streptophyta > Magnoliopsida > Asterales > Asteraceae > Lactuca > Lactuca serriola. The sequence continues at coordinate 220,087,723 of NC_136416.1, forward strand.
CTCTGTGATTAACAAAAAAAAAATTATTTTGCTGAAAAATTAACTTTTTGTGGCTGTGACTCCACAAGAAGGATCGATTAATTTAATGCAAATAAATAAACTAAAAACTAAGCCGTTCCCCGGCAACGGCGCCAAAAACTTGATGTGCACAAAAGTACCCACTAATTTTAATATTTATAACCTAACAAACTTAACTATCTATGCACTTATAGGCAGTGTACCTAGTCAGATTACAGTATAGCTTGGGTAAGTCGGGTGTCGATCACAGGGAACGGTGTTCTAATTAATTTACTTACTATTAAATTAACCTAATTTATTAACAAATTTAATAAAGGGTTTTATCTGATTTTACAAGATCAGATGAACTTAAATCAAATTCAATAAATAAAAACACACTCTTGTTTAGTTTGAATCCACTTCTCCCTTATAGCTAGCTAACAATTACGGATTACTAAGTTGGTTTTCAGTTATATTTGTAATTTAGTTCTATCTTACCAATACTTAACTAGTTCATGTCAAACCATATATGTTCACACATAATTAAACACAGAACTAATTATAGATATAAATATGCTATGTAAGATTTGTTGTATAAACGCAATTATGATCACAATTTACGTTCTCTAGCACAGCTAAACTTTATTTATTCTAATTACTAACTAAGATTAGTCAATCCTAGCTCTAACAATTCAATATTCACTAAATTATTAGGTAAACAGATTCATGCAGTTTAATGGTCACTAAGCTACACAGAACATGTAATTAAGCAATTAGATAAACAAATATTAACATGCTAGGTCATACAAATCAAACACAAGCAAATTTTCACCAACTAAGCTTAATCCATAATCATATAACTATTCATAAGTTCAAAGCTTCATCTAGCTAAACAAGAGTAGCTAGATTCAGCTGCTCATCATAGTAATTAAACTAACACATCTAAAACTAATGAAAGACATGTTCTAAAAATAAACCTTTACTTCTTTTGGTGTTGAAAACCCTCTTCCAGAACCTTTCTTTCGTTCTTATTCGTCTCCTGGAACTCTTTTTCTTCTGCCAAAAGTCTTCCTTTTCGTAATAATCAGGAGAACTTATATAATACTTAAAAACTCGCGCCACGTCGTGGCCAGGTTTCGCCACGTCGTGGGCTTCAAGCAATCTGTATCCTTCAAGGAAATCCTCCGCGTCGCGATGCTTATCTTCTGGAACACCCGTGCCACGTCGTGGGCTTCATCGCCACGTCGTGAATTTAGCTCTTATCGTGAATTTATTATTTTCTTGTCTTCCAAGCCTCCCATGTTCCCCATTTTGTCACCTTTGGTCCCTTTCTTCGAAAATCCTTTGTATTGACTGAAAATAACAATTTAAACTCATAAGTATCATTATTCTAAACATATTATCAATTTATTAATAAAAATGTACTTAAATACTGCCTAAAAATAAGTGTAAATATGGCAATATCACGGACCAATCTCACAGTAGACCCGAAGTGCATGGCTGTTCTGTGATCGGATATGTTATGGCATGTTATGCGTGTATGGTATTTGTCGTTGGTATTTTGGGGATATCTCACTAAGCTTTCGGGCTTACAGTTGTGGTTTCATGTTTTTCAGGTTCTTTAGGAGATCGTGGCAAGGCAAAAGCGTGATCGTACCGCTCCTCATGATTTTGTAGTGTGTGATTCTGGGAACGCGTTAAATGTTTTGTATTGAAAACCCTTTTTGTAAAGAATTAATGGAATCGAGATGTTTTTGAAAAATTTAAAATTGGTTGTATTTTTCGGTCGTTACAAGTTGGTATCAGAGCCTTGGTTTGAGTGAATTGGAGAAACACTCGTGTGACTCCAGTCTCAAATCGAGGAGAGTTTTCAAAAGAGTATTTAAAAATGGTTTTCAAAATGAGTAAAGGAGGACGTGGAGGTACGATCAGCCAGAGCCAATAAGTAACCCCAAAATACCATGCATGTTATTTGTTTTTGAGCTTTGATAGAACAACATGCTAGTGTTAGGCTAGGTATCTTCAGGATTTCATGATATGTTGCCTGATTTGTGATGCCTGTAGCCTAGGGTCCCTTATGGGAGATTCTCAGTGTTTCTCTAGTGGTGAGGGTTGATCGTTGTTATGCATGTTCTCTAGGGTATTGTGGTAGTACTTCATACAAATGTGGGTAGGTGTGGAAGGTAGTATGGGCCCGTACTACTGAAAGCACAGGACCCATACGCGTATCAGGGAAACCATGATCTCTAGGGTGGGTTGAGAGAGAGTTGGATCCCAGGGTGTGGGAAGAGTCTGAGATTTTGTGTGGTGTTTCTTTTCAGTATGGAGATTCCGAGGCATGATGAGAGTGGATCCGGGTCAGGATCGGGAGCTGGAGAGAGAGTTCCGGGCGAATCGGTGCCGCCCGAGGTTATTGGTCAGATGAGCACGAGCGAGTTGGATGCGAGGATTCGTGAGATCCTGCGTGATGAGATTGCTGAGTTGTTCCGGGCTGAGTTGCCAGAGCTGTTTGGGTCGATTAAGACCGCCATGGTTGAGTATTTTGATGAGCGCTATGCGGCTCTCATTGAGACGGCTGCCGCGGCGGCTACAGCAGCTGTAGCAGCGGCAGGGGGAGGAGCTAGTCGGGGTTTTCAGTATCGGGACTTCGATAAGACGAAGCCTCCCACATTCGACGGAGTTCAGGACCCGATTGTTGCTATGAGGTGGTTGTCAGACGTGGAGGGGTGTTTCTTCACGTGTTCATGCCCTGCTGATCATAGGGTGAGGTGTGCTCTGAACCTGTTGAGGCTCGGGGCGAAGCATTGGTGGAGATTGACCACGGGGTCATATTCGGATGCGCAGAGGGATGCGGTTTCGTGGGATCAGTTCAGAGAAATGTTCAGCACCCGTTATGTTCCGCAAGTTGAGAGGGAAAGATTGGCTCAGGAGTTCCTTGAGTTGAAGCAGGATTCGGAGTCGGTGACTGAGATCACCAGGATGTTCACTGAGAGGGCGATGTTTTGCCCAGAGTTCGCTTCGGAGCAGGCCCAGATGTCCCGATACCTGAGCATGCTCAAGAGGGACATCAGACAGTTTGTGTCTGCGCAGAGGTGCGAGACCTTGTTGGAGTTGCAGGAGGCCGCTAGGCGGCGTGAGTTAGAGATTGAGTTGCAGATGCGTGAGTTGAGGCAGGCTCCGGTGCAGTCGCAGCCGGCGCCAAAACGGTCCAAGACCGTTGATGTTAGAGTGGGGGATTTGAGCAGCCACACATGTGGGAAGTGTGGGAAGGGTCACACCGGGGTTTGTAGGACCGGTGGTGCATGCTGCAAGTGCGGAAGGGATGGGCACTATGCGAGGGATTGTCGGCAGTCAGCGCCAGTTCGGGATTTGAGGATTTGCTATCATTGTCATCAGGTTGGACATTTGAGGGCCAACTGTCCACAGTTTGCTGCAGGATCGGTGCAGGCTCCAGCACCGGCCACTTTGAGGATCACGGGTGGAGGTCAGGGTGGAGCAGAGCCCCCGAGGGCTCAGGGTCGTGCTTATCAGCTTGCGGTAGAGGAGGTTAGAGCATTACCGGATGCAGCTGCGGGTATGTTTCCTTCTTGATATCTTGATATCTTGTGATTATTGTGGTGTAATGTTTATGAGCCGGTATTTTGTTTGGTTTTCGTTGTGATATTCGTCGTTTTGCAGGTTGGAGTTTTTGGTTATGGTTTGGGTTTTGGGTTTTCGTTTTGGTATCCGTTGTTCCCTGAGGGTTTGGTATGGTTCTAGTTTGGTGTTTGTGTTGTCATTGGTTATCTTTCGTGAGGGCTATTAGTGGAGATGCGGCATTGGGTTGAATGTCGGGTAGCATCTGCAGTCGTGGAGAGGATAATTGGAGATCGGATTCTTTTTTAGCGGATTGATCAGTGAGGAGATGTGTTTTGCTGAGGGTTGTTTATGATTGTGGGAAGCAGTCAGTGTGTACGTGTACTCTTTGTGTGGATTTTTCTGGAAGGTCGTTAATGGCGACCGGTGGTTGTTGGTCAGTGCTTTAAGTGGGGGAGAATCGGAGAATTCTCCGGGAGATCGATGAGTATTTGAGGGTGCTTAGCTGTTGGGATTCAGCAGTGTTCTGTCAGCCCAGAGTATAGGCTAATTGGAGCGAGTGTCGGGCATGCGGGGCGGGATACAGACCTAGGGCATAGTATTCTGTAGGGCCTGGGAGCAGGCCGGGATCAAGTATGTATGATGGAGTTAGAGTTCGGAACCCCTAGAGGGCTAGAACGGTATGCATGGGAGGAATTCCGAGGGGGGATAGCTCGGAATGTTGATTGATAGTTGAGCGGTCCGGATAGACTGAAGGCCGGAAGGCGTACCAGTCAGACCGAAGGCTCGGAGAATGGTCCAGCCAAACTGAAGGCACTGAGAGCGGTCCAGATTGGCTGAAGGTTCTGAGAGAGTGGTCCAGATGGGCTGAAGGCCTGGTGAGGTGGTCCAGTCATGCTAAAGGCTCTACAGGTATTGTTGGATCAGTTTGAGATTGCTGATGGTGTATGTTGCAGTGTGATTGCATTGGAAGGTCTGGCCCCGGGTAGTGATCTTGTTTAGTTGAGGTAGTGCATGGGCTTGAGAGTCCCTGCGAATAGAGTCAGAGTAAGTGTGTTGGATGGATAGCGGACACGCTAAGGGTGGTATAGCGTCGGGCGAGCACCGCGACACTTGTTGGAGTGGCATTATGGCCAAGTGGATTCCTTGGAAAAGGAAGTGAGAGAGGTGTGTAACTCCGAGAGGGAGTGCAAGTTCACGGAAGTGAAAGAGGCAGAGCAGAGTTATGATTAGAGTAATTCGAGTATGGTTTTGAGCAGCGTGTTTGCGGCAGTGGATTAGAAGCTCATCCGGTTTGGGATGTCTGCTGAGGTTGCGGAGGAATTCCGCAGATGTAGAGCCAAGAGACTCGGAGGGGATGCAGGGAGAGAGTCTTGGGCTCTCTGTGTGATTCTGATCAGGGTATTGGATATGTATTAGTGGTTCATCCTGGGGGATGTTGGAGGATATTATCAGTGTGTCAGGTTTTCCCAACCTGAGGGTGTTAGAGCTAGTTCAGCATATGTATGCGGTTGCAAGAGGGGAACTCGTGAGAGTTGCTCTGAGAGCGAGAATGGGTCTTTCCGTCGTCACAGAATGGATGGAGTGGGATTCGGATCGGGGATTCAATGGTTCATGGTTTTCTAACCTTTATGGGTCAGGTGATTGTTAAGATTTCGACCAGAGTTGCATCTTGGGTAATTCTCGGTTATTGAGAGTGAGGATCAGGGGTACAGCCGGTGCCCGACTCGAGATGGTGGTCAGGACACCGTAAGGAAAGAGAAAGTGTGTTTGAGTTTCGATGAGTATGCCTTGAGGGACTTAGCCCGGTTAAGACCAGGTGGCGCACTGTGGAAGTATCTTTGGGATTGAATTGTTGTAGGCTTCGAGGACGAAGCCTAATTTAAGTGGGGGTGAATTGTAACATCCCAAAATAGCAAGAGTAGAGTTGAAGGGCTAAAAGTGTAATTTTGGAAAGAGTGACTCGGCGGGTCCATGGATGGACTCGGCGAGTAGAGTCGCGACTTGGTCGCATGTTATGTAGCCGACTCGGCGAGTCAGCATGATGGACTCGGCGAGTAGGCGCTGAGTGGAGAAAACCCTAATTCTCGGGGTTGAGCCCTATATAAAGATCATTATGTTTTCCTCCTAGCCTCTTTGTTCCCCCTTAAGTTCCAGAAACCCTAAAATCGTGGAGAATCACCATTGTTGAGCAAATTGGAGCTTGAAGAGGTGGTTGTTGAAGAGATCTCAAAGAAGAAGAGGCTTGGATCAAAGGGCTTTGCAAGGATTCGGGAAAATCTTCTCCTGGAGCTTCCTTTTGAGGTATCTTTCCATTGTTTGAGCTGCTATTGTCTAGATTCTTCATTTTGGGGGTGTTGAGATCATATCCTTTGGATGTATTGGAAGTTTAGAGGCTAGATCTGAGGTTGCTACCTCAGATCTGGGATGGAGAAGAGTTAGAATGCATAAAAGTTCCTGTGTTGAGTGTTTGATGAAGCTATCTTATCCCAAACCTTAGCCCTAATGTGTAATATGCATAGATCTCTTTGGATTCACGTAAAGTTTGCCACTTTACGTGATGGATGAGTTGTAGGAGGCTAGATCTATGTTTTGGAGCAATTGCATGGCCTGGAATGCTTCTGATTGGATTCAGACCGGTGGTACTCGGCGAGTCACATGGGTGTACTCGACGAGTTGCTTGAATATGAGCTGGAACTCGACGAGTTGGAAGAACAACTCGGCGAGTTGGATGAGGATGGCCTGGCACTCGGAGAGTTGTATGAACAACTCGGCGAGTAGGTTGAAGATAGCCTTAGACTCGGCGAGTCTATTCTTGGGCTCGGCGAGTCTTGTCGAAGAGTCCCAATATTTTCTGGTCGAGTCGAGAATCGGCGAGTCAAGGGATGACTCGGTGAGTTGTATGCAAGTGGACTCAGAGTTGTTGAACTCGACGAGTCTCGGGGTGACTCGGTGAGTTAGGTCGCGGATTGAGTGAAGTTTTGATTATGGGAACTCGGCGAGTCATAGGGTTGACTCGGCGAGTAGGGTCAGTCAGGAGTTGACTTTGACCTTGTCCTTGACCAAGGGTTGACCAGTGGTTTCCAGGGGCATTTTGGTAATTGTTGATTGTTGTTTTGAGTTCAGTGCATTGGCGGTTGTCCAGTGGTAGAGATCGTATCAGTGATCGGAGCAGTTCGGGTTATCTGTTCAGTCGGCAGTTTCAAGGTGAGTTATCCTCACTATATCAACAGGGTCTAAGGTACCAAGGTCGGCCCTTATCGGATTGAGATCCGGGTAGTTGTTGTTATGTTGTTGCTATGATATGTTGCATCCTGAGAGTTAGGATGGTATATGTTAGAGACCTGTTTGAGATCGGTACCCTGAGAGATAGGGAGATGCTATGCTAGTGACCTGTTAGGTCGGTATCCTGATTAGGATGATGATATGCTATGTGATATGTTTTATCTGCTTGTTGACTGTGAATTGCTATATGATTGTATGTATATGTGCACATGGTTGTTCGCACTGGAGTTGGGTTGAGACGGGTCCTACTGCGTGCTGTAGGCCAAGATACCCAGGGCGGACCGGTTGTCCCGAAGGCCCAGCGAGCGGTCCGGATAGGCTGTAGGCCCCAAAAGGGCGGACCAGACGTACCGAAGGCTTGGAGAGTGGACCAGATAGACTGAAGGCCCGGTGCGGGCGGACCAGTCATACTGTAGACTCAGAGAGTGGACCAGGTGGATTGAAGGCCCGGTAGCGGGCGGACCAATCTCACAGTAGACCCGAAGTGCATGGTTGTTCTGTGATCGTATATGTTATGGCATGTTATGCGTGTATGGTATTTGTGGTTGGTATTTTGGGGATATCTCACTAAGCTTTCGGGCTTACAGTTGTGGTTTCATGTTTTTCAGGTTCTTCAGGAGATCGTGGCAAGGCGAAGGCGTGATCGTACCGCTCCTCATGATTTTGTAGTGTGTGATTCTAGGAACGCGTTAAATGTTTTGTATTGCAAACCCTTTTTGTAAAGAATTAATGGAATCGAGATGTTTTTGAAAAATTTAAAATTGGTTGTATTTTTCGGTCGTTACAATAAAAAATTACTAAAGTAACTAAATGTTTTTCAAATTCCCAATCTTAGTTACTTAGGAAAAAGTGAATTGATGCAATTCCATGAAATTACACTTTGTGCCCTTGCAAAGACGTTAGTGGAGCGTGTGTGGTTTACCGGCACACTAAATGGTTCTAATCAAAGGTAGCAAAGGGTGACTCAATGTTTGTCATAGTTCGATGGAGCGTGTGTGGTTTACCGGCACATCGAATAGGTGACTGTAACATGTGAGGGCACCATGTAAGTTTGTATGGTTATTTACACCCGCTTTATGATCCTCGGCATCCCAGTCACAAACAAGAGGGGCATATCGAGATTTAAACATGCCATTGAAAGTTCAATGTATCTCAAAGGATCTAGGAGTTTTCATAGATTTAAAACTTAAATTTCTTTTCGTTTTTCATGCTGAAAATTAGTGAATCGTCATTCACTTACCTTCAAATATTTTGCAATTAGGGTTACGACATCCCTCTCCCGAGTTGTAGAATATTGTGTTGGGTCCTAGCCTTAGTATCTCATTTGGGTGATTTACTAAGGACTCAATCAATCAACTAACTTGAATTCATTTTCTCCCGTTTTGTAGATGTCAAAGTTCGACAACTATGGTCTTCTCAAATCCCGTGGAACAAGCATTCCACATGAAGATGATATTCCACGATTCGATCGAGGAACAAGAGATCATGCTTCACTTCCTCCTCCTCCTCCAATTATTCTCCCTAACCCACAAGTTCAAAGGCTTGAAAAGTTCAAGACCACTCAAGCCCTTTTGGCAAGTAAACATAAAGAAGGAAAGTCGGTGTGTGCACACGTCCTAGGGATGAAGTCACACATTGATAGGTTAAGAATGTTGGGATCCGTTGTCTGTGAGGAAATGGCTGTTGATTGGGTTCTTCAGTGACTTCCTAACTCGTATAGTGAGTTCGTAAGAGAGTACTATACGATAAACTGCGACGTGACCCTTATAGATCACACCCATATGCTTATTGCTGCTGAATCAGCAATGGTTTGGCGCAATAGGAAAGCAAAGTTGATTGGTGAATCTGCCTTCAAGACCTTTATGGATATAGACAATGGCAACGAAAGACATGCTATGATCGAAAAGTTTGATCATAAGAGAAAGGCAATGCCTGAAGTAGTTCCATGTTATATTCCAAAAGAGTCAATTTGCTTTTATTGCCAAGAGAAGGGGAATTGGAGACGAAGCTACCCTATTTACCTAAGAGATCTAAGAGATGGGAGATTCAAAACGTATGGCTTTGCTTTAGGTAAAATCCATTGACTAACTCTTTTAAGCTTCTATTCTAGATTCTTAATACATAATGTGATAAGATTACAATTGATGTTTTGTAGGATCAAAGAAAAGAAAGGAAGCTTAAGGGAAGAAGTGAGCAAAATCTAACCGTGAAGGAATGGATTTCGATCGCATTTCTCAAAGATTAGATTCTTGAGCTACTACTTAAAGTTAGAATTAGATTGCTAAGAAAGATGTATTAGCATAAGTTTTTCAATGAGTTGCATTGTAAGGACAAATTTTTTCCGTAATAAAATAAATTTTGATTTTAAATTTTATTTATTTATCCTTACAATGGCGTGTATGAAAAATTGATGTTAAAATGTTTCTATTATTAGCAATAATGCATTTGGTTCTTATTATGTTATTTATGGAAAGTCGAGAATTTACCAAATAGGGAGAGTTTATCATCGCCCAAGTTTCAATTGGATAGAAACTTGGAATCATGCAACTTGATTGCACGATGAATGAGAAATTTCGTATTTGGAAATTAGACCAATTTGTTGACAAAGTGTCAAGTGAAGGACTAGGAGATCGAGTACATAAAGTTGCGTATTGATCAAGTCCACCATAAGAGTAACAAAGATATTCGTCATGATTTACTAAAGGCTTAGTAAATATGATTATACTTACAAGATTAAGTGTAATTCTGAATTGATTAAAGGGTTTAGATCAATAACAGAACGAATAAGAAGAATCAAGTAGGCAGAAAGATAAAAGTTTCTCCATTCTAAGAAGAAGGGAGAATACCTTTTATGCTTTATGATAGGTCTTAATGATTAAGAACCATATCTCAATTGATCCTTTAAATGAGTCTTAGTACAATTGTATGTTTAAGAAAAGGAATCAAGAATTGAAGAAATGGTTAAATCAAAAACTCAATCATACTTCGTTCCAAAAACAAGTCTTAGAGTTAAGATTGTGACAATGAGTGACAAGTATTAAGAAGGTTTATAACATTCATCAATTGTGGAAAGTTGTGATGTCTTGGATAAGACAAAGACCAACTAGGACCAAAGTTATGAAGTGTTTTGTCTTGATAAAAGCTACACTAACTCTTGAATATTTATTTTTCAAGAAATGTTTTGACAAGAAAATCTTATATGTCAAGGAGTCAGTGGGAGTCTTAATGGTCTTGAAAGGTTTCAAGAACAAATCAAATAAACCTTATCGATCATCACTACAACACGAGTTGAGGTTTACAACCTATCGTGTTGACATCATTTTGTTTCTGTGCCAATCCAATCGAGTTAATTATGCATGTGAGTTCTATGAGTTCTCATTTTGAACGCATAAAAGGCAAAGCACCTTAATCAATGAAAGGTACATTGATAGGAAAGGGTGAGTTGCTTAACTACTTGGAAGACATGGTGGGCAGCTGTGCTACCATAAGGCAAGAAATCAAGATTAAGAAAGTTCGGTCCATATGAGTTTGAATTTGTCATAAACTTTAGTTTTAACAAATTCACATGGATAGGAACACATACACCGTTTAAATCTAAGTGTCATAAGATTTCCTCTTTCATGAAAATGATTGTGAGGAAATGCTTTCACTAAGAGAGATTTTAAGAAGATAGTGATTGTAAAATTGCATTCTCGATTTCGATTATGGTTACGGTATCCCTTTCCATGATTTGAATTGTGAGGTTTGACAATTAGTCTTAATTGTTTAGACACACATATAAACTATCTAAGGCAAAGGTGTATAAGTTCAAGAAGCATTGATAAAAGATTATCAAAGCATTATGTATTAGAAACATGAACTTAAGAAATTCAATAAGCATTGTTTTTCTGAAAGTTAAGATGTTTATGAATACATGTCGAAGCTAGTGGGAGCATAAGTGTTATGTTTTATAATAATCATCATGATAGTGGGAGCATAAAAGTTATGATTGTATGATTATTAAGGCGCGTATTCCAAGTTAGCAATATTAATTATAGAAAACAAGAGTCATACTTTACAAAGTTGTAAGAGTTGAAAGGTTGTTTTGCTATAATTAAGGGAGAGAATATTATGCTTCATTTCAAGTCTAAAGGCTTAGGTTGTGGAATGTTAATAACTTAGTCAAAGAAACATAGTGTGTTCTTAAAATTTCGATTATGATTACGGCATTCCTCTTCACAATTCGAATTTTTGAGAACATAGCAAATAAAACATTATGCGTCGGGTCCCATACGCTTCGGGTATAGGATCGATTGCAAATGCTTTAATGTTTGACCATTCTAAATTTGTCTCCCACTTGGATAAGTCTAACAACTATTCTGCATATGACTTCAGATCCTGATCTGCAATCGTAGCTTTCCAAAGCCACTGTCAACTCTGATCCTATCAGATACGCATGTCCATAGATAAGGGATCATATATTCCTCCATTCTAGATATCGTATGAGATATGATTTCTAATCATTCTCTTTATACTACTTCTCGATTTCTGATTTATGACGACTGACTAATTGAACAAATAAAATTAGCCCAAGCCCGGCCGAGCATTTACGTTTGTCATTACTAAATCATCGAGGGGCCCAAAAATCTCGCTTTTATCCTACTTTGGATAAAAGGAACGGATAAACTTTGATACAATGCTTGCTTGCACTCACTCACCGAATCACACACAACAATATGTTTTATAACACCAAGTTACTAGTGCGTTTACATATTATCAATGTGCAACCGATTTGCAAGATACAACTCACACATCTCGGTTTCAAGAATATAAGATGTTATCGTCTCACCAATCACTCGTGATACAATTCATGGAGTGATCCAAGTGAGCATGGGTTTAATCCAATGCTCAAATTCATATTCATAAGCACTCATGAACGTTGCAGCAAACATTTGCTTATGTCTAATGCTCTTTAGACAATCCACACACCAATTCACTTCAAGTCTAAAGGCTTAGGCTCATACAAACCCTAATGCTTGGATCTAGGTTTCTCTATTGTACATGCTTTGAATCCAAGACTATAAACCCTAATTCTAGCATACAAGTAATCATATTAGATATTAGAATAGGTTTATAATATTACCTTGATTGTTATGTAGCAATAACAATCCAAATTCCTCCTTCAATTGACTTTGGAAGGCTTAGAGTCACAAGTGTCACTCCTCTAATGGCTCACAAACACCATAAGCAAGAGGATGAAGAGGAGAGAGGATGGAGGCTGCCCAAAACGTGTTCTAACCCTGGAAGAGATGTTCCCCATGTTTTTGAGCCTTAAGGGTTCTATATATAGTGAGGCTATTAGGGTTATCTAACAAGGAAACCCTAATTTGGTTGCTTAAGCCCTAAGCAACCCATAGACTCCTTTAATCAAGCCCTTGGACGATTTCCTTATGGGCTTCCCATAAGAATTCGTCCACCTCTTGATTCAAGACAATCCATGACCCAAATTACAATTATCTTATAATTACAATTCCAGTCCCCTAAGTTTAATTAATCTCTTTTAGTCACAAAACTAATTACCAATTAATTATTGACTAATATTAATTAAACAATATGATTTCTCCTTTAATATATTATTCTCATAATATATTAATAAATCATATTTAATCCTTTCTCTCCATAATTCATCCTATCAAGTTGCTTTGGTGAAGGCAACCCAAAAGGACCATGCACCATCGGGTCAAGTACATACCAAAATAGTTATGGACTTAGACACTAATCTAACACTAACCGCTACCCGCTTCCAGCTAACAGCTACTTTTGCCAAACACGTCCTTTCTCTTTTCACTTCCTCCAACGAACGATTATTGTTTTAAATTTAAGACAAAATTGCAAAAATGGTCCCTGTGGTATCCATTTTTTCCGATGTTTAGTCCAAACTTCGACTTTTTTGGCTTCATGGTCCTTTTGGCAATGTTTCTATGTAGTTTTAGTCCCTCTGAAAACTGAAATGACTGTAATACCCTTATGTATTTATTTTTTATTTTTCTTTCATTCTTTATCCATTTAAATAATTAAAAAATAATAAATCTCTCTCTCTCCCTCCCTCCCTCCCTCCATCTCTCTCTCTCTCTCTCTCTCTCTCTGTAACATCCCAAAATTTAAGACCAAAAATTTCATTTTTAAATAAGTTATTATAAAACTAACAGTATAAGAAACATCAATAATATCATGTCATGTCAAGACCAAAGTAGAAATAATCAAAACATGTTATCATAACCAATATCAGAGTGTAATCCCAAAGATCTCATGTGCAGAAAAACCATAGTGTGATGCGCTGCGATCGAGTCGGCTCCTTTCCTTTGAAAAGGAAGTACCTAAAACCAAAATTGAAAACTATAAGCACGAAGCTTAGTGAGTTCCCCCATCATATCACATATCATATAATCACATAGCATACATACTGTCGAGCAATTCTAGGGTGCCCAACCTACCCATGTCAAGCCATTCTGAGGTGCTAACTACCCGTGTCAAGCCATTCTAGGGTGCTAACTACCCATGTCAGGCCATTATGGGGTGCCTGCCTACCCTCCAGTCTATCCCACCCGGTCACGGGGACTATTTCACCCCCTACTACTATCACATAATAACATATCATAAACATGATGTCAGACATATCTGGGGTGTCCGACGTACCCTTCGGTCCTAACAACCGATCGAGGGACTATTCCCCTCCTACTACCACTATCACCTAGAACATGATATATTGGCACATAGAACACATCAAGTAATAGTAAACCAGACAATTATCACAAAGACAATCATCTCAACTGTAATCAACTACTAGTGGGTCGCCATTGGTGCCTTAGACCCACTTCTACTAGAAGGTAATTCACCTTACACTGTTGAAGTCCCGTAGACCTAACCCCAGCTGCTGGATGGCAGGTTCCCGAACTGTCAATATCAAACATCACCCAATTAATAAATTGGGTTCCAACACATGTCCATAAGTCCATGTTGGGGGTAAAAGACTGCTTTACCCCTATCTTGGCTTGATTCAAGCCCAAGGCCCAATCCAAAGGCCCAAAAGTCAACTATGGGTCAAAGCCCAACACATGGCCCAATTTTCCAAATTAGGCCCAAACCTTTATAAGGTCTTACCATAAGGCCACCATTTGGTCCAGTCCAATATTCAACATTCTAATGGCCCAATATCATATAATCCTAAAGGACCAAACTATGGCCCAATTTTCCAAATTGGGCCCAACTCCTCATATGGGCCTTACCTCAAAGCCCATTAATTATTCTAGTCTATTTGCTTGATCTTGGATGGCCCATTAATAACCCAATCATCAAGGCCCATAAGGAAGGCCCAACAATAAACCCAAGTGAAATTAGGGTTTCACATAAAATGACGATTAAGGTTAAGTGTTTCTCACTTAACCCATTAAGAACTTAATCCATTAAGTCCATCACTCTTCTAAATAAATCATATGATGTGATTGGGCTTAATACACACTTCCATTCTAATGGCCCAAATGTGGGTCCCGATAAGTCCAAGCCCATAAATCCAATATTAGGGTTTTCTAAACACTAATTAGGGTTTCTAATCCCATCTTAGCCCAATAGGCCCAAAACCAAGTCCTTAAGCCCATTAGGGTTTTCCTTAGGTCAATTAGGGTTTATTACACCCATTAGTCACATGTTTGGGCTTTTGGGTCCATTAGGGCTTCATTAGGCCCATTAGGGTTTAGTCCTTTTTCCAAACACCCAACAAGGAATCCCAACACAACTAAGCACACTGCCACCCGACACGGCGGCCGGTGGCGGCAGGAGGCGGCAGCCATCACCTCACGGTAGTGGTTATGGATTTTCTATTATTATTTATATACCGTGTACAATTTACAACCCAATTCGAATGGCACACGCACACACTAATCTAATAAAACACACACACTCACACAACCACCTTGTGGTGGCCGGCGGTGGCTCACGGTGGTGGTAGTGGTTGATTTTGATTTTCCGACTAGTCAAAACCAATCTAACAAAAGAAATACAGCCACACACACTACAATAAACACACATTACACCCTTTGTCGGGAATAATAACACAGCCACCCACCTGTGGCGTTTGGCGGCGGCAGAATCCCCGAATAGGCGGCGGCTTTTGCGATCACAGCCACCATCGTGAATCATGGAGGGGAAGGCGGAACACGTCAACACTACACTGAATCATGGAGGGGAAGGCGGCGACGTCGGAACTTGCTACAGTGGCGACGGTCACGACGTTCGCAGCAGGCGACGGAGAATGGTGGCCGAACAGAAGAAGACGCGAGAGGGTGGCGGCCTCCACCGAGAATGATAATAGCGACGCAACAGATGAGTTCCTTCCGATCCCTCGCTGCTACGACGTCTAAGGGAGGTTTCCGCCTTCAATGGGATGGCACAACGGCGACTTGGTAGCCGAAGAAGCCAAAAAGGGTGGCGGCCGATAATGGAGGAAAGGAGAGTGGCGAATGCTCATAATTGTAGGGTTAGGGTTAGTACGGTGAGGGTGGTGGGTCTTTAAACCCCGACCATTCTAAAACTTTGGCATATTTACAATTCCGGTTCCTCCCCATAGGATCCTTTCAAATTAATCCTCAAACTTACCTTTTAGCCCTCCACTTAGAAAAGCTTTTGCAAAACAAATCCAAAAATTACCTTTTTAACCCCAAAATCTCAATTATGACATATTTAGACCTTCCTCCTCTTTTCCTTTCAAATGACATCCAAATTTACTCAAATAGTCCCTCCTCTATGAAATAATTTCAATATAAGTCCAAAAACTACAAAACGAGCCCAATTGAATATCTTTTAGACATATTATCAAATATTCTTTCCAGTACGAATCCCGAAAGCATTCTTTAGACCTCCAAAACAAATTATAATGCCAATTACACACTTTTTCACTAAATTATTTATTTAAATATATTCATATGCCGGAATAAAATGATATTTAAAACTGGAGATGAGCAAACGACCCGTGGGACCGGACCGGACCGGACCGGACCAGAAAAAAACCGGGACCGGACCCGGACCGAACCGGATTATCATATTAATGAGCCGGTTTTCGGGTTTAATTTTTATCAATAATCGGGTTTCGGGTTTGGACCGGACCGTACCCGAATTAAAGGATTTAACCCAGATCGGACCGGAAAACCAAAAATTATTTTCTTTTTTTTTTTATCGACAAACATTAAGCGAGAATTACCAAAATAAAGAAAATGTTGTCCGATTGAATTGATTCGGCATTTCTTGTGGATCACATGTCAGATTTTTTTGGTTTCGGCCTCACTTGATCATATTATGGTGTCGATTTTTTTTTCTCGAAAAATCAAAAGTTATTTCCTACTACATTTTTTTAATAAAAATAGTGCAGTTTTTTTTTTAAATAATGCAGTATTTTTTAATAAAAACAATGTTGTTAAGTGTAATTTTTTTATAAAAATAGTGCAACTTTTTTATATAAAAATAAGGATGTTAAGTGCAAATTTTTTATATATAAATAGTGTAGGTTTTTTTTAATAAAATAGTGTGACTTTTTACTAACGTTTTTATGTGTTTGCATACACCTCATTTGCACATATTCTAATTATAGTCTCGCATCGTACCATTATATTCATCATCTTTTATGTATTTTTTAGTTGAATTGTGCAAACAACAAAGATACGAATGATGGATGTTACCTAATAAGATTATAATTTGAAATACTATGCTAGAGAGTGACATGACAAACAAAATATGAACCGTAAACAACAAACATACGAAACCTAGTTTGGTATAGGATTGGACCGAAACCGTAAACAACACTACTAAAGTCTAATTCGGTCCAAAACCCGAAACCCGGTTTAGTACCCGGAACCGGACAGGACCAAAGCCGGACCCAATACACCAAAAAACGGTCCGGTTTTCGGGTAAGACAATTCACGATTTTCGGTCTTCGGTCTTCGGGTTTTCGGTCTTTGGGCTGGTCCAGTCCGGGTTTGGCCCGTTGCTCATCCCTATTTAAAACGTATCTTCATATTTTAAGGTTTGTCTTGGAAACGGGGTGTTACTCTCTCTCTCTCTCTCAACCTGCAACAAAACATAAAAACATATACTAAAAATCACAAGATACAAACATACCCACTAACATGAAAAACCACATGAGAAACATGCTAAAATAACTAACATGAGAAACAGGAAAAGAGATTACTACATTTGATCACTGATTAGTAATTTCAGTTTTCAGTATTTCGGATTGAATGAAAGAAAAATAAAAAATAAATATGTAAAGGTATTACAGTAATTTCAGTTTTAGAGGGACTAAAATCATATAGAAACATGACCAAAAGGACCATGAAGCCAACAAAACCAAGGTTTGGACTAAACCTCAGAAAAAATACATACCATAGGGACCATTTTTGTAGTTTTGTCTAAATTTAAATTTAAATTTTTTATTTTTTACAACTATAAATATTACGTCTTTTACTCTACTTTTCACACAACTTTCCTCAACTTCTAGCATTATTTTAACTTTCATTTACCAAAATGAATTCAAACAACCCTTCCACCAATCTCACCCCAAGATCCGACCGAAACAAATCACATGAAGGGGTTCAACAAGACCAATTCAAATTGTTTCTCATTTCGATCCACCGATTTACCGACTAAAACTAGATGCTTTGGTTTTTTCACCCTCATCACATCTCCAACAATTTCATTATCCAAATGTACCATAATATTATTTTATTTCAACTGTAAGCCCAACCTAATTTCTCAATTTTTTCCGCTCTTCCGAATATGTTCTGGATAGCCAACCCCATCCAAGCCAAAAATCAAGTTTGTTCAGTAAACACAACCAAAATCACCTAACCCAAAGCCAACCCTCATCTATAAATTTCTTATTTATTTATTTATTTATTTAATTGTAATTGTTAATTATGTAATGTTTTATAATATTGATTTAATGAAATATTCATATTTATTATTAAATATTTACATAATTATGAACTTATAATTTTATATATTTAATTCAAAAAAAAAGTAACGGGAAATGAGAGATGACCATTTCATAGTGGTGAGATGGAGAGGGGATGAGGGATGATGTGACAATGAGTAAGGAAAAAGTAAAAGGTGGTGATAGGATGCAATGCTTGAACCATCACGTATGTACCCTTTCAAAGGGTTTGCAAGACCTAACATGCCATGAAGGCCTTCTAAAATCTTAGCACAAAAAATTCAACATTTGCGAGATAGAAACTCATACATCCATAAGAGGTCCCGAACACCAAACATCGACGAAAAATGGGAAAACTCCCTTTTGGCTACCCATTTCACCTAAATCAATTTTTATATTAAAAACTAAAAACAATAAAGAAAATACATAAAATAGAGCCAACCAATCACATGAGGAGAGAGAGGGTTGTGTACCCTCCCCTCACCCTTTCCCCGCATTGCCTAAACCACACCCCAGGGTAGTGTAGTAGGGTGCGGTTCCGATTCCCCTCACCCTTTCCCGCACCACACCTTCGAGCCTAAGAACTAATTTGAGTGGTACATGCTAGGGAGGGACTCAAGCATTAGAATCGTCTTTCTAACACCAATCAAAATATAATTTTGAAATCAAATCGCGATTTCATAATTGTTCGATGCAAAAATCAAACGTCAGCAAGTAAAATAGGGATGTGTTTTTCCTTGAGAGATTAAATTTATGGATTCAATGCTTCTCTTTACCACAAATCTGATTTCACCTTTGAATTTCTCTAATGTATCACTTCAAACCTCCTAACATGATTATCATGTCTCAACTTTCTATTTTCACATCTTCACCGCAAAAGTTGCTATAATTCAAGTGTTACCCATATTGAATTGACGTACTCGTTTTCATATTAACACCTGGTTTTACATTTAAACGACATTTAAATCTCTTGTAATTTTCACACCTTGAATACTTTTCCCACCAAAATTTCAATAAATAGATACCATTTTACCATTGGATTATTCATTGTTGAATTGAAATTTAACTCGTCTACCTTTGTAGCTAAAGACATTGATATGTTGATAATTTAGCAACAGACTTTAGTTAGTTGATAAAAAGATTGTCAAAATTTACGGTTTTCCTAGTAGTGATGGTTAAATATACCTACTGTTCACATAAAAATCAATAATAAACTCCTTATTAAATAATAGCATAGGGAACCTTATTTAATTTCTTTCCATTGGTAATATTGTTAATACAAGATGAATAACGAAAAGAAAATGACATTTACAACGGCTTAAACTCTATCCCTTGAATAACAAGGCCAACAAACTGTGTAACTTTAGATCCACGACATTCAAGACACATTTTAATAACTTGTGTGTCTTTGGTTGAAACTTCACACAATGTAAGGTCCATCCAACCATCCTTCCTCATTTTTGGATAACCTTTTATTTTGTGGGAGTGTGATGACTTGTCGTACTTTTCATCAGCCATGGATCGGAAAATAGGGGTAGGAGGAGCAGGGACTAGATAGTAAGATTGAACATAATTACTTGATCCCGTACTCCGAATTGTTATGAAATCCTCAAGCAAAGAATATTGGTCTGGTAGTCTGTATATGAGATGACATGAATAACTTGTCTCAAGGGACAACAATTCTGATTTGATTTGAAAATCAATGGTCAACTTGTGACTGTCAATAGACTCAGCCACCACTTGGAATCTGTAGAATAGTAAAAAAACATATGAATGATTATAAATTCTAGTATAGCATGATGAAGCATATCATACATGGGATTGTAAGTAGTATGCGTAAACAATTTCACATTCTCTTAATTTGTAACTTTCTTACACAACAAAATGGTAATTTCGGTTGTTTGAGACAACCATGCATGCTTTTATTATATGGCAAAACATAATGTATACTAACTATACCCGAGTTTAAAATGAATAACAAACTTTCTTTGTGAACATTTTGGAGTTCCTGTAAATAAGAAATTGATATGGCATGCACATTATTCAATTTAAATAATAAGGATCATCATCAATTTGTACAACCTGCACCATTACCTCGTATGATCAAGTATTACTAAACTAAACAAATTTGTTGAGAAAAAAGAGTGACAACCTTGATTCTGGTAGAGACTTCCATATCCAGTCACGCTCTATCAGAATGGATCTAGCGGATATCATTAGACGTTTCTTCATATTTTTGCTAATAGAAATCCACTGATCAATATATATATATATAAACAATTATCAAAACTTTAGTTAGATAGTAAAGGGACAAAACTTTTGTAAATTATAGTAGTATTAATTATTAAGATATACTTCATGAATAGTGATGATATGTATCTTTAAATAACAAACTTCTGGCTCTTTTTCAATTTTATCTCTTAAATATTACAATCAACGGTTTCTTGTTAAAGCAAAGCAGGAGGGAGTTTAGATGGAATAAACCGATTATGGGAAAAGTCAACAACTATTTATAGAGTCTGGCTGGAGCGTTCCATATAAGGGTCAATCTTGAAAAACGTGTGGTTTTATTTCTTTTGTTGGTTACCCCTTATGTAATGTCCATGACAAGATACGTTGCCCTATTAATTAAAGATTTTTGGATTTCTTTATTCAGATGGTTTGGTATGGTTTGGTTTGGTGTGTTGTTTCCTCCAATGCTTTATATTAAGGATTTGTTCTCCATCTCTCATCTCACACAGGTTTCACCGACATCTTAAAACTTAAAAGGGGTTGTGATATTTTCTTTAAATGGTCAAATCCAATTCTAGGAACACAAGAGTTCATTCCAACGATGTCTCTTAATCTTTCCTCCGCTCTTGGTAGATGAGGTTCAAGTGGTGTTGTTATTGTTGATTAATAGACTAAAGAATAGAAACTTAGGTGAGGTGGATTAATTTGTGTTGTAACTCTTTGTTTCTCTAGTTTCTCGTTAGTTAGTTAGTTTGTTTCTTAATTTAATTATGATCATTAAAGAAACAATTTTTCAAGCACTTATAGAATAGGAACATAGAACATACCTTTTCGCCCTCGTGGATGAGAAAGCCTTTGCGAAGAAGAAAGTAAAAATCCTTCTTAGTTGTCCACTGTAAATTATCTTTTGACAACCTGATTAAATCCATATAATCTAGTATCATCTTTTGTTCCAACTCGGTGTCCAAACCTGATCTTGACCTCGTATGTTTTCCCTTTCGATCTCCACGTGCTTCCTAAAAGTAGATACTTGTTGTGTTAAATTTACAATTATTTCATAAGATCAAGAAAATAGTTCCTATTAATTACACATATAAAGCCTTATATTGACGTAAATTTCATTATCTTGATTTGTGTATTTACATTAATTATCTGATGACCTTTATTCCACTCCGAAATGTATAGATATTCAGTGTACAATTTTGAAAAAAAAGCTAAAACTTGAAACTATAATAAACTTGGGTAACAATGGAAAAAACCTAATGCATTTTGTCAACAACTTACATGCTCCATGGGTCGAAATTCAATGCCTTCTAAATGACGCCAACGACTTGTAATAGCAAATTGTAAGAAGTCAATTTTGAATTCATGTTCCTCTTTGTAACTAGTAAACCGATATAATTCAGCCATTAGCCACCCATCTTTTCTCAGTTGCACAATGTGTGACTTTGAATAGTGGGTCTCCTCTTTCAATTTGTATATGAAGGGTACATATATCCCATATTTGTTAATTTCATGTTTGAAGACAAGGTTTATGGTGTACGTGACATGTGGTGACAAGAATCGAGTCCTCACTTCTACTTTGAAATCAGAGGAAAATGAAATGAAAATATTTGAGAACCTGCACATATCGCAATCACATGTACTTAAATAATTAAAGAGGGAAGAGAATGGAGCATTATGGTAGTTTTTGGTATGCAGTAGTTAAAGAAGGAATAGAATAGAGCATTATGGTAGAATGAAACAAAATCTTGCTTGTTTGCCACAAAGGTGTGGAATAAAGCATTCCTTAAGCAATGTGATTCCCTCTCCTAACTGATTTTCATTCCATGAGGGAGAGCTGTTTTCCATGGAACGGAATGACACAATGAGTTATTCAAATATGTTGTTTGTTATTAATAAAAAGAAAACTAAATAAAAGAGAACTGCTAAATACAGAAAAATAATGTTATTTTATAAATAAATAAAAAGTTAATTTAATACAGATAAATCATCAAATAAAGTACACATAAGCATATTTCATTTTGTTCAAAACACATATTTATGTTTCACAAAAAGTTAAAAAAAGAATTATCTATGAACCAAAAAAAAATTATAAAATAAAAATAAGTCAATACCATGAAATCTTTAAATAATATTATCACTAAAAATATTTTTTTTAAATACTTAATTGAAGTTTTAAAAACTTCATAAAGATCAATGAAAAACTGTAGATTATATGAATAAGCATAATTTATAACTACAGTATATATCATCCCATTCCCAAAGGAATAAAAAAAACACACCTCCTCAATGGAACGAAAACCATCCGGGAGAAAGAATCGCAATCCATGAGAAATCCTTCATTCATTCCTTAGTGGATTTAACATATGATGTGTTCATAGATTACATGATAGAACATGAAATGATATTAACATAAATAGAATAATATAATAAAACAGAAGAATGATATTAATATAAACATTAATTATATAATAACAAAATAATAATGATAATAATAATAATAATAATAATAATAATAATAATAATAGTAGTTATTATTAATAAAAAAACAGAGTAAAAGGAAGGGATTTAACATATAATGTATTCATATGATAGAACATGAAACTCTTAAACATCTTATTAAATCCAAATATCCAATCAGCATAAACATACTGATTCACTAAGAGAAGTCACCAACCGTGAATAATCATCACTGCAACGAATAAACCTCCCTCCATGTATACATTCTGCTGCAGATATCATTTCATGAAATTGTTTGTTTTTATTTATTTTAACCCACTGCCAAATAAACACATTCAGTTTAGTATGAAAGTGAAGTCTCGTTTAATGAAATCCAAAAGTTAACTGCATAAAAGGTAAGCAACTTAAACAAATAGGCATCAACCTAATCAGCCTTTAGTTTTCTACTTTTAGTAATCAATAATATATATGTAGTAGTAAAACACCCGTAAATTTAGTGATGACTCGGATAGATGACTTTCTTTGACAAAGGTTATTGAAAAAAAAAATTACATGAATGATTGAGTATATCTTCTTTCATGGTCGAGGTATTTTGAGAAATGAAATTTTTGATTTGACACCCATTAGCATGCAATTTATTAAAAAAAAGAGAGAGACTTCTAGTTTAAAGCACATTAATATGTTTGCTTAAACACATATTTTTTTAATTACAAGCATCTTAAACGTTATTTGTTCAAATGAAACTGTGACAAAGCTTCCAATAAACTATGTTTTTCTTGGAAAGAACATATCACATGATACAAATATATATATTGTTAATTACCCTTTTGCCCTCATCAACAAGGATCCCTTTGGAAAGAAGTGATATGAGTTCCTTTTGGGATGTGTAGGATAGTGGAGGTACAGCACGTTCTAACATCTCGATTAGAGGGACGTTGCTATTGATATTCTGTAGAAATATTTTGTTTTAGGATTTGTATTCTCTGAAAAACAGAATATGATATACATGATTTTAATGACAAAAGAAATGCTTAGTTACCTGTTGTTCATGTGCAATCTGAAGTTCTTCCACAATCTCATCCATTGTTGGTCGTTCTTTACGCTCTCTACTTGTACATCGATTGGCGATGGTTGAAAAGGTTATCAAAGAATCCCATTCTATTTCTTCCTTTATATGTTGAAAGATAATACCATCTAATTTCTTTTCATCACAACATTTTTTCCACCAACTTACTAAACTTGTATGTTTATCATTATGATACTCAGTGCATAATCTTCCACACATTACTTCAAAGAGTACAACTCCAAAGGAATACACGTCAGACTCTTTTGATAGAAAGCCCATTTCCCAATACAACGGATCACAATATCCAACTGTGCCAACAGGATTGGAGACAACAACTGTGTGTGGTTGGTTTGATACGCCAATCTTTGACAATCCAAAATCAGAAACTTTAGGAGTCCACTTGTCATCCAAAAGGATGTTGGAGCTTTTAATATCACGATGGAGGACTCTTCCTTGAGGTTTCTTAGGATCATGAAGGTACTTTAGCGCACGTGCAGCCTGAAGGCATATATCAAGGCGTTGAGTCCATGTAAGACTAACATCACTTATATAGCGATCAAGGCTTCCACGAGAGGCATATTCGTACACAAGGACTCTCTCGTCGCCCTGAATGCAAAAGTGCATGAGAGAAACTAAATTTGTATGTTTTAATTCGGAAAGCATTGTGATCTCCTTCCAAAACTCAGTGTTCCCTTGTCCGAGTCTACGGTCTAAGCGCTTGAAAGCTACCATGGTTGGTGTTGAAAGTGAGAGTTCTCCTTTGTACACCGGACCGAACCCACCACGTCCGATTAGTCTGTCGTGACTAAAGTTTCCGGTGGCAGATATTATGTCTTCCATTCGAATTTTGAGGTGATCAAAATGTTCCATGACCGATTGAAAAAGTTGTATGCAATAGCTTGAACGTACCTTTAAAAAAAAAAAAAGCTACATCAAGTTTTGACAAGTCTTTTTGTTTAGGTGCACCAAGAGATCAACAAATGACATACCAAGCTTAACCTAACATTTGTTGTTGGTTTTACAGTTTTAGAGCGTAATATTACAGGCTACCTGAGATTGAAGTATGTGAGATCGGGTCAACTCTATTTTGGAGTGTTTTATTACCAAGTGATCACCAATAAGCTATCTTGATGTCAGGATGGTCCTAAGGAATTTAATGCCCGGGACGAAAAGATATGCCCATTTTTATACCATAGATGATAGAACTAAAACAAACAGATATAAGACAGTTATTTTCTATTAGCAAGCTCATTCATACAAACAAAAACTTATTAGCTCCTAGAATCTAACATTTATTTATAGATCCTTGTTAGAAATTAACAATGTCCTGTTGCCATTTATTTTTTTTCTATTTTGAGCTCCAAATATTTCAAACTGTAATGTTAATAAACAATACTTAAGCATAGAATGATGAAATCTGGAATATGCTTTTGTTTCTTTTTTGTTTGCTAATCATACCAAATACCAATAACACTTAGCACCTTCTTTTTCAAGATGACATCAATAATATGAAAAATGTAAAAATTGGTAAGTGTTAACAAGTAACATAAAAGTAAAGCAAAAAAATCCCAACTCTTTTAAAATATGTTGAATAATCCTAAACTCTTAACAATTTTGCTATGAAATCACCCTCTCAAATAAGATCAACAAGAACTCACTAAATAGTACTGAATACAAAGAAAAGCAGTGTAATAATACTTTGGGAAATATTAGTCAATACTCAATGATTTTGGTGAATACAAAATGAAACTCTGATGATTATATCCCCCCCTCATTATTCCCAGCATATATAGGCTAAACCTCTAACAAATATAAAACGTAAATTACCCAAAATGCCCTTCCACTACCAAAGATTCCCCAGCTATATTTAGCTCAATTTAATTAACTGTTTTTCCATTTCTACCCCTAACAAACATACTAAGCTGAAGTGGATGAGTAGCAATAGAACTAATCATCTAAACAAAGCAAAATAATTTGTCAGTAAACTAAAAGTCAAAAACAGAAAAACATTTTGTTTATGCGAACTATGAAATACAAAGAAACAACAAATACAAAAAAAAATAACGACCTAGTCTAGTCAACAAAGACAAAAAGCACAAAGGACAAATACCAACACACACTACAGTGTACTATTTCCTATAGAGCAAAAATGAGTTGAAAAGCAATCAAGTTATACAGACAACTTTCACATATATGAAATAAAAGCAAAAAGCCTTTAAGCATCTACAATATTAAAGCTTTTTCATGCCATCAATATGTCCACTACAGTAAAGCTATTTCACTAGGCTTTTTCGTTGGGCGCCGTTAACAAGGTATTATTTGATGAGTGTAATATACTAAAAGCAACAAAATACAAAGAAAACGATGAAAAAGAAACCAATAAACTTTTTCAAAAAAAAAAAAACTTTTGAGAAAGCTATGAATCAGATCAGAGAAGAAGAGAATGAAAGTGAGAAGAAGAAACCTTGTAGTTGTGGTCGGAGATGAGTGGAACCAGAGCAACGACGAGATATATATGATGACAAGTATAAAGTATTTGAGAGAGCAGCAGGAGGAGGCATCAGCTATGAATCAGATCAGAGAAGAAGAGAATCAAAGTCAAAGTCATACTCATACAAGTCGGTCTGCTAGATGGAGTGAGAGCGTTGACCGGTGAGGTCATGTTACCAAAGTACGAATTCGGTCTCCTCATCTTCTCAAAATCGGCTTTGCCTTCAATTTCTTTTAGATTTTCATTTTCTCTTTTACCCATTTTTTTACTTTATGAAATGAAGGTTTGGTCAAAAGTGACAAAAGTCGATACCTATTAGATTTTGTAGCCCTCGAATGGCTTGGGCCGGCCCTTCACGGCTCATATGATATCAATACATCTGTATAATATCCAATTCTTTTTAATATTTTATTGTCTATTTATATTTATTATTTCAGTTAGTGTCGCTTTAATGATGTTTTTATAATAATACTGTTTTATATATTTTGTAATACTATTTAAAATACAGTTAGTTGATAGAGAATCTAAAGAGTTTTTGAAAAAATTTATATAAATATGATATTTTGTTGTAATATATAATTACTATTTATGCTTGTATTGTCATTGTTTTGGTATTATTATAGTTTTGTATCATTGTAACCAGTATTATTTGTAAAAAAAAAAATCTAACAAACATCGTCAAAGAAAACTATTTCTTTATATGTATGTTTTATCTTGGAGTACAAGGACTCTAGAACATTAATTGCCAATACAATGCTTTCAACTTAACCTCAACTTTGACATGTTGGAGAAACCAAATGGTTTGTTTTGGTTGGTTTACAAGACAACTACTCATAAACACGATGAAAAAGAAAATCAAGAAAACTATGAAGATTAGAGATGGCATAAGTTGCAAGTGTTAGTAGGTCAGTTTTGAAGGATATATAGATACAGTCAACTAAACAGCAGCAGCAACGAGGGGAACTTGAGATGAAGACCAATGATGATTACCATATGATTTCCAGGGCTTCAAGAATCAAGATTATCTTAATTAATCTTCTTCCACCAGATGTATCTCCACGTTACGAAACTCCCGCCATTGATAAGAGATTTGTTCATTGCATACCACATGTGTATGAGATAGGTCCTTCACAGATGGTGGCAGATGATCAGGAGGGAGTCCCTTACAACCTGTCATGTAAATCACTCGTAGACCACCTAGCTTTCCTATTTCATCTGGCAACTTGCTCAACCTTAAACAATCTGAAACGTCAAGAATGCTTAGCTTCTGAAGTCCCGAGATCGATTCTGGCAACTTTTCCAGTTTCATGCAAGAACCAAGACTCAGTGTTTCCAAATTCGTCAAGTTGCCAAATTCTTCTGGAAATCCACTCATTTGGATGCAGTTTGTGATGCTCAGCTTCTTGAGGCGCACACTTGTACATAATATCCCCGGGAATTCGACCAGATCTTGGCAAGAATCGATCTCTAGCTCCAGTAACCCTGGCAGGGTATTCGGGCCGACTTTCTCAAAAGCATTGCCGATTTTACACATTATAAATGAAGCTTTCTGCAAGTTTAGGAGTGGTAAAATGGAGCTACTTATTGCAACACGTT
Source organism: Lactuca serriola (assembly GCF_051521515.1). Classification (NCBI taxonomy): domain Eukaryota; kingdom Viridiplantae; phylum Streptophyta; class Magnoliopsida; order Asterales; family Asteraceae; genus Lactuca; species Lactuca serriola. The sequence goes on from NC_136416.1 coordinate 220,115,389, forward strand.
CAAGCCTAATCCTTGTTAAATTGTATGAACAGCTGAGAAGGTGAAAATTATCAATTTCTGTAGGGTATAAACAATGGTTTGTGAGATTTAGAATCTTTAACTTTTGCATTCCAGCCAAGAAATGGGGTAAAGTGTATGTATTTGACATGAAGTTCAAGACCAGAACTTCAACATGTGGGACTTTCATGTTCCACCATTGTGAGGAAAATGACTCTCCTGCAATCAGTTGATACAAAAAAAAAAAAAAAAAAAGTTGAGATTCAAACTCTCACACTTCCTCATCTTCCATTTAAAAACTTTATGAAGGAATAAAAACCTGTGGAAATAGACAATATGCGTGCTTGCATAGGTTCTTGGACTTTTTCAATTGATGTGGGTAGATCTTCTCCTTGTGCATTTATAATCAATCTACTCCTTTGTGGTAAAGGTAGTTTGGCATTCAAGTGAATAGCAAGTTTCCTCAGCAAATCATGCTGTGTCACGAAGTGTTGGTTGCAATAGTTAGCTAATGCCCCTGACTCATTCCCAAAACTAAACAATTCAGGGATTAGTCTACAACAATGAAATTCAAAAGATTTCAGATTAACAAGTGTAGGGTGACTCACATACCCTGTGGTCATAAGATTAAGATTGACAAGATCTCTGTGGTTAAGTTCAAAAATCTTGGCGAGGGTGTCCACACCATCATCATCATGGTTGTACAACTCCACCCACATGTTTAATAGGGCGCTAACTGGGATCCTTTCATCTTCAGGGAATATCCCCAAATCCAAGAAACATTCTTTGAATTCGTCATCCAAGGCCTCAAAGCTTCTTTCTAGAACCATAAGTACATCCTTGTGTAAATCTAGAACCGGACTATCTTGAGATAACTGTCTTAGCATGGATTCCCATACTGACTCGTCCTTCCCATTTAAGGCTCTGCCAATCATAGAAAGGGTGAGTGGATGTTTCTTACAACATGTTACCATCTACATGGAAGGAATACATGCACAAACAAGTTAGTCCCAAAACCAAGTAGCAAAAGAAAAAAAAAAAAAAAAGAAAGTGAAGAAAACTTACCTGACTCACTAGCTTATCATTAATAATTCGACTGGGTCTCAATTCGCATTCTTTAAATGCTGAGTGGCAAAAGAGAGTTTTAGCATCTTTCTGGTTTAAAGGGTCCAATTGGAAAACATCATAGTTCGGAAAGGCAGTCGTAGATGTGACCAAAATCTTGCATCCTCTCTTTGTAGATGGAAAGTTTTCAATGAAAGAATCAGACCACACATCATCTAATACTAGAAGCATAGGACCTGATACTTTCTCATCCAAAAAGCTCTCCAGTTTGTTTTTTGCATCTTCATTGCTTTCAAACAGAACTTGCAGGCCGGAGGAATTTGGATTAAAGAGATCATTCACGATTACCATCAAATTGGGTGTTTCTGAAACTGTCACAAATAAAATATTCTCCCCAAATTTTTCTGTTGAATGTAAGAGACGATAGTTAAAAACCCTAAAAGATGAGTCACAAATGTGATGGATTACCTTCAATTCCAGGATCGTGGCATAGCATTTTCACCAAAGTCGTCTTTCCACATCCGCCAGCAGCGGCAACAACCAGTACCGACCGATAATCATAATCCATTGAACTACCATCACCACCACCATCGATACCTGCAACAACCTCCGCCTTCAGCTTCTCCAACAACTCGTCAAATGGTACAATTCCACTCGGAAGTGCTGGAACCCGCCAACCATACTTTTCTCTTTCCATGTTTTCACATCTCGATTGTTCTATTCTGAATGAAGACGACAGAGAACCACTGCGATTACGGACCCCACCTGTTCTCAGTCGGGTATCTTTCGTTAAATCCGAAGGTAAACTGTCCATTTTCAGCTTTACATTGTTTACCTCTAAAAGCGTCTCCCTAATGTTCCGACTCTGCAAAGCTTGAACTTCAAATTCAAAGAATCGTAGGAAGTTACCGTTGATATCTTTTAACTTCTGTCGGTAGGATGACTTCTTGATGATATTCCACTTTACTTTGGAACATTTCTTAACAAGTTTTATCGCTCTTTGCATTTCATCTCTTAACATCTTCCACTCTGCCTCTGGACGATCTAGTTTCTGATTCATATTAACTGTATCCTGAATGATCGGTGCAATTCTCTCTAAGGTGAGAACGAGTAGTTTCAGTTCTGGCTTGAAATTGGTCGTGGTTTGTGCTACAGATATTGCCAGATTAGCTAGTGTGGAGATGGATTGGGAAATATTGGGATCTTTCAAAAAAGCCATTTCTTGTGGCTTAATCTGAAATCGGCATATTCTTGTGGCTTAATCTGAAATCGATATAAAAATGGACAGGAAGAGGAGATGGATATACGAAGATGTTGGAAACAAAACAGAGCTTGAGGTTGACAGGAGATCCGAGTCAACGCGACTTCTAAGTAAGAACAGACAGTGACGTAGTGTGATAAAAAAAAATAAAAAATAATAATAATAATAATAATCAACCGTAGGTAATAATGACATTCTCTAACAAAACTGTAAATTTGGTCATTGTGGTTTGCAAAAAAATTTTGAACGGTATCTAAAAAGTTTTCAATTTATACAGAAGGTCTAAAATTAAGGTTTGTCTGGGTTTTTAGTCCAAAAAAACTTAAAAAGACGATTATACCCTTTTATTTATTTATTTTTAATTTTTTTACAATTATTATAATACCATTTGAACTTAAAAATAAAAAAAAAAAAAAAAAATGTATTATCCCCCACGCTACACAATCTCTCTCTCTCTCTCTCTCTCTTTTTCCGTCTTCTTCCTCATTTATGGAATTCGGAAAAAAAAAACCTAAATTTTTGCTACTTTGCTACAAGATTATACAGACTGGTTTGTTAGAATCTCGATCAACGACATGAATGAAATCATCGTAATGTGTAACAGATCAGAATGTTGATCTTCAATACCCTTGCTGCTACAAGAAGGTCAAGAAAGTCCTCTGTAAATTCCCTCGTGAGTTAATTTCACCTTACATCTCCTTAAGTATAAACAACATCTTGTTTGATTACTTCCTATATTTTTGTGTCTCACAAGATTTTCTATGTCAAAGATGATCTTGATAATCTTGTTTGATTACAACTTGAGAGGAATAATGTACAAGTTGGGTTATCTTTACTGTAAAGATGAGAACTGACTTTTTTTCCTTGTTTTGGGATGGTAGAAATAAGAGATCAATTGTTTGATCAGGACAAAAACAAGGTTAGGATCACAGTCGTATGCTACGATGCTGAGAAGATCAGATATAAGCTCTGCTGCAAAGGTGGGAAGGCAATCCAGAGCATTGAGATCGTTGAGAACAAACCAGAAACACCGGAAAAACTAAAGCCCGTTGATAAACCGAAACCCCCAGAACCTGAGAAGCCGACGGTGATTGAGAAAAAACCAGAACCCAAGCCCCCTCCAGTTGTAGTTTTGGTGTCAGCGCCGACACCGGTTAAAAAGCCTAAATTGGATCCTCCCAAACCGGATCCCCCAAAACCCAATCCCCCAAAACCCAATCCACCAAGAAAAACAAGATCCAGTTCCAGCTCTGATGCCACCTGTTGTTGTCCCCACAGCCGAAGCTGGTGAAGATGCCTGAGCCGATGTATGGATACCCGCAGCCCTTCTGTCAACCGTAGTTTCCTATTTCAGTGTGTTGCCAGGAGTGCTATGAAGGTCGCGACTGTTCTAGCAAGAACGGTGGTGTCTCCTCATGGTTGACCGGTGATGGTTATGGTCGTACTTTATTTTTCTGAAATATGAAAGAGAAATATGTTTAATATAGCAGTCTAACAGAGAGAGAAAGAGAGAGATAGAGAGAGAGAGAGAGTACGGGTGGGTGGGGATAATACATTTCTTTTCTTTTTATTGTTAAGTTAAAATGATATTATAATAATTGTAAAAAATTAAAAAATAAAATAAAATGGTATAATCGTCTTTTCAAGTTTTTTGGACTAAAAACTCAGAAAAACTTTGATTTTGGACCTTCTGTGCAAGCTGGAAACTTTTTGGACCCCATCCAAAGATTTTTGCAAACCACAAGGATCAAATTTGTAGTTTTGTCCATCCTCTGCCTACCAAAGTGTCAAAGTTTTGGGGTATTTCCGTAAAACTACAAGTGATATTTGCCTTTGTGTCGAAAATAAAATCTATAGAAACGGAATGAAAGGATGGCCTTGCATCATTTTCGAGTTTAAAATTGAGGAATATGATAAATACCTTTATTATCGAATTTAACATTGAGGGGAAAAAAATCATTGATTTCTCTATCCTTTCCATCTTAGGTAAGGGTATAGTTAATAACTCATCATCTTCCCAAGCCAAACCACTAATTTTCAAAATGATTACTATTATTATATATATTAAAGTTTTTGAAAACTTTTAACAGTAAAGTTTTCAACTTCTGACTTTTGCCACTAATGTTTTCAATTTCTGACTTTTACCACTAATGTTTTAACTTCTGAATTCTTACTTCAAATGTGGCATTTTTTGTCAATACCCAGATTTTGTGTCCCCGTTTAGGTATTTCATATTTATTTTCCAGATCCTTCCGCAACCTTTGTCGGGTTAAGTTTCCCGATCCTTCCATCCCTCTCTTCATCTTGGATATTCTCGATTTTGTTTGTTTTGTCTCAAACGAGAACGTCTCCTTCCTCCTTCTACAAAGCGTCGAACCTGTTCCATCCGCCGCCCACCACCTCTCCGGCTGCAGCCTCAAGCAGAGCTTCCGATACTGTTTGTTCGATCGTCTCCACTGCTCTCTTCCCTGAACGCTTTCAAATAAAAATAGGAAGAAATGGAAGGTGAATTCATGCTTGGCTTCAATTTTGAAGGTATGTACCCAAGTGAGACCTAACTTTTTATCCAATCATGCCATCAGCCATATTTGAGTGAAACTGGGGTAAAGTTTTATAGGTCCACTCCACTGACTTCAGTAAAGACCCGCTTGAACTCAAAACGGATTCGAAAATGGGGGTGATTAAAAGCGGTGAAATGGTTTACATGATATACAGAGCTGTCACATATAGTCTATCACCGCTGATAAATCTTCAGCTCCGGTGGCGCAACTTTTGAGGCCTCCAACATCCTCTCCGGTGGTCGGAACGTCTCGGTCGACTGTCTCTCCCTCAGCCCCTTGGCTCCCTTACTTGAGCGGTTCTTTTACAGGGTAACATTTCAATCCTAATATTTGTATCTAAGGTTCCACACGAAGTGTTTGTGATATTGCTTCATTGAATAGAGAAATAGTTGAATACCCCCAAACATTCTTTCATCGGTGGTCTGGGCATTGGTCAATGACCCCACGTTGAGGGATGCCCTATTATGTTTCAAACCATATGCAACTTACCACCTGGTTACCATCAGGTTAGTTCTTCGATACTTCAAACATTTTGTAACGACCCGTTCCCGGTATGTTAATTTATTGGGCTTTGTTGTGAGTTTTGCAGGAGAAACTCGGCGAGTTCATAGCCTGACTCGCCGAGTAGGGTCGCGGCTGCGAGCACGCGTGAGCCGGGGACTCGGCGAGTCCATATTCTGGACTCGGCGAGTCCATCCGTCTGGGTGAAACCCTAACTCCCCGGGTTTGCTCACTATTTAAACCCCATTATAGCCTCCATCTCGTCACTTTTCCCCTGAGAGCACTGTGAGAAACCCTAAACCTTCCTCTTGTGAGCTTATAAGTGATCTTGTTCCATTTTGTGAAGGGGTGAAGAAGGAGAAGAAGAAGGAAGCAAGGAAACGAGTTCTAGTGCCAAGATCCAAGATCAAGTGTGAACTTATTGAGGTATTTTCGGAGTTCTCTTCTGGTTTCATGCTTAAACTTCCATTAGAGCTCTTTTAAGGGCTATTTGATGCTTGTTCCAAGTTTTATGCTTGCTTGATTGTGTTATTGAGCCGAAATACCTTTGGATCTGAGTGTTGGGGTGTTGAAGAGTCCAGACCCACTGTCTTTTTGGAGTTACATTGCTTATTAGCCATGGATCTACCCTTATTGTGCATATTTTAGTCTTATTTCCCTCATTCATGTGGTTGTGCACGTAAAGTTGGAAACTTTACGTGGTAAAACAGCTTAATGGACCTAGATCTATCATTTGCATGTGTTGGATTCAAGAGAAATCGAGTAAAAATATGTTGCATGGCGGCGACTCGGCGAGTCGGAGGAACGACTCGACGAGTCAGGTCGCGAGTCCCGAGTTCTTCAGTTTCTTCAGTGTCGAGTGTACGAGGTGAGTTAGGGAGTGGACTCAGCGAGTTAAGAGTAGACTCAGTAATGGAGGGACTCGGCGAGTTTGTTCATACAACTCGGCGAGTCCAAGGCAATCTCCTTGAGGATTAAGAACAACTCGTCGAGTCTGTTCATCTGACTCGGCGAGTCGGATGAAGATCATCTGAGTTCTTGGATCCAGAGGGTACTCGTCGAGTCGATGCCACACTCGACGAGTAACAGCAGGTAAGAGTTGAACGGAGAGTCTAGGACTCGGCGAGTCGGGTATCCCGACTCGGCGAGTCAGCCCTGAGTAAGTCAACTTTGACCAAGGGTAAAAGAGTCATTTTACCCTGAGTGTAGTGCTAGTGATTGATTGAGTGTGTTTATGGATTTGTAGCCGAGGAGATTCAGGAGCAGCAGCCGTTAGCTTTCCGAGCCGCACTCTCATCCGCTAGCTTACGAGGTGAGTTTCCTTCCCGTAGGGGCGGGTCTAAGGCCACAATGCCGGCCCGTCCAGTTAATAGTAGTTTCCGGACTTCGGTCCGATGTAGTAGTTAGTATGTTTGATGCCTTCGTGGTTCAGACATGTTTTATGTGCTATGTGTATGTGTTTATGTTCCGGGCCACGGCCCGATGCAGTATGCAGTATAAATTGTTATGATATGCTATGCTATGTGCAGTCAGTCCCGGACCTCGGTCCGATGCAGGGGACACGGTTCCAGTTAGTTCCGGACTTCGGTCCGATGCAGTCAGTTCCGGACTTTGGTCCGATGCAGTTAGTTCCGGACTTCGGTCCGATGCAGTTAGTTCCGGACTTCGGTCCGATGCAGGGGACAAGGTCCCAGTCAGTTCCGGACTTCGGTCCGATGCAGTTTTCCGGGTCCCGACCCGATGCAGTGGGCAAGGCCCAATATGTGTTTATATGTTGTTGTATGGTATGTGGTAAGTTGGGGGAGCTCACTAAGCTTCGTGCTTACAGTTTCAGTTTTGGTTTCAGGTACTTCTGCAAGCAAAGGGAAGAGCTCGGGATGATGGCATCGCACACACCTCCGCCTCAGCTTTAGCCTGGGATTGATTTAGATGTTTTGATCTGATGTAGTATGATACAGTTTTTCCGCACAGTATTTTATTATGTTTTGGATTACATCACGTATGGTTTTATTATATGATGCTCTGATTACAGTTTTGATTATATTAACAACAAAAATTTTTGGGTCGTATTTTTGGGTCGTTTCAAGTTGGTATCAGAGCCCTGGTTTGAGGGATTCGGATACACTTCCGGGTGTATCTGAACTCAAACTAAGGGGAAATAAAAAGATTTCTGAAAGTAAAATGTTTTCTAAAAGAATTTTGAAAGCACTTAGAAAGAAAGAAATTTTTTTAAACAAGATAAGGGTGTGGTGCATGCGATCAGCCGAGCTCAAGTAAGTACTCCCAAATTATCCATACAAGTTATTTGTTCAGTTTCAGTTTCAGTTGAATAGCATGCTAGTATAGGACTAAGGATCTAGGAGGACGCCTTATGTGCCTGCTTATGTGTTACAGCTCTATGAATATTGCATGCTGGAATTGAGTAGACAGCAGTAGGATAGCCTGTTTAGGTTACGCCTGATCGTATGAGCTTAGCATCCTATGCTAGTGCAGTTTCTTGTTATAAGAATAGCTTGCGTGAGTCTGTTTCCCTTGTCCGAATGCTGCTTGCTTTGTGCTTAGTGGGATTCCGAGTAATGGGAGTTAGCCATTAGGTGGACACGTCACACCACATGTAATCAGGTTTGAATAATCCCAGAGTGCTGGAACTGGCCCTACTGCGCAGCTCTTGTTTGAGTCCAACCGTTGTAGGGACGGATCTTTTACTTGAAGGATTATCCGATCCTCATCACATGTGATGGTGTTTAGGTGATGGCTAACTGGCAGTGCAAGGAGACCTACAGCAGCTGAGGACCAGTCGTATTGAGCTCGAGTTTTCTCTAGGGCAAGCCTAGGGTGAGAGTAGCAGGGAATAGCAGCGGTAGAAGTGACTTGGGGAAGTCGAGGCAGTTCTTGAGGAAAGTATGGATAGATGTGGAAGGTAGTAGGGGCCCATACTACTGGAAGCAGAGGATCCGTATTCGAATCAAGGAAGGCCAAGATTAGACCAGGAAGCTAGTAGTCGTATCATGATCCCTTGAAATATTTCAATGTTCTGATGTTGTTATGATATGTTTCAGAATGGTAGTTTTGCGTCCGAGGCCAGCAGCCGGCAGTTCAGATGCCGGAGGAGGATCAGGATCGGGATCCGACCCGGAGGTCGGACAGATCGATGAGCAGACCAGAGAGTTCCTTTCTTCTGAGATTACTCGCATCATACTTGAGCAGACTCCTGTGATCTTCGGTTCGATCAAGGAGGGCATTTTGGAGATGATGGATGAGAGACTGAGTACCTTCCGTGCCGAGGTGGCGGCCATGATGGGGTCGCGCACACTCACCTTCAGGGAGTTCAGGGCATGCGGGGCTCCTGACTATCACGGGGCACGGGACCCCATAGCGAGTACCAGGTGGTTGGCGGATGTGGCCAACGCATTCCGCACTAGCAGATGTCCCGAGGGGGACAAGGTCAGATTGGCGTCCTGTCTCCTGAAGGACAGGGCACGTGACTGGTGGGAGGAGGTAGGACATACCATCGGGGATGATGCGGCATTGGATGCCATGACCTGGGCTGATTTCTCTACCAGGTTCAGAGCGGAGTTCGCACCGGTCATTGAGGTGCAACAGTTAGCCAGGGAGTTCCAGGATCTTACCCAGACTACCGAGACAGTGGCGGAGATCACCGCCAAGTTCAGGGAGCGGGCCCTTCTTGTTCCTCAGTATGCAGCAGACGAGGAGATGAAGAAGGCCCGTTATCACGAGATGTTGCGGAGCGACATTCGTATGTTTGTGAGCCGGTCCAGTTGCAAAACACTGGACGACATGATTGCTAGAGCCAGAGAGAGGGAGATTGATCTCGAGATGGAGAGGAAGAGGAAACCGGAGGCGGTTTCGGGTGCAGGCAGTGTGGGCAAAAAGCCCAAGGTTTCGGATCACAGATCTAGGAGTCAGCAGAGCCACGGTCGATGTGGCAAGTGTGGGAGATTGCACGAGGGAGCGTGCAAGGCAGGGAGTTCCGGCTGCTACAAGTGCGGTCGGATGGGGCATTTGAGTAGGGATTGTACGGCCCCTGCTACTGCCGTCGCAGCATCAGATCTGATTTGCTTTCAGTGCAATCAGAGGGGACATAAAAAGTCCCAGTGTCCGAGTTTAGCTTCAGCAGGGAAGGTGGCTGCACCTGCCCCTGCTACCTTGAGGATTACAGATGGCCGGCAGGGCCGAGCTGATGCGCCAGTGGCGAAGAGTAGGGCGTTTCAGATGACAGCAGAGGAGGCGCGAGCGACTCCTGATGTGGTGTCGGGGTCGTTCTCTGTGAACGGCATTTCTGCTTGGGTATTATTCGATTCGGGGGCTACCCGATCATTCGTATCTCTTGCGCTTAGCAAGAGGTTCAGTAGAGCTCCAGGGGAGCTGGATTGTCCATTAGAGGTTGAGATAGCGGATGATAGGACCGTGAGGGTCGGCAGAGTGCACAGAGGGTGTTCTCTTCGGTTATTTGATGAGCAGTTTTTAGTGGATTTGGTACCTATTCCCCTGCGAGGGAATAAGGTTATTGTGGGTATGGATTGGCTAAGCCCCAATGGGGCGGTGATTGATTGCGAGCTTCAGTTAGTGAGGGTTCGCACTCCCAGTGGGGGAGAGTTGGTGATTCAGGGCGAGAGGCCACAGCGAGGACCGACCTTTTGTTCCGCCGCTAGGGCGAGGCGCTACGTTCAGCAGGGTTGCGCCGGTTATGTAGCCTACGTCTTGGATGCCCGGGATAAGGGCAAGACGACGATCGATGATGTTCCTATTGTTCGAGATTACCCGGATGTGTTTCCCGAGGATTTGCCGGGGATACCTCCTGAGAGGCAGGTTGAGTTCAGGATCGATCTGGTTCCTGGTGCGGCTCCGATAGCCAAAGCACCATATCGACTTGCTCCCCCTGAGATGCAGGAGTTGTCTACACAGCTTCAGGAGCTGTTAGACAAGGGTTTCATTCGGCCAAGCAGTTCGCCTTGGGGAGCGCCAATCCTGTTTGTGAGAAAGAAGGATGGGTCGCATCGTATGTGTATTGATTATCGGGAGCTGAATAAGGTAACGGTGAAGAACCGTTACCCACTCCCGAGGATAGATGATTTGTTTGATCAGCTTCAGGGAGCGTCTTGGTTCTCCAAGATCGACCTACGCTCCGGTTACCACCAGATGAGGGTCAGGGATGAGGATGTACAGAAGACTGCTTTCAGGACCCGGTATGGTCATTATGAGTTTGTGGTGATGCCATTTGGGCTCACCAATGCCCCAGCCGCGTTCATGGATCTCATGAACCGCGTGTGTAGACCGATGCTGGATCGGTCAGTGATAGTGTTCATCGATGACATCTTGGTGTATTCCAAGACGCAGGGACAGCACGAGGAGCACCTGCGGGAGGTGTTGGAGACTTTGAGGAGGGAGAGACTGTTCGCTAAGTTCTCCAAGTGCGAGTTCTGGTTACGCGAGGTGCAGTTTCTTGGGCATCTCGTTAATCAGAAGGGTATTTTGGTTGACCCGGCCAAGATTGAGGCCGTGATGCAGTGGGAGGTCCCGAAGTCTCCATCTGAGATTCGGAGCTTCCTAGGGCTGGCAGGGTATTATCGGAGATTTATTCAGGATTTCTCCAAGATAGCAGTGCCGCTCACCCGACTGACCAAGAAATCAGTGGTATTTCGTTGGGGTCCGGAGCAGCAGACAGCATTCGAGACCCTCAGGCGGAGATTGTGCGAGGCTCCGATCCTTACCTTGCCCGAGGGAGTAGAGGATTTTGTAGTCTATTGTGATGCCTCAATCACAGGTTTGGGAGCAGTTCTGATGCAGCGAGGCCATGTGATAGCTTATGCCTCGAGACAGTTGAAGCCTCACGAGGCTAATTATCCTACCCATGATTTGGAGCTGGGGGCAGTTGTGTTTGCCCTCAAGATTTGGAGACATTACCTTTATGGGGTCCGTTGTACTATTTACACGGATCATAAGAGTTTGAGGTATCTTATGGATCAGCCGAGTTTGAATATGAGGCAAAGGAGGTGGTTGGACGTGCTGAAGGACTATGACTGTGAGATCCTTTATCATCCAGGGAAGGCCAACGTGGTGGCCGACGCCCTAAGCCGCAAGGTGACGGCGGCCCCTATCAGGGATCTGTGTATGAGGATGACAGTGATCACTCCACTGTTGGAGCGGATCAAGGAGGCTCAGATGGAGGGCCTCAAGGAGGAGAGGCAGAAGTGTGAAAGGATAGTAGGCCGAGTAGCTTCTTTTGAGTACGACAGTCGGGGTTTGTTGACGCTTCATGGTAGGGTATGGGTACCGTACTGGGGTGGGGTACGGCAGGTATTGATGGACGAGGCTCATAAGTCTCGATTTTCTATCCACCCAGGAGCGACAAAGATGTACCGGGATCTTCGACCCGATTATTGGTGGCCCTGCATGAAGCGGGACGTCGCCTGGTACGTCGAGAGATGCCTGACCTGCCGGAAGGTCAAGGCGGAGCACCAGAGACCTCACGGCAGGATGCAGCCGTTAGACATTCCCGTGTGGAAATGGGAGGACATTGCCATGGATTTTGTCACCAAGCTTCCCCGGACCGCACGTGGAGTGGACTCGATATGGGTAGTAGTGGATCGGTTGACGAAGAGTGCCCATTTTATCCCGATCCAGGAGAGTATATCGGCGGAGAAGTTAGCCGATATCTATGTGCGTGAGATCGTGGCACGTCATGGAGTGCCGGTATCAGTGGTGTCTGACCGAGATGTCCGTTTCACATCCAGATTTTGGAAGCGGTTCCACGACGAGATGGGTACTCGTCTCCTGTTCAGCACCGCTTTCCACCCTCAGACCGACGGGCAGAGCGAGAGGACGATTCAGACTCTAGAGGATATGCTCAGGGCATGTGTCCTAGATTTCGGTGGCAGTTGGGATACGTATCTTCCGTTAGCGGAATTCTCGTATAACAACAGTTACCATGCGAGCATTGACCGACCTCCCTTTGAGATGCTGTATGGGAGGAAGTGTAGGACCCCGATTTGTTGGGGCGAGGTCGGTCAGCGAGTCATTGGGAGCACAGAGGTGGTGCTCAAGACGACTGAGTTGATCCAGCAGGTCCGTAGTAGACTGCAAACTGCTCAGAGTCGGCAAAAGAGCTACGCCGATAGGAGGCGTTCGGACTTGGAGTTCCAGGTGGGAGATATGGTCCTTCTGAAGGTCTCACCTTGGAAGGGTGTCATCAGGTTCCGGAAGAGGGGCAAGTTGGGCCCCAGATTTATTGGTCCTTTCAGGGTTTTGGCCCGGGTGGGTCGGGTTGCTTATCGGTTAGATCTTCCTGAAGAGCTTAGTCAGATCCACAACACTTTCCATGTGTCTCAGTTGAGGAAGTGTTTGGTGGATGAATCAGCAGTCGTTCCCCTAGAGGATATTCAGGTTGATAGTAGCCTGAATTACATTGAGAGACCGGTCGCGATTCTGGACCGGAAGACCAAGACCTTGAGGAACAAGGAAATTCAGTTAGTAAAGGTGCAGTGGCAGCACCGGAAGGGGTCTGAGTGGACGTGGGAGGCTGAGGAGGAGATGAGAGAGCACTATCCAGAGTTATTCGCAGATCCAGCCGTAGCAGACTTCGAGGACGAAGTCTGAGTCAAGTGGGGGAGAATTGTAACGACCCGTTCCCGGTATGTTAATTTATTGGGCTTTGTTGTGAGTTTTGCAGGAGAAACTCGGCGAGTTCATAGCCTGACTCGCCGAGTAGGGTCGCGGCTGCGAGCACGCGTGAGCCGGGGACTCGGCGAGTCCATATTCTGGACTCGGCGAGTCCATCCGTCTGGGTGAAACCCTAACTCCCCGGGTTTGCTCACTATTTAAACCCCATTATAGCCTCCATCTCGTCACTTTTCCCCTGAGAGCACTGTGAGAAACCCTAAACCTTCCTCTTGTGAGCTTATAAGTGATCTTGTTCCATTTTGTGAAGGGGTGAAGAAGGAGAAGAAGAAGGAAGCAAGGAAACGAGTTCTAGTGCCAAGATCCAAGATCAAGTGTGAACTTATTGAGGTATTTTCGGAGTTCTCTTCTGGTTTCATGCTTAAACTTCCATTAGAGCTCTTTTAAGGGCTATTTGATGCTTGTTCCAAGTTTTATGCTTGCTTGATTGTGTTATTGAGCCGAAATACCTTTGGATCTGAGTGTTGGGGTGTTGAAGAGTCCAGACCCACTGTCTTTTTGGAGTTACATTGCTTATTAGCCATGGATCTACCCTTATTGTGCATATTTTAGTCTTATTTCCCTCATTCATGTGGTTGTGCACGTAAAGTTGGAAACTTTACGTGGTAAAACAGCTTAATGGACCTAGATCTATCATTTGCATGTGTTGGATTCAAGAGAAATCGAGTAAAAATATGTTGCATGGCGGCGACTCGGCGAGTCGGAGGAACGACTCGACGAGTCAGGTCGCGAGTCCCGAGTTCTTCAGTTTCTTCAGTGTCGAGTGTACGAGGTGAGTTAGGGAGTGGACTCAGCGAGTTAAGAGTAGACTCAGTAATGGAGGGACTCGGCGAGTTTGTTCATACAACTCGGCGAGTCCAAGGCAATCTCCTTGAGGATTAAGAACAACTCGTCGAGTCTGTTCATCTGACTCGGCGAGTCGGATGAAGATCATCTGAGTTCTTGGATCCAGAGGGTACTCGTCGAGTCGATGCCACACTCGACGAGTAACAGCAGGTAAGAGTTGAACGGAGAGTCTAGGACTCGGCGAGTCGGGTATCCCGACTCGGCGAGTCAGCCCTGAGTAAGTCAACTTTGACCAAGGGTAAAAGAGTCATTTTACCCTGAGTGTAGTGCTAGTGATTGATTGAGTGTGTTTATGGATTTGTAGCCGAGGAGATTCAGGAGCAGCAGCCGTTAGCTTTCCGAGCCGCACTCTCATCCGCTAGCTTACGAGGTGAGTTTCCTTCCCGTAGGGGCGGGTCTAAGGCCACAATGCCGGCCCGTCCAGTTAATAGTAGTTTCCGGACTTCGGTCCGATGTAGTAGTTAGTATGTTTGATGCCTTCGTGGTTCAGACATGTTTTATGTGCTATGTGTATGTGTTTATGTTCCGGGCCACGGCCCGATGCAGTATGCAGTATAAATTGTTATGATATGCTATGCTATGTGCAGTCAGTCCCGGACCTCGGTCCGATGCAGGGGACACGGTTCCAGTTAGTTCCGGACTTCGGTCCGATGCAGTCAGTTCCGGACTTTGGTCCGATGCAGTTAGTTCCGGACTTCGGTCCGATGCAGTTAGTTCCGGACTTCGGTCCGATGCAGGGGACAAGGTCCCAGTCAGTTCCGGACTTCGGTCCGATGCAGTTTTCCGGGTCCCGACCCGATGCAGTGGGCAAGGCCCAATATGTGTTTATATGTTGTTGTATGGTATGTGGTAAGTTGGGGGAGCTCACTAAGCTTCGTGCTTACAGTTTCAGTTTTGGTTTCAGGTACTTCTGCAAGCAAAGGGAAGAGCTCGGGATGATGGCATCGCACACACCTCCGCCTCAGCTTTAGCCTGGGATTGATTTAGATGTTTTGATCTGATGTAGTATGATACAGTTTTTCCGCACAGTATTTTATTATGTTTTGGATTACATCACGTATGGTTTTATTATATGATGCTCTGATTACAGTTTTGATTATATTAACAACAAAAATTTTTGGGTCGTATTTTTGGGTCGTTTCACATTTAGGGTTCTTAGTTCTCAAGATTAATAACTGAATCTTCATAATCATAGTTTACCCCCCCCCCCCCCCCAAACTTTCTTTGATCGGTGGGTTGGGCATTGGCCAATGACCCCCCGTTGAGGGATGACCAACTATGTTTCAAACCATATGCAAATTTCCCTTCATTTGCTCAAATCTTTAACAACTTTTTTTTTGTTTATAGTTCTTGGAACCCCTCGAGGTATGCTACCGATCCCTATAAACATGTGGTGTAACACCCTGTTCTGCATTGATTCCTAGCCTGAGGCTGTGGGCCGAATATCGGTCATCATAAGGATTAGGGCCTTTGAAAAGGCAGGATCTAGGCCCATTTGGATGCGGGTGATGTATTAAAAGTGATTTGGGAGTTCAGTTCTTGTTTTGGAACCTAGGGGTATTTCGGTAAAGTGGCAGTTTGGGCTTTTGGTGGAAAATGGATTTTTGTTCGGAAGGTCTTAAGAAAGGTTTGATTTGTTAGAAGTGTAGAGATTCTCATCACCTTTCTGTGGATATAAGGATCATCGGAATCAGACTTGTAACGAAGAAGTTATGGCCTTCGGAAGTTTCGTGGTTTTCAGGCTTAGCCGAGTACGCGGGGCGTACTAGGGAAAAAGGGATTACGTTGGGCGTACCTAGGATTACGCTGGGCGTAATGACCAAGAGTGGTCGCGAAGGTTCTATGGAGTTCGCTGGGCGTACCAGAATTACGATGGGCGTAATTCTGTCAGATCAGAACCCTATTTTAGGGTCTTGGACCCTATTTAAGCTCCTTATCTCATAACCTAACCCCAAGATCTTCAGCCTCCATCCCTCCAAAACCTAGAAATCGAACCTTAGCCCCCATCTGAGTGATTTAAGAGCTTCAAAGTGATTTTTTGTGTGTTTTGGTGCTAGAGGAGGAAGAAGGAACTTCTTGAAGAGTCATTGTTTGACTTGGAGCTTTTGGATCCAAGCCTTGTGCACCCAGATCTATCTTCTGGAGGTATAAAGTCTCAACCTTTACAACTCTTTCATGTAGATCTAGCTAAGTGGTACATTGTTATGATTTTGGTCCCTTTGAGGTGGTTCTTGTGAGTAGAAGTTACTCCAGAACCTTTGAGCCTCTTATTTGGTCCTAACTAAGGTTATGGAGTCATAAAGTTTGGATCTTGAGGAGTGTAAACCTTCCATGCATGATTGGGTAGTTATTTGATGAAAGTTTGGGATTTAGGGTTTAGATTTAGGCCCATTGAGTTATGCTAAGTCATAAAGCTGGAAACTTTATGACTTAAGAAGTCCCTTGAAATCATATCTGAAAGTTTGGATTGAGGTCTTAAGGTATTAAGAAGTTTAAGACATTTTGGGAGTGATTTTTGACCTTTTGGAATTCATCTTTGGTGTTTAGGATTCATTAAGCCATGCAAAGGCTTAAAGCATTCGACTTTATGGATTAAGTCACTTATATTTAGCCATTTTGTGGTGTTGGACGTCTTGGCTTAGTGGATTAAGAACTAGGAGTGAGAGTTGGTCAACAAGAGGAGTATGTTGGGCATACAAGCTTGTACACGCAGCATACAAGCCCTTGAGCCAGTACGCTTAGCGTACAAGCTGAGTACGCCCCGCGTACTCAGCAGAATGGGATTTTGGTTTTCGGGCTTCGGTTTGGGTCATCTTCTGGGATTTGTTGTTTTGGGCGTTGTTAGGCCATCAGGTTTTGGGTTGATATTTTATTTGTAGAGGCCCACTATGGTCTTGGGCCAAGTTTGGAAAATTGGGCCATTTATGGATTTATGGACATTATAGTGTTGGGCTTTTGGTTTGGGTTTGGGCCTTAGTTTGAATCATACAGGGCCAGGGGTAGAATGGTCATTTCACCCAATGCATGGATTAAGGATTATGTTATGGACCCAATTGCTAATTGGGTATATTGATTGGTAATGACAGCTCGGGAAGCTGGCGAGGCAGCAACTAATGATTTCATGGGGGAAACTTCTGCGGTGCGAGGTGAGTCTCCTCACCATACCATTGGGTCTGAGGCACTAAGGCCTGCCCATTATGTGTTATCCATTCTGTGAATTTATATGCTTGTGATTGTGCTTGCATGAAAGACCTCGGGGGGTTCGCGAGGCACTTAGGTGTAACACCTTGGAGGGTTTCCTTGGCATCCTAGGTCAAAGACCTCAAGGGGTTCCCGAGGCGCTTAGGTATAAGACCTTAGAGGGTTTCCTTGGCATCCTAGGTCGAAGACCTCGGGGGGTTCCCGAGGCATTGGGATAAGACCATGTGGGGGTTCCCATGGCACCCGGAGTAAGACCCTGGAGGGTTTCCAGGGCTTCCCTATGTGTTGGCTTGCATGGTTTATACGTTCTGTATAGCTGATTAGCTAGTATGATATGTTATACATGATTGTGTGTGGGTATGCTCTGGGAAACTCACTAAGCTTCATGTTTACAGTTTTGGTTATTGTTTCAGGAATCATCGATTTGGAAAAGAAGGGCTCGGACTGATCGCAGCGCACACACCCATGATTTCCGTAATGATAGATTTTGGGAGGAACTCTGATAAATGTTTTTAATTAACGATGTTTTGGAATGATTGAAATAAATGATATCAATGTTTGGCTACAACAAAAATGAAATTTTTACCTTTGATTTTTGGGTTGTTACAAGTTGGTATCAGAGCCTGAGTTTGAGGGATTCGGACATACTTTCGGGTGTGTCTGAACTCAAACTGAGGATCTGTTAAATTTTCATAAGGAAAATGTTTTAACTAAAGAATTTCTAAGATAAGAAAGGGTGTGGTGCATGCAATCATTCGAGCTCAAGTAAGTTTCCCAGGATACTCACAGTTGTTATCTGTTATGATTTTATTTATGAATCTGAGAATCGCATGCTAGTTAAGGCTAGGGGAGATGCCTGTATATGTTGTATAAGCTGGTAGACTTGCATGCTAGTGCTGAGAAGTCACCGATAGATTGGCCTGATATGTGATGCTTGTAGTTTTAGAGATACTGGATGCCATGCTAGAATGAGAATGATTATTTATATTGGTAACTGTTAAGTGTATGTTTTAAAAATTGTATACGGTTAGGACTCGTTTCCTGTTCTGTGTATAATTTACATGCATAAAGGCAGCCAACAGCGAGGTTGGAAGTGGACAGCATGGGTTGTGGTATGTGGGCCAAATGTTTTATGATAGCTTGTGGGTCGGAGATTACCCTAGGGTAAGCCTAGGATGAGATTCGTGACAGGAGTCACCCGATTGAGAATTATATGTATAGCTAGAATTGTCTAATTGGAATATGTTGGTTTGTTTTCCCGTTGTCCAAATGTTGCTTGCTTTGTGCTTTGTGGGACATTTAGCAATGTGAGCTAGCTACTAAGTGAATATGTTAGGTCACATGTGTACAGGCCGAATAATCTTAGAGTGATGGATTTGGCCCTATTGCGCAACTCTTGTTTGAGTCTAACCATTCTAGGGATGAGTCTTTTACTTGAAGGATTATCTTATCTCTGCTACATGTGGCTATATTCATGAGGTAGCTAGTTGACATTACTGGGAATATTTCAGCAGCTGAGGACTGGGTGGGTTGGGAACCTAGGAGAGCCTAGGAGGTGTTTCGGTGGATATTGTGTTGCTGTTTAGCAAACATTTAGTAAATCATTGGAGTAGGTGACTTAGAGGATTCGGGATGATTCTGGAGGAAAGTATGGATAAGTGTGGAAGGTATTATTGGGCCCGTACTACTGAAAGCACGGGATCCATACTCGAATCGGGGAAAGTCTCGGAGAATCTAAGAAACCTAGGTAGGAGAATTCTTGGTTACAATTGGACCGTGGGGATATCTGCTATGCTGAATGCGGATGCACACGTAAGGGGAAGGACCAGGGTTTGGTCCTGGCTCCAGTGGTGAGCCAGTTAGCGGAAGGACAACCATGATTTGGAGTTAATCTTATATCTCTTGTATCAGGCGGCAAGGATTGATTATGCGATCTATGGCACTTTTGGGATTGGAGTCTATGAATTCGGGGAAGTTAGTAGCCCGGTTTAGAGCAGAGATTGCCTGCTATTTGCAATGTAGTCGTAACGATTGAGCTAGTAAGTGGGTCAGGGTACGAGACCCTGAACATGGTGGATCCCAGAGCCCGAGGGCGGAAAATCGGTTGGGAGTACCTCGAAAGGAGAGGTTCAGGTTATGTGCAGTTAGCGGGAGTCTCGAGATGAGACCCAAGGCTTCAGGTCAGCCTTTGAGAGGCCAGCAGGTTCGGGATTCAGTGTAATGATTGCGGAAAATGCACAAGGGAGTTTCGTTCCAAGGAATTGGATTGTCATTGGGATTGGAAGGAAATGTTGCAACATGTTTTCAAGGTGGTCGAGGTAACTCAGGAGGGGGTGGTCAGGATTTCTCTAGATGTTGCGGATATGCTATCTTCGGCCATTTCTGGTGGGTATCAGAAATTTATACTGCTTGGGGAGTGTGATAGGTTCGATCTCGGGTTGGTTTTTCTGGAACGACCAAAAATTTCAACCAATTTTAAACATTTTATTTCATTCAAAAACCATTACGTTCATACATCTTGTTTTCAAAATAGTTTAAACATCAGAGTATCCCCCAGAATTATATCACATAAATCATAAAACATGAGGAGCGGTACGATCACGCCTTCGCCTTGCCACGATCTCCTGAAGCACCTGAAACAATAAACCACAACTGTAAGCCCGAAAGCTTAGGGAGTTCCCCCAAAGTACCCATACACACATACACATACGCATACAGCAAAGAACAACATACTACGGGTCCAATCAACATTCCGGTTTGAATACCCCCGGCCCTCAACCATCAGGTTGGAATGCCTACATATCACGAGCCCAATCATCCTACCGGGATGGAGTACTCTCGGCCCACAACCATCGGGTTGGAATGCCCAAACACCTATACGTACAACAAGAGCTATTATGGGTCCAATCATCCCTTAGGATGGAATACCCCAGGCCCATCAACCATCGGGTTGGAATGCCAACATACTATGAGTTCGATCATCCTACCGGGATGGAATACTCCTGGCCCACAACCATCGGGTTGGAATGCCCCACTTCCTAAACATACAGTAACTACTCCTACTATGGGTCCAATCATCCCTCGGGATGGAATACCCCCGGCCCCTCAACCATCGGGTTGGAATGCCAACATACTATGAGTCCAATCATCCTACATGGATGGAATATTCCTGGCCCACAACCATCGGGTTAGAATGCCAATCTACACTAGCTAACATGCACACATAACAGGCAACCACACAACACTCTACAAAACCAACGCACTAGGGCCCTATCATCCTACCGGGATGGAATACCCTCTGCTACTACTCAACATACATAACCCGCAGGTAACCTCCTACCAGCGTACATAAGGAAAGACCAACTACAAGTCTATTCTCATAACTGCTACCCAACTACCAAGGTGTTGATCCAACAGAACTAGCCATCTATTAACTATTTATTCCTCTAAGATACTAAGCTAACAAGGCATATCCTCATATCATCATCCTATATACCAGGATACTAGCAAGCATAACATCACACAACATAACAAGCTCTAAAAAACAATTCAAATGGCCGGCCTTGGTGCCTTATACCCTTGAGTACAGTGAGAAAAACTCACCTTGTAACTGCCGAAATCCTGCAAATCTATGACTGCTGATTCACCGGGAATCCCAACTATCACATGCAAAATCATCACATTAGAAACCATCATGACTTTCTAGTCCAAGGGCCCACAACACTCATTAAGTCCATTATCCTCTTATTGGGCCAAGACCCAAAACCAAATCCTCATGCAAAGCCTAATATTGGCCCAATTTACTAAATTGGGCCCACTTCACCAAATAGGCCTAGATCCAAGGTCCATAATAATTATTGGGTCTAAATTACTCCATCCATAATATTCAGTCACAGCCCAAGCCCCATTAGCCCATAAACAGTCCTATCACTTAAGGCCCAAAATCAAAAACCCAACAGAGGGAGTACGCTGTGCGTACCCCTCTTGGTACGCTGGGCGTACTTCGATTCTCGCAGACTGGAACGGGACACTAACCCATTACACTGGGTGTACATCAACTTACGCGGGATGTACGCGCACTGATATAAAACTCCTCATAAGTTCTTAATGGCTTAAGCTCTTAAGCCCAAACTTCAAATCCATCGACCAAACATGCCTAGGATTCATAAAGTCTCAAACTTTACTACTTGGGACGTCCATAAAGCTCTTAACTCAAGGTCTTAATCCAATAAGACCTACCTACATCACTCATGAGACAACCAAAGCCATTGGGACCTCATTTTTCTCACTCAAGACCTCTCCTAAGGTCTGAAAGGACAGCTAATGTCAGCCAACTCGCATCATGCATCACTATGGGGTTTTTGGGACAAGAAATGGTGTCAAAACTTCATAACACCTAGATCTACACAAAATAAATGTCAAGCAAGAGACTTTATACCTCAAAAGGGCTCCAGAAGATGATGCCTTCCCAGATCTACGAGCTCCACCCACCCAACTCCTTCCTTGACAACTTCTTCTTTCTTCTTCTAGGATCTCCTTTACCAAACCAAGCTCCCCGAGGTCAAATATCCACAATAATGGAAGAAGAACGGCTACTTAAGGTTTCGGAGGGTAAGAGGGCAGATATGGAGGCTAGGGTTGGAACCATAATGTTCCTTATATAGTGGCTGGCCCTAAAATTGGGGTTTTAAGACTCTGAGCGTACGTTGGGCGTACGCGTCCTTGCACCCGCGATCATTCACTCTATTACGCTGGGCGTAACCCAGCCTACGTTGGGCGTACCCACGCGTGTCCCAAAGGCATGCATGGCCTTCCTCGTCACTTTTCCCATTAAGTGCGATAAATGTCAATATCTTCAAAGTGTCATAACTCCTTTATTCCAAGTCCGTTTCCGACGAACTTTATATCCACGAGAAGGTGGCGAGAAGCCCTACGCTTCTAGTAACACAACCCGACCCGAAACCTTCTCAAATTAAACCCATTTCCCATAAAAGACTGAAACGCCCTTACTATTGATCTCGGGGATCCATGAATAATTACTCTTAGAACGGGGTGTTACATTTTCCGCTATCGTCTGGGTTAGAAAGGGTTTTCAGATGCCATTCAGCATGTCAAGGAATCTTTGAGAGATCTTTAGACGGATGTATCTTGCGGGGAAGATTCCGTGTGTACCGTGATTGCTCTGAGTAGTTGTCGGAATATGTTCAGTGATTTGGGTTGCTACGGGTGTAATAGGGTTGGCCACGTCTTCAAGGATTACCCATAGGGAGCAAGCCCGTTATAATTTCGTTGTGTTCAGGTGGAAGAAAAGGAGGCCGACTACCTGACGATCAGGAAGGAGCAATGAGGGCACCAACTTCAGTTATCTCGGGGTCGGTCCAAGGGCTAGTACGAGGGTGTTGTGACTAGTCATCAGTAGCCCGAATAAGTGTGTTGGGAAGAACAATCGGGATTACCAAGGGAAGAAAGAATTGTTGTTGAAGTTTTGGTTAGACTATCTATTCTTTGGTCAGCGAGAACTGAGCATGACATTATTTTAAGCATCTGAATCCATTGATATGGTTGGGGTTAAGAGATGCTAGCGGATTTTCGGAAGTTGTGTTGTTTCGGGAAAGGCTGTTCATGGTGTTCTAGCTTTGATAGGCACCGTCCGTCAATAGATTGATGATTGGAAAGAGAGAGGATTTGGGAATCCTTCAATTTTCATGTGCCAAGAGGACCTAGTTGAGTCTAAGTGGGGGAGAATCATTCAAATGTCCAAGATAAAAGTGAGGGTGAGACGAGGATGCATCTCATATCCTCCTTTTGGGGAGGAAAGGCAGACTTAGGGGCTGACCGAGTATCAGATATTGTGGGATGGGAGTTCGGGAAACTCCCCGACATTTGGATCGCGTCGTTCTCACATCTTATTGCAAGATTCGGGGGAGGGAACTAGGTAGTCTTCCAGTTAGTATTTGAGTTCAGTTTGGGAGGATAGACTGCGTGGGTGCTCAACATTGAAATGTGTTTGGACAGTCAGGGTGAAAGTGTTGTAAGACTACGGGGTAGTTGTAGCATTCACAAATTCTTTCGGGAGATTGAGGTTACGGTAGACCAGTTCACAAGGTTGTGGGAAATCCACACCTTAGGTAGAATCCGGATCGAAGGGATTATTCGATCGATTATCCGTGGGCAAGCCCGGTTGGTTATGGGAATTCGGAATGGAAATGGTAGAGGCCGTTGAGTCAAGGGTTTGGATCTCGAGTTGCAGGATCTTGTGGACAAGTGGTACGTGACGCAGTATGGGTACGGCTGGGTAGTCCTGATTTTTGGTCTCTTGGGAACCTGGTGGTTGGATCGGGTGAGAGACTGGTAGTCTCGGGGATCGTCTAAGGGCAATTATTGTCAGATAAGGTGTCCTTCAGAGGTCACATGGGACTATGGAGTGTGTGTCTTTGGCACAACAATCGGGAAGGTGTCCAGTGTTCTGAATGGTTGGCAGGCAAGTTAGGATCAGGAAGGTCCTGACCGTTCTTCGGGAAAGCAGCCATGTGGCAGCAGCAGGAGTAGGAGCGACTACAGTGATTGGGGTTTGTGTGTGGAATTGCTGGGTATTCGGTAGTCGCAATGATCGGTGATTTCGTTCTTCAAGAAGCCTCAAGACATTACGGGTGGAAAGTATTATATTTAAGCTAGCTTTCTTATAGAATCAGCTCGATGATGATTCAATGTGGGAAGTCTGTCAGGGAGACAGGCCATCTCAAAACTTCAGTTTTCAGGTGGAGCAGATGTGATCAGGTTGCAAGGATCCTTCAAGGGTTGGTTTCAGTTTTCTAGGATCCTTCAAGGGTTGGTTTCAGCTGCTTTGTGAATGTTATGGTAATCTCGAGTTTGTGGCAGTGTTGCTCAGGTTGTCTGGTATGTCGGAGATGGTAATACATGATTTCGAGGACGAAATCTAATTTATGTGGGGGAGAGTTGTAACACCCTGTTCTGCATTGATTCCTAGCCTGAGGCTGTGGGCCGAATATCGGTCATCATAAGGATTAGGGCCTTTAAAAAGGCAGGATCTAGGCCCATTTGGTTGTGGGTGATGTATTTTGGGTGTTCAGTTCTTGTTTTGGAACCTAGGAGTATTTCAGTAAAGTGGCAAATCGGGCTTTTGGTGGAAAATGGATTTTTTTTCGGAAGGTCTTAAGAAAGGTTTGATTTTTTAGAAGTGTAGAGCTTCTTGTCACCTTTCTGTGGATATAAGGATCATCGGAATCAAACTTGTAACGAAGAAGTTATGGCCTTCGGAAGTTTCGTGGTTTCCAGGCTTAGCCGAGTAAGCGGGGCGTACACAAATAGTACGCGGGTCATACTAGGGAAAAGGGATTATGTTGGGCGTACCTAGGATTACGTTGGGCATAATGATCAGGAGTGGTCGCGAAGGTTCTCTAGAGTACGTTGGGCGTACCAAAATTACGCTGGGTGTAATTCTGTCAGATCAGAACCCTATTTTAGGGTCTTGGACCCTATTTAAGCTCCTTATCTCATAACCTAACCCCAAGATCTTCAGCCTCCATCCCTCCAAAACCTAGAAATCGACCCTTAGCCCCCATTTGAGTGATTTAAGAGCTTCAAAGTGATTTTTCGTGTGTTTTGGTGCTAGAGGAGGAAGAAGGAACTTCTTGAAGAGTCATTGTTTGACTTGGAGCTTTTGGATCCAAGCCTTGTGCACCCAAATCTATCTTCTGGAGGTATAAAGTCTCAACCTTTACAACTCTTTCATGTAGATCTAGCTAAGTGATACATTGTTATGATTTTGGTCCCTTTGAGGTGGTTCTTGTGAGTAGAAGTTTCTCCATAACCTTTGAGCCTCTTATTTGGTCCTAACTAAGGTTATGGAGTCATAAAGTTTGGATCTTGAGGAGTGTAAACCTTCCATGCATGATTGGGTGGTTATTTGATGAAAGTTTGGGATTTAGGGTTTAGATTTAGGCCCATTGAGTTATGCTAAGTCATAAAGTTGGAAATTTTATGACTTAAGAAGTCCCTTGAAATCAGATCTGAAAGTTTCGACTGAGGTCTTAAGGTATTAAGAAGTTTAAGACATTTTGGGAGTGATTTTTGACCTTTTGGAATCCATCTTTGGTGTTTGGGATTCATTAAGCCATGCAAAGGCTTAAAGCATTTGACTTTATGGATTAAGTCACTTATATTTAGCCATTTTGTGGTGTTGGACGTCTTGGCTTAGTGGATAAAGAACTAGGAGTGAGAGTTGGTCAACAAGAGGAGTACGTTGGGCGTACAAGCCAGTACGATTAGCGTATAAGCTGAGTACGCCCCGCGTACTCAGCAGAATGGGATTTTGGTTTTTGGGCTTCGGTTTGGGCCATCTTCTGGGCTTTGTTCTTTTGGGCATTGTTGGGCCATCAGGTTTTGGGTTGATATTTTATTTGTAGAGGCCCACTATGGTCTTGGGCCCAGTTTGGAAAATTGTACAATGTCCTTATCATGCTTCACAAATTTTAAGTATAAATATCGACATGTATGAGTGAATTTCTATTCATTCACATCTATCTACTATAATCAATAAGTAAATTTAGAAGGTACGAAAGGATATCTTGGAAAGCAGTAGAGGGAGGTATACATCTATTATATCAAGTGAGTTATCTCACTATACTATCTATTACAATATATATATCCATGTATGTTAGGAAAGAGAGCTAGTAGAGTAAAAGTATAGTATTTATGTGCTTTATGTTATTATACTTGAGTTATTGAGTGGAGCCAAAAGTATTAGTTTCTATGTGCTTATTGTTACTATACTTGAACTAGTAGAATAATGTTGAAAGTATAATCTCTATGTGTTTAAATGTTATTATATTTAAGTGATTACGATTAAGTTAGGGGTTGACGACGGAACGACGACAGGTCAGGAGCCTAAAGACCCGTGTGTTGACGACGAAATGGCAAGTAGGCCGTAACTCTAGATACACATATTATTGGTGGATCGGCGAAAGGTTGTGAGCCATTGTTTGTATGCATGTATATGTATTGTGATATATATATATATATATATATATATATATATATATATATATATATATATATGGTATCTTGGGAAAGCCACTAAGCCTCGACTTACGGTTGTTGAATAACTATTTTTCAGGTTGTTCTTCTGATCATTGAAAGGCTCCATCATGATTGTACTCGTATCAAATAAATTAATAATGTTTTTAGACTTCCGCTAAAACTATCTTATATATTTAATAAATGTATGACAATGATCTTGTAATAAAGATGGGCTTTTGGATTGGTGTTTTATATATATTTTAAAAATGAAAAATTTTGTGTTGAAAATCGGGACGTAACAACCCGTAATCATACAATCATAACATAAATATCATACGCTAGCTAGCATGCACAAACAGTCAAATCGATCTAACAGATCACTAATCATAGCATCATCCTATGTACCGGGATACTAACTTAAAAGGTCTCTAACATAACATCATTCTATATTTCAGGATACCGACCTAATAAGTCACTAACATAGAATCATCCTATATACCAGGATATCGACCTAACAGGTCACTAAGCATATCATCATGCGATATCCAGGATAACAATCCAAAAAGGGCCGACATTGGTGCCTTCGACCCTGTTAGTATAGTAAGGACAACTCACCTCACAAGTAGTTTTGAACAGATAAAGTCGAATCCCAACATACAACTCCAAACTCAACTGCTTGTAACCACCATATAACTGATTCCATTAAAATCCCAAATTACCAAAATACCCTTAGAAGTCAAACTTGGTCAACCCTTGGTCAAAGTCAAGGTCAACAATCCATGTTGACCCAACTCGTTGAGTTCATCCATTGAATCGTCAAGTTCCTTCGGTTTACGGCGCCACACCACCCCTTATCCCATCGTTCATCCGCCACCACAGTCCATGCCCCCTTGTTGTTGTCGCTGCTGTCATTCCGACGAGAAGAGGAATCAGGAATTAGAGCACCATCGTCCCACTGTTACATTGTCGCCGCTACATTGCCACCCAAATGTCACATCCGCGTCCTGGGCGGCCGAGGGAGAATCGTCGAAGATCGGGGATTGAGTCTTAGGTCGCTGCCGCTGTCAAAGTCATTGTTGTTGCTGCCGCCGTTGCCCACCACAAATGGGTGTTGGGTTCGTTTTCCGAGCAAGGGCTGCTGATGTGTATGGCTGCTTGACTGAGAACCAAAAGAAATCACGGTGGTGGCTGTCGTCCCAAAACTGTTGTTGTCGTCGCCATAAGCCACCAGGTGGGTGGCTGGGGTGCATCTCGTAAATCAGAATAATGTATGTGTGTGTTTAATTCAATGGAGAGGTGTGTGGGTGTTTATTTGGACGGAAAAGCCACCACCACCGTGAGGTGGTGGTTGCCACCATGTATCACCGCCGGCCACCACAAAGGTGGTTGTGTGTGTGTTTATTTTAGTAAGTGTGTGTGTGGATTTGGTATTTTGCATTGTAACCTTGTAACCGGTAACTAGAATAATAAAAAAAGAAACTCAAAACCACCACCATGAGGTGGTGGCTGCCACCTCCTGCCACCGTGTTGGGTGGCAGTGTACTTGTGTTTTGATTCGTTGGGATGTTTGGACAAATGGAATAAAACCCTAATGGGCCTAATAAACCCTAATTGATCTAAGGACTTGGTATTGGGCCTATTGGGTTGGAAACTCTAATTAGGGTTTAGAAAACCCTAATTTTAGATATATGGGCCTTGGACTTATCGTGACCCACATTTGGGCCATTGGAATTAAATTGTGAATTACACCCAATCACACCATATGACTTATATAGTAGAGTGATGGACTTAATGGATTAAGTCCTTAATGGGTTAAGTGAGAAACACTTAATCCTAATTGTCTTTTTATGTGAAACCCTAATTTCACTTGAGCCTTGAGTTGGGCCTTTCCATTGGGCTTTGGTAATTGGGTTATTAATGGGTCATCCAAGAATAATCATATGGATTTGAATATGTTTATGGGATTTAGGGTAAGGCCCATATGAGGGTTTGGGCCCAATTTGGAAAATTGGGCCATAGTTTGGGCCTTTATGATTATGAGATATTGGGCCATTAGAAATGCCAAATGTTTGGATTGGACTAAATGGTTGGGCCTTTGAACAAGACCATGTAAAGGTTTGGGCCTAATTTGGAAATTTTGGGCCATATGTTGGGCTTTGATTCATAGTTTGACTTTTGGGCCTTTGGATTGGGCCTTAGGCTTGAATCAAGCTAAGATTGGGGTAAAACAGTCTTTTACCCCAATCATGGACTTATGGGTATATGTTGGAACCCAATTACTGGTTGGGTGTTATTTTGATGATTGACAGTTCGAGGACTTGTCATCCAGCAGCTAGAGTTTTGTCTACGGGACTTCAGCAGTGTGAGGTGAGTTACCTTCCAATAGAAGTGGGTCTAAGGCACCAAGGTCGACCCACTAGTAAGAGTTATAGTAGAGATGATTGTCTTTGTGATAATTATCTGGTATGTTGCTATCTGTTATGACTATATGCTAGTATGTTATGATGTTATGTGATATGTGATAGGAGGGGTATGATAGACCCTAGTACCAGTTGAAAGGACCGAATGGGTAGTTAATACCCAGTTATGATAGACAGATTATGATATATGTGTTATGATATTATTTGGTAGAGGTAGGGGTGTAGTCCCCTGTTATCCGGTTGAAACAGACTGAAGGGGAGGCCAACACCTAGATATGCCAAACAGTTATCCGGTTGAAGCAGACCGAAGGGGATGCCAACACCCAGATATGCTAGGCAGTTATCCGGTTGAAACAGTCCGCAGGGGAGACCAGCACCCAAATATGCTAGGCAGTTATCCGGTTGAAAGAGACTGAAGGGGAGGCCATCACTCAGATATGCTAGGCAACTATCCGTTTGAAATAGACCAAAGGGGAGGCCGACACCTAGATAGGCTTGGCTATGTATTAGGGGTGAGCAAACCCGAACCAAGAAACCGACAAAAACCAACGAAACTGAAACCGAAAAACCGAAACCAAATCAAAACCAACGGTGTGGGTTATAAATTTGTAAAAACCGAGTTTTCGGGTTCGGTTCCGGTTTTGCCCCCAGAAACCGACCCAACAACCCGAGAAACCGACCCCTCTTTAAAACCGAGAAACCGACCCAGCAAACCCAATGCTTTTTACTGATTATTTTATGTTTATATATATATATATATATATATATATATATATATATTAAAAAAATAGAAATAAATAAAAGAAGCTTAGGTGCTTTTTTAATTATTTAACTAATTGTTACATTTCTGGAAAATGGGTTCAAACCCAAAACCCATGGGTTTAAACCCAGAAACCGTAAGTGTATGGGTTGAACCCAAGAAACCGAGAAACCGCCCAAACTGATATCAGAAACCGAGAAACCGAACCGACCAGAAACCGACCCTATTGGCTTCTGAAAACCAGAAACCGATCATTTACGGGTTGGGTTGGGTTGGGGTCCAAAACCGACCCAAACCGACCCATGCACAGCCCTACTATGTATGTTATTGTATGGTATGTGGTATGATGGGGGAACTCACTAAGCTTCGTGCTTATGGTTTTCAATTTTGGTTTCAGGTACTTCGTTTTCAAAGGAAAGGAGTCGGCTTGATCGCAACGCATCACACTATGTTTTCCGCACATGAGATATTTGGGATTACACTCTGATATTATTATATCTTTGGGATTTTACTCTGATATTGTTTTATGATGACCTACTTTGATTATCGACGTATTGGTTTTGACATGATATGTTATTATAGATGTTTTCTTATACTATTTGTTTTATAATAACTTATTTAAAAATGAAATTTTTGGTCTTGAATTTTGGGATGTTACAAGTCCGATGTCGGGCGGGGCCTGATGAAGGAATTCATGTTTAGTTATACTTGTTGTCTTTGTGATATTTGTATGTGCCTGGTAGGGAGGTGAGTGTGGGCGGGGACCCGTATCTCATTGCTAGCTGAGTGTGGACGGAGTTCCATATCTCATTATTAGCAGAGTACGGGCGGGGCCCAAGATAGGCGGGGCCTTGAGACTAGCAATTATAGTGTTGTGTTGATTGTTATGTACTAGCTTGATTATGATTATATGTTTGTATGTGTATAGCGAGCAGGGGTGCAGGGCCTAGTAGAAACATACCTGTATATGTGACAACCCGAAATTTCCATTTTGTACAACATGCCCAGTCAATAGAAAGTCAAACTCATTTCCTGCTATCATTAAGCACAATTTAGATTCCGTTTGAGAGTTCCGAGCCTTGTACACTTAAGGAAGAAGTGTCGGGGTTTATCTGTTGAATTTATATCACAAAGACCGAGCCTTAAGCACCTTAACCATGAGTTCACGGCCACCACATGGGAGTTTACGGCCGTAAACTCCATGTGGGTCGTAACTCACCTTATATGGTGAAAATGAAGGCCATTTGTCCATTTATTTCATTTCCTTGGCCCAAATCCTCTCAAGTACCATCCCGACCTTCGTCCCTGATCTTCAAAACTCGTAAGTTTCTCGGCCTAACTAGTTGATATCTTAGACGATCTAATAATCTTACATGATTTCATCCGTGAAATCATTCCATTTTGTAGATTTTCAAGATCCACCAAGAACACACACTCGTGTTCTTGGCCAATATCGACCATTTGAGCTCGTAGATTGTAAGTGTTCTTGATCCAACTCATTGTACACTAGGTATATCATGCTTAGAGCTTAGAAAACATAAGAAATCAAGAGATTCAAGGAGTTTACGGCCAAGACATGTTCTTGGGCCGTAAACCCCTTTTTAGGGTGCAAATGACCCCCTAACACCTTAGTAAGCTTTGGTTAGTGACATAGAACCTTACCCCATGGACCTAAGGACCAAGATTCACGAAATGGTACTCCTTACCATGAGTTTACGG
Organism: Lactuca serriola; assembly: GCF_051521515.1. Classification (NCBI taxonomy): domain Eukaryota; kingdom Viridiplantae; phylum Streptophyta; class Magnoliopsida; order Asterales; family Asteraceae; genus Lactuca; species Lactuca serriola. Next base: position 220,146,457 of record NC_136416.1, read on the forward strand.
CCATAAACTCATGGGGGAGTGGTCCTAGGGCCGTGAACACCAAGCAAGGCCATTTTAGGGCCTTAAACCCACCCAAACTCTTGGTTAAAGCTTTGGAACACTTAGCCACTTAAGCCCTTAGAGTTTTAAGCCACATTTTGTGACCAATTAAGAGTTTACGGCCAGGAGTTTACTCCCCTGGGCCGTAAACTCCAACACACATGGTCTTTGGACCATAAACTCTCGTGTGAGGCTTTACACTCCTTTGTTGCAACCCGTTAGCCTCCTAGCACCTGACCAAAGTGTTTTCCTCGCAATAGGATGTTCATACATGTTTAATTAGTGTTATAATCACTAATTGTTTATATACATATGTCTTCATATGTAATTAGGATCATTGTGTGTGTCTAAGTCTTCACTTGACACCAAGCACTTGTCCAACACTTCCTTCCGATCCGCTCATTGCAGGTGAGTTCATACCTTTTAATTAACCTTTTTAAATGTTTTTAAATGCTTTATGGGGGTGGGGGGATACAAGTTGAAACATGCTAGTTATTAAATCAATCACATGTGACTAATAACTAGCATGCAGATAGATTTACTACACTTTTAGCGGTTTTACCAAACAACTTACTTCAAATGGTTTTCCAAAACACTTTTACTCATTTAAAACTCTTTGTTAAATTGTCTTTCATATTGAATGTATCTTTTCAAACCCTGTTACAGTTGTGATTCAAAACAAATGTTTTCCTTATACTTTACACCGTTCTTATCAAACAAACTGCTTTCAAAATCGTTTTACATTTTGACATCAAGTCATCTTTTCTTAGTTGCCAAACTTTTCAATAGTTTACAAAACTTCTGTTATACTTTTATATTGTTAATTTCATGCCTATGTATGTATAGTTGTATAAGAAATGTTTAAAAGACTTAGGAAGGCTAGCCGCTTTATTTCCTTTTCCCCGTTGGGATGTGGTCTGGTAGGGTATCGGGTATCCGTCCGACAGTCGTTTAATTATTAGTTATATATCATGTGTGCATACATAGTCATAAAAGTTCTATCGGTCAGTTCAATACCCTTGGGTAGCAAGGGTATACCTTCATGTTCATACGTACAAGCATATTACTAGTAAGCTACAATATGGGTAGTTTAGGAAGATACTAATACTATTACTAGAATGCGGAATCATACCACGAGCTAGTTCATTCATGAGTCTATATATGCTAGATAGAGAGAGAACACACATTACAGCTAGCACTTGCAGTACATTACTATACATGCTAGATAGAGAGAGAACACACATTTCAGCTAGTACACACAGTACATTACTATACTACTACATGAGTACGTTTACATAAATACGCCTACATGAGTATGTTTACATAGAAACGCTTACATGAGTGTGTTTACATATACAATGATAGGACAAACATAACTAGGTGCTATAGCATGGAACGATTTCAGGATCTAACTATACTAATGAATCACAACGCATTGTGATAGTTATATTAGGTATACATGATCATAGTAATGTGGATGTTCGCGGCTTGCAAACATGCATGGGTCGTGTATGGGTCCCAAAATCTCTTTGACAGGGGAGCGTCTAGCTTGGGATCTAGCCATCACATTATGTCTTATCCCTCAAATAAGGCAAAATAGTACAAAAGTAGTCACTTATTACAAATACTACAGTACTTACGAAATTACAATAGATTTAAGGTAGTTAGTACGGTGGTAGTTATTTGATACTACACCATAGTACTATTTTATTTTCCCATTACATTCACTTCGTGAACATTTTACACGATGCACAGTAATGTAGAAACTATATTTTTGGTTAATGATAGTCAGATTTGGGAAAATACACACTCTTACAAGAGACACACACATATACTAGATACCTTGGTAGAAGACTACTTTCAGTAGGAAGCATAGGGCTTTCTAAGACGTTCAAAACGTTTTCATACTTACATTTCATACACGTACAAATACTTACATTTCATATACGTACAAATACATTCTTACAGATTAAGACACTAAAATACTTATGATCTCACTAGCTTTAAAGCTGATACTCTCTTTCAAAATAACTTGTATCCTCAGGTCAACAGTAGACAGGTACCGATGCAAGGTTTAGAGAAGATGGAGCTCGTTCAAGACTCATCTTTCATTTTGATTTATACTTTAGTGTCTATTAGACATATCATAACACTTGTATTAAAATTATATTATTAATGCAATGGATGATGTTGTTGCTTGCTTACTACTATTCATTGTTGTGATACTGTACATGACGTCCTCCGCCCCAGAACGTTTCCGCCGTTAATGGTTTTGGGGTGTGACAATATACTGAGCAGGGCTCAATTCCAGGCGAGGTCTGATGCCGAATCTGTCCGATGCCGGGCGGGGACCGATGTAGTGGGCTAGGCCCAATGTTTGCAGTATGCGTTTATGTGTATGGTATGTGGTAGTTTGGGGAGACTCACTAAGCTTTGTGCTTATAATTTTCAGTTTTGGTTTCAGGTACTTACAGTAGCAAGGGGAAGAGCTCGGGATGACTGTATAGCAGACACCACAACTTTTAGCCTAGGATGATTTACTATGATATTTTGTTATATGATTTTGATACAGTGATTGATATGATCTTTTGAAATCTTTTACTTTTGTTCTCATGAGATGATTTGGATTACTATGGTTTATTTATAATTTAAAGAAATTTTTGGACCATATTTTGGGGATATTTCATAACATTTCTGCATCTTGGTGCTTGTAATTTGTGTGGAACATTTCCTTAAAAGGTCCTGGAATTGCAGAATTTACAGAGCCTGGATCTATCAAGCAATCTGAATCTTCATGGTTCCTTATCAGATTTTCAAAGTTTAGTGAGAGAAAGTGTGTGGTTGGGTTATTGATGATCCTCAGTAACTGGAGAGAGAGAGAGAGAGAGAGAGAGAGAGAGAGAGAGAGAGAGAGAGAGAGAGAGAGAGAGAGAGAGAGAGAGAGAGAGAGAGAGAGAGAGAGAGAGAGAGAGAGAGAGAGAGAGAGAGAGAGAGAGAGAGAGAGAGAGAGAGAGCCATTATTATATATTAAAAAAAATATTTTATTTATTTATTTTTTAAATAACAAAAAACTCATAAATGGTCCCTATATTTGATGGAGCTAAAAATTTTGTGAAACCACGTGGACTTTTGTCCGATAATAATTTGCGGGCTATTTGTGTAAATATCTTTAAAATAGCGCGAAAACCCATACTACGGATATACATATACTCTAGCAGCTTCTACAACACTGTTCGCAGTACCGTTCTACGCGATTCGATTACTCGGAAGCTTTTTCTCCATCAATGGCTGCAGTGAAGGGATTGTACGGATCGATAGATGAGTTCTTGAAGCACTGTTCACAGTCAGGTGACTCTGCCTACAGTGCATTCAGATCACTTCTAGAGCGCCTCGAGGATCCGAAGACCCGAACCGAAGCCAGGATCTTCTTTGCACATCTCAAGAAAAAGCTCGAAAGCGATGGAGCGTCCGATCAGTGTCTGGATACTTACCATTTCCAAATACAAGACGTATATCTCGGACAAAATGAAGGTCCTCTCTGTCTACTACATATGTACCCAATCGAAGTTGTCGATGTTTGTCACCGTCTATGTTTTTTCCCTTTCCCCTTTTTTGACTAAAATCTGCAATTGAGGTTTGCAAAGAGCAGCGATGGTTATTTGCGTAGCTTTACTCACTTTTTTTTTCTTCCTTTTTTGCCATATTTGTTGAAATTTGTGTTTATACATCATTTTTCGCAGAAGAATGTATGTCTGGACGAAATGTTGCTTTGCCTTCTTACTTTTTTCTGCCTGATTTAGGTTATCAAAAGAGAAACAAGCTGACTATGATGGTGATCCCCAGCATCTTTATGCCAGAGGACTGGTCCTTTACTTTCTACGAAGGGCTGAATAGACATCCCGACACTATCTTCAAAGACAAAATAGTTGCTGAACTTGGTTGTGGAAATGGATGGATATCAATAGCAATTGCCGAGAGATGGTTACCATCGAAGGTAATGAGTCCATCCATACTAATGAAATGCTGATTGAAATATGGTAATGAAAATTTCTCCTACAGGTTTATGGCCTTGATATAAATCCAAGAGCAGTGAAGATTTCCTGGATAAACTTGTATTTAAATGCTTTCGATGAGAATGGAGAGCCTATTTATGACCACGAGAAGAAAACTTTGCTCGACAGAGTGGAGTTTTATGAATCTGATCTGCTATCTTATTGCAGAGATAATCACATAGAGCTTGAACGAATTGTTGGATGTATACCACAGGTCTGCTTATGAAATCAGCTACTCTTGTTTTTCATCTTGTGCTTACAATTAGGGATAAATGCAAGATTATGTTTTCAATTATCTTCATTGTCTTGTAGATTCTCAATCCAAATCCCGATGCAATGTCCAAGCTTATCACAGAAAACGCAAGTGAAGAGTTTCTATATTCATTAAGCAACTACTGTGCACTACAGGGTTTTGTTGAGGATCAATTTGGGTTAGGTCTAATTGCTAGGGCAGTTGAAGAAGGAATTGAAGTGATGAAACCAATGGGAATCATGATTTTCAATATCGGAGGTCGACCAGGGCAAGCTGTTTGTAAAAGGTTATTTCAAAGGCGTGGTCTCATTGTGACACAGCTATGGCAGACTAAAATTCTTCAGGCTTCTGACACTGACATTTCGGCTTTAGTTGAAATTGAGAAGAAAAATCCACATCGTTTTGAGTTTTTCATGGGACTTGTTGGGGATCAACCAATTTGTGCTAGAACTGCATGGGCTTTTGGGAAGGCTGGTGGACGTATTTCTCATGCTTTGTCAGTTTACAGCTGTCAGCTTCGACAACCGAATCAGGTCCTCTTTAATTTATAGAAGCTAAATGCAAGAAATAAAAGAACAAAGAACACTACTCTCTTAAAATTGATTGAATACCAAACCAACTAAACTGACAGGTTAAAAAAATATTCGAGTTTCTGAAAAATGGGTTTCAAGATATCAGCAATTCCTTGGATTTATCATTTGAAGACGATTCTGTTGCTGATGAGAAGATACCTTTCCTAGCATATCTTGCTAGTGTTTTGAAAGACGATTCACACTTCCCATATGAGCCTCCATCTGGAAGTAAAAGGTTCCGCAATCTTATTGCAGGCTTCATGAAAACATACCACCATGTACCAATCACCGCTGATGTAAGAAGTCTTCCTTCCCTTTTTAAAAAAGAGTAAAATAAAATGCTATTTTCCTTTTTTTTACATCTTTTTGTGAGAAATAACTTGCATTCCTGACTTGTTCATTGTTAACCTTGTTGCAAGAATGTTGTTGTGTTTCCTTCACGAGCTACAGCAATTGAGAATGCTCTGCAATTGTTTACTCCCCGTCTTGCCATTGTTGATGAGCATCTTAGCAGACACCTACCCAGGCAATGGTTAACTTCACTTCAGATGGAGGTATAATAAATATAATAATAACTTTTAAACATTTACTTCAATATATAATAACAATTTTAATATGTCTTGATTTAAATTTCAGCATAACGAGAATGATAATTCGTGTGCAAGTGGAATTACAGTTATAGAAGCACCACGCCAATCAGATTTAATGATAGAGCTGATAAAGAAGTTACGGCCACAAGTTGTGGTTACTGGGATGGCTGAGTTTGAGGCTGTTACTAGTTCTGCTTTTGAGCATATTTTAATGACTACAATGGAAATTGGAGCTCGTCTTTTTATAGATATATCTGATCAGTTTGAGCTTTCTAGCCTCCCCAGTTCTAATGGGGTCCTCAAATATCTTGCTAGAACTCCATTGCCTCCTCATGCAGCTATTATCTGTGGATTATTGAAAAATCAGGTAATCTGCAGTCTCTGTTTTTGGCTTATTCTGTTGTAATGTACTGAAATTCTTTTTCCAGGTTTATAAAGATCTTGACGTAGCTTTTGTGATATCAGAAGAGCCAACCATTTGTAAGGCATTGTCTAAGAGTGTGGAGCTACTACAGGGAAATATCGCACTAATTAGCCAATACTATTATGGTTGTCTTTTCAATGAACTTCTCTCATTCCAGCTTCCTGATCGACATCCACCTGCAGAGGTTACTTCTTTCACTTAATTATGTCTTGTATGTAAAGCTAAAAGCTCTTTTAGACGTCTCTACATATATCTAGATTTGACTCCTATTATGATGATTATTTTTTTTAGAGGGAATCCAATGATGCAAAATCCAGTGAAATGATCGGCTTTTCAACATCAGCAATCTTGGTTCTTACCAACTCCGAATTCTCAATAACAGAAACCGAAAACTCTCCCCTGATCCACATGGATGTGGACCAAATCTTTCTCCCCACTCCAACTCCCGTAAAATCCGCCATTTTCGAAAGCTTCGCAAGACAAAACGTAACAGAATCCGAATGCGACACAACACCCAGCCTCAAAACATTCATCAAAACCGCATACGGTTTTTCCACCAATCACAATTCAGAATTCATATACGCAGACTGCCCACAAGCCATTTTCACCAAATTAGTCCTTACATGCATTCAAGAAAACGCCACTCTCTGTTTGCCAACAGGATCAAACGGGAACTACATTTCCGTTGCCAAATTTCTAAACGCAAAAATCATGCCAGTTGTCACCAAGCCCGAAAACCATTTCAAAATGACCCAAGATCAACTCAGTGATGTATTGGAAAACGTGAGTAAACCATGGGTTTATATTGCGGGGCCCACGGTAAACCCGACCGGTTTGATCTACAGCAATGAGGAAATCGGAAATTTGCTGACTGTTTGTGCGAAATATGGGGCCCGGGTTATAATTGATACTTCGTTTTCTGGGGTGGAGTTTGAACAGAATTATGGGTTGAAAGAGTGGGATTTGGATGGGAGTTTGGTGAAATTGATTTCGGGAAAACCGAGTTTTAATGTGTGTTTGCTTGGAGGGTTGTTTTTTAAGATGGTTAGTGGAGGGATTACGTTTGGGTTTTTGGTTGTAGATCGGAGGTTTTGGGGTGATGGGATTTATAATTTTTCAGGGTTGAGTAAACCGCATAGTACTATTAGATATACTGCAAAAAAATTGCTGGATCTTAGAGAGCAGAAAGCGGGAGATCTTTTGGATGCTACTCAAGGACAGTGGAAGTTGCTCTCTGGAAGATTTAAACAGCTGAAAGAGGTAACATTTTACTTTGAAAGTTATACTTCAAATTTGTTAGCTCTCACTCTTTTTTTTTTTTTTTTTTTTTTTTTAAATGTATGATGGTTAGACACTGGAGGGGTGTGGTTGGGAGGTAGTTGAAGCTTGTGGCGGGGTTTCCATAGTTGCAAAGCCATCTGCTTACATAGGAAAAAAATTGGAGCTGAGTCGACACAATTCTTCTTGCTCTTGGAAAGCCGTTTTGAATGACTCGAATATCAGAGAAGCAATGGTTAGAGCCACTGGTCTTTGCATCAATGGTCCTTCATGGACTGGAATCCCGGGCTATTTTCGGTTCACATTAGCACTACAAGACACAGATTTTAACCGTGCTTTAGAATGCATCATCAAGTTCAATGAACTTGTCAAGTAAGTCAAGAAATCGTTTCAAAGTGTTTTTTTTTTACTACTTTTATGTTATATATATTCTACTTTGCTAACAAATCACTTGTAATATTTTGTTGTTTTTTTTTTACAAGTTTTATCACCATTGGGGATCTTATTCGTTTATTTGTTTTAGTTTTTAACTTTTATAGATCAATGGCGGCGGCAGCCATTATGTGGGAACACAAACGTGACTAGGGGTGTGGTTTTACAAGTCAAGTTGGAAAAATAATCTGTGTATTTTGGACGGAAACTGGAAATTCATTTTATAATATTATCCACTTGTCATGGATTACGATTAATTTTCTCTAAATATAATCTTTTTTTAATTTAAATGTATATATATTGACTATGTGGTACTAAAGATGGATCTCGTTCACATATTAGGCACCATACCTATCCAAAGACAAATATATCCGCAAAACAGATAAGATTTGGATTCTAGTCAAGGTCGGCATATGATAAGTTCTACGGAACAAGCTTGGAATTCAAAATATTACAAAAATAGATAATTGAAAAAAGTTAAAAGTAAACTAGTAAAGGGTATTGAAGTATTATTATTATTTTATAGGTTTTGCTATTAACACCTACAATTTTAATCGGCTATTGCTGGTTAATGTTTTTTTTACACGGTTTGCTATTAAACCATCATGAACCGAAATCGTGGGCTATTTATGGTTCTCGTTAGCACTCCAAGACATATTTTAAGCAAGATTTAGATTGCATCACCAAGTTAAGTGAACATGTCACAAATCGTTTGAATGTTTTTACAAGTTTCATGTTATATGTCACATTTACAACTTCGGTACAAAACACTTCCAATTTTGATAATAATACTAGATAGGTCTAATTTCCATTCCCTCAACAAGAAGCCCTCCTTTTAAATGGACACCTTCAATCTCTTTCAACCTCATTATAACATATTTTTCATGTATTCCATAGTTGTAAAATTCTCCCAATTCTATCTCCAACCATCCGTCATTTCGTTCATGATAAACCCTAGAAATATTTTCTCCAAATTTTGAGCTTGATCCTTGTTTGGGAGACAAGATTATTGTCCCTTGCGAATGGAATTTGCCCACTTCCAATGAAACCTCGGATGGTAAAATGTCTAAACCATATGCACGATGAGATGCCATATTGACAATGACGTAGGCTCCATATTGGGTATTTGGTGATAAAAGTTTGGTGTTTATTTTTCCTTCAATTTCAAGCCAACTTGTCATTCTAAGCTCCACGGCTTCAGCAAATCTAATAAAAGTTTCATATTTAATCCATAAATACAATTAGCATCATCATATAATCTTATATAATATGTAATAACGGAAAAATGATCAAAATAGGTGTCTAATGAGTAATGACTACATATTATATCACTAAATAACCACCAATTTCTCATAAAAGGGCTCTCCTGACTTTTGACAGTAAGTTTTCAAAATTTGAAGGATTTTGTTGTAAGGACCATCTATAAAGCAATTTATCAAAAAGTTGTAGAGATAGATATGATTATTTTATATCAAATGTATAAAAATGAGCATTTTTGGTGATTACTAGATGTATATTGTACATCACCTTGATTGTAGAATGGGTTTCCAACACCAAAAGAGAGGATTGTCTGACCAAGCGATGTTGAGATCTCTTGCGCTTAACATGTAACATCTTTTACCTGTCGCTTTGTCTATCGAGAATGTCTACAATCCAAAACCATGAGTGTTAGATCAACAATCAATGGATAAAGAGAAATATTTGTGGCAAATAAGATTTTTAATTGTTAAGCAATGCAATCAAAGATAAGCAAGAATACATGACACCATAATCTATGTGGTTCGGCTAAAGAGTTTTGAATTACGTCCAAGAACATGAACCACATATATCTTATATTATTCAACTGTTAACTGAAAATCTTTGTAATTATTGGGCCGAACCCATATGCAAGTAAATCTGAAAGAACTGAACGTGTACCACTTATCCCGTTGATTTCACAATTCGGGTTTGTCCACTTTGTTTTGGGTCGGATCATAAATTCATTCGGACCCCCAAGATCCACATCACACTCTAATATTAATCATTAAATCAATTGCATTCTACAAAATTTGCTTTCTTGTGAGTAACTTGGTATAAAGAATAGTTGAGCCATCACAATGAATGTTAACTTTACACCCATAAAACAAAAAAACGATTACTATCCGACCAACAAATTATATAGAGAGAAAACATTTGATAAAATGATTATAAGCTAATTACCTTCATGCCACCATCAATCAAAAGGGGACTTGAAAGCCTGAAGAATAGATCCCTCTTGGATTTATACTTCACAGGACACACACATCTCGATATGATTTCTTGGTAATCAGATGGCAAAAATTCATCCCACAAAACATCTGATTCTGCAGCGTCCCTAATCACCGAAGAGACAACTGCAAACCGACAAGCATCCCGAGGGGACCCACGAGAGAGGATGTGTACTACGCAATCATGGGGCAAATCCTTCATGTTCTTTCTAAGTGAACAACAACATATATATGATATATGAATACATATTTATGTATATCTGCATATGCGTGTTTCATATGAGTGCATACTTACCTTGACCAATCTGCTTTGCATTAATCTTGGCGGCTTTTTTCCTTTTCTGTTGTTTTTATAGATCAATGGTTACGATCCCGCCGGGACAATACACGTGGGAGTAGTTAAGTTTGGTAAACTAGTTTTATATGATCGATTTAATGAAGAAACCCACGTTTAAAGCAAATTTTATACTATCCACTTGTAATGGATCTCATTCACATGGGCACCAGAGCTCTCCAAAGAAGAATATAAAGGCGAAACATATAAGATTTGGACTCTAGTCAAGGCGGGTGACATATCAATTCTCACGTCTCAATTAGGTATTCAATTAAGAAAATCGATACCTAACTACCTATAATAATACTAACAAGTTGCGGCCATACCTACTAACACAATTTGAGAAACGAGAATTAATGAAAAGCATGGGATGTTTTTGGGAATTAGGTTCAGTGGAGAATAATAAAAATGTTGGGAATGTAAGAATAAATATTGGCTACCCATCTTAGAATGCTATGTTTATAGAACAAAAAAAATTCAAATATATCAAAATTTATAATGTTTTATTCTCTATTAATCCATATTCATATTGATATATGTCAATTTATTTTTATTTTTTAAAATTAGCACTCATCATACGCTTTATTTACATGTAAATAAACCGTATATATTCGTGGTTTATTATATCCACAGTATATTCACATGTTAATAGAGGATGAGTTTTATATAAATTTTATAAACATTTTATTCATGTATAAATAAAACATATGATGAGAGATGAAATAAAAAAGAAAAAAAGTTATATAAAAACTATTATGTTGAAATTAGTGTTGTCGGCAAACTAAACATGAGATTATTTGTTAAATGGTTGGTTTAAGAGTTGAATTAATTTGTTATTGTGAGATAAATAAATTATTTTTGTTTATTAATAATTTAAACTATATTTGGTAAAGAATTGTTGTCAAAGGGTGTAAAGTGTATAGGTTATGAAACTTCAATCGAATTCTCGCGGGTTTGTCGCTCTGATCTGGACCTGAAGTTCAACTAGGAGTATTTAATGTTGAGATGAGACTCATTTGGTGACATGAAATTAGGGTTTCTTTCATATTTCTCTCTTTAGTTCTCCTCTTGAGCGTTACCTACATGTTATCTTTTCTAGATTAGGGTTCTTAGCTCTTACACTCAGATTTGAGAGTAGATTAGATTTAGAGTTGTAAGTTTGAATGTAAAAAGTTAGAGAGTTTTATGTAGTGAGGTTTCCTCGTCTGTTCATTAAAACCAATCGGTTCTTGATTTAATAATAGAGTTGTTGATGTTGTGATAAGTTTTTGTTCATTTATGGTATCAAACCCACACGATTTTGCATAAGGTCCGATGAAGGCATCACTTGTGGTTTGTTGTTGGTTTACGGTTCTATTGCTTTGATCTGATAAATCTGAGGTGTGTAGGCAAGTTACGCAGGATGTAAAAAGCTTCAAACTTGCTCATTGGTTCCAAAGATCTTGTTAATTGTCATAGTTGTCACTTTTTGCTCCCTTGAGCTTGTGTTTTGGGAGTTGAGGCAACTCTATCACCTTTTGATCTATATGGAACACTCTTGGGACTTATTGGACTTGGAAAGTTGTTCTTTGGTGCTTGTTCATTAAGCTATGCAATTTGTGTTAGTATTTTTGGTCATTTTAGAGCACAAAATTTGGATTTTGAAAGTTTGTGACCTTGTTATGGATAAAGTTGGAAACTTTATACATCTAAACATCATATTGGTTTAGATCTAAAGGTTGGAGACTTGGACTTAATGGATTAGCTTGAGAAAGATGCATTTTTGGTCCCTTTGAGACTTAAAGACTAGATATTGGTTGTTTGGACCATCCTAATGGATAAAGCTGGAAACTTTATCCATTATGGAGCTATTAGGAACCAGATCTGAGCTTTGAGTGAAAGGTCTTAATGTATTAAGTGCTTAAAATAAAGTTTGGCAAGGGACGCCATACGCGAGGTGTAATCTGGGCTACGCCCACCGTAGCCTGTGTAACATCCCAAAATTCAAGGCTAAAAATTTCATTTTTAAATAAGATATTACATAAAACCATCAGTACAAAAACATTCATTATAATATTTCATGACAACCAAGGTGTCAGTAATCAACACATATTATCATAAAACCATATCAGAGTGTAATCCCCAAGATCTCATGTGCGAAAAACATAGTGTGATGCGCTGCGATCGAGCCGACTTCTTTCCTTGAAAACAAAATACCTGAAACCAAAACTGAAAACCGTAAGCACGAAGCTTAGTGAGTTCCCCAGATACCATATACCATACAAACCAACTGATCCATACATGCCATACATAGCCAAGAACCATAAATATCCAACATATCCGTAATCAAGTAAGGTGCTATGTGCCAAACATAGTCTTGCTAAGGCGCTATGTGCCAAACATAGTCTTGCTAAGGCGCTATATGCCAAACATAGTCTTGCCATTATGCCACGGGCCGCCACGTGGTCTTTCTTGCCAAGCCGGGGGCCACCCCCTCAGTCTCACAGACAAGTGCCAAGGGCCACCCCTGGTCTTTTATGCAATTATCACAAGACAACCGTACATACTACTCTACTTAGCTAATCAACATATAGTGTGCCAGAAGCCACCTCCTGGTCTTTCATATATAATAGCATACAGTGCGCCAGGAGCCACCTCCTGGTCTTTCATACATATTGCCCAGGGCTAACCCCCGGGTCTTCCTACCATACATAATAACATATTGTGTGCCAGGAGCCGCCTCCTGGTCTTTCATGCATAATGCCTAGGGCTAACCTCGGGTCTTCTTATCATATATAAACTAAATGGGCCGACATTGGTGCCTTAGACCCATACAAATAGTGAGGAGACTCACCTCGCACTGCTGAACTTTGCTGATGATCCTCTAGCTGCTGACCGACAACTCTCTGAGCCCCTGATCCACTAGCTCCACTAGCTCGAAGGATCTGAAAAGTCACACCAACTATGCTTCCTTTTGCACCACTATGAACCTCCTTCCCTTCCAAGCTTCAAATCACTTCACCAAGGCTAGATCTTGCTCAAAATGGATATGGTGGCTAGGGTTCGGTATTATGGGTGAGGGAGACTACATATGAACCCTAGGGAAGAGAATGAGACATTTAAATAGGGCACCAAGTCCCGAACTTAGGGTTTTCCAACCCAGACCGGACTCACCGAGTCCACTTGCCGACTCGTCGAGTTGGTCACTTACTCTTCGACCCGGATCCCGCTCGGACTCGTCGAGTTCCACCCTGGACTCGACGAGTTGACCCCTTTGACCCAGGGTTTCCTTTCCTTTCTTGGTCTTTCTGATTATGGGTGTTACAACTCTTCCCCACTTACACTAAACTTCGTCCTCGAAGTCTGCCACGACCAACTACCTTACCATCTGGGCACCACTTTACCACTAGGTACACACTTCGCCCATCCGATCCAAACCTTGAAGATGTCATCTTAAGAATAACCCGTTTCCTTACTACCTTTAAGTACAATACTTTTATCCGACCGTTAATGATACCGATACTCCTGTTACACTTACCCTTGATTCGCAAGGGGTTTGCCCTTTTACCCTTCACTGTCATTGGCCTTCCTAAGGTACTTTCCACAAGTAACAACCTTCCTAATTGTTGGATTAGTATCTAAGTCCATAACTATTTTGGTATGTACTTGACCCGATGGTGCATGGTCCTTTTGGGTTGCCTTCACCAAAGCAACTTGATGGGATGAATTATGGAGAGAAAGGATTAAATATGATTTATTAATATATTATGAGAATAATATATTAAAGGAGAAATCATATTGTTTAATTAATATTAGTCAAGAATTAATTAGTAATTAGTTTTGTGAATAAAAGAGATTAATTAAACTTAAGGGACTGGAATTGTAATTATAAGATAATTACAATTTGGGCTATGGATTGCCTTATATTAAGGAGTGGACGAATTCTATGGGGAAGCCCATAAGAAATCGTCCAAGGCCTTAAGGAAAGGGATCCATGGGTTGCTTAGGGCTTAAGCATCCAAATTAGGGTTTCCTTGTTAGATAACCCTAATAGCCTAACTATATATATATCCCTTATGACCCAAAAACGTGGCTAAGCATCCTTCTAGGGTTTCACACGTTTTAGGGCAGCCTCCTTCCTCTCTCATCTTCATCCTCTTGCTCTTGGTGTTTGTGAACCATTAGAGGAGTGACATTTGTGACTCTAAGCTTTCTAAAGTCAATACAAGGAGGAATTGGGATTGTTATTGCTACATAACAATCAAGGTATGATCTAAACCCTAATTATATGTTATATTGATTATCATATGCTAGATCTAGGGTTTATAGTCTTGGATAACTTGCATGTACAATAGAGAAACCTAGATCCAAGCATTAGGGTTTGTATGAGCACATATGATGTTCTTATGGCTAAAACCCATCAGTGGTATCAGAGCCAGGTTGGTTTCTATTGTATTGATGCCTTGTATGTTGAAAAAATTCGATTTTGAGGTTCTGCATGATGGACTCGGCGAGTCTCAATGTGGACTCGGCGAGTTGCCCCCTACTCGGCGAGTCCATGGGGGTACTCGGCGAGTTCGAGCGTCAGATGGAGCTATTTTCGGGATTTCTTGCTGTTTATCTTTGAGATACTTGCCTTTATCATATTAGATCAATATAAATCCGATTTTATGATATATATGACTATATTCTTGATCTAATTGAAAATATTTATCAATTAATAAAATATTTGTTTCCGTATGTGATAATTGATTAATTATTTTGATTAAATTGGTAAATTGTTTTGCAAGAAATCATTAAATAAATCAAATATGGATAATTATGTGATTAAATGTTAATTAAGATTATTTGTTATTTGATCCTTGTGTTATGAAAAGTTTCATATTTTCCCCTTTAGGTTTTATAGTTTAAATTTGAACTCAAAAGTTTAGTTTTGAAATTTAAATAGTTGAAACCCTAATGTTTTGAGAAAGGTTTCAAAACTTGCCCTCAAGTGTTGGAATTTAAATTTTGATTAATAGTTTAATTTTGATGCATACTTAAATTCTAAACCCTAATGTTTTGAAATGTTCAAAACTTGCCCTCAAGTTTTGGAATTTAAATTTTGATTAATAGTTTAATTTTGATGCATATTTAAATTCTAAACCCTAATGTTTTGAAATGTTCAAAACTTTCCCTCAAGTTTTGGAATTTAAATTTTGATTAAAAGTTTAATTTTGATGTGTATTTAAATTCTAAACCCTAATGTTTTGAAATGTTTCAAAACTTGTCCTCAAGTTTTGGAATTTAAAAGTTGATTAAAGGTTTAATTTAGGAATGTTAAATTCTAAAAACCCTAATATTGTTTTGAAAAGTTCAAATCACACCCTTTTGGTTTTATTAATTAATTAAGGTGTATAATTAAAAGAGGTTTAATAAATCCATAAAAGTTTTGGTTTACAATTTAATTGAATTAAAAGTATAATTGTTAAATTAGACCACCTAGAATTTTAAAAAGTATAAAATACACCCTATACTATATATAACATTAAAAGTCTAACATTATATATATGTATAAGTAAAAGTCAGTCTTACCGTTAGTAGGCTTCATTCACAAAACTAATCTATAAGGGGTGTTTAAGGAAATTGCCTATAAAATGGCGATTGAATGGGTATCCACTCTTACCCACCGCACTCTTGACTAGTAGAGGGTCGTTAGCCGAACGGGTAGGATAGGACGAAACCTTCCATTATAAGTATAATGAATTACAAAAGTAACTAAATGTTTTACAAATTCCCAATCTTAGTTAATTAGGCAAAAGTGAATTGATACAATTCCATGAAATTACACTTTGTGCCCTTGCGAAGACGTTAGTGGAGCGTGTGTGGTTTACCGGCACACTAAATGGTTCTAAGCAAAGGTAGCAAAGGGTGACTCAATGTTTGTCATAGTTCGGTGGAACGTGCGTGGTTTACCGGCACATCGAATAGGTGACTGTAACATGTGGGGGCACCATGTAGTTTGCGTGGTTATTCACACCCGCTTTGTGATCCTCGGCATCCCAGTCACAAACAAGAGGGGCATATCGAGATTTAAACATGACATTGAAATGTTCAATGAATCTCATAGGATCTAGGAGTTTTCATAGATTTAAAACTTAAATTTCTTTTTTTTTTGTTTTTCATGGTGGAAATTAGTGAATCGTCATTCACTTACCTTTAAATGTTCTGCAATTTGGGTTACGGCATCCCTCTCCCGAGTTGTAGAATATTGTGTTGGGTCCTAGCCTTAGTATCTCATTTGGATGATTTACTAAGGACTCAATCAATCAACTAACTTGAATTTGTTTCTCCCGTTTTGTAGATGTCAAAGTTCGACAACTATGGTCTTCCCAAATCCCGTGGAACAAGCATTCCACATGAAGATGATATTCCACGATTCGATCGAGGAACAAGAAATCATGCTTCACTTCCTTCTCCTCCTCCAATTGTTCTCCCTAACCCACAAGATCGAAGAATTGAAAGGTTCAATATCACTAAAGCCCTATTGGAAATGAAACATGAAGATGGTAAACCCGTGTGTGCCCACGTTCTAGGAATGAAATCACACATTGATAGGTTGATAATGTTGGGTGTGTCATTCCCGGATGAGTTAGCTTTGAACTGGGTTTTGCAGTCACTGCCTGAATCATATAATGAGTTCAAAAGAAAGTATTATATGATGGATCATGACCATAACCTCATTGACCTAACTTACATGCTCATTGCTACTGAATCAGAAATGATTTGGCGAAGCAATGGAGCGTATTTTTTGGGAAAGTCAACCGACCATGCTTCGGAGGACGTTCTAGGAGAATCGACCTGCGTTTGCTGCCAAGAGAAAGAGCGTTGGATAGAAGTCTGCTCTAAGAGCCTGAAGATTCCAGAAGATGGGAGAGTCAAAGAGTATGGCTATGCTTCAGATAAAATCCACTATCTAACTCCATTAAGTTCCTATTCGTTGATTCTTAATACATGATTTGATAAGATTGCATTTGAATGTTTTGCACGATCGGTGAAAAGAAAGGAAGCTTGATGAAAGAGCAAGATGAGTCTAATCACAAAGAAATGGATCTCGATCGCATGGACTTGAAGATTAGATTCTGAGCTTAGATAGTTATGATAGAGCTGTTAGAAATTTTTCTTTTTGAAAAACATAGTTTTCAATGGATTTTGCATTGTAAGGACAAATGTTTTCCGCTGATTTTATAAATAAAATAAATTTTGATTTGACTTATTTATTTATTTGTTTATTTCCTTGCAATGAAATCGTTATGAAAATTGATGTTTGCATATTTCTACAACAAGTGGATATGATTCTTATTTATGGTGTTTATGGAAAAGATGAGAATTTACCAAATAGGGAGAGTTTCTCATCGCCCAAGTTTCAATTGGACAGAAATTTGGAATCATGCAACTTGGTTGCACGATGAATTAGAAATTTCATATTTGGAAATTAGACTAATTCATTGACAAAGTGTCAAGTGAAGGACTAGGAGATCGAGTACACAAAGTTGTGTGTTGGTCAAAGTCCACCATAAGAGTTACAAGATATTCGTCATGATTTACTAAAAGTTTAGTAAATATGATTACACTTATAAGATTAAGTGTAATTGTGAATTGATTAAAAAGGTTTAAATCAATAGCAAAACGAATAAGAAGAATCAAGTAGGCAGAAAGATAAAAATTTCTCCATTCTAAGAAGAAGGGAGAGTAGCTTTTATGCTTTATGATAGGTCTTAATGATTAAGAACCATATCTCAATTGATCTTCTAAGTGAGTCTTAGTACAATTGTATGTTTAAGAAGAGGAATCAAGGATTGAAGAAATGGTTAAATCAAGAAGTCAATCATACTTCGTTCCAAAACAAGTCTTAAAGTTAAGATTGTGACATTGAGTGAAAAGTATTAAGAAGGTTTGTAACATTCATCAAATGTGGAAAGTTGTGATGTCTTGGATAAGACAAAGACCAACTAGGACCAATTTATGAAGAGTTTTGATAAAAGTTACACTAACTCTTGAATATTTGTTTGTCAAGAAATGTTTTGACAAGAGAATCTTATATGTCAAGGAGTCAGTGGGAGTCTTAATGGTCTTGAAAGGTTTCAAGAACAAATCAAATAAAACATATCAATCATCACTAGCACACGAGTTGAGGTTTACAACCTATCGTGTTGACATTATTTTGTTTCTGTGTTGTTCCAATTGAGTTAATTATGCATGTGAGTCCTATGAGTTCTCATTTGAATGTATAAAAGGCAAGGACCTTGATCAATGAAAAGTACATTGATAGGAAAAGGTGAGTGGCTTAACTACTTGGAAGACATGGTGGGCAGCTGTGCTACCATAAGGCAAGAAATTAAGATTAAGGAAGTTCGGTCCATATGAGCTTGAATTTGTCGTAAATTTTGATTTTGACAAATTCACATGGATAGGAGCACATACACCATTAAAATCTAAGTGTCATAAGATTCCCTCCTTCATGAAAATGACTGTGAGGAAATGCTTTCACTAAGAAAGATTTAAAAAAAAGATAGTGATTGTGAAATTGTATTCTCGAATTCGATTATGGTTATGGTATCCCTTTCCATGATTTGAATTGTGAGATTTGACCATTTGTCTGAATTGTTTAAGACATGCATATAAACTATCTAAGGCAAAGGTGTATGAGTTTAAGAAGCCTTGATAAAGGATTATTAAAGCACTAAGTATTAGAAACATGAACTTATGAAATTCAATAAGTATTGTTTTCTGGAAGTTAAGTTGGTTTCTGAATACATGTCAAAGCTAGTGGGAGCATAAGTGTTATGTTTATAATAATCATCATTATAGTGGGAGCATAAAAGTTATGATTGTATGATTATTATGGCAAGTATTGCAAGTTAGCAATATTAATTATAGAAAACAAGAGTTATACTTTGCAAAGTCGCAAGAGTTGTAAAGTTGTTTTGCTATAATTAAGGGAGAGAATATTATGCTTCATTTCAAATCTAAAGGCTTAGGTTGAGAAATGTTAATAAATTTAGTCAAAGGTACATAGTGTGTTATCAAAATTTCGATTATGATTACGGCATTCCTCTTCACAATTCGAATTTTGAAGAACATAGCAAATAAAATATTATGGCAAAAGATCGATAAAGTATCAAATCTTTATGTAAGACATTATGCATCGTGTCCCATATGCTTCGGGTATAGGATCGATTGCAAATGCTATAATATTTGACCATTCTAAAATTTTTTCCAAATGTCTAGTGCATTTAGAGGGAAAAAGGACAAGAATCGGTTTTTGACTAAGATAATTAAACAACTATCAAAGGACAATCCAAAGTTCGCCGAGGATTGGTCGTTTGTGAGTAGTTGGAAGTATAGTATTGGAAAATATGGAAATGTTTCCATATTGGATGGACCATATCGGCATTATTATGAATATATAAGATTCTATTAAGAATGAGTTGTCATATGGAAAATATGGAAACGTTTCCATATTGGGAATTGAATGTAACGCCTGTGTTTCCGGGCTTGCCATTTTTAGCAATGTAATAGTCTAGGTTAACCTTTGTAACCCGTTGTGAAATAATAAAAGTGTATTATTTGAGTATTATGTGTTTTGTGCTTAATTTCTTAACTATGTGGTTTGATTAATTAAGAATAAAAATAAGCGTCAAAATTAAAGTGTGAGATAAGCCCGATATCTTTTCATAAAGAATTAGTGGTCGAAACAAGGATTCCGGAGATATAAGGAATGCCGAAATCCGAGTTATAACGAAGAAGTTATGACCTGTCGAAGTTTCGCGACAGAACTGGCGCGACCCAGCGCGACGTAAATAGTGAATTTAAGGTAGATAGATATCTATCCTTAGTGATCTAAATGAGAATTGAAGATCTCATCGATATTAGTGCAACAACGGAAAGACGGGCGGAATCGGAGTTCAGATGAAGGAGTTATGAATTTCGAATGGAGTTTTCCTGTCCCGGCCTACTAAAGATAATATATAAGTAATATACTTATAATATATTAAAAATAAAGTCAAAATTAGCCAATGGAGTCTAAACAAGAGTTGTAGAGCATAATCTCACCTTCGCGGCGATATAAAGAACGTCGAAAACGGAGTTCGTATGCGAAAGTTATGAATTTCTGAAGTTTGGGGCGCGAAACCCCAAAACTGTCAGAGACCACGACGTGGCAAGTGTCCTGACACCTCCGGGAGGCCCCCAGATGCAACTTGGGATGACGCATGCAGTGACGACCAAGCTCACGACGTGGAACAAGGTTGCCACGACGTGGCAAGGGCCAAATTTGCCCTATAAATAGATTTGAAGGGCCAGCCGTTTAGGGTTGCTATTTTCTCTCTTCTCTCTCCCGTTTTACCTCGATTTGCGTGCCAGAAATACCCCGAAGCCCCGGTATTGTTCCCGAGCCCCGAGGCAAGTCCCGAGATCCCGAAGATCCCGAGAAGTGCGGTTCCCGAGCCAAAGCTCTGCCCGCGAGAAGTTTGATTTTTGTAGAGATCTTCCAGATCTGCTGAGGATTACTACTTCTGCAAGTCGTAGTGCTGTCTGATCATCTTCTGATCAAGTGAGTGTATACTACCTTTCATAAACACGATAATAATACAAGTTTGGTTCGAGTGTATTAAATATATTGTCGTTTACAGGTGTGAGTGTGTGGTTACTTTCTTCTAACGCATAATTATGAAGTATTTTATACGGAATACGTATTATGTGTATAATTTTGTGGTTATGTGTGTGAATGTGTATTCACTTTCTTCTAACTCATAGATATGATTTATTCTCTATGAGATATGTGTTATGTGTGTGTGCCTCATCTGTTATGTGATATATGTGTTGATTAAAGCATGCTATACAAGTTTTTATCTATGTATAAAAATGTATATTTTTATCTACAAATATGTTGGGTAGAACATGGGTAGATAGTTGGTGTGTAATAAATAGATGAGAGGCCTCGTTGTTGTTTGATTTAGTCATCTAGCGGAGTTTAGATGACGACCACATACTTTTCTAGATAGTCTTGTGGAAACATTAGCAGGTTCGCCACCTGTAGGTGTTAATGAACTTGGGTGTTCATTCACTGTACTCCATCCCCCTCATGGTTGCCTTATTTGACTTATATTGCTGAGGAACCCCCGAAGCATGTGTTGTCGCCCCGATGAAATATTCTTAGACTAGGTCCCTTATGTTAGTTGTTTTAGGGACATAAAGTGAGAATAACGGGAATGGGTAATTGGGTTATTGTTGGTTGGTAGAAATTAAATATTATTATTTATTGTGGGTTGAAAACCCGTTTTGAAATAATAGAAGTATATTATTTGAGTATTATGTGTTTTGTGCTTAATTGCTTAATTATGTGATTTGATTAATTAAGAATAAAATGAGCGTCAAAATTTAAGTGTAAAATAAACTTGATATCTTTGGATAATGTTGTAGTAGTTGAAACGAGGTTTCCGAATATATAAAGAACGCCCAAATCTGACTTCGTATGAGGAAGTTATGATTTTATGAAGTTTCAACTTAGCGGTATGCAGCCCGAAATACTCGCTTTGAGATCGAGCGGTTTTTAGTCGAATCAATCTAAACGAGAATCGAAGATCTCGTTGTTGGTATCGAAGCGATGAAAAGTTAGGCGGGAACGGACGTCAAACGAAGAAGTTATGAATTTATAACGAAGTTTTTCTGTCCCGGCCTACTAAAAATAATTAATAAAAAATAAAGTCAAAATTAGCCGACGGAGTCTAAACAAAAGTTGTAGAGTGTAGTCTCACCTACGCGTGGATATAAAGAACGTCGAAAACGGAGTTCGTATGAAGGAGATATGAAATTTCAAAGTTTATTAAATAATTAATATTTAAAATTAATTATAAAATCCGATATTATCTGAAGGGGAGTCATCGGACTCATCCGAAGTACGCCCAGCGTACTGCTGTACGCCCCGCGTACAGCGAAGCGTGACGTCCCTCGCACTCGAGTTCTTCGGATGACGAATACCATGACGATTCGGACGCGTACGCCCCGCGTACTGCTGTACGCCCAACGTACTCCGAGGCTCCAGCCTCCTATAAATAGGATGCGAGGGCAGCCGACTCATTTGCTCTTTTTCTCTCTTCTATCTCCTGTTTTGCATTGCTTTTCGTGCAAGAATTATCCCGAAGCCCCGGTATCAATCCCAAGCCCCGAAGCAAGTCCCGAAGCCCCGAAGATCCCGAGAAATGCGATTCCCGAGCCGAAGTTCTGCTCGCGAGGAGTCCGGTTTTTTGTGAAGATCTTCCAGATCTGCCAAAGAATACTACTTCTATAAGCCGTAGTGTTGTCCGATCATCTTCTGATCAAGTGAGTGTGTGGTTACTTTCTTCTAACGCATAATTATAAAGTATTTTATATGAAATACGTGTTATGTGTATATTTTGTGTTAAATGTGTGAATGTATATTCACCTTCTTCTATCTCATAGATCTGATTTGTTTTCTATGAAATACGTGGTATGTGTGTGTGCCTCATCTGTTATGTGGAATATGTATTGATTAAAGCATGCTATACAGTTTTTTTTAAACTGTGTATAAAAATGTATATTCTCATCTACTAATATGTTGGGTAGAACATGGGTAGATAGTTGGTGTGTAATAAACAGATAAGAGTCCTCGTTGTTGTTTTGATTCAGTCATCTAGCGGAGTTTAGATGACGACCACAGACTTTTCTAGACAGTCATGTAGAACACTAGCAGGCTCGCCACCTGTAGGTGTTAATGAACTTGGGTGTTCATTCGCTGTACTCCATCCCCCTCATGGTTGCCTTATTTGACTTATATTGTTGAGGAACCCCCGAAGCATGTGTTGTCGCCCCGATGAAATATTCTTATACTAGGTCCCTTATGTCAGTTGTCTTAGGGATGTAAAGTGAGAATAACGGGAATGGGTAACTGGGTTATTGTTGGTTGGTGGAATTAAATATAATTATTTATTATGGGTTGAAAACCCTATATGCTCACCAGGCTCCCAAGCCTGACCCACTCAGTTTTATTTGTATTACAGGAAGTGGTGCAAGGGCATAAGATGGATGAACCATCAAGTTGTTTTGTTTACAAGTTTGTATATGTATATATTTGTTGAATGAATTGTAATGTTATCGTTTATGCTTTATGGTCTGTATCGGAACATGACATCCCGAGTTTTGGTTATATAACGAAAATACATTCCTTTTATGAAATGCTTTGGTAAACATTGTTTTATCACGTTTTGTTTTTGGGAACAAATTCCGCAACTCTTTCAAATCGAAAGGATTTACTCTGAAATTATTTTAAAAGCATAAATGAAAATCGGTCTTTTCTGGCCGAGATTTTGGGGATGTCACAGTTTCACTTTGCATGTTTTGACTTCCAAAATAATTGAGTTTATTAAGAATAATCGAATTATTCAAACGGACCACAGTTAGTCATACGTTGGAAGTAAGTATGAATGAAGACTGTCATGAATTGGTTTGTAGATTGTCTAGAGCGTATTAGACATAGCAAAGGTTTGCTGCAATGTTCATGAGTGCTTATGAATATGATTTGAGCATTGGATTAAACCCACGCTCACTTGGATCACTCCATGGATTGTATCACGAGTGATTGGTGAGACGATAACATCTTATATTCTTGAAACCGAGATGTGTGAGTTGTATCTTGCGAATCGGTTGCACATTGATAATATGTAAACGTACTAGTAACTTGGTGTCATAAAACATATTGTTGTGTGTGATTCGGTGAGTAAGTGCAAGCGAGCATTGAGTCAAATTTTATCCGTTCCTTTTATCCAAAGTAGGATAAAAGCGATATCTTTGGGCCCCTCGATGATTTAGTGATGACAAACGTAAACGCTCGGCCAGGCTAGGGCTAATTTGATTTGTTCAATTAGTCAGTCGTCATAAATCGGAAGTCGAGAAATAGTACAAAGAGAATGATTTGAAATCATGTCTTACGATATCTAGAATGGAGGAATATATGATCCCTTATCTAAAGGACACGCGTATCTGATAGGATCATAGTTGACAGCGGCTTTGGAAAGTTACAATTGTAGATCAGGATCTTAAGTTATACGCTTAATAGTTATTAGACTTATCCAAGTGGGAGACTGTTGGATTAGTGTCTAAGTCTATAACTATTTTGGTATGTACTTGACCCGATGGTGCATGGTCCTTTTGGGTTGCCTTCACCAAAGCAACTTGATAGGATGAATTATGGAGAGAAAGGATTAAATATGATTTATTAATATATTATGAGAATAATATATTAAAGGAGAAATCATATTGTTTAATTAATATTAGTCAAGAATTAATTAGTAATTAGTTTTGTGACTAAAAGAGATTAATTAAACTTAAGGGACTGGAATTGTAATTATAAGATAATTGCAATTTGGGCTATGGATTGCCTTATATTAAGGAGTGGACGAATTCTTTGGGGAAGCCCATAAGAAATCGTCCAAGGCCTTAAGGAAAGGGATCCATGGGTTGCTTAGGGCTTAAGCATCCAAATTAGGGTTTCCTTGTTAGATAACCCTAATAGCCTAACTATATATACATCCCTTATGACCCAAAAACGTGGCTAAGCATCCTTCTAGGGTTTCACACGTTTTAGGGCAGCCTCCTTCCTCTCTCATCTTCATCCTCTTGCTCTTGGTGTTTGTGAACCATTAGAGGAGTGACATTTGTGACTCTAAGCTTTCTAAAGTCAATACAAGGAGGAATTGGGATTGTTATTGCTACATAACAATCAAGGTATGATCTAAACCCTAATTATATGTTATATTGATTATCATATGCTAGATCTAGGGTTTATAGTCTTGGATAACTTGCATGTACAATAGAGAAACCTATATCCAAGCATTAGGGTTTGTATGAGCACATAGGATGTTCTTATGGCTAAAATCCAACACCAATTTCCTTCGAGGACCGATCCTCTGCTGCAACCACAATCCCAACCACTCCCAGTGTCGGCCATCATACCAATACTCACCGAATAACCCCCATGCAATGCTCCAATACTAAAGGCTCCACCAATCATGAGAATTCCGACAATCCTTCGGGTAGCAGATCCCTCTCTGTTATGTTTAAGGCTCAAACGAGAATGGCGCCACTGAGCCAAATCCTTTACTCTGAGATCATTTGATCCCGCGATGAGCAGCTTAGCATCATCCGATCAATTCATGGCTTTTCGCTGCGAATCCCTTACCATCATCCATGCCTGAAATCCTGATGACTCCCATTCGCCTACCGGGTGAACCAAGACCGTCCTGGTCCCAACTGATCTACCATTTCCCAGAATACCGGTTTCCCCCATGCTACCTCGGAGGTACGGGCCCCTTCGCCCACACTCCGCAAACCAAGCTACGAATGAATGCCACAACTTACCCGCAGTCTTACGCCACTCCTGGCCTCCAATGACCTACCGTCTTCTGGTCCCAATCACAATGTGGCCCACTCACATCTGAGCGGCTGCCCCATTCTGAACTTGACTATCTGAAAAACCCTGCTAGTGAATCACACACCTGATACATTCGCACTAGCGAATAGGGACCGACAAAAGCTACGGGCCACCCCGCAGTCTTACTATACTCGCTTTGCCAACTAGTGAATGCTACGGGCCACCCACATAGTCTCACAACACTTCAGCGCTGTCAACCATCTAAAGCTACGGGTCACCCTTGCAGTCTTGCTATACCAGTGCTACGGGCCACACCGCAGTCTTACTAAACTAATGCTACGGGCCACACCGCAGTCTTGCTAAACTAATGCTACGGGCCACACCGCAGTCTTGCTAAAGTAATGCTACGGGCCACCCCGCAGTCTTACTACACTAGTGCTACGGGCCATACCTCAGTCTTACTAAACTCGTGCTACAGGCCGCACCGCAGTCTTACCACACTCCTCTTACTATATGACCCTTGGTGAACGCTACGGCCATCCGGTAGTTTGACAACACCTTTCCACACCGCCTGGCTGCTAGTAGATGCTACGACTAACCCATAGTCGAGCATACAAGCACAATATAGTACCACCGAGCTGTACGCACGTCCTATCTGAAACTCCTAACCGATTCTTCTGCAATCTGTTATCGGGCAACCCGAGAATGCGATCTCACGATTGGCAAGTTTTCCAAATTTCTGGTTCACACTTTCCTCAATTCATACATCCACCTGGGCCGTCTTTCTTCCTGACAGGAGAGCAAAACTTATCCTAGTTCCAAAACCGTTGTTGTTCCTATGACATGATTGTTTCTCCCCCACTTAGCTTCGGCTAAGTCTTTACTACACGTGAAAAACCCGAGGATTTCCATTCCTTCCTCCCTTGCACAATCGGCATGATAACTACCATCTCCTTGATGCCACTAGCGATCCATCACTAGCCCATTCCAAATACCATACGATCACCGAATACTAGATGAACACCTCCTGCATCCCAATACTGATAATCCCCTGGGCTCCAACTAATGCCCTTAAGGTTCGGATAACTAATGCTCAGAGCAACCCCACCAGTGATAGACCACTTCCCTTGATGCTTCCAAAAGCTATCCCAAGTACCACGACCAGAGTCACCAAACCCTGATAATGGTGGAGGGATACTCCCTGGACCCTGCCCACCGACCTCCACACAACGCTCCTGAACCGTTTTTGGTCATAATTGAGATAATACTGGACACTTCGAACCCGAGTGAGAGATGACCCTACACTAGATACTAATGGTTCCTGGTATGCAATTGGCATAATATAATTCTGAAAGTACAATCCGAATACAAGCATAGAGACAACTCATACATACTATCACTAGAGTCCGGGGTAAGAACAACCCTAATACACAAGGAATCAAAATAGCCATAGATACATACCTGCAACATTCCCTGCTGTAATCCAGATCTCCCTCATCTGTCGCTGCAAAGCCCTACCCTCTCACCCATCCGTAATCCTCGAAGTCGTCAGGGCAGACGCACTCCCTGCTCCTCCCCTCCTCGTCGGGCAGTTGGCTTTCTTTTGACCCACCTGATTGCACTGAAAACATAATGGGCTTTCCCCCCGTGGGTAGTCCCTGCTAACGTGACCATCACTACCACACTTGTAGCAGCCTGAACCCCTGGAACGACAAACTCCCTTGTGTGGTTTCCCGCACGTGCTGTACTGACTTCGGACCTGCCGACCTACTAATCACTGATCTGAAGTCTTGGGTCTCTTCCTGGGACCCTCCAGAGTATACATATGATCCGACCTCCTCTTCGCAATGTGATCCAAATCATTCTCCCTTTCCCGCGCCCTGGCAATCATTGAGTCCAGGGTCGGGCATGCCGAGAAGCTGACATGCTCCCGAATATCAGCTCTCAACATGTCGTGATAGCGGGTCCTCTGCATCTCATCATCCCCTGCATATTGAGGCACCAATAAGGCCCTCTCCCGAAACTTGGCGGTAATCTTCTCCACCGACTCTGTCGTCTGTCTCATGTCTCGGAAGTCTCTGGCCAACTGCTGAAGCTTCACTGTCGGTGCAAACTCCGCCCTAAACCTGGTCACAAAGTCGGGCCAGGTCATAGCCTCAATGGATGAGGCTCCCAAGGAATCACCAACTGCCTCCCACCAGTCTATGGCTCTGTCTCTCAAACATCCCGCCGCAAAGCAGACCTTCGACCCCTTTGGGCAGAAGCTCGTCATCTGCGCAGACTCGATGTCTGCAATCCATCTCCTAGCAGCAATGGGGTTCTTCACCCCATGAAAATCTGGCGCACCACTCCCTCCGAAGTCCTTGAAGGACAGTGTGCGTGTACTCGCCTGGCCAGATGCTAAATCGCTCCTGAAAGCTCGGAGGCGATCCTCCGTCAGCTCAATGATCCCTTCCTTGATCGACCCGAAGATAACCGACGTCACATCAAGGATACCTCTCGGGATCTCGGACGTGATGAACTCGCATAACCCATCATCCACATGCTCGGACCCTGCACCCGAGCCCGATCCTGACCCAGATCCTGAACCCCCCACTCCATGTCGCGTGACCACCATTCTGCAAATGAACATACAGTTGTCAGGGTCCCATATACTTTCCAAGATTCCTGGTTCCATCTCGGCCCTCCTTGACTCGAGTACGGATCCTCTGCTTCCAGTAGTACGGGCCCATACTACCTTCCACATCTATCCGTACTTTCCTCAAGGGTTGCTTCAACTTCACCAAGTCCCTTTCACTACTACTAACACTGCTCCCAGTACTGTCTCATCCTAGGCTTACCCTAGGGAAACCTCTGACTCAACTCAAACCAGTCCTCAGCTGCTGAAGGCTTCCTTATGATGCCAATTAGCCATCAACTGAATACCATCACATGTGACGAGGCTCAGATAATCCTTCGAGTAGAAGACTCGTCCCTAAAACGGTTGGACTCAGACAAGAGCTGCACAATAGATCCAAAGCCAGCACTCTGAGATTATTCAACCCTGATCACATGTGACGTGACGCATTCACCTAATGGCTAACTCCCATCACTCAAAATCCCACAATGCACAAAGCAAGCAACATTCGGACAAGGGAAAAAATCTAACCATAACATACTTAACAATCAAACCTTTCTATCCTCTAATCAGGAATTTGTACATGCAATTCAAAAGCTCATAAAACCAGGCATAACCTAAACAGGCTATCCTATCACTGACTGATCAGTTCTAGCATGCAAGTCTACGAGCACATATAATAGGCATATAAGGCATCCTCCTAGATCCTTAGCCCTAATCTAGCATGCTTTTCTCATAATCATATCATATCATAACATATCACAACATGTATGGGTATCTTGGGAAAACTTACTTGAGCTCGGCTGATTGCACGCATCACACACCTTGTTCTTTTCAAAATTTTGTTCTCTTTTCAAATTCTTTTCAAACTTATTTTTATAAAAATGTTTTTCCTTTTGAAAAGTTTCATACCAAGCCCTTAGTTTGAGTTCAGACACACCCTAGGGTATGTCCGAATCCCTCAAACTAAGGCTCTAATACCAACTTGTAACATCCCAAAATTCAAGGCTAAAAATTTCATTTTTAAATAAGATATTACGTAAAACCATCAGTACAAAAACATTCATTATAATATTTCATGACAACCAAGGTGTCAGTAATCAACACATATTATCATAAAACCATATCAGAGTGTAATCCCCAAGATCTCATGTGCGGAAAACATAGTGTGATGCGCTGCGATCGAGCCGACTCCTTTCCTTGAAAACAAAATACCTGAAACCAAAACTGAAAACCGTAAGCACGAAGCTTAGTGAGTTCCCCAGATACCACATACCATACAAACCAACTGATCCATACATGCCATACATAGCCAAGAACCATAAATAACCAACATATCTGTAATCAAGTAAGTTGCTATGTGCCAAACATAGTCTTGCTAAGGCGCTATGTGCCAAACATAGTCTTGCCATTATGCCACGGGTCGCCACGTGGTCTTTCTTGCCAAGCCGGGGGCCACCCCCTCGGTCTCACAGACAAGTGCCAAGGGCCACCCCCTGGTCTTTTATGCAAGTATCACAAGACAACGTACATATTACTCTACTTAGCTAATCAGCATATAGTGTGCCAGAAGCCACCTCCTGGTCTTTCATATATAACAGCATACAGTGCGCCAGGAGCCACCTCCTGGTCTTTCATACATATTGCCTAGGGCTAGCCCCGGGTCTTCCTACCATACATAATAACATATTGTGTGCCAGGAGCCGCCTACTGGTCTTTCATGCATAATGCCTAGGGCTATCCCCCGGGACTTCTTATCATACATAAACTAAATGGGCCGGCATTGGTGCCTTAGACCCATACAAACAGTGAGGATACTCACCTCGCACTGCTGAAGTTTGCTGATGATCCTCTAGCTGCTGACCGACAACTCTATGAGTCGCTGCTCCACTAGCTCCACTAGCTCGAAGGATCTAAAAAGTCACACCAACTATGCTTCCTTTTGCACCACTATGAACCTCCTTCCCTTCCAAGCTTCAAATCACTTCACCAAGGCTAGATCTTGCTCAAAATGGATATGGTGGCTAGGGTTCGGTATTATGGGTGAGAGAGACTGCATATGAAACCTAGGGAAGAGAATGAGACATTTAAATAGGGAACCAAGTCCCGAACTTAGGGTTTCCCAACCCAGACCGGACTTGCTGAGTCCACTTGCCGACTCGTCGAGTCGGTCACTTACTCTTCCACCCGGATCCCGCTCGGACTCGTCGAGTTCCACCCTGGACTAGACGAGTTAACCCCTTTGACCCAGGGTTTCCTTTCCTTTTCTTGGTCTTTCTGATTATGGGTGTTACAGCCTGATTCTTGCCCGTTTTTTGGATAAAATTCTATGCCCTGCAATTGAGTAAGACGTGCTCCACGCGTAAGTCAACGAAAGGTTGACCGTTGACTTTTTGACCAGTTTGACTTTTGTAATAGCTAGTACCAGTTGAAAAAGACCAAATGGGGTGAAATAGACCCCGTACCAGTTGAAAGAGACCAAAGTGGGTGAAATAGACTCAATTATGTATTGATTGTTATGTATGTAGGGAATGAGGTATTTTGGGGAGCTCACTAAACTTTGTGCTTAGGGTTTTCAGTTTATGTGTCAGGTACTTCTAGCTCGAAAGAGAAGGACTCAACATGATCGCACCGCATCCGCCCATGTGTTTCTGCATTATGTGATTTTAGGATTTTGTACTCTGGTGACATTTTCACTATGATACATTTTTGGCAGATTTGACATGATTATTAGATGTTTGAGAATGATTTAAAAACAAAATTTCTATCTGAAATTTTTGTGATGTTACAGGATGCATTATATGTATGATGGAATATATGGTATTTTGGGGAACTCACTAAGCTTTATGCTTAAAGTTGTGTATTTAACATTTTTCAGGTTGTTCGTGAGAAGAGCTCGGCGGGACCGTACACACGCATCGAAGATGTTCGTTTTCGTAGTTTTGTAAATTAAACTCTATACTGTATGGTTTAAATTAAAAGGATGTTTCTAAGTGACTATTGAAATAATGGTTTTAATCATATAATCTATTTAATATATCAAAAATCTCTTTGTAATTTTTCGGACGTTACAAAAGTCATCGAAGTTAAAGCTATCCGAAGAGAAGTGTATCCGACAAAGTTGGCCACCTGAGATTAGATAACAATTGTCTTTAATGTTAAGATGGGGAAATGATCAACATGAGATCTTTTGTTAGTTTTATGACACCTGTTGATCAGCCTTTTGACTTGTACACTTTGTTTTGTTCGTCGTTAACTTGTTTATGTATTGCCTATAACAAGGCACGTCAAACTTCATTTATCATGTACCTTTTATAAACTTATAGAATATACTACATCAATTAGAGTTCTCCTTTAGAAATCCTTATTGTTCTTCATTTACTTCTTTCGGTGATTTATTCCTATCACTTAGTACTTCCATTAAATAATTGTTGATTATCTTCATGTATTGAGCCTGGAATCCTTCAAACTTTTGACTAAAACCTTATCATTATTAGTTTATCTTACTTTATCAATTGGTATCCAAGCCTAAGTGGTTTTTCTTTGAATCTATTTGACCATATTATCATTGTTTGAGATTTCATTAGTTTTCTCTTACATTTCTGGTTCTACGCGACAAAATTTCTTCATATACACCGTTGTAGCTCTTATTTTTATAACAACTTAACAATGACTAATACTAATCAACAACTGTATTCGATGCATATAGCCAACATTGTGGGTTGCCCTACTCGAGTCCCATTAATGGTGGTTGAGGAATATGATCCCCTGAAGATCAGAATGTGACACTTTTTAAACTCAAAAGAAAAACGTAAAGAAATATGGAGATCTTTAACTAAAGGAACTCATCTCCTAGTTAAAACTATGGTTAGAGATGCAATTGATCATCTACTTGTTTAGGCAGAGACTCGAGAATCTCATCTTATAAATCTTGACATCGAGAAGACGCATACAGATAATATTTTCTCTTTGTAATAGCTAGTTAATTTTTTTTACTAAAGTTAACCTAGCACAAGCCAGTTTTGTAAAAGATGCAAACCAAAAACCAAATGCATGATACATGTTCAACCCTAATACAATTCAAGTATGACGTTTTCAATTTTTGTGCATAATTATCTTACTAGATAGGTCTAATTTCAATTCCTTCAACAATAAGCCCCCCTTTCAAGTGCACACCATTGACCTCTCTTAAATTCATTTTAACCTCTTTCTCATAACTTCCATCATTGTAAAACTCACCCAATTCAATCTCCAACCATCCATCCTTTCGCTCAAGACAAAACCTTGAAATATATTCTCCTAATTTTGATCTCAACCCTTCTTTAACCTCGTTTGGGCGACATGTGCGCTCAAAGCATGGCTTGATACATTTGTTATGAGAGAAGTTTATCTTCCCCTGTGAATGGCTTTCACCAACTTCAACTGAAACCTCACATGGTAAAACATCTAACCCGAAGGCACGATAATGAGCCACTTCTGTAATGAGATATGCTCTATAATAGGTATCAGGTGACAAATTCCGTGTGTTGATCTTCCCTTCAATTTCAAGCCAACTCGTCATTCTAAGCTCAACAACTTCGGAGAATCTGATAGACATTAACAATCTATTTTAGAATATGTATATATTTATGTATCTATGCATGAATCTATGTATGTATGTATGTATGTATGTATGTATGTAAGTTCATTACCTTGATTTAGTACAAGGTTTCCAACACCAAAAGAGAGAATTGGATGACCAAGCGATATAAAGATCTCTTGCACTTAAAGTGTAACACTTCTTTCCCGTTGCTTTCTCTATCGAGAATGTCTACAATTCAAACTCAAGATTGTGAGACCAACGAAGACACATATATACATACATACATACATACATACATATATACATGAATACATGCATACATGTGCGCACACACACACACATATACACACACACACACACACACATATATATATATATATATATATATCAAAAGAGAGAGGGGGAGTGTGTGTGTGTGTGTGTCTTGTGTATGTGTCAGCATCATATGAAATATAAAAAACAATTTTGGAGCGTTTGATTGAAAAATCAATGAGAGAGTCCATGTCAAATATCAAGAAAATATTTTCTAGAAAATGTAAGAACTAAGAAGGTCATACTTTGCATGTGTTTTGGCGAACAAACAAAAATGAATCATTAGATGATACAAAATAACTTGTTTAACAAAATAAATTCCTGGAAAAAAATGCATCTATGATTTAAGTTTTTTACTTTATCAAATTTTAATTTATTTTTCAGACAACTTTAATTAGTAATCGTAAAAATGAATCTTTGGTATTATTTCGAGTTTTTTTAAAAATCACATTATTTTTGCATCATTTAACGATTTATTTCTGGATTTACCGAATATATGTTAATGATGGACTTCTTACCCTTTCTACCGAACATTTCCTTCTTATGAGATCACTCTCTCTCTCTCTCTCTCTTTATATATATATATATATATATATATATATATATATATATATATATATTTGACATTCAGTGACACATACAAATAAATTTATCCATTGGTAATTTACCGATATAATATTTTGTGACATTTTCAACGGGATATTTAAGTGACAGATTCCGACAAAATATCGAGAAATCAAATATCCTCCTATCTTTTGTTTCTAATCTTTCTAAGGTCGGACGGAACGGAAGCGGGAAAGGGGAGAGAGAAACTTCCCTCTCACTGGAACACTATCCCTTGGGTGAGGGGAGCAACCCGCAGGAAAGAGGTGGGGGGAGGAGGTGTCGCACTGTCTCTCGTCATGCTATTGGACAATTTTTTTAAAATTTTTTTTTATATCTTTTTTAATATTTATAAAATTATATACCAACTAAAAAAATATAAATAATATATTAAAATTCATGGTTTTTAATTCCCTACAAAATGAGTATAATATATGTATGAAATATATTTAAAGAAAATAAAAAAATAGTGGGGAGCTTCCACAAATTCCTTGGGTTTTAAGTGAGAGAAAGGAAAGTGAGGGAAATAGTGATGTGATCCACAAAAAATAAGGGAAACATCCTTCCCATACCCTCCACTCTAACAAATAGATTAAGACAAATGTCAAAATCAAGAAAATAGATTAAAAGAAAGAATTAATTAATGGATTACACCTTTCATTATTTTATAGGAATAAAAAGATTTTATTTTTTGTTATTTTAAGGATGAACTTCCAAAAAATATTTTTAGTAATAAATATTCGTCAAGCCATTTTTGTGAAAGATTACATACGTTTTTTATGACAACTTTGATAAAAATTGTAAATTAATCATTAAAATATTGCATATATCCACAAAATATGGCTTGTAAAAAATGCCCGAGCAATACAATATAATAAATGAGTGATTACCTTGAGGCCACCGTCAATGAGAATAGGAGCCGAAAGCTTAAAGAAGAGTTCCTTTTTGGATTCGAAAGTCAATGGACACACACTTCTCGATATGATTTGGTGATAATCAGGTGGCAAGAACTTATCCCACAACACCTCTGACTCTGCAGCATCTCTAATAGCGGAAGTCACCACTGTAAATCGACACACATCCTGAGGTGTCACACAGGAGAGGATGTGTGCTATGCAGTCTTCCGGTAAAACTTCCATGTGTGCAGATTAATGGGATAGACAGATGACTCGTCAGGTGTTATTTTAATGTGTGCAATGACGACATAATTTGGACATATGAGGACACTTATGGGTGTGGAATTTGGTGGGATCGATGCCTATGCATGTACAGTTTTTTAATCATTGACCAGTAGCTTGTAGCCACGTATGTTGTATATATGATATGCTTTGGATGTTTTTGTACTTTTGTGCCGCAAAAGTACATAAACTTGACTACCTTTTTAGGCAGTGCACTACAACATTAACACACAATGACGACGAAAAATTCGGACCCTATATTGACGACATGTCGTCGGTATATGGTATGCTGAGTCGGTATAGAGTCGTCGGGATAGTCGTGTCGGCATAGGTCAATAGTGTCGTCGGTATAGATGTCATTGCGATAGCTTCGCCTATGCCGACGACAGGTCGTCGGGACAAATTTCGTCAATCATATTTTCGGGGGAAAAAAATAAAGTTTTATTAATTACCTATCGCGACGACTTATTGTCGGCAAACGTATAGCGACGACTTGTCGTCGCAACATGTGTAATTTATTACGACGACTAGTTGCCGGTATAGGTTTTTCACAAGAGTCAATGACATACCTATAGCGACGACATGTCGTCGGGATAGCTACTGGTTGTTTTTTTCCCTGTTTTACAGATTTAATACATTACCATTCCTGCATTTTTAACAAATCCAAAACACAATGCAACATATATCAATTGAAATACATTAACTAGGTACCATTGTTCAAATTCAAAACATCAAATTCAAGTAGTTAGCTAACATTGTTCAAAACACTAAAAAAGCATCAACCATCATTATCATAATCATATCCTTCTTCTCCTTCTTCTTCTCCTTCTTCTTCCATCCTTTCGGCAACTTGTTGAGATGTACTTGCTTGTGAGTTATAGTTGAATAGAAAGTTAGGAAATGGTGGTGCTTGGAAGCCCGAAATACATGCCGCCAATGATGCATTATATTGTTGCAAGTATTCTTGCATTTATTGTGCATCAAATTGGGATTGATATTGAGTTGAGATTGAGACGATTTTGAAGTGGAAGGTCGTTCATTTGGAATTAAACCGAAGTTGGCGGTTGGTCTCCTACCCACCCCGCGAGCATGCCCGCGTCTCGTCCCAAGGGAACGTTCTAAACATTCTTCCTCGTCTACTATTCCGCCTTCCCCAACCTCGCTTTGCATTTTCTCATATTCTTCTTGAATTTTCTCCTAAAATAAAGAAAACAATAAACATACGTTAATTAAAACAAACAACTAAACTTAAACATTAAAATAATAATACTATTCCTTAAACAAAAAAACTATAATTAATAATAATAATATATTTAAATAACACATTCATTTCGTTTATCACTTACCCAATCTTCTTGTGCTCGACTTGTACACCAACCCGAACCTTCTTTGTAGCGCATTTGTCTCCAACCCTCAATATGTTACGGCTTGAGTCCCATTTTATCCTATAATAAGTGAAAAATCAATAAATATATTTATATAAATGTTAATAACACTTTTAACTAATACTAATATATTTTATTACCTCTAAATAACGTCGTTAAGCATAAGATCTACATCTGTGAGCACTTGTGTGCGGAAGTTTCGACCTGCAAATTTTATTTTTGGCTGACGTGCGTCTGTATTCATCGGTCAAAAATAACAAATCAATTATTTTGTTCCAAGCTTCGGCGGACCAATCAGTCGGTGGACATCTTCTTGCCCTTTCCACATTATGATATCCACCAACTCTATCAAAATGTTTTTTCATGTCATGCTTGCGGTCTCGATAAGCTCTTTGCATGTCTACTTGGATACCCGCTCGAAGGGGTGCCCACAAGTCTGTGCCCCGGTACCTATTTAGATTAAAATAAGTCTGCAAAAGGAAAAACATATTTGATTAGTAAAAAATATTTAATAAGTGTAAAATTCAATACATATAAAATATATTGTATACTTACTTCTAGCTCGGAATATAAATCATCTTTGTACTTGATAGGAACACGACGCCAAGTATGATAATGCAACGGTACCTGTGATCCCACCAGATTTGAGATCAGTCTGACAAACATTTTCCCGCTGTCCCCGACAAATCGGTACCTCCACCCGGAGATATCAATTCGCAAATCCAAAGGCTTACGCTTGTTGTTTTCATACTCGTCATACAAATTTAAGTTTCTCCCTTTGCCACGCTTATTCACATTCACATTCTTCGCTTGTGCTACATTTACATATATAATTGAAAATTTAGAAATTTAAAACTTTAATATATCTAATACTTAAAAATTTCATGTAACTTACAAGATTGGCAACCCGATGGTACACCGCGTGCGACCCCGTGTGATGGTCTATCCCCACCGTCTCCTCCATGTTCCCTCACGACTTCTGCCATCTGTTTAACAAATATTATAAACATTCAAAATATATAATAAAGCTAATTATAAATAATCAACATTTGAAAATTTAACAAATATTATAAGCAATCAGGATATATAATAACTACGACATACTGTCAATCAGATTCATCACTAGAACAATATACATGTACAACATCATCATCACTGTCATATTTTTCATTATTTATTTCTTCATCTGAAGAGTACATATCGCCATCGTCATTGTCATCGTTAATGAAATCGTCATTGTTTATAGTAGGATCAACATTACTCCTAGCAACCACACTTGATTCACCAACTTCACCTAAAGTCGTCTGCATAGGCAAGCTGCCTAAGTCGACAACCAAGGTAAAATCAGTTGATTGAGTGTCATTCACGACATCTATCTCATTCACAACACCGATACTTGGATGATTCCAAAGTTTCTGATGATGAACCTCTTCCACAACTCTCCAATTATCGTTTTTAGTAGGATCTTGGAGATAAAATACTTATTTTGCTTGTGTGGCTAAGATGTATTGTTGATCATCATACCATGTTTTACCGACATACCATTCATGACTGGTATCGATAAGAATCATATTATTTATAGTTTGTAAACGTCCATTACGTAATGACGCATTGAACCATTTACCATGAAAGAGTACAAGTGATTTATCATAT
This sequence comes from Lactuca serriola, assembly GCF_051521515.1. Lineage (NCBI taxonomy): Eukaryota > Viridiplantae > Streptophyta > Magnoliopsida > Asterales > Asteraceae > Lactuca > Lactuca serriola. The sequence continues at coordinate 220,184,416 of NC_136416.1, forward strand.
AAATAATGCAACTCTATAATCTCCTCTAATTGACCATAGAATGGTGTACCGTCTTCTCCAAATGTAACAACACCACTATTTTAAGTAGTGCGTTGGAGATCGCGGCTATTCACGACAAATCGAACATCATTTACTATGCACGTAGTGTAAGAATATGCACGCAACGGACCATATGCCAACGCCTTTAATTCATCAGTACAGTCTGAAGGCATATCTTTTTGGAGACGACACTACTAGAAAAACAGACTTTTACGACGCTCATTGCGCGTCGTAAAAGGCTCAGACGATGCGCAAATGCGCGTCAAGGAAGGCCCTGTCATAAAGAGATACGACGCGCTTTTGCGCATCGTCTATAGACGACGCACATTTACGACGTGCGTTTACGACACCCAATGCGTATCAAGGAAGGCCTTGTCATAAAGGAAGACGACACACATTCGCGTGTCGTAACCTTACGACGCACATGTTAATGACGCGCAGTGCGTATCAAAAAAGCCCCTGTCAAGAAAGGCCATGTCATAAATGAAGATGACACACATTTTTGCGTATCATAATTTGAAATGTTTAAAAAAATATTATTTATAGATTTACTTATTTTCAAATTAAATTTGTATTTAATGTTTCATAATAGAAAATAAATATCATATACAAAAAATAGAATCCATTGCATAAATTTAATGTCATACAAATAATCGTTCCATGGAAAGATAAAACAAACCAAAAGAAATTGTAACAAAAATTTACAAACGAATTAGATACAAAAAAATACAATCCATTGCCCCTTTGCTTATTCAAGATCAACCTGCAAGTAGGTGGTTGGGCTTAGGCTAAGCAAGGAGATGGGAACGAATTAGGAGGGGATAGGTGACACAACTTCCAATGCTCCATATCTGCATTGCATTGCATAATTACAAACATTATTAATTAATTATTTATGATTTATTTTAATAGCATGTTGAGTTTGAGTGGCTAACTTGATAAAATGGGTGCTTGATATACAATACTTACAACCGATAATAGGGCCCTGTTTGTACTTGTCATGGAATGAAAGGCTTCGGGTCCTCTCCAGGGAGTCTACTTCTTTCATGAATGGTCATAATTTTATCCTGCAAACACAGTACCCTCTTTCCCATGGCATTCAAGGTTACTCCCTGTTGGAGCAAGAAGATGCAGACGCTGCAATCTAGAAACATATAATTCAAACATCAACAAATTGGGGTAGCTCTTGGATTGTTAGATAACATGCCACATAAAATCAAAACCAGAGTATAATAAGTACGAAACAAAGTTTGGTTAGGATAAGTGAAAATTAACGAATATTACATTTCTATGACCTAAACCATTTACTTATGTGTCACATGTCCAAGATAAAAAGTGACCTCAGTGGAACCAATTGCTGCCATTTCAGCAACAGCTTGAGGAAATTGAATTTTGAATTATATCCTGTAATATTAGAAATTATGATGCAAAATCACTTTACCTCTATAGCAGATATCATTTTGGAACCCCAAGAATCCATGGTCTCTTTCCATTCAAGGAAACCTCCAGGTATAACCGACTCCGAGTTCAGTTCCTACATCAACAAAAGTCAAATCCATGCAAAGTTTGATGAATATTCTGTAGTATACAATACAATCCCTTTTTTGCCTAAAGTTATTTGGACACATCCATCTCATCTTGCAAAAGGATTTCATATACATCAGTCCTCACATTCATCTCTTTCTCACGCATAACTTCCAAAAAATCCGATAACCAAATATTTTGAATTTTGAAATTTGAAATTTGAAATTGTAAAAGATGAAGATGTTATATTACCATGGAAATGCGTGAATGGCATGAAAGTAAATTCTTCTAGCTGCTGACATGTCATGTGTGACATGGATTTCATACAACAAATATAATCGCCATAAAAGTACACAACTTTTCAACATGTTGTCACCCAATGCCCTTTCAAAGATTCTATGTACTCTATGATGAGAGCTTCCTTTTCTAATCTCATATGATAATGCAAACAGACAAACACTCACTGATGGTTTCCTGTAAACACCACAACAACATGATTCAGTTTCAAAGATTCATACTAATGACACAATTACCCCTATGAGGACAGATTAAAATTTTGATCTTACTTGTGTAAGTAATCATCAATGATCCATCGAAGCTTACTAGGGGAAGTATGAAGATGTCCAATTTGAATAATTGTATTATATAGTTTAGGACTGATGGGGTATATCTGTAATTCTTGCACCAAAATTTTCCAAATATTTGCAAGCTCTACTTATGAATGATGCTTCCATAGCATTTGTATATAATAGTTGAATGGTAATTCAAGTTGATGAATTTGTCTTCTCCTTTCTGTATTTATAAAGATTATGTTATCCACAATAACTAAACAGATTCTACAATCTAACAAAATTAAATATGATAAAAAATGACTGATTTAAAATGATCATGAAATCACCTGGAAGCACCATGGAAAGAGATTGATTTAAAATTTCTATTCCAGATTCCAATCCAGAAGTCAACTCTTCAAATAAAGAAGCACAACAAATAGAAGCAACAGAATTTTCATTAATACTCCCATGTATCCATGTTTCCTGAATTACCCTTATTTGTTCTTTAAATCCCTGACGTGCCCTTAACAACTGTAAACTTGATGGTTGACTTTTGAATTGACTAAATTTTACCCCACATCCTAAGCAACAAAGAATGTGTAATGTTCGTGATAATGATGATTCTGTGCTTCTAGAAGAATTGTTGTTTGAAAGTTCAAGTTCAAGTTCAGCATACCAAAAGAATAAAAGTGAGGCGTGTGATTTGGGATCCTGTGAGTCGTATAAAATTAAATTAAATGATAATATATATATATATATATATATATATATATATATATATATATATCAAGTTTTTTTAATTTGTAAAGTAAAGATAATCTTGATTTTTATTTCTTACCCATGGAAGCCCTTCAATGGATAATAATGCCATGTCAAATACTTTTCTTGCATATTCTATATTCCCAAATGCAGCTTCTCTTCTTGCATAAACACCACATAAATGTACATCCTATATGTATTTAGTTATTTACTATTCAGTTATATAAAACATATTTTTATATCGAATAAATAATTAAATATAAACAAAATAAACATACTTGACGATTGCTTTTCAAGAGGCTTTTTGCCAATGTCCTACATGGAGTAATATCACCACTAGAGGAGTTCATTTTTGTGTTTGAAATCTCTTCAGCAACAAGTGCGGCTTCTTTTAAAATATGGTCATGTGGAAATACATTTAAACATTGTAAACTAACATTTCTAACAAATTTCATCATTTCACTTCTCATGTTTATGTTATCAGAGCTGTTTAAAACATGTTCTAAACTGTAACCACTTTGAGTTTGATTCTCATCTATTTTTGTTAATATCTCCTCAACTTTTCTCAAGTCATTTAATATAGAATTTGGTAATGAGTCCATAACTAGGGTTTTTTCAACCCAACTTGAACTATTAGTTGAACACCTACAGAAAAATGAAAAAAAGTTATATTGTGATCATATTATATTAGTTGAACACCTACAGATTATATATTAATGAATATGAGAGAAAACATGATTACTGATGAATATGAGTTCAGTTCCTACATCTTCCTCTATCTATTTGTTTTTCTGGGATTGTGATAGCTTTCTTCTATCTATGCCTTTTCAAGAAAACATGATGACTGATGAATATGATAGAATGCATGCATGATAGCTTAGGTAATTACCTTTGTTCAGCATCTGATTAAAGACGAAGGAATTCCTTTAATGTCTAATATTTGGAGAATGGAGGAAGATGAAAATATACAACAGGAGACGGATGATTGAGAAATTCGAATGGATGTTACTGATTACCTGTTGCATATGGTATTTATTCTTCAATCGGAGAAAAGTACAATAATATATATATATATATATATATATATATAATAATAATAAAATATATGTTGCAAAATAGAAATATAGAATACCTTCAATAATGCTTGTCTGGCTGCTTCCCTTTCTAGGTCTCTTTTCCGTTTTGCTTCTGCAGCAGCTTCCGCCTCCACTCGCCTCCGAGCATCTTCATCTGCCTTGGCTTCTGCAGGTCTCTTTTTCTAAGATTATATATATATATATATATATATATATATATATATATATATATATATATATATATATATATATATATATATAAAACCAGCCATAAAGATTCCACCCAAGACAAAAAAAAAACATATCTTGCAATTTCCAGATAATTCATATCATATACTACAAAGGATAACTTTAGATATACCTTTGCCCTAGTAAACTAAGTAGAAGCCTTAACATCTTTTACCTCCTTTTCAGAAGCACTGCTAGAATCAGAATCTGCAGTCAACAAACACTCAAGTCTCATCAAACAACCCAAACTACAATTCACATCCAAACAGTACTTTGATAAAAGGGTTTAAGTTTAACATAACAAAAAATACCCTTAGATTTGTGCTCAAAGAAGCATAGGTGCTCTAGAACCCAACATTTAACTGAAAAATGAAAATAAGTCTGCTTTAATATCAATGTCCATTAAACAATGTCCACAATAAATCACCATTAAACAGGAGAGCAAGAAGAATTCCCAAAAATCCATAAGCATAAATTATTATCTAATAAGTTGCAATCTTTAGACTTTAGGTGATATATCTAATCTAACACATGTAAATGGAATTTGTTGCAGTTTTGACGAGACCAGACAGAAAGTGTAGTTATTCAGCAAAAGGACTCTCCCTTTCAAACCAAGACCATTGACCATTGACCATTGATCATTGCATATCAATCAATCACCATTCACCAACCGACAAGTAAGAGCTTGAGCAAAGCCATTCTAATGTAGAGTCCATTTTTAGCTTGTCTAAAATAAGCAGCCCTTGGGTCCCCATCTACATCCACTGTTATCTACAATTCACAAACAAAACTCTACTTAATTATATTATATTATATATAAAACTAAAAACAAAAACAAGACAAGAATTTGTACCTCATTAAGCCTAGGGAGAGGATGCATGACAATGGCATGTTTCTGCATGACACCCAATACATCTCTATCAATAATGTATTTCCCATGAGCTTCCTCATAAAGATCACTTCTCTCTCCAAAATGTTCCTTCTGGATGCGAGTCTGATACACCACATCACATTTCGATGCCACTTCCTTCAAATCAGCACTTTCTTCCCATTCAACTCCCTTTAATGTTAAGTACTCTTTGATGTCCTCCTAAATTAATCCATCAAGACATTCACACATTCTTTTCAGATACATATAATATAATATATAATAACTGCATACCTTCATCTTTACAACTTCCGGAGAGACAAAGTAGATCTTGACATCATTGTATTTGGCTAAAAGATATGCAAGAGAGCGAACTGTTCGCCCATTTGCAAGATCCCCAACAAGTGCGACTTTGATTCCATACATCTTTCCTATCTCTCTTTCAATGGTGTACACATCAAGAAGAGCCTGAGAAGGATGCTGACCTGGACCATCCCCAGCATTGATAACAGGAATGTTAGCTGTCATCGCTGCTCTTCTGGCAGCACCACTTTCAAAATGCCTCATTACAATTATATCCGAATACCCTTCCACAGTTCTAATAGAATCTGAATCAAAATAAATACATAAATAAATAAACTCAGAATGAGAGAAAGAAGATGAAAGAAGGCACTACCTTCAAGTGTTTTCCCTTTGCAGCAGAAGAGAATTCGCGTGCATTTTCTGTTGTTAAAACTTCGCCACCTAAGCGCTTCATTGCTGACTCAAATGAAAGTCTGGTTCTTGTTGAAGGCTCGTAAAAGAGAGTAGCTATGCTAAAAGGGTTTAAGTTTAAGCTTGGAATGAGATTCAAGTAAGCCAAATTCAAGATTCATGAAATTCTAGGGCACATGAGGCTACATAGGGCACATGAGGCTACATGTCGCCTCAATTTTAGTCTACCAGAGTTCTGACACATAAGTCCGACTTGTACGCTTTTGGAGTTGTACTTCTTGAGATATTGTCAGGCGAAGAAGGCAAGTGAGGAACGAAGGAAGGAGTGTCGATAACTAGGCAAGGCGGCAGTCAAATCTATGGAGGGGAAGAAAGGATCGTAATTAGGGCAAGAAGGAAGCAAAAGTGGAGGATAAAAAAGAAGGCGGGTGTTCAAAATTTTAGGGTTTTCATTTTCCCCCTATCTACTAAACGCGCTTTTCATTAAAATTATAATGCGACACTCATAGACGATGCCCATTTAAGATACAACACCCTCCGTGTTTTTAATTTTTTCTCGTATGACGTTATTTTAAGGGCACGCAATAATGCGTGACCTAAATCCTTAAATTTTTTGATGAGATGACACTTTTTGAACGTCACTCTCCTTTACGTAACATAAATCAATGAGTGTCGTGGTTTGCGCGTCGTAAAAGGCTATTTTTCTTGTAGTGCGATAAATTTGTAAGGAAATATAAGATTGTATGTTTAAGTAATAAATTAGTTTTACATTATAAATATATAACATACTTACCTTTTCTTTGAACCATGAAGGAAATTCCATTTTGAATTAACTTTCAGGCAATTCTGATTTGAATTCACTGCATATGGGACAAAATAATTAGAATAGTTAAAATATATTATAACACTATGGAAAATGTAGATAATAGAGCAGAAGCTTACGATTTGTAGCTTCTCATCTCATCCTCATCGCAATTGTTTAGCACAAACCAATGCAATGATTTTTTGGCCTCTTTACAAAGTTCAACGATTTTCTTAGCCGACATTGTTCAACATTGTGATGAGAACACCTAAAATTGCCTTTTTGGAAGGCCCGGATCATCATTTCTATCAACACGGTTGAATTTAGTTTGCATACCCTCAAGATACATAAAGCAGAATGTCAAAGCTTCGTCTGCAACATAACCCTCTGCTATTGAACCTTCTGGTTTGGCTTTGTTTCTGACATAATTTTTAAGTTTTTTCATATCATACATACTTATAAAGCTAGAATTTTTTCTTGAATCTCATGCATTTGAAACCCCCATTATTTTTTCCTTTCACCACATTCATTTGAAACTCCCATGACTTTTCACTTTTTTTAAAAATAATTATAATTTGGTAATTAGGTTAAATAAATATCAAATCTAAAGTGTATTCATATATAAACTACATTTCAATATTAAAATAATATCTTTAATTCTACTTATAAAATTATGTTTTTTAACTTTTAACAAATTATACTTAATTTATTAGTTTTAATATATTGTTGAATGTAAACCATTATCATTTTAAATGTATAGTTTTTGAACAATTTGTATAAAATACTTAAATTATTAACTAAAATATAACATTATAGGCTCAACTTAAATATAAATTTTATTTAACTTAAACAACCCAAAGATTATTTTATAAATAATTAAAAGTGATAAATTGTAGTGTCTTTCTAATAATGATTATAAGTTGGTTAATAAGGTTAAATAAATATAAAACCTAAAGTGTAATCATAAATAGACTAAATTTCAATTTTAAAATAATATATTTACTTCTATTTATAAAGTTATGTCTTTAAATTTTAACATGTTATAATTAATTTATTAGATTTAAAATGTTGTTGCATGTAAACCATTATCAGTTTAAAGCTACAATTTTTGAACAGTTTGAACAAAATACTTAAATTGTTAATTTAAATATAACATTACAGTGTCAACTTAAATATAAATTTCAGTTCCACTAAAAAAACCAAATACTATTTTGTAAATAGTTAAAAGTGATAAATGCAAAAACTAAATTGTAATATCAGTTTAACTAAAATATTTCCTAAATATATTTATATAATCGTTAAAAAATTTCAAATAAGTAGCTTAAAATAACTTATAATAACAATAGTTAAAAATAACTCTATATAAATGATTATATTGTTACCTTTAAAATCAAAAAATAATGTTTGATGTTTTAAATACTAATAATGATAGAAATTAAAACATTAAGCAAATATATTTTAAAAAATTTGTTAAAAATAACAACTATAAATAATATTAAACCATATACTAATATTTAATTTTATTGATGTGCAACTCGCGAGTAGAAGTCATTCAAACGATTGAGATTATGACGTTATAATAGATTTATATATTATCATATAATTCAAAATAGTCAATATATTATATCAAATTAATATACGAATTATTATATCAAATTTAACAACAACGTTAGTGTTATATTTTAAAAAATATATATTTGTAAAGACTTCAACTATATAGGTGTTTCTGCACATTACAATGTCAACTCAAATATAAATTTCAGTCCATTTTAAAAAACTAAAGAATATTTTATAAATAGTTAAAAAAGTGATAAATTGTAGTGATAAAAGCAAAAACTAAATTGTAATTTCAATTTAACTAAAATATTTCTTAAATATATTTTTATAATCGTTAAAAGTTTCCAAATAAGTAACTTAAAATAACTTACAATAACAATAGTTAAAAACAACTCTATATAAATGATTATATTGTTAGCTTTAAAATAAAAAAAACAATGTTTGATGTTTTAAATAATTATAATGATAGAAATTAAAACATTAAGCAAATAAATTTTAAAAAAATAATTAACAATAAAAACAACTATAAATAACATCAAATCATATATTATATTGAATTTTATTCATGTGTAACTCGCGGGTAGAAGTCATTCAAACGATTGAGATTAAGAAGTTATAATAAATATATATTATCATATAATTCAAAATAATCAATATATTATATCAATTTAATATATACAAATTATTATATCAAATTTAACAACAACGTTATTGTTATATTTAAAAAATCATATATTTGTAAAGACTTCAACTATATAAGTGTTTCTGCGCAACGCGTGGGCAATCGTCTAGTATCTTTCAAAAGGATACATCCATCTAATGTGTATAGGCCCTCCAAGAATGGCTTCATCGGGTAAATGAAGAATAAGATAAATCATTATGTCGAAATATGCTGGAGGATATATCAACTCAAGATCGCAGAAGATCCTCACCACTTCTATTTTGGAATTTCTCATGTCGTTAACATCCAATGACCATGCACAATTTTTTTTAAAGAATGTACACAGGTCAATGATTGTTCTTGAAACATTTGGTGGGAGACATCCTCGAACCCCTATAGGTAGCAATCATTGCATGAGGACGTGATGATCATGAGACTTCAACCCAACCAAATTTGATTCAATATCATTAACCTTCTTCTTAAAGTTCGATTTAAAACCATCAGGTAGTCTCACTCCTTTAATGAATAGATAGAAACGTTGTCGATCAATTGGTTTGAAAGAGTAAGAAGCATGTGGGAGTATTTCTTTCTTCTTGTCTTCTTCCTTGTTGTGTTTCTTCATCTTCTTGACTTTCTCCTTCGGCTATTGATCTGGTCTAATGCCCATATTTTTCAAGTCAATTCTTGCTTCTTTTTTGTGTTTGCTTTTATCGTTCATCAGTGCAGTATTTAAGACACTCTCATTCACATTCTTTGAAACATGCATAACATCGAAATTGTGTTTTAGGTCGAGGGAAGACCAATACTCAAGCTCAAAGAAGATACTTCGTTTCGTCCAATTTAACTCTCTTTTTTTTCTTTCATCGTCGCGCTTTCTTTTTTTGCCCCCATAATCAGGATGTTTCCTTGGAATTCGATCAGAGAGACAATTTACTTGCTTTAATATAGTTGCATTACTGAATCGTCTAAGACGCGATCTTGTCTCAGGTTGACCATCAAACAATAGACTCTCCCTCCAACTATGGTTTGTATTCAAGAATCGTTTGTGACCAACATAAGACATCTTGTTGGTCACATAAATGGAAGATGTGTCTTCTTTACAAGTAGGGCATGCTAAATAACCTTGATCACTCCATCCAGACATACTGCTACGTGCTGGGAAATCATTAATAGTCCATAACAACATCGCACTCATATTAAATACAGTGTTGGTTGATGCATCTCTCGTTTGGACTCCTTCGGCCCACAACATTTTCAACTCATCCACCAAAGGCCTCAAGTAAACATCAATGTCCTTTGCGGGTGATCTAGGGCCAGGAATCGGCAAAGTTACCATGAAAGAAAACTCTTTCATACATATCCATGGTGGTGTATTATAGGTAGTCAATATAACCGGCCAAATACTATAATTGTTATTAAATTTTCCGAATGGATTAAAGCCATCAACAGCTAAACCTAGACGAACATTTCTAGGTTCTTTGGCAAACTCTGGGTATCTCTTATCAAATTCTTGCCATGACTTCACATCTACCGGATGATACATCATACCATCCATTAATCTTCCAGTATTATGCCAAATCATATCTTTAGTTGTGAATTTGGAACTATACATCCATCGAAGTCTTGGAGTCAAAGGAAAGTAGCAAAACACTTTTTGTGGTACTCGCTTCCCCTTTGTGGTTGTGTCCACCCATCTACTCTCGTTACAAATCGGGCAATTCTGCATGGAATCATTCTCCTTCCAAAACAAAGCACAGTCATATTTGCAAGCATGGATGGACTCATATCATAACCCTATCTTTCTCAACTTTTTCTTAGCTTCATAGTGTGAAGTTGGAATCTTGCTCTTCGGGAAAGCAACTCTTAGCAACTCTACAAGTTGGTCAAATGAACGATTTGTCCATTTATTGATCACTTTAATATGCAACAACTTCGCCAAAAAGTTTAAAGAAGACATCTCACAATCAGGGTATAACTCAATATTAAGCTCCTCAAACAAAGCATCAAATTCTAGTTCCATGCCTCGTCCTTCATTATCTGTATTTTCTTCATTTGTATTTTGTTCCGCCGTAACATCACCACTTACATCAAACATCTCGTTAGTTGTTGGAATGTTTATTGGAGTCGAATTGTAGCCCAAATCCGAAATAGGATGCTTCTCACCGTGATAAATCCATACAGTATACGATTTTAGAAACCCACAGTCATGTATGTGGGCATAAACTGTGACATCCCCAAAATCACGGCCAGAAAAGATAGGTTTCATTTATGCTTTTAAAATAGTTTCGGAGTAAATCCATTGATTTAAAAGAGTTGCGGAATTTGTTCCCAAAACAAAATATGATAAAATAAAGTTTATCAAAGCATTTCATCAAGAGATGCATTTTCATTATATAACAATATTCGGGATGTCATGTTCCGATAAACAGACCAAAAGCATAAACAACAAAAGATAGACCATACAACAGTTACAGATAACGACTGGTCTAATATCAAAAGATCTTGATAAGTCATCCAACTTATGCTCTCGCGCCACTACCTGTAATACAACAAAACTGTGTGGGTCAGACTTGGGAGCCTGGTGAGCATATAGGGTTTTCAACCCACAATAAATAATTATATTTAATTTCACCAACCAACAATAACCCGATTACCCATTCCTGTTATCCTCACTTTACGTCCCTAAAACAACATCTATTATAAGGGACCTAATCTAGGAATTTCACCGGGATGGACTTTACCGCGAGGGGTTTCCTCAGCAATAAAAGTCCTAAGGCAACCATGATGGGGATAGAGTACATCGGCGAACACATAGTTCACAACACCTACAGGTTATGAACCTGCTAGCGTTCCACATGACTGTCTAGAAAGAGTCCGTGGTCATTATCCATACTCCGCTGGATAACTAGATCAACAACAATAACATCGAGGCCTCTCATCTGTTTATCACACATCAACTATCTACCAATGTTCTACCCAACATATTAGTAGATAAAAATACATATTTTTATACATAGTTTAAAACTTGTATAACATTCTCATTCAATACATATTCCAATAAACAGATGAGACACATACACATAACACGTATTTCATAGAGAATAAATCATATCTATGAGATAGAAGAAAGTGAATATACATTCACACATATAACAACAAAATATACACAGAATACATATTTCATATAAAATACTTCATAATTATGCGTTAGAAGAAAGTAACTACACTCACTTGATCAGAAGATGATCGGACAACACTATGGCTTGTAGACGTAGATCTGGAAGATCTTCACAAAAATTGGCTTCTCGCGGGCAGAGCTTCGGCTCGGGAATTGCACTTCTCGGGATCTTCGGGGTTTCGGGACTTGCTTCGGGGCTCGGGATTCATACAGGGGCTTCGGGATATTTCTTGTACGAAAAACGAGGTAAAAACGAGAGAGAAATAAGAGAAAATGAGCAAAGAACTCGGCAGCCTCGACTTCCTTTTATAGGGGGTCGGATCCTCGATTTACGTTGGGTGTAAATCCAGGTACACTGGGCGTAACCCGGATAAGCCCAGTGACTCCCCCCCCCCCCCCCCCATTTGGATAATATCCGAATTTATATTTAAATTTAATATTTTAATTATTTAATAAACTTCAAAATTTTTATATCTTCCTCATACGCACTCCGTTTTCGAAGTTCTTTATATCCACGCGTAGGTGAGACTACGCTCTACAACTTTCGTTTAGACTTCATCGGCTAATTTTGACTTTATTTTTATTATTTATTTTTAGTAGGCCGAGACAGGAAAACTCCGTTATAAATTTATAACTTCTTCATCTGACGTCTGTTTTCGTCTGTCTTTTCACTAATGCATTACTATCAACGAGATCTTCGATTCTCATTTAGATTATTTCGACCAACAATCACTCGATCTCGAATTCGAGTTTTGGGTTGCATACTGCTAAGCCGAAACTTAGAAAAATCATAACTTCTTCATACGAAGTCAGATTTGGGCATTCTTTTTATGCACACTCTCGGTTTAACGAACTCTATAACATTCGTTTAGATCACTAGGACTAAATATCGCTCTAACGTAAATTCACTTTTTACATCATTCAGCGTCGTGTCGGTTCTGTCGCGAAACTTCGACAAATCATAACTTCTTCGTTATAACTCGGATTTCGACATTCTTTATATATTCGGAAACCTCGTTTCAACTATTACAACATTATCCATAGATATCGGATTTATCTAACATTTCATTTTGACGCTTATTTTCATACTTAATTCAATTAAGTCACACAGTTACGCACAAAACACATAATACTCAAATAATACACTTCTATTATTTCAAAACGGGTTACAAAGGTTAACCTAGACTATTACATCAACATTAATGACAAGCCCAGAAACACAGTCGTTACATAAACTGTACTCAACAACTGTCGATACATATTCACACACTTTACGCACGGACAACGCACTTTGTCTTCAGAGTCGACATGTTTCCTAGCAATCTCCATAAAGTTTTTAAGACCTTCCAAGAATTTTGGGGACGTTCGGTTTTCACGAATCCAACTCTTATCGACCGTCATTACTGTTTCATTATTAAAAGTTACATTGTATACATAGTTAAATTGTATGACTTTTTGTTGGAGAAAAAAACGGACGAAATGGATATTCACAAGTATATAAAGAAATATATACCTTGGAAGTAGAAATCGGACGGAATTGATAGAGTATTTACAAGGGTAGAATTTTAAACACACTTTATAGCAATGTACTTTTATTAGTTTGTTTAAAGCATTATATTTTTCACTTCTCTTTCATATTATTTTGTTTTTTTTATAGCACCATACTTTTAATAACAAAGTATGTTGCTATTAATAACCTTTGTAGTTTACATATTTTTTACTTAATAAACTTTTATTAGTTTGTTTAAAGCATTCTATTTTTACTTAATAAACTTTATTCTCAATAAACGTACTTTTATTAGTTTAAATATTTTTATATTTTGTTTTTTGTTGCTATTAGTAACGTTTGTTCTTAATGACAAACATTTTAACTTAAAAATTAAACACTTGATCGCTTCATTCACTTAAGCTAATAAAATAAACAAATAACACAATCATACATATTTTGCATTTTATACATAAAATTTCATACCAACCTAAACAAAGATCACAATCATACGTATTTCACAATCATACAAAATATTTGATTTCTTATAATTCTATATGTACAATTTCAATTTCATATGTACCTAAACAAATTTCAATTTCATATAATATCTAAAACACAATCTTAAGTTCATACAACATTAACCAACTAAATTAACATTTTATACATATATACAACTTCAATTTCACATAAACCTAAACAAACAAACATATATATATATATATATATATATATATATATATATATATATATATATATACTAAACAAACAATACAATCATATAATCATACCAAACAAACAACATAATCAAATACATACCAAACCAACAATACAATCCCATAACCATACCAAACACATACCAAACAAGCAATACAATCCAATTTCATATAAAATTATATATATATATATATATATATATATATATATATGTATATATATATATATATATATATATATATATATGCAATTTCAATTTCAATAAAAATTAGAAATAAAAAAACTAATTGTCAAATATATACATAGGTCAAAAAAACTAATTTGTTCGTCTTGCTGTGATGGCCATTTCCAATTATGAAATATGATGGGTATGGCTGGTGGTCAAAGGAAACAACCCAAATCAGGAGAAAAAAATAATAGCATCAATAAAACTACAAAACTTACATGATGTAGCAGTGAAAGAGAGCAGCTGGACTCGTCGGTGTGGAAGACTGGTCGGCGAGACGGCTGAAGATGTCACACCCCCTAATTTCCGTGAGTGAGAGCTTGGAGAGTGTCTTGGGGATTTGAGAAGTGACTTTTGGGAAGGAGATTTATAGATCAAGAGGCTAGCATCAAGACTTCTGTGTGGATCTAGATTCTACTTCAGTGTGGACACATTTTGGAGGTAACCAGTTGTTACCTTAACCTCTTTTCTTCTAGAATCATTCATATGTGGAATCTAGGGCTTTCTTTAGTTATTCATGAAGGGATTTTTGGTATGGGAGCTAGATCTGAAGTTGAAACTTCAGATCTGAACCTCTTTTGAGTCCTAAGTCCATAAAGTTTCCAGCTCTTGCAAGGATGAGACTCTCCCAAGGTGTAAAGATCCATTAGAAGCTTAGATTGGTCATTTAGAGCCTTTAGGGACTTACATGTGCGTAAAGTTTGCAACTTTACGTGATAAACATGCCTTAGAAGCTTGGATCTGTAATCTGGAACCTTGGAATGGCTTAAAAAGTGTCTACATGGATGAAGATCTGCAAGGAATCGACGAGTTGCATAGTCAAATCGGCGAGTCATATGGTGATGGTCATGAACTTGCCGAGTTGATGAACAAACTCGACGAGTCCGTTGAAGATTACCACTACAAATATTTCAGGTTGTAGTTAGTGAGTATTAGCACTATAAGGGCTTCGACAATTAATGACAAAGTTGGTAGTATAAGCCCTACCAGTTCGTTTATAATCGCTTGGTGTAAACTAGTCGTATATCATTAAGGTTGCAAGGGCAGTCGAATGAGTGACTCCGCCTTAAGCCTACAACCAAACAAGGAACAGGAAATAAAGCGGATTTATACATTCTAAGGCCTTAGAATCTTAATGATATATGTCCATAATGTTTACACTAGCCATCATAGATTCGCTACTAAAAACCCTGTGTTTTTATATACGTGATAAGACTTACTCGGATTTGTCATGTTCTCTAGATATTTGGTTGATAAACCATAAGTTGACACTAGTCTTAGCAAGGATTTAAAACCTACATGTGGCGGTTAGAAGCACGTACCTTTATTCACGGGTGGTTCCGGGGGAGTTTCTCCTGCGGTGATCATAAGCACCCTTCCACTGTCACCAACATTCCTTGCCCTTGGACAGTCTCTCTTAAAGTGTCCTGCTTCACCACACTCGTAACAAGTTGGGCTGGATCCAATGTCGGGGACCTGGTTGATGGGTTGTGTCGGTGCTCTACAGAAACGGATAGTGTACCCCTTCCTATTGCAATTCTTGCAATGTATCTCCCGTCAAACCCCAGTATGATGGAAGTTACACTTGTTACATTTCGGAAGGGTTCCAACGTATTGATTTATGGGTGCTGGAGTGGCAGGAGTTGTGGCAGCATGAATAGCAACATTCTGTTGCTTCTTGGTGGAGTCCTGGGCTGGTTGGTCCTTCATGTTGTTCCAGAACTTCCTTTTTGTTGCATCTCCCTCCATCTTGCTCAGGGGTGATTGTTATAATGTCATGGTTGACCATATGGTCGATGAGATGTTGTGCCAAATCCTTGGCACTGTCGAAGGTAGTTGGTCTTGAGGCTAACACGCTATTCTGAATTCGGGAAGACAATCCCCAAAGGTATCGTTCCACCTTTTTGTCTTCCGGGGTGACCATAGCGGGACACAGGAGTGCTAGATCACAAAATCGGGCGGTATAAGTTGCAAGGTCAGAGTCTGTCATCTTGAGGTTCCACAGTTCTTGCTCCAGTTTTTGCACTTCGCCCCTTGGGCAATACTCTTTCAGCATCATTGCCTTCAAATCCTCCCAGCTCATCGAGTTAGCCACTGTAAGCGTTAGTGACTTAATGTGGCCGTTCCACCAAGTAAGGGCCCGGACGGAGAAAGTACAAGCTGCAAATTTGACCTTGCTTGCTTCGGGGCATGCACAAATTTCGAAGACCGATTCGATCTTTTCGAACCATTGCATCAGTGTGATGACTCCCCCGCTTCCATTGAAAGAATCGGGTCTACCATTGGTGAAGTCCTTAAAGGAACACTCTCTCGTGCACCCTTGGCTTTCTCCTTGAGTGGAGTTATTAGTACCACTCCTTGTCCTTCTGGTACCGTCAGTGCTGATTTGGGACATAGCAGCTGCCACCGCGGCTGTGACCGCAGTTTGGAACATGACAGGATCATATTGGGGAGGCGGCAGTGGCGGATTTGTTTTCGTTCCGCCAGTGCGTCTAGCAGACCTACGAGGCGGCATCTTTCTGTTATAGAATTTCAAAGACGAATTGGGTATAAGTCTTTTAGTAATGGTAATTAGTCGGGCGTCGGAAAACTAGGTTATTAGTTTTCAAGTATAGTATTTCCCTATTGTTCGAATGTGGCAATCAATTCATAGTAGAGGTCTATATAAATAAACTTATAAATTTGGTAGTAATGACTCGAATGAAATCTTGTAATCTTTGTTCCATGCCTGATCCACTCCCAAGATCACTTGGCATATACCAGTTGTGTATAATTAAGGTCCAATAGGCCGTTGAACTTAATGAGTCTGCCCTAGGCCCACAACCAAACAAGGAACAGGACCTAGTTCGGACTCACCATTTCTAAGTCAATCGTCTCTTAATTACGCCTATCCTGGAGGTATACATTAAGCAATCTTAGAGTCACCATAAGCGAATCGTTTGTAATACCAGGTTATGAAATATTTGGTAAACTCCCACTGAAATAAAATGTATGCTAATTTCATTGATATAGTCTAGTACATAAAGTTCTGGAAAGTTTGACCTTATAGAAGGTCCACATTACATTATGGTACGGAAAAAAAAATTCGACAGTAACGCGACCCCTTGAACGGCATAATCTATGAATTTGAAAGGTTGAATTTATGTATATGACAGGGAAGCGTTCAAACGCACACCAGGAGTTTGATTCTGTAATGGTATGTCAATAGTGTACACACTACTCGTGACGGGTGGTGTTTCGTGGACCATATGAGGAAGATATGAAAGTCTGCATTGCCCTATCCTCTGCCCTGGCTTCTGTTATTTGATGTCCTGCTTTTACCACGCGTTTTCTCTAAAGATGTTTGACGTTCCTGATACTCCCTTATGCCGGCTCGAGTTGCGGTCACTTCCCTCTGAGGGCTCTGATGTGTTCTTTGATCTGTTTGTGGCCTCCATTCAGGTGATGAAGGAGAATTGCGGTGATCTTGGTGTTAGCGCCAACCTCCATGATTTCGGCTGACCGTTGCTCGTGTTTGTATGCTCAAGTGAGTGATGAGGCGTATTATGACAATGAGAGCCCTGTCTACTAATCCCCCTCTGTTGAGTAGGGATGTCAACGGGGGCAAATGGGACGGGGAGTGCATCCCCCGCCCCCGCCCCCGAAATTTCCTTGTTCCCCCGTCCCCACCCCCGCCCCCGAAATGTTCAGCCTTTCTACCCCCGCCCCCACCCCCGAATCCCCTTTATTACCCCCGCCCCCACTCCCGTTCCCCCGTCCCCGATTGATTTTGGGCTGTCTTTTTTTTTTGGCTAAAAGAAGCTGTTATTTACGCTAAAAAAACTATTTTTTAGATAACAAATAATTATGTATAGTAGAATTTTACATGTTAAAAAAAAAAAAGTTATGGCATTTAAAAAACATTATACTAACAATTTAAAAACGTGTTTTTTGATGAATTGTGGAAGCTCAAAATCATGTTATAGTTTATTAGGGGTGTAAGTGAGCCGAGCTACTCGTGAGCTACTCGAGATCGACTCGTTAAAAGCTCGACTCGAGATCGAATTAAACGAGCCTGAGCCGAGCTCGAGCCTAAATATGAGGCTCGTTTATTAAACGAGCTCGAGCCGAGCTTCAGTTAGTGGGCTCGCGAGCCTAAACGAGCTTAAACGAGCCTATATATATATATATATATATATATATATATATACACACACACACACATACATACATACATTCATACACACACATACACACACACATATATATATATATATATATATATATATATATATACATATACATGGAGGCTCGTTTAGGCTCGCGAGCCCACTGAATTGTTCACGAGCCGAGCCTGAGCTTCATTTTAAGGCTCGAATCGAGCTTGAGCTCGAGCTCGAGTTTCCTCAAAATTAACGAGCCGAGCTCGAGCTTGGTCAGGCTCGGGCTCGGCTCGGCTCGTTTACACCCTTATAGTTTATTATATTTATATATTTAATATATGTAAATATATGTGTAATTTATTAACGGGGCCCCCATGGGGGTTTCGGGACGGGATTGCCTATCCCCGCCCCCCCCCCCCCCGAAATTACAACGGGGGTTAACCTTGCCCCTGCCCCCGTCCCCGCCCCCGATTTATTTAAAAAAATTTCCCCAAACGGGACGGGGCCCCCATGGGAACGGGGTCCCACGGGACTTTTTGACATCCCTACTGTTGAGGTTGTATGTGACATCCCTAAATTTTACGGCCAGAAAAGACCGGTTTGTTTATGCTTTATTTTAAAATCAGAGTAATCGTTTAAAGAAAACGGTTGTGAAATTTGTTCCCAAAACAAGATATGATAAAAACTTATCAAAACATTTCTCAAAGAGAATGTATTTTCATTAAATAATAAAACATCGGGATGTCATGTTCCGATACAGACACAGAAGCATAAACAGAACATACATTCATTTAATCTAGTGATTTACATCTCCTTTAATCTCTCAGTGGAAAGCAGCTTCGTATCGATACCTGTGATACAATTAAACTGATTGGGTCAGGCTTGGGAGCCTGGTGAGCATATAGGGTTTTCAACCCACAATAATATAATTATTATATTTAATTATCAAATAATCAATCCAATTACCCACCCCCTTTATCTCCATTTATTTCTTAAATATTTATCCTAAGAACCGATTACCCTTCTCCCATTCATTCCTAAGGATTGCCCTAAGGAATTGGCACAAAGTCTAGTGTTGACATGGTTCTTGGATCACCTCTGGTGAACACGCAATTTACAATAATTAATGTACACCTAGTTTAAGAACACCTAAAGAACATTTAGTTCTAATATTACCCAATGAACCTAATTATCTAAGGAACATAGAGTATGAAAGCTCTTAATTCAAACAACATGACAATAAAGTATATCTCGATCCTGCAAAACCACTGATATTATGAACACATATTATATTTCTAAAACAACATATCCCATCCCGTCGATCCCCACATACTGACCCTATACAATGATCTTACGAGATCTAGCCTAAGGATTCGATATGAATAACAACTGACGAAGCTGCTTCGGAAATTCCCTGGCAGCAAACGAGGATCAATAAAGACATCAAATGAGGGGAATGGAACAAGTTTCACCACGAACCTTCGTTCGTAAAAGAAATAACCTCAAGACATTTTAAGTAGTGGTCTATTACCAACGCACTTTATTAGGTAGTCTACGAAGTTCCCTTAATTACTTCGTGAAAGAAAACGATGACATATGAAGATCGGTCGATCACTTCATAAAAGAAACGCTGACTCCAAAGCTCTCTCAAAATAAAAGTATGGGGAAATACTAATAGAGTATTCCCGTACGCTCCCGTAACCGACACACAAAATTGTCGAAAGACTTTGTACAAGATAGTACTTCTTGCACATTATAGTACTCTGGTATGCGAAAGAATCGTACCTGAGAACATAATAGTACCCTGGCACAAGCAGCACCCAAGACACAGAGCTTTGAAAAATACTTCGCACATAAAATGTACTTCTGTACGTAGGACGTACTCCACCGATCATCAATCTCACCCCACACGTACTCTTAATAAGAGACTACCCAAATCCCAATCCTAATTGAACTAAACATCCCATTTAAGTCTTAACCCATCACTAGGCAAACCTACAATGTTTATAATCAATTTTTTGATACTATCTCCGTTTAGGAAACGCTAAGTAGTGTATACTTAACACAAGGTTTTTAAGTAATAGTATCATATATACACATCTTAACACATATTGAACAATATCTGATTCGCACATTGTATATTATCAAATATATCTAACACGTATTTCGGACAATGACAAATACTTCACATACATATGTATATTTCATATTATAATCAATACTCGTATTTAAAATCACGATTCCTAAAAGGGACTATACACATGATACCTTATCGAATGAATACATAGTTCTAAAATACATAATCCGTACTCCTGGATCTTAAATTTTCTTCATTACCTAATCCATATTCCTGGACCTAAAACTAACCTCTTGATCTGATCCATACCCTTGGATCTAAAACTAACCTCCTGCTCTGATCCATACTCTCGGATCTAAAACTAGTTTATCTCTTTATCCTTTTATCTCATGGTCCAACCCACCTTTTATCACCTACCAACAACCTCATCTACTCATGTTCTACCCAACATATTTTTAGATACAAAATACATATATAATTTAACTCATTAAAACTTATATAATTCATCCATTCCATAATCATCTCAAATAAACAACAATATATTATACACATAGCACGTATTTCATAGCAAATACTTAATATTTATGTGTTAGAAGAAAGTGACCACACACTCACTTGATCAGAAGATGATCGGGCAGCACTACGGCTTGTAGAAGTAGTATCCTTCGGTGAAACTATGATCTCTTCACACACTGAACTTCTTGCGGGTAGAGCTTCGGCTCGGAAACTCTTTTCTTCTTGGGATCTTCGGTGCTTCAGGACTTGCTTCGGGTCTCGGGGTTGATACCGGGGCTTCGGGATATTTATTACACGCAAATCGAGGTAAAACGGGAGAGAGAGAAGAGAAAATAGCAACCCTTCAAATCTATTTATAGGGCAAAATTGGCCCTTGCCACGTCGTGGCAACCTTTTTCCACGTCGTGGGCTTGGTCGTCACTGCATGCGTCATCGCAAGTTGCATCTGGGGGACTCCTGGAGGTGTCCGAGGACTTGCCACGTCGTGGTCTCTGACAGTTTTGAGGTTTCGCGCCCTGAACTTCAGAAATTCATAACTTTCGCATACGAACTCCGTTTTCGACGTTCTTTATATCGACGCGAAGGTGAGATTATGATCTACAACTCTCGTTTAGACTCCATTGGCTAATTTTGACTTTATTTTTAATATATTATAAATATATTACTTATATATTATCTTTAGTAGGCCAGGACAGGAAAACTCCGTTCGAAATTCATAACTCCTTCATCTGAACTCTGTTTTCGTCCGTCTTTCCGTCGTTGCACTACTATCGATGAGATCTTCAATTCTCATTTAGATCGCTAAGGATATATATCTATCTACCTTAAATTCACTATTTACGTCGCGCTGGGTCGTGCCGGTTCTGTCGCGAAACTTCGACAGGTCATAACTTCTTCGTTATAACTCGGATTTTGGTGTTCTTTATATGCACGGAAACCTTGTGACATATACTACAACTTGGTTAAGATTAATCCTTCTAAATAATCTTCCATCAAAAAGTCATTTTTGATGCTTATCGTCTCTAAATTGACTAGCCCGGATCTACGGGCGTTACATTGTAGAAGCCTCATCCATGCCATACAGAGGGTGTTGACCTTGTTCCTAACTCTGTCTCTGTAAATCTACGGCTTATAGAGACGACGGACCATGGAAGCCTCGCCGGGGTCCTCTCTTATTTCTTCCTTTCCTTTGTTTTCCTTCGGTTTCTCTTCCTCTCGCTCCTCTTCCGAATTTTCTTCAGGGTCTTCCTCTATTAATTCTTCAGGATCCTCTTCGAATTTCTCTCTGATCCAACCACCATTTTCCTGGTTAAGAAGAATAGGTTATCTTGGTATTTGAGCTCCCGTCACGTTGCTGGTGCGAGAATATGGGTAGAAGAGATAATTAATAGACGTCTAATCCTATAATTACTTATAGGGGTGATCCTCATTAGTCACTTCTATGATCACATAATGCATACCAGTTATACATAATCTGAGATATAATAGACCTTCGAATAAATGACTCTACTCTAAGTCCACAACCAAACA
This sequence comes from Lactuca serriola, assembly GCF_051521515.1. NCBI lineage: Eukaryota > Viridiplantae > Streptophyta > Magnoliopsida > Asterales > Asteraceae > Lactuca > Lactuca serriola. The sequence continues at coordinate 220,207,067 of NC_136416.1, forward strand.
AGGAACAGGAAGTAGAGCAATAGTCATAGATTCTGAGTCTATAATATCTTTAATTATGTATAACCTTAGCGTATGCACTCAGTCATTATAGACCTACTAATAGGGGTCTTTAGTTTTCACATAAGTTAGTTATAGTACCACAAAATACTCTTATAGTATTTTAATGTTTGTCTTATGTTTTCAATGTTTCTTTGTAGATAGAGTTTGTGAGTTTTTAGACTTGTTGCAACAACACAACCATTCCCGGGCATATGCTAATCACTTCTGGGATAAACATAGTTGATCATGCTATGTCATTCCCAGACCTGACTATACATCCCCAAGCCTACTTGTGCCATTCAACAATCACTACTTTTGTTTTGTTCTAGTATGACGTTGACCTTAGTATGTATGTCTGTATACTTTTAACAAGAAACTATTTATTTCTAAACGTATAGTTGTTTGGAAATGTTTAATAAGAGACTTTAGTCCCAATGTATTTATAGTTTGTATATCTTATGTGGTTTGATATACTTAGTTCACTACAAACAATGCTCTGATACCAATCTGTCACACCCCCAAACCACGGATGGCGGAAACGTCCGGGGGTGGAGGACTTCATGTATAGTATCACAACAAAGAGTATAATAGTGCTCAAAGTAAATACAACCATCATAAATATAATTGAAAATTTACATCATAGTAAGTTTACATGTTTCAAAATCAATTACATTATGATGGCCAAATGAACTGTTTGACGATTGAACGTCCCATCCTCAAAATGTTGTTGTTTTCCTGTTTCACTGATTTCCTGAGAATACAAGTAGTTTTGAAAAAGTGTCACCAATTAAGTTGGTCAGTTCATAAGAGTTTTGATTGAGGAAGAAACCGTTTTCCTTATAAAAGCGATAGAGTATGATTCCAGAAAATCCAATATTTTCTTTATTTAGTGTAAAATGAATGCTCCTATGTTATGCGATAATGTACCCTAGAAAGACCCGTAGATTCCTTCTATAATCAACCAGTGTATATAAGTTATATAAAATTTTAATTAAATAAACCGTCGAATATAATGGGTATGCCCTAGGTCCACAACCAAACAAGGAACAGGAAGTAAGGCGGGCCCACCAATTCTAAGTCGATTATGACTAGATTCTTATATAACTCTAGCATATACACTTAGCAATTATAGATGAAGCCTAACAATTCTAGATGAATGTAGTTTTAATAGCAATATGTTTCCACAGAAAATCCAATATTTTCCTTATAAAAGTCATGTAGTCTTAAATGTCAAGACCGAAATGTACAAGTATTTTTCCATACTTAAAGTAATTTATGCAGGTTTAAATCGACATAAACTCGTTTAATTTAAAAGTAAAAACCCGTAAATCTTATGTTTTGTTAATACCACATGTGAGTTATTATAACCATACTATGACTCAGACGGCCTCATAATACGACGTTCTTCAGGTGTCGCAAGTTAAATGACACTTGTCACCTCAGACCTGTCGGTCTAGCTGTTGCATGCAGCTCAGGTGTGGGTTTGTCAGACCCAATATAGATCTATACACAATTATCACGTTCTCCCTACAAGAGACTCTGGTTACAATTTACAGGACTTTTGATTTCGTTACTTAGATGTGTAACACCCCAATTCTGGTATGATATTTATATATTTATTTTTTTCCAGTTTTCAGGAGGAACTCGACGAGTCAGTAGCCAGACTCGTCGAGTTGAGTCGGGATTTTGAGCACGTGTTAGTTGGCGACTCGACGAGTCCATATTCCGAACTCGGCGAGTCCGCCAGTCTGGATGAAACCCTAATTTCAAGGGTTTGCACCCTATTTAATCAACTTTTGGGGCCTCAAGTCAGCCCCCATCACCCCTCAGAGCATCATTCTCGAAACCCTAGAACCCTCTTAGCTTTTTGTGTGATTTGGTGTGATTCTTTGAAGATCTTGAGAGAAGAAGGAAGGTAGATCAAGAGGAGAAGAAGGAGATCCAAGATCCTTGTGGCATTTCAGAGTATAGTAAGGTATAACTCAACCCATTTTCTGTTTCTATGCTTTAATCCCAATTGGAACACCACTAGAGTTATGCTTGAACCATTTCTTGGCTTGGTAGTAGCATAGAGGACACATTGAGAGGAATAGCCTTCGGATCTAGCTATGTTTGAGTTCCAGAAGCCTAAATCTAATACCTTTATGGAGCTATATTGCATGAAAGCCCTAGATCTACTCATATATTATGTTTTGAGCCTTAGAACCTTCATTGGTGTTTATATACACGTAAAGTTGGAAACTTTACGTGTTAAATAAGCCCTAAGAACCCAGATCTACGAATGGAATGAACTGGATTCAAGCAGAATCGAGTATATAGTGATTGCATGCGCACGACTCGGCGAGTCGTTCTTCAGACTCGACGAGTCGAGTCGTGAGTCCTCTGTTTTCCCCTTTTCGAGTTATGTCGAGTGGATCTAGTGAGTGGGAGTGGAATCAGTGAGCTGGAGGTTAGACTCATTCATGGAAGGACTCGGCGAGTCAATGCCCTGACTCGGCGAGTCCAAATCAATCTTCATTCCTCAAGAACAGACTCGGCGAGTTGTTCATACAACTCGGCAAGTCACAGCCAGAGTGTTCATCTGATGAAGGAGAACTCGATGAGTTGTTCATACAACTCGGCGAGTCGGATGTAGATTGGCTGAGTGTTAGTATCAAAGAGGAACTCGCCGAGTTTATGCCAAAATCGACGAGTAGTAGCGTATAGAAGCAAGAAGGTGAGAGTAAGGACTCGACAAGTTGGTGACCCAACTCGACGAGTCATGTCAACTGAATGTTGACTTTGACCGATAGGTTGACTATGGCCAGGGGTAGGATAGTCATTTTACCCTCAGTATTATTATCAATATTTGATTGTTGGTACTTATGGAAATTGTAGCCGGGGTGAAACCGGAGCCGCAACAGACAGATTCCAGAGCAATTCTTTCAGCAGCTAGGTTACGAGATGAGTTTTCCTTCCAGTAGGAACGGGTCTAAGGTCACAATGCCGGCCCGTTTAGCTAGCAGTAGCTTCCGGATTTCGGTCCGATGTAGTAGTTAGTATGTTTGATGCCTTCGTGGCTCAGACAGGATTTATGTGTTATGTGTTCCGGGATACGGCCCGATGCAGTATGCAGTTATGTGTTCATGCTAGTTGATATGTTTATGGTATGCTATGTTATGATCAGTCAGCTTCCGGGCTTCGGCCCGATGCAGAGGGCAAGGCCCTGGTTAGTTCCGGACGTCGGTCTGATGCAGGGGACAAGGTCCCAGTTAGTTCCGAACTTCGGTCCGATGTAGTTTCCGGGCTTCGGTCCGATGCAGAGGGCAAGGCCCTGGGTAGTTCCGGACTTCGGTCCGATGCAGTTTCCGGACTTTGGTCTGATGCAGTGGGCAAGGCCCAGTATGTGTTATATGCTATTGTATGGTATGTGGTAGTTCGGTGGAGCTCACTAAGCTTTGTGCTTACAGTTTCAGTTTTGGTTTCAGGTACTTCCGCAAGTAAAGGGAAGAGCTCGAGATGATGACATTGCACACACCACAACTTCAGTCTTATTCCTGGGAGTTTGTTTTGATTCATAGTTTGATTTGGCACAAATGTCCATGACATTTTATTATGGGTTGAGATATTTGACACATGGTTTATGATGTGACAATCAGTATATGATTTTTATTATTATTAAAACAAAAATTTTTGGGTCGTATTTTTGGATGTTACAGGATGTAACGCGAAGCGAATGTCTCACAAATTTATTCATTAACAGATTTACGTGAACTGAACTGAAAACCTTTGGTAAATGAGTTGGAAAGGTAGATGATACATAAATTATACCTATTATAGTTTATCCAAAACGTTTGTAATGTAAAAGAACCCCTTTTATGAAAATACACTAGTGCTATGAGTCCATAAACTATTACTATTATGTAGTATATGAAAAACCCATTTGTTTTGAGAGTAAAACCTTTCTCATGTAGTAAAAATCCATAAACTATGCTTATTATAGTTTATTACATGTGTTCGAAATGAATGAAAAATCCTTATCATAAATGACTAAATTTCATTTTATGATGATAAACTAACAACAAAATACATTCAATATTTAGAATTTATTATTATACACTTTTCTCAACATAATACAAAGTGTTATGAAAGTTATAAGTTGTTAACTAGTTTTTAACCGTTTTGTACTATTTTAGAAAAATCATACAAAAATCTTACAAATTCGAAAACTGAATCCGTAAATTCTGAGAGTTCATAAAATGTGTCTAGTTTATTCATAATTTTTATTATGATTTTTTAAAGTCTTTAACTTGTGTTAAAATGTTCATATTCACAGACTCGTCCGAATTCGTTTCTGAAATGATAGGAAGTTTTTGTAAAAATCACCATAAATTGTAGAAAAATCGTATGAAGATGTGCAAGTAGTCATTTTAAAGGTATAAACCTGATCTATTTGTACCTAATACAGTTTTGAAAACTAGAATGTTTAAGTTGACCAAAACAGTTCATGAATGGAGTTAAACTTTTCTGATGAAAGCTGTTGGATGAGTTTAGTTGTGTTCTTGGTGTTTTAACTTGTATTCCCCCCCCCCCCCCTTAAAACTTAAGAAAAACATGAAAAGATAGGGGTATGAACTCACCTTGAGTGATTTCAGTGGATGGATGTTGAAGAAGGGAAATGTTCAACTCAAGAACACTTGGAAGGTTGCTTGAAGATTCGAAGATCTAACACAAATATGAAGGAGTGTGTATAAGAAATCTATGATTTGAGTAGAAAGGAGTGAAATAATCATATGGAGGATGATAATACTTACCAAAAGTAGAAGAAAATCTTGGATAATAGCCTTGAATCTCGAAATTTAGAGAGAGAATTGAGAGAGAAAAGGTGTTTGTCTTTTGGAAGAAAAAGGAGAGAAATGAGAGAAATGTGAGGAGAGAGGAGGGTTTTCTAGCACTTGACCAAGTGTATGGCTGAAAAATGGTGGGAAAGGTACTATGGAATGACTAGGTATGGTGGAAGGACAAGAGTTGGTCATGGAGTGGGCATGGGGTGGTTGCTTGTGTCATACACTAAAGCAAAGTCAACACTCCACCAATAATATCCCACCCACTCTTCATGGATAAGTATTATGCCCCAAAACGTGATTAATTATGAAATAAGGGGTTTTATATGTTAAAATATGTTTTTTGGTGAAAATCCCGTGTTAAAATAATCAAAAACGGGCTTAAAACGCAAAACTATTCGAAAATCGGGAAGGAAAAGCGAAGTCTGCGAAGCTTCTTGCATGGGGGACCGAAGGTGCGAGGGTTCGCTCCTTTAGAGGGTGGGACCGAAGCTCGGTTGTGAGGATAGGACCGAAGGTGCATGAAGCGAAACGGCCCGAAGGCGAGATGAGGCGAAGGCGAAAGGAGGATTCGGTCCGAGAGGACCTTCGGGTTCGTCGTATGCGAGGTTCGGGTTTGGCTCTTCCGGCTTCGGTTCTTAGCAGGTTCGGTCCCTATAGGGGACCTTCGGTTCTAAGATGGTTCGCCCCATAAAGAGGGGTTTCAGTTCCTTAAGGCTATTTTGCCCATTTTTACTCCGTTTTAAGTGGTTTTTGACCCGATTAAGGGTCGGGATGACCCGAATGATTACAAAAAGTCAAAGGAACTTTTGAGAGAGATTTGGGAGAGATTTTAAATAGAGAGATAGAGTGAAAGAGATTGGGAGAGGCTTCTTTTGTGACCTTTTTTAGTGTTTGGCTTCGCAACGCAAGGTCCGTAAACCCCGTTAAGCCATGTTTAAGGATCTTACATACTCTCGTTGAGTATGCAATAGTTTTAGGTTATTACTTACCATAGTTTTAGGTTAAAGAAATCTAGATATACGAACTTTTCAATTGATGATTTCTCATTAGAATAGCGAGTTGTACAGTAATTACCTAACGTAAACCCTAGTACACAAGGGTTAATTGAGTCGACCAGTTTGACTTGTTGACTTTGACTTGACCGGAAATTGACGGTTGTCACAAAAGACGGTGGTTAACCAAAACCCATGAACAGCAAAAAAAAAAAAAACTCCCAATTAGGGTAAAAAAGATGACCACACAGCAACAAAGAAAGAAATAGGGGCAAAAAGATGTTACATGGTGCTAATCGCCGGAATTTGTAAGGTTCAATTTGATTTTCGTCGGTGGGGAAGAGAGAATTTCTTCCTGCGTCGCTGTGTGCAAATGAAAGACAGACTGCGGCCTGCTAGGGTGAACCCCTATGCCGACGACATCTCGTCGGTATATGGTTTCGATAAACGGTGTCGTTTCATTATTTGCGTAAATATAAAAATAATAAAAAATGGAAACCCTGTGACGACGACATGTCGTCGGTACAGGGTTTTCTCGCGAATCGCCACGTGTCTTACCGATGACATGTCGTCGGTATAGATTCCGTAAAACAACGTCGTTTTGGTTTACTGGACAATGGAATATAAATAATTCAAAATTAGATTTCTCGATACTTATACCGAAGACATGTCGTCGCCATAGGTTTTCAGTATTCCGCGAAGACTTTGGTCGTTCCCGCTTGTAGCGACGACATGTCGTCGGCACAGGTATCATGGTCAAAGTATTTTGGTCAATGTTGCCAAAAGGTGTGGCGACGACTTATTGTCGACATAGATAGACTTGTAGCGACGACATCCGTTGTCGGCATAGGTGTCGTCGCCATAGGGTGTTAATGTTGTGGTGGTGGGAGTGGTGACCTAACATCCCGCATAGTTTGGCTCGACAACTCGGTGGGGTTTTACCGATTAGAGAGAATCATTAAATACACATTTTTCTTTTTCTTTTGTTTTTACCATTTATTCAAAAATAATTTAAAAACATATCATTTTTTCAAAAAAAAAATCCCAATTTCACAAATATAACCATTTTTTTTTTAAAAATTGAATTTTAAACCCTTAATCTTCAATTATAAATATCATCATCCTTATTCATTCTTCATCCCATTCAAATTTCCTAACTTTCTTATTTTCCATATTTTTCAAAACTTCATGGCTAATGGTTCATGTGGTTCGTGTTTGGTCCCAAAAGAAGAAATGTTACTAACTCATTCATGGGTTGATGTAACAGAAGTCTCAATCCATATTAACCTCCTTACTACAACTTTTTGGATAAGAGTCATCGAAAAATACAATTGCGAAGCACTTGTACCGCGAGGTAAAGAAAAAATATACTCCAAATGGAGGCACGCAAATGAACTTGCAATTCAGTTTAAGAATGTGTATCGTAGGGTGATGCATGAAGCTGAAAATGGTGAAAATGAAAATACTTTGCTAGAGAATGTTCTTGACGTTTACCGTGCTGAAACTAACAAATATTTTCGACTTGTTGAGTTTTGGCAAATTGTGAGACAGTCCCTAAAATTTGCTCAAATTTAAACTCGTTGTCTTTTAATTTAAGTTTTTATCTCAAGTGTGTTATGTTTTCTAAATTTACGTGTGTATTAGCTTAATTTCAAGTGTGTTATGTTTTTTAAGTGTAAGTGTGCGATTTTCTTTGAAGTTAATGAAATTAAGTTTTTATTAATATAATTTATTTATATTGATTTCTTTATATAAAATAAATATTTTTTTTAAAAAAAGTAACATGACGAGTGTAGTAACATGTGCCATGTAAGTGGCAAGTTTTTGTTGTAGTATGACAAATCTGATATGGCGCCTACATGGACAATGACAAATGTGGCACCACTCCCTCCAACCTTATGTTCTATATGGATCAATGGTTACCCATTTCATCGGCAAATGACCAAATTAGCAAAAAATCAAACTATATACTTTTAACTCTCATTGTAAAAACACAATGAGAGATCTAGTTTTTATTTGGTGGGATAACCCATGCTGCCCCTCAAATTTCGTCCGGTAGGATAAATTTTGTTTTTATATTATGGTGCTTCCATTGGAAAAAAATTGGGCTACCCCTAAAATTTTGGGTTGTTCCTAACTTATAAACCAAAACACAAAATTGCTCAAAGTTTGTAACGTAGTGAAATACTATTAGGCAGTACAAATTTGTTTAGCCCAATGCATAAATACTTTAATGAAACAAAAAAGCTAAAAGTCCAAGCCCATTTTGTTGTTGCTCAAAATCAGAATGGGAAATACATGAAACACAAAACGCTTTTGCCCTTACTCCTAGGGATGAGCGTGAGACAGAACCGGTACCGAACCGTCCTGTTCCCGATTTTCCGAATACTGAATTTGATCGAAAGTTAATCCCGAGTACCGAACCGAATTAACATCACCGGTACTCGGTACTAGTACCGGTACCGGCGGTACCGATTCTCGAATTTCATGTATTTGGAGTACCAAGTACCATCCCGTATTTTAAAATTCGGTACGGTACCGGTACATGATCGGGATTTGGGACAAACTGCTCATCCCTACTTGCTCCCATGCCTATTGCCTTCGTTGCCTTCTTCTTCTTGCCGACCTTTTGCTGTCGGCGACGTCTAGTCCAACGGATGCCCTCCCCCCACCCCCTTCATAATGAAATAAGTATGTTGTCATGGTTAATAATTATTAGGTTATTTCAAATTTTGATTATTTATCATCGTGTTGAAATACTTAGAATTTGCAACTAGGTTTGTTTAATTAGAAACTTATGGTTTATTTAATATATAAAGTCGCTTTAAATTTCAAAAAACCGAACCCGTTTAAACCGAGCCCAACAATTGAACACGTTTAACTTGAACGTGAAAAAAATCATATTATATATTACGCGGTAAAAATATTGTGCTACCGTTGATTATCTATAATCTCGTTTGCCACCTCCACGACCCCCCCCCCCCCTCCTAATTAATAATTAGGGTAATAAACTCTAATCAATGGTCCAAAATTATATTCTGTCTGACTAAGGGTAAAAGACTATTTTACCCTTCCTCACTTGACCCATCTAACCATGGCCTAAATCCATAATGACTCATGGCCCAAAAATTGCCCAAATGGTACTCCACTGATGATCAAAACTTATCATTAAGCTCTTAATGCTTAAAGTCCAAACGTCCAATTCACATATCTAACTCTTGGTAAGGTCTTAACTGACAAAGTTGGTAACTTTAAGCCTTTTCATGGCTTAAAAGGACCCCAACACTAAACCCTAGATCCATAACTTCATAAGACCAACAACTCATGCATGGGTGGATTACAACCCTCAAGATCCGATTTTTATGACTTTTCAAACTCATAAATGGCTATAAATGATGCTCAAAGGTTCTAGAGTAACTTCTACTCACAACATCCAAGCCATGGGACCTAAACATGCCCAAAACATAACCAAAACTAGATCTACACTAAAGAGCCATAAATTTTGAAGCTTTATACCTCCAGAAAATGCTAGATGAAAAAACAAGTCTGGATCCACAAGCTCCAAGCTCCCAACACCACACCAATCGACTCATTCTTCTTCAATATGCACCAAAACACACAAATTTTCACTCCAAGAGCTCAAGAACCTCACAAGGTGGCTACGATTTCGAAATAACAGAAAGAATGAGAGTGGAGGCTAGTTGTGAAGGGGCCTTGAGGTCTTAAGGTGTTTAAATAGGGTCCAAACCCTAAAAATTAGGGTTTGAGACTTGCATGAGTACGCCATGTGTACCTAGCATGTACGCCCATCGTACTCGAAGGAACCCACTATCACATTATGAAATATCCCAAAAATACACCCTAAAATTTTTTGTTTGAAAAGCATTACTAAAACATAATCATCCATAATTAAAATGAAAACAAGTGTCGTGTGACTCAAAATCTCATACTAACACTGTTTAAAAAAACTGAATAATAAAATATCAGAGTCGATAAATCTTAGGTGGAAATTATGGTGTGTGCCATGCCATCAACTCGAGCCCTTCCCTTTGCTGGCGGAAGTACCTGAAACCACAACTGAAACGGTAAGCACGAAGCTTAGTGAGCTCCCCCAAACTACCACATACCACACAATAACATATAAAACAAATGTTGGGCCTTGCCCACTGCATCAGACCGAAGTCCAGAATAACTAGGGGCTCGCCCACTGCATCGGACCGAAGTTTGGACTAACTAGGGCCTTGCCCTCTACATCGGACTGAAGTCCGGACTAACTAGGGCCTTGACCACTACATCGGACCGAAGTCCGGAATAACTAGGGCCTTGCCCACTGCATCGGACCAAAGTCCGGAATAACTAGGGCCTTGCCCACTGCATCAGACCGTTGTCCGGAATCAACTGAACATAGCATAACATAATCATAAACATATAACATAAACACATATACTGCATCGGGCTTGCCCGACGTCGGACCGCAGTCTGGAACACATAACACATAACACATAGACATGCATGAATCACAAAGACATCAAGCATACATAACTACTTCTTGGGACCACCCCCACATCGGACCACACTCCATAACTACTATCATCTGTACGGACCAACATTGTGGCCGTAGACCCGTTCCTACTGGAAGGAAACTCACCTCGTGAAGCTGACTGCTGAAATACTGAGCTGGAAATGTCTGACTGCTGCTCCGGCAAATCCCCGGTTATAATTTCCATAAAGACACTTAGTCAGAAACTAACAACTAATCTTAGGGTAAAGTGACTATTTTACCCCTGGCGAAAGTCAATATCCTGGTCAAAGTCAACTTCCAGTTGACCTGACTCGCCGAGTTGGGCCGTCAACTCGCCAAGTCCCTATCCTTTTTTTTGCTCCCTACCCGACTCTACTTGCCGAGTTTAGCAAAAACTCGACGAGTTCTCCTTGTATAATAACATCGAGTCAATCTTCATCCGACTCGCCGAGTCGTTTGAACAACTCGTCGAGTCCACCTTCGTCCTATGAACACATCCATTCTACGACTCACCGAGTTGTATGAACAACTCGTCGAGTGTGTTCTTGTGGCTAAGGAGATTGCCTTGGACTCGCCGAGTGTGTTCTTACACTCGTCGAGTCCCATGGTTTCCAGATTAATCGTTATATCTTAATACGTCGAATCACTCCTATGGACTTGTCTAAATCTCTGCTATTACTCAAATGGGCTCCTTTTGAACCACAACAAATTGGGGACTCAAGCATCAGACTCGCCGAGTTCCAAGAACAACTCGTCGATTCACCTATTTTTCAAGTCCATAACTCGATTTCTGGTATACAACTCTCGTCCAAAAGGTAGATCTGGGCTTCTAAGGTCGATCTAACACGTAAAGTTATGAACTTTACGCACATGCATCTATCATTGGTGCTTAAAAGGCCGAAAATTGGAGTTTTAGCATGCATGGGGTTCTCATGGCCCTAAAGAGGGCACCTTTATGCCATGATGACCCTTCAAGGTCCTAGATCTTAAGGTGAATTGACTTGGGACGTCCAAGTCTAAAGGATCAAGCTTGATGGACCCAAAAATGACAACAAGAAGATCTATAGAACTACAAGTCAAGTGTTGAGCTTGATTACCAGAAAGTGAAGAGAAACTGATGCTGGTCTTGGATCTACTCCTTCTCCCTTAATCCTTCTTCCTTCCAATTCTTTCACTAGCTACAAAATGCACCAATCACTCTCAAAATCACCAAGAAAGCTCAAGCTCACTTATGGGGAGTTAGGGTTTCAAGATTAATGATTTGGGGTGATGGAGGTTGGACTTGAAGCCCATAATGATGCTTAAATAGGGTGCAAACCCCAAATATTAGGGTTTTCCCCAGACTGGCTGTAACGACCATAAAATTCCAACCAATTTAAACTTTTCAAAAACAACCAGGTTTCATTAAGTTATTACAAAAAGGTTTTCAATACAGTATGACTGGTCCGCCCGCACTGGGCCTTCAGTCGGCCTGGTCCATTCTCCGAGCCTCGGCACATCTGGTCCGCCCTCTTGGGGCCTACAGCCTATCCGGACCGTTCGTTGGGCCTTCGGAATAACCGGTCCGCCCTGGGTATGTTGGCCTACAGCACAAAGCAGGACCCGCTTCAACCCAACCCAATCCAACAACCATGTGCACATAAACATTCAAACATATAACAATTCGCATTCAATCAAACCGATCTAGCAGATCACATAGCATAACATCATCCTAACCAGGATACCGACCTAACCGGTCACTAGCATAGCATCATCATATATACCACGATTCCGACCTTAATCAGGTCTCTAACATATACCATCCTAACTACCAGGATGCAAACATAGCAAGGCAATAACATAACAATGATACCCGGATCACAATCCGATAAAGGGCCGGCCTTGGTGCCGTAGACCCTGTCGATATAGTGAGGATAACTCACCTCACAACTGCCGACTAAAAAGATAAGCCCAAGCTGCTCCGACCACAGACACGATCTCCACCACTAGCCAACACCAAAACACTGGACTCAAAACAAAAGCCAATAATTACCAAAATGCCCCTGGAAATCAACTGGTCAACCCTTGGTCAAAGTCAAAGTCAAAGTCAGCCCCTGACTGACTCTACTCGCCGAGTCATCCTGATGACTCGCCGAGTCCCCATGCATAGAACTTCCCCAAACCGCGACTCAACTCGCCGAGTCACCCCGAGACTCGCCGAGTCCAACAACTCTGAGTCCCCTCGCACTCAACTCACCGAGTCCTCCCTTGACTCACCGATTCACGGCTCTACCAGAAAAAGGTTAGGACCTCACGACCATACTCGCTGAGTCCAAGAACAGACTCGCCGAGTCCAAGGCTATCTTCAACCAACTCGCCGAGTTCCTGCCCATCTTCAAGCAACTCGCCGAGTACACCTTTGTGACTCGTTGAGTACCTCTAGATCTTAATCCATACAGAAGCTTTCCAGGCCATGCAGCTGACCCAAGCCATAGATCTAACCTTCTACAACCCATCCATCACGTAAAGTGGCAAACTTTACGTGAATCCAAAGAGATCTAGGCATTTTACACTCTAGGGCTAGGGTTTGGGGCAAAAGAACTTCACCAACAACTCTTGAACATAGACTTTATGGCTTTCTGGATCATTAACAACCTAGATCTGAGGTAGCAACCTCAGATCTTACACCAAACTTGATATGGACCTCATTTATGCCCCCAAAACCCCACAATTGATAGATCTAGATGCACAAAAGCTCAAACAGAAGATTATTACCTCAAATGAAAGCTCCAACTGAAGAATAAGCTAAATCTCTGCAAATCCCCTTGCTCTAACCTTCTTGCTCTTCGATTTCTCCCCAAGATTCCCTCCACAGAGGCTCCAATCTCTCACAAGGAAGGCTCACACGAATCTAGGGCTTCTGGAACTCAAGGGGAAGGTAAAGAGGCTGGGGGAGAGGATATCATGTTCTTTATATAGGGCTCAACCCCCGAATTAGGGTTTTCTCCACTCAGCACCAACTCGCCGAGTCCAGCCACCGACTCGCCAAGTTGGCCACTAAACACGCGACCAGAATCGCGACCCTACTCGCCGAGTCCACCTATGGACTCGCCGAGTTGTTCTTTCACAATTACACTTTGAACCCTGAACTTGCACTCCTGAACTCGGGATGTTACACTGGCCTACTCGTCGAGTCAAGTGCGGACTCGGCGAGTAAACTACTTAAAACCCACGTCCAAACCTCGCATCTACTCGACGAGTTAGGGTTGCTACTCGTCGAGTTACTCTTATAAAAATGATATAAAACATATTAAATACATACCAGGAACGAGGCGTTACAATTCTCCCCCACTTATCTTAGACTTCGCCCTCGAAGTCTGTTGCATTCAGACACAACTCCCATGTCCACTGCGAGCCCTTGCGGTGCTGCCACTGCACCTTCACTAACTCTACTCTCTTGTTCCTCAGCTCTTTCACCTTGCGATCTAGAATCGATATTGGTCTCTCGATATAGTTCTGGCTATCGTCAACCTGAATGTCCTCTAAGGGTACCACTGCTGAATCATCCACTAAACACTTCCGCAACTGGGAAACATGGAACGTGTTGTGGATCTGGCTGAGCTCTGCTTAAAGATCTAACCGATAAGCAACCCGTCCTACCCGGGCCAAAACCCTAAACGGACCAATGAACCTGGGGCCCAGCTTGCCCCGCTTCCGAAATCTAATAACACCCTTCCAGGGTGACAGTTTCAGGAGGACCATATCGCCGACCTGAAACTCCAAGTCCGAATGCCGCTTGTCGACGTAACTCTTCTGCTGACTCTGAGCAGTCTGGAGCCTGCTCCGGACTTGCTGAATTCGCTTCGTGTTCTTGAGTACCACCTCTGTACTCCCCATGACTCACTGACCGACCTCACCCCAGCAGACTGGGGTCCTACACTTCCTCCCGTAGAGTATCTCGAAGGGAGGTCGGTCGATACTAGAGTGGTAGCTGTTGTTATACGAAAATTCCGCTAACTGAAGATACGTATCCCAACTGCCACCGAAGTCTAGCACATATGCTCGAAGCGGTTGGTACCTCCTCGAATAATCCATTAATTAAGATTATTCAGAAACCGTTATTGTCTGAAATTGGTCTCACAAACAACACGAATAACGACACAGATAAATATTGTTCAGGCGGCGAAGAGGAAACAACCAGCAGGAGACGGAGGAAAAGTCGTAGGGATCCTCTGCCAAGCGAAGAAATTGGTGCCGTCAGCGATAGACGTGTTCTACCACACACGAGTAGGTCAAATATATTTACTTTATTTCCTTAATTGCAGGATTTCAATTAAATGATTTCCTTAATTAAAAGTACAAAAGGTCCAAAATACCCTTAAATGATTTATTTAATTATTTGTTATTTCTTGAATTCTCATTGGTGCATTTAGACTCACAATAGTTGCTAAAAACATTTGAACCTCTCTCTCTCTCTCTCTCTCTCTCTCTCTCTATATATATATATATATATATATATATATATATATATATATATATATATATAGGTAAAAGATCAAATGAGAACCCAAAAACCATTTTTATGCTTAGATCTAGGGGTGTTCGTTTGGATGGATCAGTTTGATTCGATCCAATCAAGTGAATCCAAATTGATTTCGGTTTTTAAAAGATAGATCCGAATAGTCCAATCTAAATTCAAATCCGATCCGATCCAATTACAATTCGGTTGGATCGGTTTTATAATTCGGTTTTCAAAAACCGAAACATTTTAAAATAACATATAATTATAATATTACCCAACTTTACATAATAAGCAAAAACAAATTATTTGGTTGTGTTTTGAAATTTATAAACAACTACTAAGACCATATATTATAGTTAAATATTTTATAGATAAAAAACTTTTAAGAGAAAATACATATCAATAGTTTTTTATCGGTTGAAACATTTTGAGCCTATTTAAAAAAATAAATTACAAAATTAATAAATAACTATAGATGTATATTATAAATAGATAAATAATAATTGTTTATTCGTTTTTTTTTGGACTATTCGGTTCGTGTTTTATAAACCAAAACCAATCCAAAATCTAAAAAAATAATTCGGTGTTTTTGAAAACCAATCCAAAAATCCGAATATCTAAACCAAATTGTCCAGATAATTTGGTTTTATCTTGATACTAAACGGCCATGCTTAGATCAATAAAATTAACGTCTTGAAACTCACGGTGGCAATATTTGTAATATTAGTTCAATATTTTATACCTTAAATTAAATAAATTGACAACAATTGCAATTTTTGTAATATTGTTCAAACTTAAAGGCATTATTTTCAAATTAAAGGCATTATTTTTTTCCCAAATCAGATTCGATGAAATATCTTGTGATTTGAATACGTAAACCTAATTCTTCTCTCTAGCTAAACCACAACGCCTCCATCTGTTCATGCTCACCGTCAACATAAACGGAAAACCTCTTTGTTGTAATCGTATCGATCTCCTACATCAGATCTATTAAAAATACCGTTGAGGAATCTGATTACCTCTCTGTCGATTGTTGTGTTGCGTCGATTGTGTTGCAATGTCGCCGGTGGACGTGTTGCACAGGTGTTCGTCGAGGATTCTGAGCTACATCAATTTCTTCAATAAATCTCCAACAATGAATAAATCTATGAAGAAGATGAAGCCTCAAATGATATCAAGGTTGGCTACGAAATAATCAATTATGTTATATGTTTTTATGATGCTTTTAATGTTTATCTTGTTTATAATCATTATAATGATCATGATTGGATGAAATAAATTTATTTATACATTTGGTTATATAATTCATACATTCACAGTTGAATGATGCTTCAGCAAATCATCTTCACAATAGAATAAGTTGCATTTGAAGAAAATCGATAGTATAAATGAATTTTTGAATTTTGAATGATTTTTTTGAAACTATAATTTTAGGAATTGTCCTCATGATTACCGTTGAATTAGTTGAATTTGTAAGATATATAGTAATATAGTAATATAATATAAAATTAAATTATAAATGATGTTCATGAATACAAATTTTTATGATATTCATAGTTGAATTAGATGAAATTTCATAATAGTCGGTTAATTGACAATCTATTCAACTGTGAATGATCTTTCATCAACTCATATCCATAACAATTTATAATCATTATGATGAACACGATAGGATGAAATGAATTTAGTTATATATTTGGTTCTATGATTCATACATTCATAGTTGAATTGAATGATGTTTCAACAACTCATATTCATAGTTGAATAAGTTGCATTTGAAGAAAATTGATAGTATAAATGAAGTTTTAAACTGTGAATGGTTTTCATGAAACTATAATTTTTGAAATTATCCTCCTGAATACAGTTGAATTAGTTGAATTTGTAAGATATTTAGTAAATATAATATAAAATTAAATTATGAATTGTGTTCATGAATAACAAAACTTATGATGTTCACAATTGAATGAATAGTTGTCAATAGCGACCATAGCCGTCGCTATAGCGAATAGCATAGCGTATAGGTATATGGTCGCTATTGAGTGCTTAGCGACAAATAGCGTGGTAAATAGCGACATTAGGGGGTTTTTTTTTTCGTTTTTTTTTTCTCTTTTTTAAGGGATAAATGAGAATAAAAGAGATAAGGGTTGAAGTTTTGAACGTTTTTATCTAGTTTAATGGTTTGTTTCCTTATTTATTGATTATAAATTTATAATAACTATAGTATTTGAACATAATAAATATTTTTAATATTTTTATGCCTATCGCTAAATACGAAATAGCGTTCGCTATTCCATCGCTATCGCTACATAGCTTATAGGTAGCTCATCGTTATTTACCGCTATTCGCTATCGATAATTGTGATTGAATGAGAGATGAAATTTCATAATAGTTGGTAAATTAACAAACTATTCAACTGTAAATGATGTTTCGTCAAATCATATTCACACTTGAATAAGTTGCATTGGAAGAAAGTTGATAGTATAAATGAATTTTTAAACTGTGAATAGTTTTCATGAAGCTATAATTTTAGGAATGCTCCTCATGCTCATAGTTAAATTAGTTGAATTTGTAAAATATTTAATAATATAATGTAAAATTAAATTGTAAATTGTGTTTATGATTAAAAAAACTTTTGATTTTCACAGTTGAATAAAATGAAATTTCATAATATTGGTTAATTTATTCAACTATGAATTATGGACGTTTCTTGTTTTGTAAAGTTAATAATGTTATTAATTTGACATTCTCATCTACTTCTATTATAATAAATGAAAATCATTTTGTCCACATGTCACACTTTCATTGATTTGACCACATGTCATTTTGTGGTTTTTTTCATTTTATCAAATTCCATATAATATTTAAATATAATAATTATAATAAATGTAATAATAAATACTTATCAATTTCATTAATTGACTTTCCTTTTAATTTAAAAAATTTTAAATTAAAATATCATTAGTTTCCTTTTTTATTTATCTAAATTATTTGTTTAAATTTAGAAAAAAAAAACACATTAATTTTAATAATTCAACATTTTTTTAATTTTTTTTATAAATTCAAACTTTTAAATGTTTGGAATTTCATATTTAAATTTTCTTTTAAATTAACCCATGAAATACATGGGTTTTACACCTAGTTAGTCATTATACTAAATATCATCTTTTTTGAAATTCAATGTTTTTATAAGAACAATAATGGTATTAATTTGACATTCACAATATAATGAATGTCATATTTTTTTCTTGTGAATTTTCATATGCATAGTCTAATTAAAACCGAAGTTGGGGGGATCATCACGGGAGAGATTAATATCTAAGTTATTCAATTAGAATTTATAAGGACAAAATTATCTTTAATGAACCAAATTCATAAAAAAGGCGTGAAAATAATAGGCCTTTCATTTAAAATTGATTTATGGTCGAAGTTTGTTCCTACAACTCCTAACCTTTTATGTTGTGAATGAGGGTCTAAACTATTTTTAAGCTGTGAATACTATGAATGAATGTTTGAAATGTCGTATTAAATTGTGAATTATGATTTTTTGGAATTGCTAGAGTGTAAGAGAACTATTGGTGCTCATGGAGACTATTGGTGCTCATGGATCTGAAGCAAGGAACACTCTCAAATCTAGAAACAAGTTGCATGAAAATGTTTGGTGAAATGCCTTGAAAAGTGTAAATATTATGAATGAGTGGCTAACTAGTCTATTAAGTTGTGAATGGATGTCTAAACTAGTCTTTTAAGCTTTGAATGAGTGTTTGAACTAGAAGTGAGCCTTATTCTTTTGAAATTGTGAAACCACCCGAACCGAACCTTATTTGGTTTTTCAGTTTCAGAATAATTGGTTAGTGGTTCGGTTTGCGGGTTAACAAGAGACTTTAATCGGGTTGGCGGTTTAGCAAATGTTATTCGGCATGCACCCGAAAACCGAATAAGATTTCAAAATTATTTTAATTAATAAAAATATGTATATGTATGCTATATTAGATAAATATTTATTGATTAGCTCATATAACTGCCCTCTTATGAGTTCTCGCTCCCCGTTCCCTGTTGCTTTTTTCCTCCTTTTTTGCAATAGAAGTATCAAGTATGGAACCAAAAATGGTATAAAACCGTTATTTGGATATGGACTCAAATTCAAATAGCTTAGTGGCAGGTTCAAACTGCATTGGATTTGATAGTTTGGATTATTCAATGTATAAACAAAAGTAATTACTGCCCTGTGATACAATATAAAGATCAACCAAAACTAATACTTTTCTCAATAATTTTTGTATTTATAGAAACAACGTACCCCTGACTTTTAATTAATAGAAAATTCACAAGTCTTTTGTTTTTTCAAAAATAAAAATAGTATTATTTGTTTAACCGCCTGATGCTCACCCTAGTCTACCTGAATATTGTGAACGTGTGTCTGATATGTTTTATTACACTGTGAATTATGATTCTTTTTTATTCAGATATGATTTTTGGAGCTTGCTAGAGTATAAGATATCCAATATATGATGGTGGTGGGAGGAAGGAAGAACGGCGACGGTATTAGGTAAAAATGGTAGATTTGATGGTGGTAGGAAGGAATGATGTCAGTAGTGATGTCGGTGGTTAGTTGTTGGTGGCTTCGTGTGGTAGTTAACAGTGGTGGTAGAATTTGGGTTTATTCAATTACTCTACCAATTAGAGTATAATAAATGTATAAACCTACGAATTAGAGTATAATGAAAATATTAAACTATAAATGAATAAATATATATATTAACAAATATATATACTAGACTTGAAAATCTCATTTATGCCTTTTTTTTCCCAAAAAAACCAACAAAACATGATTTTAATAAACGAGTGAGATGCATCTATTTTTTTCAAATTGAATGGGAAAGATTAATGGGTTGTAACCTTAGAAGGTTAAAATGATAAAAAAAAATGTTATTAATTATAAAGTTAAAAATAATGGTTCTTAGAGTTCTTAACTTGGTCCTTATTTGTGTGTGTATATATATATATTCAAATAGGGTTGAGATTGGTTAAGAACCCAAAGTTTCCCGAGAATCCGAAAATTAGAAGTGGAGCGTTGGATCAAAAGTAATTCGTTAAGGACATGCTCGTCATCTTACCAATCTCATTTAATGTTTAATTTTTTTGTGTTATTTAACATATTAATATAAATATCTAAAAATTTACATCATAAATCAAATTTTCAGATTTTTTTAAAAATAGTATTTTTGTTTCATTTTTTTTAAATGCAGATTTTTTAATTCTTTTATAGAAAACATATATTTTTGAAAAAAAATGAATTTTTTTTAAAAAAAAACTGCAATTTTTTTAAAAGAAAACTGCATTTAAAAAAAACTGCAATTTTTTTCAAAAAAAGCTGCAATTTTGTTTTAAAAAAATTGTATTTAACAAAAAAATAAAAATTAGGTGCATATATACATATTTTTTAAAATATATATATTCATATTTTTTATACTATAATATTCGTAAGTATATCATAAAAAACTCATTTTATTTGCTAATCTATAAACACAATATAATAAGTATTTTATTCGATACAAAAAAATATTAAAAACAAAAAAATGTACAAAATTTCAAAGCGTTTTTATGTCTTCGTGTCAATATTTCCATATTTTTCTTCAATTTATCATTTTCACCTCTTCAATATTCACCACAATTTCTTCCAGATCTACAAGAGAAATAAAAACAAAAATTGATTGATGCAAAAACACTCACAAAAATACATATGTGATTAATATATGAATCACAGACGATTCACGTATGAATTACATATGATGTATATGTGAATTACATGTGAATCTCATGTAATTCATATGTGAATTACATGTGATTTACATTTGAATCACATGTAATTCATATGTGAATCACATGTAACTCATATGTGATTCATATGTGAATTACATATGAATCACATGTAATTCATATGTGAATTATATGTGATTTACATATGAACTACATGTGATTTACATGTAATTTATATGTGGATCACATGTGAATCACATGTAATTCATATGTGAATTACATGTGAATCACATGTAATTCATATGTGATTCATATGTGAATTACATATGAATCACATGTAATTCATATGTGATTTACATGTGAATTACATGTAATTTATATGTGAATTACATGTGAATCACATGTAATTCATATATGATTTACATGTAATTCATATGTGATTTACATGTAATTCATATGTGAATGACATGCGATTTACATGTGAATTAGATGTAATTCATATGTGAATTACATGTAATTTATATGTGAATTGCATGATTAAAACTAGGTAATTTTGTGAATTTATATTGAAACTAGGGAAAAGCTTACTTTACAAGCCTGATTTGGTGTATCAAATTTTTAGGTTCATGATTTGCAATGTATCCAGTTTGTGGTAATACACTCATTCCAGGTGAATCTTCCGACATTGCCCTTGAAAACACATCAGATAAAAACACTAATTATTTCGAGTTATTCAGATTCAGTCTAAAAAGAGTTAGTACTTTAACAAATCTAAGTTCTTCACAGTATCTCATAGAATTAAAAATGGCTATAAAACATACCCCACAAATACAAATAATAATGAACAACAGTTTGCTTCAAGGTTGACATAAAATCCACCATTCAACCTTGCCTCATGTTTTAGTGTGTAAACTTGTTGTACCACAACAACAAACATCTATACATGTGAATTACAAATAAGATGAATAAATAAATATGTTGATAATAATATTAGTAAACCAAGTTAAAATGAAAACTTCATTGAGCAGGCTTATCAATTCAAGCATACACTTTTTTAAGAATAAATCTCATTAAATTAGACCGAGGCATTGGAATCGAACCTATGAGTGGAATTGTCGGAAGTGGAATCGAACCTGTGAGTGGAGTCGCCTGGAGTAGATTCGCTGGCTGGAGTAGCTGCGGGATTCGCAGCTGAAGATAACAGATTTGACTTTTAAAGCTCTATTCACCATCAGCCAAGGAAATCGGCCTTCTAAGGTCGATTAAAGTCGCTAGTTTTGTTTCAGATCGACCTGCTGATCTGCGAGAATACAAGTGGAATCGACGTTCAACAAATTATTAACCATTGAGGTAGATTTTCGCCATAGAAAACATAAATTCAAAGATCACCAAATCAAATATTCATAGATACAAAAAAAACATAATCTGATTAATCAATCATCAAAACTGATGTATTAGCAACGCACCTCTTTCGACGCTCAACTCATACATGAACGATTGCCAGTGTTCCATTTCTTCGATTTCAAATTAGGATCACAAATCTTTTCACTGCAAATGATTAACAGAGAATGAAACATCGGTTGCAAAATCCGTTGTGGCCGATCGTCAATCTCCACTATGTGAGTTATGGATTTGAGCATATTGTGGGATCGATCGAGATTGAGATCGAGTGATCGGTATTTTCTGCCTTCATCATTATTAGAAAACTTATTTAAGAAAAAAAGCGTTGATTCTGAATCAATTGTAGATTGTTCAAGATTGCTACGAATATCAATATCAAAAAGCTAAAGAAGTTATACCTTTGATGTTCATATATCTGGCCCTGGTGATAAAATACAATTCTAGATCTAAACATTGTACAAAAATCGAACTAGAGAAAAGGTGGAAATACAAATCGATCGACGAAGATAAGGCATAGAACAATCATCGGTGACATTGAGAGAATGTGAGAGAGATCAGATATAGATCGACTGTCAGTGACGGTGAGAAGAGGCAGAGTTGGATGTTGATTTCTTTTCCGATTGGGACCGATGGAAGAAAGGGAGAAATCGAGTCAGTAAACGGAGTGGGGAAGGTAAGCCAGTTTCCTTCTCTATCAGTTCTTCGTTGATTTTTTTTCTCGGCCGACGGAGACACCACTTGAGATTTTGGGCAACGATGATGACGAAGGAAGGTGAGAGATAGCATTAATGGGTTTCGTTGATTGAGAGAGAAAACATAGAGGGCTTTTACTTTTTTACATATCATTTATCAGATCATTAATTTAAGAAATTATAATTATAATTTTGATTCCTAAAATACCCTTTTACTAATATGATTAAGATATCCCCGCATCCTTAATTTTCTATTTATTTACAAACATACCACTAAGCATCTTAGCCATTTATTTTTTCAATCTAACGGTCCACTTTTAGTTCTCGGGTTCTCGGGAAACTTTGAGTTCTCAAATGATCCTCTCTCTCTCTCTCTCTCTCTCTCTCTTTATATATATATATATATATACACACACACACACACCTTGTGTGCACATTTCATTAAACACCTTGTGTGCACATTGTTTTCAAATTTGAGGTGCTTTACATGTCTAAGATTGTGGAATAGATATGATGTGGTAGTGGAACCACAGCTGGCCACCATGAAATGCTCTGTAAACACTATATTTATGTTTGAAAATACACCAGACATAACAGATCTCGCCAAATCTGAGAAATCGGTATGTATTTGGCTTTAGATCTGAGATGATGATAACGGTTAGTGACTCTCCCAACGATCTAAGGCGAAGAAGCTCACCGAAAAACAAAAGGCTTAACGAAATCGCATCTAAATGTTAGATCTGACCAGACCTATGCAGATCTTGAATGATTGCAGGTGGTGGCGATTGTCGTTAGTGGTACCGGAAGATTGTGGTTATGGTGCGATAAAGGCGTCAGTCCTCGTTGACGACGGATCTGGATGATCCCGGTGAAAATCCAACCAGATCTAGATCTAATCTAAATAAATCATACGATCTGGTAGTTCACGACATGTCGGAGGTTCGAATACATTATGAGGCTTGAAATTCGGCAACCTGGTAGCGGCGGTAGTAGGTCAGATGATAGTGCTAGCTGACAGTGGTTTTCTCAAGAAGAAATCCGCCGTCGGTGGTGGGGTCACCAGAAGAAAAAAAAAAAAAAAAAGATAGTTCTTAAAAATCTGATGAATGTTTGTTAAGGTTGTGCATTTTTGGAAGTATAACTAATAATTTTGAAAGAAATTGTAGAAGAAATCATAAAGAAATAACAAAAAAATGATTTCAAGAAATTAAGGTTGCGTTTAGTTACGGAAAAACAATTTTCATTTTCCGTTTTTTGTTTTCCCTTTTCGATTTTCGTTTTCCGTTTTCATTTTTCATTGAAAAATTTAGAAAACGCGTTTACTTAAACTTATTCATTTTTCATTTTCAGTTTTGGAAAATTAGAAAACGTGTTTAGATGTGTATTTTTCTATCGGTTTTCATTTTTAGAAAACAGTAGCGGTGGTAGGGTATGGGTGGGGGCGGTGACGGTAGTGGGTTGGCGGCGGTGGTGGTGATGACAGGCGATGGTGGTGGCGGCGGCAATTGTGTCAGTGGCGGTGAAGGCGGCGACAGCGGTGGTGGTGGTGCTAGTGACAGGTTAGTGGTGGTGGTGGTGGTGATGGTAGGTCGGTGATTGTCGTGGTGGTGTTGGGTTGGTGGGGGTACGAGTGTGTGTTTGTGTGTGTTTGTAGGGGTAGGTGTAGGTTTGTGTGTGTGGGTGTGTGTGTCTGTGAGGGTGGGGGTAGGTGGGGGTTTGTGTGGGTATGGGTGGGTATGTGTGTGAGTGTGTTTGTGTGTGTGTGGGTGTGTTGGTGGGTATGTATGTGTAGGTGGGTGGGTATGTATGTGTATGTGTATGTGTGTGTGTGGGTGGGTGGGTATGTATGTATGTGAGTTGGTGTGTGTGTGTGGGTGTGTATGTAGGTGTGTGTGTGTGGGTGGGTGAGTGTGTGTGGGGGTGGGTATGTATGTGTGTGTGTCAGTGGGGAGTGGAATGGGTGTGTGTTTATATTTTAGAAAAAATTTGGAATTAGAAAAATATGGAAAACAATTATTATCATTTCCAAAAAATTTCAACTTCTTTGTAATTTTAGAAAACGGAAAATTTTCATTTTCCGTGAAAAATTTAGAAAAATAGACGAACTAAACTTGTTTTCAAAATTTTCATTTTTTTTGAAATTTTTTTCCGAAAAACGATCAATTTTTCTGCAACTAAAGACACCCTAAGTTTTTGGATATTAGTTTGTTATGAGAACGAATGTAAAAGAACTACAAAAGAAAAGCTCAAAAATACATACTGTACGATCTCTTTTTCTTTCTGAAAGTGATGATATGCCTATTCACACTAATGGTCCCTATATTATAGTCATACTCACATAGTATACCCTAGACTTAGTTCAAATGTCATATTTTACTACAATTAATTATTAGGTGTGTAATGTTTATATTTTGATATAAATACCATTAATGAAAAGGGTTCTTAGTGTTTTTAAGGTTCTCATTTGAACATTTATATATATATATATATATATATATATATATATATATATATATATATATATATATATATATATAGGGTTAGGTTATTTTGTTTTTACTAACTATTGTTGCCAGAATGCACAAATCTGGACCAACAGATAGAATTCATCAATGGACATGATTTGAGAGTGTATGATATTACAATGGGGTAGCATTTACCATATAATCATAAATTTTTTAGCAAAAGGGTATTTTGGACAATTAACTACAATTATAAAAGGAAATTTTCGGATATTTATGGATAATTAATTCTCCTAATTTTAAAAATATAAATTTTTTTAATTAATTCAATTTTAATTCTAACATAATTTGTAAACATAACCGATTTTATTCTGTCAGAATATTTTTTTTAGTTAGAATGATGCTCTTTCAGAATTTTATTCTATTAAAATATTATTGAAAAATAACAAAGTTCTTGAATCTGAAGTTGGAAAATAACAACATTCTAATATATTCTTATACATCCAAACTTAAATACAAATTCATACATATTCTTACAGACAAGCTAGTTTATACATTTTAATATAATTATACATATTCTAAAAGAATATTAACAAAAATGAATAAAATTCTTAAAAAATAACAACATTATTAAAATCTGAGTATGTTCGAACTTTATTCGTTCTTCAAGTTATTCCTATTAGGTCTTCAACACATTCTTCCAGCCATTCCTATCACGAATACAACAAAAACTAATAATGGTTAAAAACATGTTGCTTGCAATTAACTATCACTTTATATATTCTGGCAGAATACATAGAATATATTCTGGCAGAATACATAGAATATATTCTGGCAGAATACATAGATTTTATTCTGGCAGAGTATATTCTGACAGAATACCTAGAATACATTCAAAAGTATCGTATTTACTGCTAATATAATTTTAGATTCCAAATACACAATAACAAGGGAGAATAGAAGTTGGAATTCAAAATCACAAAATGAACCAAAATAATACACAAACAAATTACTTACTTTTTTAAACAATTTTCTAGAACAAGATGAGTAGCTTTCACCAATCTATATTGGCATATGATATTAAGCCTTTACTATGTTGATATATGAAATCAAACAAAATTAATTCACTGTGTTGGCATATGAAATCAACCCCATCAGTATATACATAGCATATGGAAGACTACATAGTATACATTCTGGCAGAATATTGCCCATACTTTCTTTGTTTGCGCTCCTTCAATGGTTTAGCTGTAAGTTACAAATCAACAACACAATTACTTACTCAATTTTCATGAGATGAGATAATATAAATTAATTTCATGATCATTCTTTTAATTAGGCCTATTGAAATTATATATCCATATGATGTGAGAATTGAACCAAACAAGATTAGTGCACTTTACACAAACATAAATTGATAATTGAACCAAACATAATTGAAAGGTAAACAACTATTTGAAAAAGTAAAAACAAAACCATTACTCAAAATATAAGAACTATCTAAACTCAATAACAATTCACTTAGGACAATAGAAAAGAGTTTTTAATGGACAAGTGACAAATTACAAAATAAATCTTCATTTAGGCATTTAGTCGAACACTTGGTGTTCAGAAAAAAAAGGACTTGGATAACTAAAATCACTTCCTGAGAAACTTATATTATTATCAACAAATAAATGGTCTAACTGAAATCTATTAGAAGAGTTAAAATATATAATTTAAATTCAACAAAAAAACCGATTAGAACCCAAAAATCGCAAAAACAGAGGCTTTAAACTGGAGAGAAATTGTAAAAGAAAGATGATGTTTTTTTCAACCCATTGAATCGACTTACCAGATGGCCGAAATAGAGGCTACATACGAGATTGAGGGATGGCAGGTGAGCTTGTGTTTCAGCAATTGAAACTTTTTTGGGTTCGATGTCGACTTCTGTGGGGATAGTAATGAAGGGACGATGGTTGTTGAAGAACAAACACCCACGATGAACAATTTTGTATCCTACAAAATCATATTCCAAATCAATTAGAAAGTATTACTTAAAAAAATCGATTTCAAATAATCAATGGATTTCACAGATGAGAAGAGAAGCAATAAAATTGATTTCAACAAATCGATTTTTGCCAAGAAAGAAATCGATTTCAACAACTGATAGAATTTAAAAAAATAAAATTTTGAGAAAAAAGAAAATCGATTTCATTGGTGTTGGTGGAGAACTCACGACATTGATGGAGGCGGGAGGTGGAAGTATTGGTGGACAGTGATCGGCTAGTTGCGACTTCACCGATGAATGGTGGACGAATCCGATGCAGTGGATGAAGTCGGAGGCAGCTACAACTGTTGAGCAAGTCAGAGACGTGTTCTACCACACACAAGTAGGTCAAATATATTTACCTTATTTCCTTAATTATAGGATTTCAAATAAATGATTTCCATAATTAAAAGTACAAAATGTCCAAAATACCCTTAAATGATTTATTTAATTATTTATTATTTCTTGAATTCTCATTGGTGCATTTAGGCACACAATAGTTGCTAAAAACATTTGAACCTAGCTCTCTCTCTTTCTCTCTCTCTATATATATATATATATATATATATATATATATATATATATATCATTACCTATATGTCCACGTCGATGAGCTGCTTTCCCTCCTCCAATAAGAAGACTAATGGGCGGCTAATTTTAACGTATGCTATGTTCTTCCGTTGTGCCCTGCATCATCCTTCCGCTAGCTACTTGGCTGACTGCATCACCAATCTCCCTGCTTGTTTACGGTCATCCTTGCATCAGGCTGACACAACAGACTTCAAAGGTAGGTTTACTTAATTGTTTCTATGTCGGTGTTTCCCCCAAAGCTGTTTGCCGCCTCAAGTAACCTTCTTAAGATTAATGGCTCTTTCTTTCTCACGTTTTTCTTTTTGCCACTCTTTCTTCTCCTCCTTTTTCTTTCTTCTTGAGAAGGAACAACCTTAGATTTCCCCACCGCCTCCTCACATTTCCCCCGTAATAACTGATGTTGTCGGTGGACGTCCTGATTCAGCCACCGACGTCTCCTGGTTCAGGTAATCGGTTCTATTTTTTAGTTCTTATTTGTGGCGGAAACGATCAATTGATATTAACTCAATACACCGCTATAACCATTTATTTTTTGTTTTTGGTTTCCTCGGTTTTAAATTTAGGGTTCGAGCTCTAATTTTTACTCATGAAATTGATTTTGGAAATTTGTTTTTCTTTGTATAGGTTTCAAATTAATGGTGAATGATCAATAGAAGATCTCTCTTGGTTTGTTTTTGCTCCTCTTTGTCGCTCATTGTCTCATACATATCACGTCTTCCCTGTTCTTTCTCTCCTACATATCGCAAGTATGCTTTTGGTTTCTCTACTGGTACTTCTGATTTAACTCTCACTCAGCTACATAAAAATAAATGACAATGATGTAAAGAGGGTTTAATAGAAGGGTAATGATGTAAAAAAAATAGAGGACAATAATTTTGTCTTCACTTTTTGTGGGCTTTGTTGGTTATGAAGGAATTAAAGGGGGTTTTGAATAATAGGAGTATTAAACAACAATTATTCATCATGAAAGCATTTGCACTTCTACTATAAAAACCTCTTAATTTATTAGGTTACAGCATCTACCACAGTACCACACTAAACCTAAATATGTAAGTTATTTATCTCGATAATTATTTATCTTACACCAAGTTCCATTCTTACTCGCTTCTCCAAATTTTATTTCTATAATCCTTAGTAATAAAAATTAGTTTCTGCCATACCCTACCAATAATCAGTTTAAACAAACATCCAAAAACCGCTTAGTTGTTGGTTGCACTTGAATAAAATGAAACTGAATGTGGTTTAAAAATATTGAATGCCATTATATTAACATCCTAAAATAGAAGATAAACCCATTTAGGTTGTTATACCTATAACTTATTTGAATGATACTAACTTGGCTTAATCTCTACAAATTTGATTTGATCAACAATTAGATTTGAGTGATTTCACAATAGTCATAGTACAAAATTTGACATTCGGGTGCATTATTTTTTTCTTTTGGATACAGGGGGCTCTTGGGGACAAGATGGTTTTCTAATGTTGCTGAAAAAGCCGTGAATGCTTGAGTTTTTGGTGGCTATAGCATCACCTGACAATTTCAAGGTGTAGGGTGATCCCTTATAGTCTCATATATGACAAAACTGGTTTGGCAGGCTTGCATAAGTTATCTTCTTAATCAAATATGGCTCTGTTAATCTTACTATTCCATATAGGTACTCTCTTTTTTATATTCTTTGTTATTGTTACTATGTGATTATTAATTATACTTAAAAGAAATTGAAATATAGATCAATTCTTGTTTTAATCATTTTACCCTTTTTCAGTAATGCAAATAGGGTCTTGGCTCTCAATGCACATTATTTCCTTGCATATATGTCTACAATTAAAACTTTTATAGGGTAAATTATATTTCTTCTGGGGTTATGAATCGAACATAGACAAAAATTAGGGATACTATTACCAGGTCCATTCACAATTTTTAAGGGTTTTGTTGTTATCTACAACATGAGATTTTTGGGTTTTGGTATTGGTCCGACAGCAATGAATAATTACTAAATGTTCAATACACCAAATCCTTTTATGTCATATAGTTGTTTACATATGTAAATTTAAATATGAGAATCGACCTATAGCAAGAACTTAATTTGCAGATTATTTTTTCCATATTTTTGCTCAAGCATGTATCTCCACTATGCTACTTTATCACATCCAAATATGTCCAAGTTTAATTCATTAATTTTCTTTTTCATTGAATATTAACAAAAAAAATAAAGTAAATTTCAAATATTTTGAAAATTTTGTGCATATATAGCTTAGCTATAAAAGAGCTTCCATAACAGGATCACACGCTAGCTCTATCTAAGGCAAATGTAATTATGATTATTTTATATTAACCTTTTAAAAAATTTGTTTGCGAACGGTTTTTATGTAGCACCTGGTTCCTCGTACGTAAATCTTATTTGAGTGTTTTCCATTTTTTAGCCTTGGACTCGACGAGTCATAGGTCCGACTCGTCGAGTAGAGACGGGACCCCGGGACACGTTTAAGTTGGTGACTCGGCGAGTCCATATTCCGGACTCGGCGAGTCACCGCTGTTGGATGAAACCCTAAGTTTCAGGGGTTTGCACCCTATTTAAACAACATATCCGCCCCAAGCCAGCCCCCATTCACCCCTCAGAGCTTCCAACCCTCGTTCTAAGCTATTCATAGAGAGTTTGAAGCAATTGTTGTGTGTTCTTGAAGGTTTTGAGGCAAAAGGGAAGTAGATCAAGAGGAAGGGAAGGAATCCAAGCATCTTTGTGCTCTCTCAGTAGTTCCTTTGAGGTATAACCCGTTTTCCCTATGTTTCTATGCTTATTACTTCATTTAAGTCATTCTTGAGCCAATCCCCAAGCTTGTATGTGCAAATTATTTCGTAATAAGCTGATTGACCCTTAGATCTAGGCATGGTTGAGCTCCAGGAGCTCAGATCTGTTGCCTTTATGGACCCTCATTGCATGAAGACCCTAGATCTACCCTTTTGGGTGCATTTTGAACCCTAAAACCCTTATTGGTGAATATCTACACGTAAAGTTGAAACTTTATGTGTGATTCATGCTCTAGGAACCCAGATCTGTGAATGGCATGGACTGGAATCGAGCAAATCCGTGTAGTTAATGGTTGCATGGCAACGACTCGGCGAGTCGTTCATCTGACTTGGCGAGTCGGTTCGCGAGTCTCCGAGTTTGTCCCCTTTTCGTAGTGTCGAGTGAGCAGTGAGTCACGGGGTGTGACTCAGTGAGTTGGAAGTTGAACTCATCTATGGAGGAACTCGGCGAGTCAATGCCCTGACTCGGCGAGTTCAAGGCAATCTCTTTAGATCAAGAACAGACTCGGCGAGCTGTTCATACAACTCGGCGAGTCGCAGCATAAGTGTTCTTCGGATGAAGATGAACTCGGCGAGCTGTTCATACAACTCGGCGAGTCTTAGCATAAGTGTTCATCGGATGAAGATGAACTCGACGAGTTGTTCATACAACTCGGCGAGTAGGATGAAAGACTTAAATAACAGTTTAGAAGGAGAACTCGTCGAGTCATCGCCTAACTCGACGAGTAGAAACGGGATTCAGGACAATCGTTTGGGTAGGGACTCGGCGAGTTGGAAAGCCAACTCGGCGAGTCGGGTCAACTGAAAGTTGACTCTGACTTTGACTTAGGGCATGATCAGGGGTAAAATGGTCATTTTACCCAAAGGACAGTTAGAAGTGTTTGATTGAGTATGTTGTGGGAATTGCAGCCGGAGGATTTCCGGAGCAGCAGCAGCAGTAGTAGACAGTCAGTTCCCGATCAGATCAGCAGCTACTTCGAGGTGAGTTACCTTCTAGTAGCGGTGGGTCTATGGCCACAATGTCGGCCCACCAGTAGGAGTTGTATGTAGATGATTGTCTCTGTGATATTCATCTAAGGATTACTACTATCTGTGTTATGTTTATGTGCTAGTATGATATGATGCTATGTGCTAGTGACAGTAGGGGGAGATAGTCCCCGAGGTATCCGGTCGGTAGGGCCGAAGGGGTAGTCATACCCAGCCATGTTAGATAGATTCTGATATTGTGATACATGTTATGTGGTAGTAGTAGAGGGGAAGAATAGTTCCCTAGTATCCGGTCGAGAGGACCGAAGGGGAGGCCAGCACCCAGATATGCTAGGCAGTATCCGGTCGAGAGGACCGAAGGGGAGGCCAGCACCCAGATATGCTAGGCAATATCCGGTCGAGAGGGCCGAAGGGGTAGGTCGGGCACCCAGATATGCCTGACAATATATGTATGCTATGAGATTATATGGTATGTGGTACAGTGGGGGGAACTCATTAAGCTTTGTGCTTACGTTTCTCAGTTGTTGTTTCAGGTACCTCTTCAGCCAAGGGGAAGGAGCAGGCGCGGTAGCGGCTCGTCACACACACTCCTTGATTCCGCATTTATGAGTTTACCCTGGGATTGATACTCTGATATTTGATTGATCGAATGTTGTGGTTTTCAATTTGGTTTTCGATGTGAAATGGTTTAATCAAACAATGTTTTAACTATTAATGCTTTCATGTAATGTTTTATAACGAAATTTTTGGACGTGAAAATTGGGTCGTTACAAGTTGGTATCAGAGCCCTGGTTTGAGGGATTCGGACACACCTTCGGGGGTGTCTGAACTCAAATCGAGGGATTAAAAGATTTTCTAAAAGAAAATGTTTTCTAAAATTTGAGAAAAGAGTTTCGAGAAAGAACGAAGTGTGTGATGTGCGCGACCGGCCGAGCTCAAGTAAGTATTCCCCAAAGTACCCATACAAGTTTATGTTATGTTTATCAGCTTTTGTAGAACAGCATGCTAGAATAGGACTAAGGATCTAGGAGTGATGCCTTATGTGCCTGCTTTATGTTTTTCAGTTGTATGAGAATTGCATGCTAGTTATTGAGTAGACAACAAGTAGGATAGCCTGGTTAGGTTATGTCTGATAGTATGAGCTTAGCACCTTATGCTAGTACAGTTCCTGTAAGCTGATAGAGTTGATTGAGATTGTTACCCTTGTCTGAATGCTGCTTGCTTCGTGCTATGTGGGATTCTGAATAATGGGAGTTAGCCATTAGGCGAATACGTCACGTCACATGTGATCAGGGTTGAATAATCTTAGAGTGCCAGATTTGATCCTACTGCGCAGCTCTTGTTTGAGTCCAACCGTTGTAGGGACGAGTCGGGTACTCGAAGGATTATTTGAGCCTCGTCACATGTAATGGTATTCGGGTAATGGCTAATTGGCATTACAAGGAGGCCTGCAGCAGCTGAGGACTGGATAGAGTAGAACCAGAGATTTCCCTAGGGCAAGCCTAGGATGAGTATAACAGTGATCAGCGGTAGTAAAGGGGATCTGGTGGAGTCGAGGCATTCCTTGAAGAAGGTACGGATAGATGTGGAAGGTAGTATGGGCCCGTACTACTGAAAGCAGAGGATCCGTACCCGAACCAAGGAAGGCCAAGACAAGACCAGGGAACTTGTAAGTAGTTGTGATCCCTTAGGAAGTATCAGTATCACTAATGATTGTTGTGATGTATTGCAGTATGGTGGTACTTCGATCGAGGCTGATAGATGGCGGTTCAGGAGAGGGGTCAGGTTCGGGATCAGGTTCCGAGCAGGTAGATGAGGGACTACGCGAGTTCATCGCGTCAGAGATCACCAGGGGTATCCTTGAGTCGACTCCCGTTATCTTTGGGTCGATCAAGGAAGGGATCATCGAGTTGATGGAGGATCGCCTCAGGGCGTTTAGGAGCGACATGGCATCTGGCCAGTCGGGATCTCGCACACTGTCCTTTAAGGACTTCAGGGGCAGTGGTGCGCCGGATTTCCACGGGGTGAAAGACCCCATTGCCGCCAGACGATGGATTGCAGACATCGAGTCTGCACAGTTGACTAGCTTCTGCCCCGAGGGGTCGAAGGTGAGGTATGCAGCAGGGTGTTTGCGAGACCGAGCTCGGGACTGGTGGGAGTCAGTGGGTGACTCGTTGGGAGCCTCAGCCATCGAGGCCATGACTTCGTCAGATTTTGTGACCAGATTCAGGGCAGAGTTTGCGCCGGCTGTCAAGCTTCAGCAGCTGGCCCGTGAGTTTTTAGACATGAGGCAGACGACTAAGACTATGGCGGAGATCACCGCCATGTTCCGGGAGAGGGATTTGTTGGTGCCCCAGTATGCTGGTGACGAGGATATGAGGAGGACCCATTATCATGATATGCTACGAGTTGACATCCGGGAGCATGTTAGCTTTTCAGCTTGCCCTACCTTGGACTCCATGATTGCCAGGGCAAGGGAGAGGGAGATAGATTTGGAGCACATCCGGAAACGGAAGGCAGAAGAGGGTCAGTCAGGAGGGGCTTCGGGGAAGAAGCCCAAGGGATCAGATGTGGGGCCGAAAGGCCAACAGGGGCGGGGACGCTGCAGGAAATGCGGCAAGACGCACGAGGGGACGTGCAGGTTGGGATCATCAGGATGCTACAAGTGCGGAAAGTCTGGGCACTTTAGCAGGGATTGCATTGCTCCGGCAGCAGTTATTCAGACATCGGAGTTGCTGTGTTTCCACTACAACCAGAGGGGCCACAAGAAGGCCAATTGCCCCCAGTTGACAGTTTCAGCGCCGGTGACGGCGCCAGCTCCAGCGACCCTGCAGATCACGGATGGCCGACAGGGCAAGGCAGAGGCTCCGGTGGTGAGGAGCCGAGCATTTCAGTTGACTACCGAGGAGGCACGCGCTGCACCCGATGTGGTGACGGGTATGATTCTTTCCCTCTATTTTTATTTTATAATGTTATGATATTGATATGTGCTCGGTATATATATATATATATATATATATATATATATATATGTTTTAGGATCGTTCCATGTGAACGGTATCCCAGTTCAGGTGTTATTCGACTCGGGTGCATCCCGATCGTTTGTGTCCCTTACGCTTAGCAAGAAGTTTCCTGAGTCTTCGGGCATGTTGGATTGCCCTTTGGAGGTAGAGATTGCTGATGATCGATCGGTGCGAGCATCGATGGTGTTTCGGGATTGCGTATTGCGTCTGTTGAGGAGCGCTGCTTAGTAGACCTGGTTCCCATTCCGCTGCGTGGGAACAAGGTGATTATAGGCATTGATTGGTTGAGCCCTAATGGGGCGGTGATAGATTGCGCGCAGCAGCTAGTGCGGGTCTGGACCCCAAGCAGGGGAGAGCTAGTGATTTATGGCGAGAGGCCGCAGTGTGGACCCGCAGTATGTTCAGCAGCGAGGGCGAGACGCTACCTTCAGCAGGGATGCGCAGGATATGTCGCGTACGTGGTGGATACCCGGGAGGCGGGTAAGGCGACAGTGAGCGAGGTTCCGGTGGTGCAAGATTTCG
This sequence comes from Lactuca serriola, assembly GCF_051521515.1. Lineage (NCBI taxonomy): Eukaryota > Viridiplantae > Streptophyta > Magnoliopsida > Asterales > Asteraceae > Lactuca > Lactuca serriola. The sequence continues at coordinate 220,242,220 of NC_136416.1, forward strand.
CAGATGTTTTCCCAGAGGAGCTTCCTGGGATACCTCCAGAGCGACAGGTGGAGTTCAGGATTGACCTCGTTCCTGGTGCGGCTCCGATAGCCAAGGCACCGTATCGGTTGGCTCCTCCCGAGATGCAGGAGTTGTCTACGCAGCTGCAGGAGCTGCTAGACAAGGGATTTATTCGTCCGAGTAGTTCACCCTGGGGAGCCCCGATCCTGTTTGTGAAGAAGAAGGATGGGTCGTACCGGATGTGCATAGACTATCGGGAGCTTAATAAGGTAACGGTGAAGAACCGTTACCCACTCTTGAGGATTGATGATCTCTTTGACCAGCTTCAGGGAGCGTCTTGGTTTTCCAAGATCGATTTGCATTCGAGATACCATCAGATGAGGGTCAGGGAGGAGGATACGCAGAAGACTGCGTTTCGGACGCGCTATGGCCACTATGAGTTTGTGGTGATGCCGTTTGGGCTCACCAATGCTCCTGGCGCGTTCATGGACCTCATGAACCGCGTATGCAGACCGATGTTGGATCGGTCTGTGATAGTCTTTATTGATGACATCTTGGTTTATTCCAAAACTCAGGAGGAGCATGAGGAGCATCTGAGAGAGGTGTTGGAGACCCTGAGGAGGGAGAGCTTGTATGCCAAGTTCTCTAAGTGTGAGTTTTGGTTACGCGAGGTGCAATTTCTTGGACACCTTGTCAACCAGAACGGGATTCTGGTCGATCTGGCCAAGGTCGAGGCCATGATGAGATGGGAGGTTTCGAAATCTCCATCTGAGATTCGGAGTTTCCTGGGATTAGCAGGATACTATCGGAGATTTATTCAGGATTTCTCCAAGATAGCCGTACCCCTGACGCGGCTGACTAAGAAAGTCGTGGTCTTTCGATGGGGACCCGAACAGCAGGCTGCATTTGAGACATTGAGATAGAGACTGTGCGAGGCGCCGATCTTATCCCTGCCAGAGGGCGTAGAGGATTTTGTGGTATACTGCGACGCGTCCATTTCAGGGTTGGGCACGGTACTAATGCAGAGGGGGCATGTCATTGCCTACGATTCGAGGCAGCTCAAGCCTCACAAGGTGAACTACCCGACGCATGATTTGGAGTTGGGGGCAGTGGTTTTTGCCCTCAAGATTTGGCGGCATTACCTCTACGAGGTTCGATGTACCATCTACACGGACCACAAGAGTTTGAGGTACCTCATGGATCAGCCGAATCTGAACATGAGGCAACGTCGGTGGTTGGACGTGGTGAAGGATTATGATTGTGAGATCCTTTACCACCCGGGGAAGGCCAACGTGGTGGCCGATGCGCTTAGCCGCAAGGCGGCGCCGATCAGGGATATGTGCATGAGGATGACCGTAGTGACTGCCTTGTTAGAGCAGATTCGGGAGGCCCAACAGGAGGCTATCAAGGAGGAACATCGGAAGAGTGAGCGTGTGGTGGGTCAGGTTTCCTCCTTTGATTATGATAGCCGAGGACTATTGACACTACACCGTAGGGTGTGGGTGCCGTATCACGGAGGCGTGCGCCAGATTCTGATGGAGGAGGCGCACAAGTCCCGATTCTCTATTCATCCCGGGGCGACGAAGATGTATAGGGATCTTCGTCTAGATTATTGGTGGCCCTGCATGAAGCGGGATGTGGCATGGTACGTTGAGCGGTGCTTGACCTGCAGGAAGGTCAAGGCCGAACATCAGAGGCCGCATGGCAAGATGCATCCATTGGATATTCCACTGTGGAAATAGGAAGATATCACGATGGATTTTATCACGAAGCTTCCCAAGACCACGCGTGGAGTGGATTCGATTTGGGTCATCGTGGATCGATTGACCAAGAGTGCTCACTTTATCCCGATTCAGGAGAGTATATCGGCCGAGAAATTGGCCGACATCTATATCAGGGAGATCGTGGCGTGGCACGGGGTGCCAATATCGGTTATCTCGGACAGGGATGTGCGTTTTACTTCCAGATTTTAGAATAGATTTCATGACGAGTTGGGCACTCGTTTGCATTTTAGCACCGCCTTTCACCCGCAGATGGATGGTCAAAGCGAGCGGACCATCCAGACTCTGGAGGATATGTTGCGGGCGTGCATGCTAGACTTCGGTGGTAATTGGGATACTTATCTTCCCTTGGCCGAGTTCTCCTACGACAACAGCTACCATGCGAGTATTGACCGTCCCCCATTCGAGATGTTGTACGGTCGGAGGTGCAGGACCCCGATATGTTGGGGTGAAGTTGGCCAGAGAGTCATGGGGAGCACCGAGGTGGTGCTCAAGACGACCGAGAGGATCCAGCAGGTTCGGAGCAGGCTTCAGACTGCTCAGAGTCGACAGAAGAGTTACGCCGACAAGCGTCGATCCGACTTGGAGTTCCAGGTTGGGGATATGGTTCTCCTGAAGGTGTCGCCTTGGAAGGGCGTCATTCGATTCAGGAAGCGGGGCAAGTTGGGCCCGAGGTTTATTGGGTCGTTCAGGGTTGTAGCCCGGGTGGGCAAGGTGGCGTATAGACTGGATCTGCCAGTCGAGCTCAGCCAGATCCACAACACTTTCCATGTTTCTCAGCTACGGAAGTGCCTAGTGGACGACTCAGCAGTAGTGTCGTTAGAGGATATTCAAGTTGATGACAGCCTGAATTACATTGAGCGCCCAGTCGCAATCCTCGACAGGAAGTCGAAGGATTTGAGGAACAAGAGGGTGGAGCTAGTGAAGGTGCAATGGCAGCACCGCAAGGGTTCGGAATGGACTTGGGAGCCGGTGGACGAGATGATGGAGCATTACCCCGAGCTGTTTCAGGATCGAGCAGCAGACTTCGAGGACGAAGTCTAAAATAAGTGGGGGGGATTTGTAGCACTTGGTTCCTGGTACGTAAATCTTATTTGAGTGTTTTCCATTTTTTAGCCTTGGACTCGACGAGTCATAGGTCCAACTCGTCGAGTAGAGATGGGACCCCGGGACACGTTTAAGTTGGTGACTCGGCGAGTCACCGCTGTTGGATGAAACCCTAAGTTTCAGGGGTTTGCACCCTACTTAAACAACATATCCGCCCCAAGCCAGCCCCCATTCACACCCCAGAGCTTCCAACCCTCGTTCTAAGCTATTCATAGAGAGTTTGAAGCAATTGTTGTGTGTTCTTGAAGGTTTTGAGGCAAAAGGGAAGTAGATCAAGAGGAAGGGAAGGAATCCAAGCATCTTTGTGCTCTCTCAGTAGTTCCTTTGAGGTATAACCCGTTTTCCCTCTGTTTCTATGCTTATTACTTCATTTAAGTCATTCTTGAGCCAATCCCCAAGCTTGTATGTGCAAATTATTTCGTAATAAGCTGATTGACCCTTAGATCTAGGCATGGTTGAGCTCCAGGAGCTCAGATCTGTTGCCTTTATGGACCCTCATTGCATGAAGACCCTAGATCTACCCTTTTGGGTGCATTTTGAACCCTAAAATCCTTATTGGTGAATATCTACACGTAAAGTTGGAAACTTTACGTGTGATTCATGCTCTAGGAACCCAGATCTGTGAATGGAATGGACTGGAATCGAGCAAATCTGTGTAGTTAATGGTTGCATGGCAATGACTCGGCGAGTCATTCATCTGACTCGGCGAGTCGGTTCGCGAGTCTCCGAGTTTGTCCCCTTTTCGTAGTGTCGAGTGAGCAGTGAGTCACGGGGTGTGACTCAGTGAGTTGGAAGCTGAACTCATCTATGGAGGAACTCGGCGAGTCAATGCCCTGACTCGGCGAGTTCAAGGCAATCTCCTTAGATCAAGAACAGACTCGGCGAGCTGTTCATACAACTCGGCGAGTCGCAGCATAAGTGTTCTTCGGATGAAGATGAACTCGACGAGTTGTTCATACAACTTGGCGAGTCTTAGCATAAGTGTTCATCGGATGAAGATGAACTCGACGAGTTGTTCATACAACTCGGCGAGTAGAATGAAAGACTTAAATATCAGTTTAGAAGGAGAACTCGTCGAGTCATCGCCTAACTCGACGAGTAGAAACGGGATTCAGGACAATTGTTTGGGTAAGGACTCGGCGAGTTGGAAAGCTAACTCGGCGAGTCGGGTCAACTGAAAGTTGACTCTGACTTTGACTTAGGGCATGATCAGGGGTAAAATGGTCATTTTACCCAAAGGACAGTTAGCAGTGTTTGATTGAGTATGTTGTGGGAATTGCAGCCGGAGGATTTCTGGAGCAGCAGCAGCAGCAGTAGACAGTCAGTTCCCGATCAGATCAGCAGCTACTTCGAGGTGAGTTACCTTCTAGTAGCGGTGGGTCTACGGCCACAATGTCGGCCCACCAGTAGGAGTTGTATGTAGATGATTGTCTCTGTGATATTCATCTAGTGATTACTACTATCTGTGTTATGTTTATGTGCTAGTATGATATGATGCTATGTGCTAGTGACAGTAGGGGGAGATAGTCCCCGAGGTATCCGGTCGGTAGGGCCGAAGGGGTAGTCATACCCAGCCATGTTAGATATATTATGATATTGTGATACATGTTATGTGGTAGTAGTAGAGGGGAAGAATAGTTCCCCAGTATCCGATCGAGAGGACCGAAGGGGAGGCCAACACCCATATATGCTAGGCAATATCCGGTCGAGAGGACCGAAGGGGAGGCCAGCACCCAGATATGCTAGGCAATATCCGGTCGAGAGGGCCGAAGGGGTAGGTCGGGCACCCAATATGCCTGACAATATATGTATGCTATGAGATTATATGGTATGTGGTATAGTGGGGGGGAACTCACTAAGCTTTGTGCTTACGTTTCTCAGTTGTTGTTTCAGGTACCTCTTCAGCCAAGGGGAAGGAGCAGGCGCGGTAGCGGCTCGTCACACACACTCCTTGATTTCGCATTTATGAGTTTACCCTGGGATTGATACTCTGATATTTGATTGATCGAATGTTTTGGTTTTCAATTTGGTTTTCGATGTGAAATGGTTTAATCAAACAATGTTTTAACTATTAATGCTTTCATGTAATGTTTTATAATGAAATTTTTGGACGTGAAAATTGGGTCGTTACATTTTAAGTTTTAAAAATATTTTATTTACTTGTGTTCTTGAATAATAGAATCTATGGTCTGTGACTCTGTTCTCAAATAATCATGTGCAATAATTTGTGTATTGTTTTTTGGTTCATATTTTAGTTCTTTAGATCTTGTTACTTGTCTTTTGTGCTGAAGGAATGTTGTTTTTTCCTTATCTTTTTATTTCCTTTTATATCTTTTAAGACGAAGCAAATTCATGAAATCACATATTTCCTTTTAACTGCAAGAAGAAAGGATGCACGCCCCGTGAAAATCAAAAGGAACAAGGATGTGGTCAAGTTTAAAGTCTGTTGGTCAAAGTATCTTTACACTTTATCTAGCTCAACTCTCTTGGATATTCAATTATTTATTAGTTATATTAATATATTTTAAAAAATAATTTATACAGGTGACGTCAACACTTGGTTAACCAAAAGGACTACTTGTTAATGAGATCAAAGCATGAGCAACTAAAACCATAATTGAAATTATAGAAAACGAGATCAACAAAAAAGATGGAAATTTATCCCTAGAGATTCCAAATGACAAAACAAATAAAGATTAAAGAAGAAAAGTGTTTTTAAGATTCAAGAACAAGAGAGACTGAATGTGCTGAGGAACATAAAACATATCTATAAAGTACACTGCTTTTCTTGCATTCAGCACTTCATTTTTTTCTCAATAGTTTAATAAAAACATCTCTACCTGTATAATTATGTGCCATATGTTTACCATGATTCTTGTTTTTAATGCAGTAATGAGATCCTTTTAGATTGTCTTAAGAGCTCAGTTGCAGTGGTTCTGTATACATATGGAAGACTATAATTCAATAAAAATTAATTTGGTTAATGAAATCTTCAGAAAACAAAAATAAAAGTGTAAGGATGGTATTATTACAAACATATGCATAAATATTCACAAATAACATTATTTGATGAAGATTGTTTTGAAATTTTAATGTGTATTTTCCCGTGTCATATAGAGGAAAATAATATAAATTTTCTAACATCAAAAGATCTTTAAGTAATTATCATGGATTTTGGTTGCAGTAATTAGTTTAAATGCAGAAATAGCAAACCTTTGGTCCATGTTCCCATTCCTTATAGGTGATAGTTGTTTTGCCTTCATGTCAATTTCGGAGACGACAATTAGAAATCATATGGAGGACCGAGAATAAATAAAAGCATCTACATATATAGGAAGACCTTCATGTGAATCCCATTATTCAAAAAATCTACCATAAGCTTTTATCTCAAGTTCTATAGTCTTGAATATTACATGTATGGCTAAACAGCCATAGGAAGACCTTCAATTTGAATCGCTACATAACATCTAAAATCAAGCAATTAAGAAGTGTTGAATATAGCCACCTAAAACAATAGCAACGCAAGAGCACCTTATATCAGATCCCTATTAGATAATGGGATACTATCATATCTCATTAACAATTTAAAAGAGCATCAACAAAAGAAAATACAATAACCAAAAAGAATTTACCATGGGTAAGAGAAAGTAAATGTTGAAAAACTATTGAAATTTGTTTACCTTCTATACTATTTCTTTCTATCAGAAGGATAAGGACACAATGCATATATAGTATGTTCTTGGATCTGGGATAAAACTGAATGGGACTAACTTTATCCTTCATCTACAGGGGAACGTATTGTTCAAGTATAGGGGCTCGCTCGGGGATGCAAATCGATAAGTCCTTTGAAAGATAGGTTTTCCTAGAGATGCTTGAATTGGTGAAGTATTTGGCTACTCAGGTTAGTATATCGAAGGCTATTTGTTAATTTTAGCATATGGTTATACTAATAAACTTGATTTCATGGACCTGAAACATACTTTTAAAAAGAAATAAACTATTTCCTATGTAATATTTCAAATGAATACATGACCATTTTACCATTGCTTCCTATTTGTACAATCTAGGTATTTAACAGCAGACTAATGTTATGCAAGGATATTTAACAATAAGTGCACATGTTCAAAGTATAAATATATGCTTTAAAAATTATAATTATTTACTCCATAAGTAATATGAAACATTCCATTTATAAAGTAGTTATCTTCGATTCTATTATTCTGAGCAACAAAAGAAATTGAACTAAAAACTCAAACTGTCAGTAAAAACGTATTTACCTAAAATCACATAAAATAGCTTATTGATTAATTCACTAGGGCCGTGATTATCACGACCCAAATAAGTATATATATATATATATATATATATATATATATATATATATATATATATATATATATATATAGCAAAGTGAATGATTTTAAAATTTGTCGAAGCAATCATAAATTTGTCGTTCCTGTTTCACCTTTCACGATTATTGCATTATTAATATTTTTTTACTTTGACTTTTATTTTGGTGGTTTTGAGTTGACAATGGTTTTAATACGGTGTATTTAGAATGCCCCAAATATCATCCATGGTTAACAACGATTGCGAACTCTGTCTTTGCTTCTACTTCTTTTTCTACTTCGGGGGTGTTTGATTTAGCTTTTGAGAGGGCAAAAGTCTTTTTAGGAAAAGTTGCAAAAAGTTAGGTGTACCTAACTTTTGCAAAAAGTTAGGTGTACCTAACTTTTCCAAAAATTTCATTTTCCTTATATCAAAAAGTACCTTTTATAAGATCTTTATGTTTTTACCAAACATCTTTGGGCTTTTATCTTTTCCAAAGATAGCTACTAAACACACAACCCATAAACACTCTATTTTTTAAGTCAAACATTTACTACTAAAAACATACCCTAAATATGGGAAAATGTGTAAAAAGCCAGAAACATTTATGTGAGCATTGTAATTTGTGAATTTTAAATACAATTAATTATTTATTTAAATTATTCTAGCAACGTAACATCCCAATCAACGACCAACCACTACCTTTGCCGCCTACAACAACGGCCGACCACCGCTTAGAAAACATCGGCAGCCTACCGGCAACCACCTGTATTAACGTTGGTCCACGGTGTAGAAAAAACAGAAAGATAAAAGAGAGAGTTCGTGACTGTGAGGAAGAAATATCTATAGGAAGAAACAGATGGAGATAGAGACCGAGCAACACTGGTTCAGTGGCAACAATGCTCCGGTGGCGACAGTTCTCTAATGGCGCCGCTATTCCAATCGTCGGCTACTTATTGCCTACCAGATCGAGAGAAAGAAAGAAATACAGATCAAATGAGTTGGTTTGGTTAGGCCAGCGATGAGTGAAGGTAGTTATCCGGTGGTGGCGAAGGTCTAGTCTGATAGTGACGGTGGTCTTTGGTGGCCACAACATAGGGAACAACATAGAAAACTAAAAAAATCGAGATTAATGTGATGACAAGGCTTTAGGGTTTTGCGTTAAAAAAAGAGATGAGCTTGGATTGTATAATGGGCTAAAAGATTAGATATTTCTTTTCTTAATCATGTTTTAGAAGATTACGTTTTTTTAATTAAAAGTTAAAAAGTAATTACTATATTAGCTAATAAATACATTTGACTAATCATAATAAAAAAAGTAAAGTATTTAGGGGTGTTTATTTAGCCATAAAACAAACACCCCCTTCAACTTCTTATTGATTGATAATTATGTCCACTGCTACCGGCGATGGCAAGCAACCCTCCACCTCCTCCTCCTTAGACTCGTCACAACCATGCCGTCTTTTCAATTTTCCTGAGATTCTCTTAGCAACTGACAACTTCAACGAATCTTTAGTAATCGGGCACGGGGGGTTTGGAAAAGTTTACAAAGGAAACGTTATCAACGGAACAATCGTTGCCGTTGCCGCCGTTAAACGATTGGATTCCATGTCCGCTCAAGGTTCAACAGAGTTCTGGGCAGAAGTTGAGATGCTTTCAACCTTGCGTCACTGTCACCTTGTATCTTTGTTTGGTTACTGTAATCATGAAAAAGAGATGCTGCTGATCTATGAATATATGCCCAATGGAACACTCGAAGACCACCTCCATAAACTTGGTACCCATCTTTCATGGCTTCAACGACTCAAGATCTGCATAGGAGCTGCCCGTGGGTTAGACTACCTCCACACTGGTATGGGGGTTGACTTTGGTGTTATACATCGTGATGTCAAGACGTCAAATATCTTGTTGAGTGAAAACTGGGCAGCTAAAATTTCAGACTTTGGGTTGTCCAAAATTGGTCCAACGAATCAACGATCGACTTATGTGAACACACTTGTTAAAGGCACGTTTGGGTATCTCGATCCTGATTATTTCTTCAATGGAAGGCTCACAAGGAAATCTGACGTGTACGCATTTGGCGTGGTATTGTTGGAAGTGTTGTCTAGGAAGCGTGCAGTGGATGAAAGTCTTGATGAAGAGCAACATAATTTAGCAAGATGGGTTCAAGAATCTATCAAAGAAGGCAATTTGAAGCGTGTAATTGATTATGACATAAGGGGTGAAATATCCCCAAAATGTTTGAAGGGGTTTGTTAGAATTGCAGAGAGATGTTTGCATATCAATCCAAAGCAGCGTCCTACCATGGCTGAGGTTGTGGTAAGTCTAGATTTTGTATTGACCTTACAAGAGAAAACCAATAGCTCCTTGAAGGTTGCTAGTAGAACAATATTTGGAAGAATGCTACATATGTTTTTGTTTCCTTTCCCCTCCAATGGTATTTTAAGCTATACTAGTAATACTACTTACAAGCATTATATAGATTCTTTTAATAGCGACTATATATAATGATCTGTTTGTATTCAATTATTTCAGCCAATGATGATTCAAAGGTATTAAGTAATAGCAAGGACAACAATAGAAACCTCGGTGATACTATAGGGGCTTTCAACAAAGATTTCAGAATTCCTATTCCAAGTTTGAAAGTATTCAAGTTTGGTGATTTAGGAAAGGCTACAAGAAATTTTAGTCAAGATTTGCTGTTGGGTATGGGAGGTTTCGGAGAGGTGTTCTTAGGTTGGGTTGACAAGAACACATTGGCCCCATCAACAACAGAAGGTGTTGGAATTCCTGTTGCTGTTAAAAGGTACAGTCAAGGTCTTCCAGAATGGCAGGTAATAGATATACATACATAAGTGTGAATGAAACGATACTAATGATTTTTTTTTTTATGAATGTAACTTAAAAAATTTTGTGACATCAGAGCGTGGTGGCCATTTTAGGAAGGTTGGATCATCCAAATATTATTAATCTTTTGGGATACTGCGATGATAAGGAACACAAATGCTTGCTTGTTTACGAGTACATGCAGAACCGAAATCTTGGCCACTTCTTATTTGGAGGTATAATAATAATAATAATAAAATGCTTTCTTGACTCCTTCTCAAAAAAAAAAGCTATATATTTTTACTCAAAAGTTGAATTTGTAGATGTTTCCACACCACTTTCATGGAGAACATGAGTTATGATAATGATAGGAGTAGCCCGTGGACTTGCTTATATGCATTCCTCAAAAGATCAAGTCATACACCGTGATGTTAAAACCTCTAACATTTTGTTGGATCAGGTACTCACTCTTAAGCTACTTAAGATTTTAGGTTTTGTTTTATTTTAATTGTTATTTTTCCAGGATTTTAATGCCAAAATCGGGGATTTTGGGTTGGCAAGATTTGGTCCTGAAATCCGAAAAATAGATGCTTCTACACGCATTATTATGGGCACATTAGGTTATTTAGATCCAGCGTATCTAAGCAATGGTATGTAACATGTATTAGTATATTTATGGGTACTAATTAGTAATTACTACTATAGTATAAAGAGTAATGAAGTAGAGTTTAATGTTACAACAGGTCATTTGAGTGTGAAGAGTGATGTGTATAGTTTGGGAGTGGTGTTGTTGGAAACCCTAACAGGCCAACAAGCATGGGAAATGAAGCGACACATTCATGATTTTAGTTTGGTAAAATGGGCAACTCCATTCCTAACAGATAGAATGAAGCTAAACAAGATAATGGATGTGCGTCTTGGACAAAATTACCCCTTAGAAGCTGCTTTTGCATGTGCAGCATTAGCATTAAGATGTGTAGCTATGGATCGTAAAGACAGGCCTTCAAGTGAAGAAGTTTTTCAGAGCTTGGAACAAATTAATACTATATGGTGAGGACTCATAAATCATTGGCTAGCAAATTAATACATGACATGTGTTCTGTTCTGTGTTGTATGGAGGCATCGCTAAGTTTGTTTCTTCATAGCTACAAGATGCATTCAGCAGCTAATTTTAGGATCAAACTTATGCAAAGGTATTACAATGATGGGCTCAACATGAAGAATTAAAAAGGCCAGAGTCCAACCTTTCACAATCCTAAGGGCAATTTGGGAATTTCATATAGGGGTTACAAATAGCTTTTTCAAAGTTATATATTTGAATCACAACCAAAAAGAACAAGTGAAAGGGTACTTGAAGAACACACTTCAACTTCACTAAATATTGAGGTAATTAGATGAAACGTATTATGATGGGTTTTTTTTTAATAGATGAATTGAATGTCATTACCATATTTTATTTTGTAAACAATGGTGATCTTTTGTGAATATTTATAATCATGTTTGATTCAAGGTACAATGCCTTAATAAGAAAAAGATATATAAAATAAAATACATGGTTGTAATGAATAAGACTCATTACAACTTTTTTATACACAAAAGTACAAAAACACTGGCTAAAGTTTTCAAAATTTGGATTTTAAACTTGTGTTGTATATTCAAGTTTTCTTCTGAAATCACTCTTTGGTCAAAACATCCATGCACCGGAGTTCCATTTCCATGGACTAGAGTGTTGTTGGAATTCTTAGCATATCATTAATTCAACTCTTTTTCATGTTTGGAAATTTGTACTTACTATTTTGTTATATCACCATTTTAACAAATATACCATATATATTGGAACCAACTCTAAATTGTTATTTGCAAATTTGACACAAGAAAAATTCATAACCATTTTGTATCAGCTATATTCGAATCATTCATGTTTGATGCATGCATGATTACCTAAAGAGAGTTTGTTATACTAGTATGTTTTTTTGCACAATATCTAATACCATTTGTATACGTGGGAGTGGGGCACACAATGTTCACTCTGCTGATCCTTGAGATTCCTATTCCTTATTCTTTGCAGAAACATCCTTGTCACTTTTCTCTTTTGGTTCATCACCTTCAGCTTCTTCTTTAGCATGATGCTCTTTTTCTTTTACATTTGAATTTGAACCACCTTCCTCAGCCTGCTGCTTCTTCCCTTTTTCCAATTGATCACCGGATTTACCACCACCAATTTTCAAGCGTCCAAAAGTTTGACTCAAACTAGGTTCTTCACCAGCTGATAGAGAAGTTCTTTTAGAACCCTCTGATAGAGATTTCCTTCTTAGAAAAGTTTGACTCAATCCATGTTGATGTTGCGCCTTCTTTCTTTCTGAAAGAGGTTTTTTTGACTTGGTCTTTTCTGATTCCCCATCATCACCAGATTTGTTCTTACTATGATGATCAGACAAAACCGGCTGCTGCTGCTTTTCTGATTCCCCGGCAACCTGTTGCTTTGGTTTTTCCTTGAGCATGGCGGCTTCTTCAGCTAATTCATTGCGTTCAAAAAACTCACGCCAACAAGGCTCATTAAACTCCCGCCACAATTCCTCTTGTGCTGCAGAACCTTCCGTGGGCTGCATAATTATATTAAAACCTTCATTACTTTATACTATAAATTATAAATTAACAAACTCACCTCGTAGGTTACTGCCCGAATTAATTTGATGGCCTTGCTGACATTCTCTCGTGGACCAAATACATTGATCAATCTCTCCCGTTCTGAACCACCAGGAGGGGCACCAGCTTCAATCTGAACATTCATTCCATAATTAATTTTAATATATAATACCCATTAATAATTAATTATATGTCAAGATCAAGATGCGTGTAACAAACCTTTATCCATGCACCAGACTCCATTTCCATCCTCAAGATATTAGTGCCGAAGCTCCCAAGGACACCAATAACCTATATAGACACACAGCTTTAGACAAGTAATCAAACACCAAAATACCCTCCAGTTCAGGCTTTTGGGCAGCAGATTAAGAGTGCATGTGATGTGAATTGAAATTCAAGATTCCATTTCATTTTGTTGGAAACCTTCCAATTTTCATCCTTACAATGAATTCAATTCTTTTCTTTTAAAAACTGTTTGCTACTATCATTAAGCTTCATTCCTTCAATTTCCTGTCGAAGTGACTAGTAATAACTAATGATAACTTGATTCCATTCTTCCAAAACAAACATTCATTTTACAATTAATTAAAAAAAAAAAAAAAAAAGTGTAAGTTAATTATCACCTTGTTGACAGGAATGATGATGTGGTCCCCATAAATGGTTGGCGGCATCAGAATTACTGGATAAGCCAATGTACTATATGTCTACAAAGAATGAACCACATACAAATTAATTAATATGGGCAAGTGTAAGTATGCAACTATATATAAACCTAAAATTACAAAAAGTTAAGTTAAGTTAAGTGGTATATATCGATCATATATGAGACTAATATATTAATCTTCAAATTAATCTCCTTGGCAAGAGCTGATAACCATGCGTATATAAATTTGAAGTTGGAACAATTAATAGTTAAAATTAATTTACATATCGGAATCTGAATGGGACAAATTAAATATTGCAAACTTTTGTCCCACACACCAACCCAACAAACATACCCTCTGTACAGAATTGAAGCAGAAGACATACATGCATGCATGCATGAATTAATAATGCCATTGGATTCTAGCTGATTTTCATTATGGAAATTAATAATTCAATTAATTATGATCTCACCTTTAGTATGTTATCTAAGATGAGTCCTTCAGCAGAATTAACTTCTTCAACAGTACCCACCAAATCAATATATGAATGACTATGAAGATTGGATTCAGAATCAGCTAAGATCCCAATTGTGGCTTTTGAGGCTTTATGAACTTCACTCATCCCTTCAAAATCTTTCCCAATGAATTTGACTAGCTGAGAATTAACATATATAGAAAAATTAAGAGCAGGATACAAATTAATTATTTATGTTTATCAGCAAGAGAACAATTAAAACTTATTGAGTTGCATATATGTTATTAATTATTAATTGTGTGGCGTGGTGTCACATATTTACTTACTTCTTTATTACGAATGCGATACACTTTCCTATCAAGTTTCGCCCCTCCAGCAATTGCCTCAGCAAGATGCTGAGCTCTCCGTGCATCATCTTCTGATAATTGACACACAAAAAAAAAAAGCATTGATTACATTTGATCTTTGATCCAACAAATAAATGAAATAAATCTAGCTAGAGATTATTTTAAAGAAACGTACACATCATACAAAAAGGGTATTTTGGGGGAAAAGAGAGAAAAGATTTGCACCAAGGGAATTAAATTTGAAATTTATACATATATATATATATATATATATATATATATATATATATATATATATATATATATATATATATATATATATATATATATATATATATATATATAATCGAGAAAACAAACTAATGACAAAAATCCAAAGGAAAAGGAGAATCGGTGGTGATATTGAATAATCATACATACATATATTCAACTGCTTACCAAAAATTTTCATATAGGTGAGATCATCGGCTGTGGAATCACTATCAGGCTTCAGCAACGCTTTGGGTAACCGCAGATTTGGTTCTTCAATTTTGGCCTTCGGATATTTGTCTCTTGCTGCTGCCTTTGCCTTTTGCTCCATTTTCAATTTGCCTCCTTAATTAATTCAAAACATGAAAAAATCAATATTGTGTTTCTTTTAATTTACAGGTCTCTGTACTACGTATAGTAATTACTAATTAGTAAGTAGGGTTTCAAGTAGAAACAACAAAAGCGGGAAAATCTGTTACAATTGACTTCACATTTGACTTTAATTCATACTTTATACGTACACTTAATCCATATATATATATATATATATATATATATATATATATATATATATATATATATATATATATATATATATATATATATATATATATAATTTATTTACGATAATTAGTCCCTTGTATATATATGTCATATATAACAATGTGTAATAGTCGCAATATGATTGGGCAATTTGTGTCCTTTTATGTTGTAAGTTGTAACGAGGACCTATAATTATAATAAAAAATATACATATATATGAGTTTCTTAGTTATTTCAGAATTATTTATATATTAGTTATTATTCAGGTTTCAAAGGAAATGCATTTTATCAAAAAAAAAAAAAAAGTGTCAAAAAGAAACTTTTCCACTTTTGATTTTTTTTTTTTCATGTTTGCCAAGTTTCTAACATTTTTTCCTTCAAAACTACTTATTTTTATATATTTTACTTCTAAAAACAGTTTCAGGAAGTAATACTTTTCCTAAAAACCATAAATATTATTCGGTCATACTTTATTTATTATTTGGAATATCCGATATTGTAAAATTCATGATGAGTAGCTAATCCCGTTACATATATATTACTCAGAGATAATTTATACTATTAGGGTAATTATACTTGGTTATTGGACCTAAGTAATTTGTGGTAATAATTTTGTTTTGGTTTTGGTCCCAAACCTTTTTTATAAATTGATTATGTTGCCTTACATTTGATAATTATTAAACTTTAAATATTTATTTGAAATAAATTACAAATTAATTTAAAAAAAATAACATAAATATATCATCTAATAAATAAAAATTAAAATTCCTAGCTCACCTTTTTCCTTTTCGGATTTTGCTTGCTCAACATCCTCAACCTGTCTCTTCTCCTTTGATCTATAATCACCTTCTTTGTCATCTTCAGTTTTTGCAGAATCATGAGCTTCTTCACGCACATGCTCCGGATGCTTTTCTTTTTCTATTACAATGGGCCCACCTTCCTCAGCCTGCTTCCCTTCACCGGATTCCTTATCCTTCCCTTCTTTTGTTTGTGTTTGTTTAGATCCCTCGCCACCACCAGATTTCTTAAGTCGTATAATAAGTTTTTTTGACTTCTTTTTTAATGATTCAGCTTCTGCTTCTTTAACATCATGCTCATTCTTTTCTATTTTCGGCTCAATGATACCACCTTCCTCAGCCTGCTTCCCTTTTTCCAGTTCACCGGAATATTCCTTAAGCTTGGCTTCTCCTGCATATATCCAAGTTTCAATTTAAAATGCATTTAATAAAAAAACGTGACAAAAAGAAATTATCGGTTGT
Source organism: Lactuca serriola (assembly GCF_051521515.1). Taxonomy (NCBI): domain Eukaryota; kingdom Viridiplantae; phylum Streptophyta; class Magnoliopsida; order Asterales; family Asteraceae; genus Lactuca; species Lactuca serriola. The sequence continues at coordinate 220,258,426 of NC_136416.1, forward strand.
ATCAATACAATCTCTTCCTCTTACCAAGAAAAGTAATTTGATATTTTTTTCCAGTTTGGCAAATTTAAATTTTCATTTTCAAAAAAAATAAAATAATTTACTTTAAGAATCTCGGTTTGGGTGAAATGATTTTACAGGTTTCTGAAGGGCTTCATTTGGCTTTATCAATTTATACAGTTAAGTCCTCTAAGATATAATTTACTTACGTTCGGTCCCTGCACTTGTAATATAGCGATTTGGAGATCAGGTTTCTTTTTCTAATTGAATATGATTGGCCAAATTACTAAAATTTTAAAAGCCATATATAAAATTTTAGTATACCATATGCCAGATTACTAGAATTTTCAGGTTATAAATGTATTATGATGACGTACATATGCAAAATTGTTTCTTTAAAGACGTCTAAAGTATTACGTTTTTTAGAAATCTCTTCAACCTTTCAAGTAACCCTTTTATGAGTTTGTTACTTATTTCGATCAGGTTTATTAACAAATGTGTTGAATCATTTTTTTTATCTTAGATTCTTAATTAATCATGTTGCCTTCTTTTGATTATAAATAGTGCTAGTCCTTATTTGATGAATTCTTTTAAAATTCTTTATTTTAAATATACAAATAATATTTGAAATTTATTTCACAAAACATAAAATGATTATCCTCTTATAAATATTAAATTCATCACCTTTTTCACTTTCAGATTCAGGTTCATCGACATGCTCTTTTTCTGTTACACCGGAACCACCTTCCTCCTTCCCTAATATTTTCGATTCATCATGAACAGGTTTGATATGTCCAAAAGTTTGACTCCATTTTGGTATTTTAAACTCTCCTTCTACTGTCTCTTTCGATTTAGATCCCTCTGGTTTCATTCGTAGAAAAGTACTAGTTTGCCGCTTTTCCTTTTTTTCTGATGAATATTCACTCCCTTGGGTAGCTCTTTCTGATATATGACCGGAACCACCTTCCTCAGCCTGCCTCTCCGGTGCACCGGAATATTCCTCAACCTGGGGCTGGGCTTCTTCAGCTAATTCATTACGTTCAAAATACTCACGCCAACAAGGCTCGTTAAACTCCCGCCACAATTCTTCTTGTGCTGCGGAAGCTTCCGTGGGCTGCATGCATAATTATATTAAAACCTTAATTAATTTGTATAATTATATTAATTAATTATAAATTAAGAACGATGGATTGATCACCTCATAGGTTATTGCTCGAATTAATTTGATGGCTTTCATGACATTCTCACGTGGACCAAATACATTGATTAATTTCTCCTGCTCCGAACCTCCTGGAGGGGCACCTGCTTCAATCTGAACATACGCACACGCACGCACTCCATTCCATTATGTTATAAATAATTATTTAATTATTCATATATTGTGTAAATAAAATAATTCATAGCAAACCTTTATCCATGCACCACACTCCATTTCCATCCTCAAGATATTTATGCTGTAGGTGCCAAGGACACGACTAACCTATATATATAAATAAAAGCAACAATGATTCAGAATACTAAAAGACCAAAATACCCCTGCCCCAATTCTGGGTTTTAGACTTTTAGTCCGATTAAGGGCGAGTTTGGTTTGTGGGATCCAATGGAATCGGAATTCAAGATTCCATTACATGGGATGTTTGGTTGACGAACGGATGGAATTCAATTCCGTCGGAGTTGTTTTAGATTCGTATTCGGATTTTTTTAACAGATTCTATTCATTTCAAAAGTTTAAATTCATTTATCACCTTGTTGACAGGAATGATGATGTAGTCCCCATAAATGGTTGGTGGCATCAGAATTACTGGATAAGCGAGGGTACTATATGTCTACAATGAATTAATAAACCAGGCAAGTGTAAGTATATATATATATGCGAAATAAAAAACTTTTTTGAATTTGGGAAAATAGTTGAAATGAACATCTTTTCACAGAACAGAAGAAAACCTTTAGGGTGTTATCCAGGATGAGTCCTTCAGCTATATTGACTTCTTCAACAGTACCCACTAAGTCAAGATACGAATGGCTATGAAGATTGGATTCCGCATCAGCTAATATCCCAATTGTGGCTTTTGAGGCTTTGTGAATCTCACTCATCCCTTCAAAATCTTTCCCAGCGAATTTGGCAAGCTGTGAATAGAGAAAAGAGAACAGGGTATATACAAATTAACAACAAGAAGATGAAATTAACTTGAATTCCATTATTAATTGTGTGGAACTTACTTCTTTATTACGAATCCGATATACTTTCCTATCAAGTTTTCCCCCTGCGGCAATTGACTCAGCTAGGTGCTGAGCTCTTCTTGTATCATCTTCTGATAATTGAGACAAAATAGTTGAGATATGCATGTTAGGGTTTGGGAGTTATATATGGAATCATATGAATCTAATCATCGGAGAGATTATTTTCAAGAAACAGTTCATTTCAACTTGATTATTGATAGAAGATCCAGACAGAATCTAAACAGAGATTATTTCAAGGGAGACTGTTAACATTAACAACAGAAGGTTATTTGGAAAATGGATAGAATTCTGTGAGAAAGATCTGTAGGTATTGGAAGTTATATATGGAATCATATGAATCTAATCATAGAGGTTTATTTCAAGAAATGGTTCACTTCAATTTGATTACTGATACAAGATCCAGACAGATTCTAATTAACAGAGATAATTTCGAGCGAGCCTATTAACACTTAACAACAGAAGCTTATTTGGAAAATAGATAGAATTCTGTGAGAAATATCTGTAGGGAAAGAAGCATCATCAAGAACTATGGAAGTAAGAAATCATTTCAATGGAGACTATATATGAACAACATTGGTTACGTACAGCTTTCTTGGTGACAAAATCAAACGCACAGATCAAATATATCAGATCACTGATATCAAAAACAAGAAGAACTGTTTAAATACAAAGATTAACTTCAAGAAACCGAACCCAGAAGAAATCGCTTGAAAATTAAACTAGATTCACCAAGAAACCTCACGAGAAATTAGAAAAAAGGAAAAGCGAACAAACATCGACATTCCACCACCTTCTTGAACACGAAAGTTGAAATGCAAATACATAAGAAATGACGGTGACATCAAACAGTTTCGTAGATATATGTTCAACTTCTTACCGAAAATTTTCATATAGCAGAGATCATCATTCGGATCACCATCAGGTTTCAGCAACGCTTTGGGTAAGCGCAGATTTGGTTCTTCAATTTTAGCCTTCGGATATTTGTCTCTTGGTTGAGATGGCTCCATTTTCTTGACTCCTGTGAAGGATAGAGAACGAAGAAGATGAAGGGGAGGAAGATCGATCAAATTTGTGTGTTGCGTGAAGTGATTTGCAGGTTTCTGTGAAGGGTTTCAAGTAGATATAAGAAAGCGGGAAAATCCGTTGCAATTGACATGATGACATTTGACGTCAGCAACTCAGCATTATACACTTAACTCCTCTGAGATATAATTTATTTAATATTAGTCCCTGTATAATGTATATGTTGTATAACAGTATAACGAATGTGGAGTTCAATTCCGGTTGGTCAATTGAATATAATTGAGCAAATTGGTAAACTGTGTTAATTTCTGTTCTAAGTTTTTTTTAATGGTGTCTAAGGACTTATAATTAAAAAAAAAAAAAAACATTTATTTCGGTATCCAACGAGAAATTGAACTCTGTAGTTTATAAATGACAGATTATATTCAAAATTGTTTTTCAAAGAACATTCAAAAGTTTTTTTAATTATTTTTAAAGACTTATAAATGATTAATTATATCTACAATTTTAGAAACCTCGAGCCCCCCCCCCCCCCCCCCCCCCCCCGGGCAACCGTTCCTTCCTTTGCTTTATGATTTTCTTAATTATTTAAGATTTATTTTAAAAATACCTTATTTAGTAGTATGTTTTTCTTCAAAATATTATTGCAAGAAAATATTTGTCGATGTGAACGTATTTTTAATTTTATAAACATTTCAACTTACATACCGATATCGTTTTGCCTTCATATCATGGGTTCCAAGATACTCAAAATACTTGCAACAACTTAGTAGTTCTTGACTATATGTTTCAATATTAATATTTATTTGACAACCAACTATCACAAATATTCACTTTAATTATTAATGAATTTTATTGTTTACAAAATCCCAATATTATGAAAATTATGAATTACATTAAGACTGAGTACGTAAGTGCAATCCTTTGACGTGTTAAAATTCCGGTTTCATTTTAATGATGTGAATTTATATAACTGCTTTTATTAATAAAAAAAATAAAATTATAAAATTGGTCCATATAGTTTGAAAAAAAAAATCCAAAATAAAGAAATTTTATGTGGTTTTGATCGAAATGACCATTTTGTCATTTTAATTTCTTTTTTTATTTTTCATATTTATTTTAATACTTAAATAATAAAAATAAAACACAAAACTTAAACAAGTCTCTCTCTCTCTCTCTCTCATAAACAAAAACAAACACACACATGAATACAAAAACCGACAAAGGAAAAATGAAATTACATAAACAATTTCCACTTTCAACCAATTATGTTATAGTTTACTTGAAAATACTATCTTTTATTAAAGTCTTCCATAACTCGAAAAAACACGACTCAAGATAAGCTTTCATGCTTCCGTTTCGGACTACCTTGTTTACTATAACCTGCAATAGCTCCATAGCCTACAATCGTCACCGTCAGCGTCCCCATTATCAACATCACCATCGCAACATGTTCAAGATAAGTTACCAGTACCCAATTATCTTATTGCTAAAATTATTGATCATGTTGAAAATCGGTCTACAAAAGAAACTCAAACCACCACCCTAACTACACCAACCATTGCAATCAAAAGTTCGTTAACTCCGTCTTAAAGGTCGTTGTCATTCAGACCACCCAGTCCTACCCAACCCTTATTACCGGCGAAAACTAGCTCTTAACCCTCATCCCCATCTCGTTCAGGCTCCAAATTTTAAGATCCTTCCCTTTGTCGACATCTAAACTAGATGATACCTCATAAATCAAAAGGTCAATAATAATTACACACGAAAAAAAAAGTTCCAGTGGATTCATATGAAGTTGCTTAGAGTGTTTATGTTACCACCTAGGAAAAATCCAAGGAGATGCCAGAAACAAAAGGGGAACAAACCAAATACATGAGTCTATATTCAATGGAAGAAAAATCTCCAAAACCAAAACAAAAAAATCGCAACACATGTTCCCATACACATAACATCATATTCGTGAATCCTTCTTTATCTCCGGCTCCAATCGAAGGACCTGGTGGGCCCCGCCACCACTCGGCAGACGAGATGAAGAAATAGAATTCTCGTTACTACCATGCTTACATCGAATCAAAATAGAACTCTCATCACCACCACCGAATCATTTCATATTAAAAAAATAACAATCCATTCAACAAAAACATCATCATCTTCATTTAATCTAAGCATCAATTATGAATAACCAATAAATCCATATTTAATTGAAATAAACAACCATACTCTAAGAGTAGAAGATGAATAACATGATAAATGATGAGTAAGAACATTATAATCTGTCGCCATTAGATACAAGAACATAAATCCTTGATGATAAACCAATAAACATCATCTAGGATTTTTTTTCAAAAACGTTCAAGGAGTTAACAAACTACTAGTTTTAGTACTTCACAGAGGCATCATACTATGGAAACAACATATTATGTGGTTTTACACTGAGAAAAAGTTGCACCTATTTATTTATACCATTATCTCCATCATATTCCTAATAATCAAATGATTTATACATGTGGGAAGGTGATCCTTCTAGACAGAGGCACACTATGTTATGTACCGACCTTGATTTATCTAGAAGCAAGAGATAAACCCTTGAGACAAATGATTGACCCCTTTGATTTATTTCCAAGATTGAGTCCAACTTCCTAACTGGAAACTCCGATGACATAAGTAGAATAACAGAATCATAGCGATTTTGAACAAGATGAAACCTCTAGTCACAGGCCCTCTATAGTCCAATTGAGCTCATTAATGTATTAAATTGCATATTCAACCACTGATGTTTGATTTGCATTAATCGTTATCAAATACTATGGCTTTTGGTGCAATCATGAAACCCACAAATGGGAAAATGGGAGGGATACATGAAGAAGAAGAAGAAAAGGTGGCATCCTATAGAAGAAGAGGTGCAACTATGACTGATCTAGAACTCATTTTTTTCAATTGTCAAAAAGTTATATCCAATCAACATATCTTTGTGGACATACTCGCGTTTATAACACTAATGAAACTGGGGAATAAGGAGTGCACTAGTATACAAGAAAAAAACATTAATGATTAAATAAGATCAAAACTTATAGTTCCATAGGTAATAGTAACAATAACATTAACCCTTAATTTAACATTTTTGATGTTTATTCCTTGCTGTATACATACCACGAAGGCTTCGTGGTAGCCACGTGGACATGCATCACAAGCGTGCATACACCTCGTGTGCCTTGTAGTGCCACCTTCGCCTTCCATACCATATTTCACCACAACTAATCACTTTTCTTCTTCTCTATTTCAACCCTCTTATCGTCTCTTCTCTTCACCATAATAATATACTAGCACCATATATGGTTTTATGGTGGCGGTGTTGTTGGCCAAGAAGCTCTTCACCCTTTTGGCATAGGGATGGTCTTAGTGAACAAAAGGTGATGTAACATCCGGATTTTCAGGGGTATTATCGTGTAGTTTGATCTTGTGATTAAAGAAGAGACTCGACGAGTTGAGGGTCCAACTCGCTGACTTGATCCGGGTTTTCCCGTGGACTTAATTGGTGGACTCAACGAGTCAAAGGAGGGACTCGCCGAGTAGGCGCTGATAAGAGAAACCCTAATTTCCGGGGTTTGGGACCTATTTAAAGGCACTTATGGCCTCATTTGCGGCCACCCTTTCCCTAGAAGCAAACCATAAAGGTCATTTGAGCTAGAAAGTGAGAGAGAAGCTATCTTGGGATTTTTAGTGCATCATTTGAGAAGAAGAGAAGGAGATCAAGCAAGGATCAAGAGGGGGGAAGTTGGATCCAGTGATAGATCGTCCAGAGCTTCTGAGGAAGGTAAAAGTCTGCACCTTTCTCATTATTGTTGGTTAGATCTCATGTGTTTGGAGTTCTAGGGCTTTTACCACCTTTGGTTTGGGGCTTTGAGTAAAATGGATTAGCTAGAAGCCTAGTCCTCAGATCTGGACCTTGTGAGGTCCCTAGAGTCCAAAGGTCCCAACTTTATTCATCCATATGAGGGTTGTTGTGCTTAACACCTTAAGAAGGGCTTGTTTTGGCATTTTGAGGCATTTATGCCATGCATGAACGTAAAGGTCGAGACTTTATGTGTCTCTGGTGTCTTAAAAGGCTAGATCTAGGGTTTGGGATGAGAGATCTGACTTTGGATGTCTGAATGAGGAATCAGACCGAGGGGACTCGTCGAGTCCATGAGTTGACTCGACGAGTTAGTGAGGGTTTGTCCCGATAAGCTTGAGCATGCGATAGCTCGACGAGTTGGGAGTCAACCCGACGAGCTGAGATAGACCTTCACGAGACTTCTGTGGATGTGAGTGGACTCGACGAGTTGTATGAGTGCACTCGACGAGTCGGGTCAAACATGGACTGTTGACATGAGATTGACTTATGTTGGCTCTGGGGGTTGGTCAACATGAGTAAGGGAGACCATGGAGGGGTAAAATGGTCTTTTACCCAACTCAAGAGTTAGAGAGAGAGAGAGAGGAACAACCCTCGTTTATTAGGGTCGTGTTAAGAGTATTGATTGAGATATTGATCCTTTGTGTTAGACGGAGGCTAGTTCGAGTTTCGGGTGCGAGGGTATTTACTTGCTGCTTGTCAAGTGAGTCTTCTCACTATACTTTATCTAGAATGGTAATTAGAGTTATGTGACAGAGTATTTGTATGCTATTTATGTGATGTGATGCACTGCATTATTTCTGTGTGATTTATGCTGTGTGTGTGTTTCAGAGTATATAGAGTTATGACCGAAAAGTCCACAAAGTTAGGACCAGAGGGTCCACAAAGTCAGGACCAGAGGGTCCATAGAGTTAGAGCCTCGAGTGGCTAATATGTGTTTTATGTGGTATTTTGGGGAACTCACTAAGCTTCGTGCTTACAGTGTTATGCGTTTCAGGTTTTCAGATTAGCGGGACGACACCGACTTGATTGTACGCACCAGAGGAAGAGTTATGTTTTGAGGATCCTGGATTATTAATTATTCAAATATAGAGTTATGTTTTGAAATTTTAACAAATGAGATTGTTTTACAAGTGTTAATTTTCTTTAAACTTTCACGTCGTTACAGGTGACAAAAATAAAAACATTACTGAAAAATGATAGGGTATATATAACATGGTCTTATTGAACATACGAAGACAGAGCTAAAACATCAATGGCAAATTTTATCATATTTTTTGTTAGGGAAAAACCTACAAACACCCTATGTATTATATTCCAATGCTTAAAAAAACCCTTATTATATAATTCTTTGGTACGAATTAACCATTATGCTTTCTAAATTTGATTGTTTTTATGCTTTGTGACCGGTTATCCCGATGACACAACGTTTGTGGTGGTTTTAAGGTACGGTGGTGAATGAGGTAGCGATCAATGTGGTTTTCTGTTCTTGTTCTTGTTCTTGGCAATAACAGTAAGTGTTTATAGTTGGTAAAATGGAGGTATAAGGTGGTGAGGTTTATGAGGAAGATTATGAATAGCACTGGGTGTTACGTGTTCTTCATGTAGGAGGTTTTAATATGGTTTGATGGAAGTGGTTTACATGTTCACGGTGATAATAGGTGAAGTCTATGTGGGTTTGAAGTAATATAAGGTGTAAGTGTAATTGTGATTATATTCCTGTAAACCTTCTCCCGTAAGGTGGTGGTGATGAGGTTTTATGAAGAAGATAATGAATAGTACTGGGTGTTATATGTGTTCTTCATTATTTATTCATCATCCTTTTCGTCCGTAGCTGCAACAAGAAACACAATAAGAAAGATAACCAAACACCCTCCTTTCTCCGTTTACACCACCTCCTCTACAACGTGACCACCCCAAATACCCCTATTTCACTTCAAGCCAAGACCACCTCAGCCACCTCCGAAAACAAAACTGGTTGCATCTCCTTTCAAGAACCCAAGCAAATCCCTTTGTTAAATCAAATCAAGAGGAAAAGAAAAAGGTTATAAGTTTTTTTGTTGCTACCTCTCCGAACCACCACATCACCTCTCTGCTGTCATCGTGAATTAAAAAGAAAAAGGAAGAGGAAAATAAATCTGAACAGTAAAGAAAAATCAAACCAGGAACCAACAACTTACACCTTCTGTTTACCTGTTTAACCTGCAACAACATAAAAAAGGAAAGAAACATTTACCTGCTACTTTTCGTCCTTTTTGTTCCAAACACCACCACCATCAAGACTTGCTGCTGCTCTTCGTTTTTGTTCCAAACATCACAACCATTAAGACTTGCTGCTGCTCTTCGTTTTTTTTTGGTTCAAAACAGCATCACTATCAAGACCTTAAGCCATTTGCTGCTTCGTTTTCAATTTCCAGCATCCACCATCGAGATTGAAAGAAGAAGAATCAACACTGTTCATCGTCCCCATCGAGAACGTGCAACAAGACAAAAAATTCTCGTTTTTTTTTATTAAACCCGAGAAACACCATTACTTGTTTTTGCTTCTGCTTAAATCCGAAAAACCGAGAACCCAACTATCTTTCCAGAACCATCGACACCACAACTACAATAAACATCTCCAATAATCACCTTCAACCATCACCACGAAACCAACAATCGGTTAACCACTGTCACCTACTTGAAACATCACATGTGAAACTCGAGAACCAAATCAAAAACAGAATTGAAATATAAATCAAAATCAAAATTGAAGAAGTGTTGGGCTAAAGAGGGTTTTTTTTACATCAATGAATTTTGTTGTAGGTTAAAAAGGGGGCCGATTTACTAAAGGGGAACCCATGTCGATTGTTAAGAACATGTAACCAAAGGTTACCGGATAAAGAAGGTATTTTAAACGGTTTTGGAAATAATAATGGTTAATTTGTACAAAAACATTATATAGGGGTTATTTTAAGTATTAGGGTATAATACATAGGTTTTTTTTTTTTGAGTTTTTCCCTTTTTGTTAAAACATATGTAAGAGTTTTTCCAACAGCAAATATCAAAATGGTGATTATTTAATACTATTTTAGTAATTGCATTTCAATTTTCAACCAACCTGATGCTTTTTGGTGTTAAAAAACCAATCAAAACTAATATAATTTTTGAAGATCGATCGGAGTAAAATTGGACATGATGATTTAGAGGTCGTATTGGAACGGCATTAAAACGGTGGAACGGCGGTCGCTAGCAAATCAAACGGCATTGACGTTACAACATACGGCCTCTCCCAGTATCGCTACACCAACAACATCACCAAATGGACGAAACCCTAGTTACATCATCCGAACCACCACCATCTGACGGGGATCCAATGGATGTTGTAACCGAACCTCATAACCCTAATGATAACCAGTCTGCCTCAAGTTCCGATTCCGACTCGGAGTCGGACGACGAAGCTCAAGCTGCTCTCGAATTACAAACCCTAGAAACGGAGCTCTCGACAAACCCAGCCAACTACGATGCTCATGTTCAAGTATGTCTGATTATTTTTACTTGTTTGGAGTTATGTGTTGAAACTGAGTGTAGTTATTACGTATTGTTCTAATGTATGGTGTGTATATGTAGTATATAAAGGCTTTGAGGAAACAAGGCGATATTGATAAGCTGCGGCTAGCAAGGGAGGCCATGAGTGAGTTGTTCCCGCTAACTCCTGCAATGTGGCAGCAATGGGCAAATGACGAAATTTCACTCACCTTGACTTCTGGGTAGGCTATTGTTTCCTCTTCTTTGTACAAACTTTTATTTTCATTCAAGAAGAAGAGGATGTCGGATGATTAGAATGAGGATTCGTTGTCGTGTGCAGGAACAATAGGCACATTCAAAACCTTATGAACACCATCAGAAAATAGAACTTGTGACTGGTTATAATTTGTTGTACATAATGCAGGAATGAGGGGGCAATTCCAACTGTTGAGAAGCTATATGAGCGTGGAGTATCTGATTACTTGGTAAGCTCCACACATTTCTAAATTTTTGTTTCAGTGCACTTCTTAATGTTACATTCATGGCTATGAAATTTGTCTTTTGAGTTTTGACTATGCTGATTTTCATCTTCAGTGGTGAATTGTCATTCATCAAAACTGAAATGATTGATTGCTTTCTGCAGTCCGTTTCTCTGTGGTATGACTACCTGAGTTTCATTCAAAAATATGATTCTTCTGTCCGTGAATGTTCACCCAGTGGAATCTCAAAGGCAAGGGATCTATTTGAACGAGCTCTTACTGCATGTGGATTGCATGTTACTGAAGGCTGTAAAATATGGGAAGCATACAGAAGTTATGAGGAAATGATCCTAGATGGCATGGATAAGACAGACTCTGAGGTATGAACATCATTCAACTGTTCTTGCTCTTCTTTAGCACATTGAATGCTTTACAGTTTTTGATCTTTTGTTTGTTTCACAGCTGAGGGAAAAGCAGGTTCAAAGGATTCGAAGTATATATCATCGCCAGTTGTCAATTACTCATTCGGACTTAAAGTCAACTCTTTTGACCTACAAGACATGGGAGTCTAAACATGGGAATAATCTTGATGTCAGTAGCAGCAATACAGATGGATTGTCCCCTCAAGTTGCTTCCACATATCAGAAGGCTTTAGAGATGTTGACTTTACGTGCTGACTTTGAAGAAAAGATAATAAAAAGTGATGAGACTGATACTGAGCGCCTTCAAAGCTTTATGGTGCACAGATTTGACTTAGTTATCACTGATATTGTTACCCTAAACCCTAATGATTTTTGTTTTGTTACTGCAGGCTTATCTGAAATTTGAACAGTCATCTGGAGATCCTATTCGATTTAAAAGCATATATGAACCTCGAGTTAAAAGCTTATATGAACGTGCAATAACTGAATTTCCTATATCCAGTGATCTCTGGATTGATTACACTAACTACCTTAATAAGACCCTAAAGGTTTTAGTTAATATATTCTTGTTTTTGTGGTTTAAAATTTTTACACTCTAAACTATAATGATCCTATATATTTTTTTAATTACCAGGCAGATAAAACTTTGAGGGATATTTATGATAGGGCTACAAGGAATTGTCCATGGGTTGGAGAGCTATGGGTTCGATACATGCTATACCTTGAAAGATGTCATGGTTCTGAGAAAGAGCTTTCTGATGTATGTTTCTGTTTGTTCTTTTCTCTTAGTGAAGTGCTAACTGGAAAGATGTTTATGATTTTTCTTCAATCGAATCAGTGGAATTATCACTAAATTTGATTTTTCACCCAATCCAGGTTTTTGAAAGATCTTTGCAATGCACGTTTTCTACCATAGATGAGGTATCAACATATTTGTCAGCTTTTTTAATCCTTGTATAATCATTTAATAAGAAGGGTATACTATCATAAACATGGCTATGTAGATCGTGTTTGTGTGTTTATTGTATTTGTCAAAATAGAGTTGAGATGTGATCATGAATGGTGGTGAATTACAATTAACAAGTGGATTTTATTTTCAGTATGTAGACATATTTCTCACAAGAGTTGATGGATTGAGGAGGAGAATCACGTTTGCCAAGGAACTGGATAATGGCTTGGATTTTGTCTTGATAAGGGATACTTTTCAGGTTTGTCGCTATATACTGTGAAAATCAGCTTCATTTACATGACTCAGGTCTACAGATTCATAGTTAGTTACTCTATCATCTTTGTATCAAGAAAATGTATCTTATTGCCTTTCTTTAGGATGTATATATATACATAATACATGACTCAGGAACATAGTTTTGCTGTTATGTAGGAGAAATCTGATGTGAACACCACTACTTGAGAGGTAAGGGAATGTTAGAATAAAATGTACTTTAAGAGGCCAGGTGTCATTATAGAAGCAGATTGACTGTTAGTAGAACAGAAAAATATTATGTTGAGGTGCTGCTATATGTGTATGCTGCAATAGTACTAGGGATGCATGAAAGTTGAAGACTGATTTTTGTGGTTTGTATTACATTCAACTGAAGTATTTAGCAAATACTGGAAAATTATTTTTCGTATGCAACTATTGAGTTATTATTTTGTAAACAACTAAACAGAAAAATATGTGATTTTTAATTACTTACAACTCGTTTAATAGTATTACATAATTCATATAATTAAATAATATAATATTTAATCTGTCTTATATTAAAAACCTCAAGTTCAAAAGTATACTAGTTAAGGGTCTTATCATCCAAAAACTGATGAAAAAGAAACAACTGATAATAAATCAACAAGATAATAGTATTTGATTAAAAGTTTTCAACAAAAGCAATGATTAAATTTGGTTTATTCACCCGAAAAGCATTAGAAAAAAAGACAATAACACCTTAAAGGGCATTTTGGGAAAACAATTTGGGCTGAATAGGGACGAGTATGCCTTGGTGGCTTATTGATTTAGTCAGTGGTTTAAGACTTAAGAGCCAAACAAACAAACAAACATCACCTTTATTTTTGATTACTTTGTTGCAAACAAATAGAAGATGAGATGCTTTTAAGAGATCCAAAAACATACAAAATGACTTAGCTACCTGACTTTTGCCTTTTTATTTACTCTTTTTACTTCAGCAAGTTGCATATACGACTATTTGTTTTACTGTTTACATGAATTATGTTATTGGTTGTAAGCTTATGATAGTTTTATGTTGTATTTCTATTTCAGAGGGCATCTGATTATTTGTCACCACAGTTAAAGAACAGCAACATATACAGTTTGTTGCAAATACATAGCTACTGGGCCCGTTTGGAGTCTAGTATTGGGAAAGATATAACTGCAGCCCGTGGAGTATGGGAGAGTTTGCTTAAAAACAGGTTCAAAGATATATATATATATATATATATATATATATATATATATATATATATATATATATATATACTGTTATCAACTTTTGTTTGTAAAAGAGTTCAATCAGAACAAGAACATTTAGGGCTTAGAAGTACATTGTGCTATTCTGTATTTTCCAAGTAGAAAGTTTTTGTGTTGTTAATGGTGTTTCTGGGAACTTGTATTCTACAGTGGATCTATGATAGAAGCATGGAAAGGGTATATATCAATGGAAACTGAGATGGCCCACATAAAGGAAGCTAGATCTCTTTATAAGCGATGCTATACTATGAGATTTCCTGGGACAGGCTCTGAGGTACACTTCTCCAATCCAACATATAATATTAATAACAATCTCTTTTACACATAATATCATCACCATACTTTTATTAATTACCACAAATAGCAACCTACTTCCATTTTTGTTTTTTATTTATTGATATTCCTTTCAGGACATATGCAACTCATGGATTCTGTTTGAGAGGGAATTTGGTAGTTTGGAAGATTTTGATCATGCTTCACAAAAGGTACACTTTGTTTTTATTCTAATTTCAATATTCTTTACTTGTACTTGTATTATTCTACATATGACCTTGCTATTAATTATATCAGGTGACTCCTAGACTACAGGAGCTACAGCTGTATAAGTTACAGCAAGAAACAGATGAGGTAGAGGATCCTCCTACGAGAAATAGACGTGAAAAAAGAAAGGCGGCTGCTTCAGCTGCTGCATCCAATGAACATCCGCCAGCTAAGCGTCAAAAGGATAAAGCAAATAAAGTGGAAAAATCTGTTACCCAAAAAGACAAAGACATGGCTCATGGTGAAAATGAACCTAAATTCAAAAACCCAACACCTGAGAAACCCAAGCTATACACTGACAAATGCACTGCCTTTGTTTCAAATCTCAACCCCAAGGCAAATTTAAAATTTCTGCTTACAAAATCTCTATGAATGAAATGTTGTTTGTTATAAAGGGCTAATTGTGACATTTTGCAGGCAAATGAAGAGGAGCTTCGTGGTTTCTTCAGTGATGTTGGTGGTGCTGGAGAGATTCGAATATTGAAGGACAAGCTCACTAAAAAATCAAGGGTTTGGATTTTTTTTTTTAAATTTATGTTGTATTTATTTTTTGAATATATATATATATATATATATATATATATATATATATATATATATATATATATATATATATATATATATATATATTTTTGTTGTATAAATAAAATAAAGGGATTAGCATATGTGGACTTCTGTGATGATGCACACCTTGAGGCAGCTGTGGCTAAGAATAAACAGACGTTTCTTGGGAAGAAGTTGACCATTGTGCGTTCGGATCCTAAAGGCAAAAGAAAAGTGTCTTTTGGGGATGATAGGAATTCAACAAAACAAGGTCACTCTCTTTTAAAAACAAAAATACCTAAATGCCCTCCTCATTTTTATTTAAAATAATTATTTTTAATGGCAGGGCGTGGCGGTGATGATACAAATTCCGGTGAGCATGGGCACAAGAAAGTTGAGCTCAAGGGAAAAAACACTTTTGCTGTTCCTAGAAACGTGAGACCGCTAGGGTGGTCTGGCGGCAACGAACCACCATCAGCTGCCACCTCCACCACAGAAGGTGGAGACGAGAAGCCGAAATCAAACCAAGAGTTGCGAGACATGCTCTTAAACAAAAAATGAATGGTGAATTTACGTTTTTGTTCCCTAGTTTATTAGAATTTGTTTAAAAAGAAGGGGAATCAGGAATGAAATGATTATGATTTGACATGAAGAAGCGTTGTCGTTTAATCAAAGGTGGTTATAAAAAAAGGAATAGGAATTGTTTTGAGATTTGGAATTTAGTAACGAGTTGTTGATTCCTTCCGAAGATATTATACGTCTTGTCTTGTCATGGCATCAGGTTTTCATGTCAATTAATCCCTGAAAAGTTTCCTTCTTTATTTTGGCCATACTCTGTCTTTCTTTCCAACTTTTTCTTGTTGGAGCATCTCTCTTTAATATCATCATTTATACATATAACTTATTATTATTATTATTATTATTATTATTGTTATTATTATTATTATTATTTATTTTACTATTACAATAGCTTACATAAACCATGTTGATTCAATCACTTGTCTTTGTAGTTCTGTTATAATATTCCATCTTAATTCTCTGGTCGGGTATATAACTGTATAAGATATTTCACTAATTAATCTATCTTATTAAATACAAATACAAAATGTATTATGTAGAAAAACATTTCTCAACCAAATTAAAATGACATCAGACCATGTGTGGATTGTGTCGGGTATAGCTTCCAAAATTGAAACTACATAACATTTCTCAACTAAATTAAAATGACGTCAGACCGCAGAAGGTGAAAGAACATCCGTTTTATTATTTTATAAGAAAAATTGAATCTCTTATTTCTTCTCCCTACTCATAAAAAATGCATATGGAATCTATTAAATATACTTTTTAATCTTCTCCTAATTTTGATATTTGTCATGATCGGTAGGGAATAAAACAGAAGGATATCGATTTTCAACTGGAAGCTATACCCTATATATTGGAGTCAAAACGGTGGGATGAGTTTACCAACTTTTTGATGGATGTATATTTATCATTTATCAAGAAAACATCTCAAAAGATTAATTTAGACGATCAAGTGTAAATGATAGCCCCATATTAGTTTTGTAAAGATTTGATGATGACTTCCTTATATCAGTAGTACACATAATATTTAGATTAGTTGTACCAGAGTTTTTGTAAGCTTTTATTTTATGCATTTGTGAACTTAGATCTTCACATTTGTTTGTAATTCTAATCCTGTTATTACGAATCACTCTTGGTATATTATTTTATTCACACAAGTGGATTAAATCAGGTTTATAATCAGGCTATATGTGGTGTGCTGCTAAGGTACCATGCCTTACATTGATGTGACACCTTCATAACATATAATAACATACCCATCCCCATATGTTAAACTTAGTTCTTCACATTTGTTTGTAATTCTAATCCCGTTCTTATGAATTACTCCTGGTATATGATTTTACTCACCCTAGTGGATTGTGTCGGGTTTATAATTAGACTATGTGGTGTGGTGCTAATCCACATGCGTGTGACACCCTCATCTATCTATATCATATTATATTATAAATGAAACATTTTTTCCTTTCACCACGTCAATTTGAAACTCTCAATTCTTTATATTTCTATATAATTTACTTAATATATTAACTTAAATATGTTTTTAGTTAGAAACATTATCATAAATAAAATACTTTTTGAATTATCAAATATGATATACTAAATTTGTTGATTTCAATATAATGTTAAATACATAACTTAAATTAATTTATTAAATAAATTTAAAAATACAGTGTAAAAATTAAAACCTAAACTAAAATATCAAATAAAGTTGTAAAAATTCAACGTATATTTTTTTAAAATAGTTAAAGGGAAAATATTAAATACGATAAATATAAAAATCTTAAATCTAAAAGTTGAATTAATAAAAGATGTCCAAAAACTATTTTTTTATAATAACTACAACTCAATTAAATTGTTTTTAAATTAATTTATAATAATAATAATTAAAAATAACATAAAGTTGTAAATTAAATTATGTTACATTACAAACAGTGGTTGATAATTTAAATAATTCAGGAATCATTTTTTCTTTTATCAAATCATTTTGAAACTCTTAACTCTTCATATTTCTGTATAATATATTTATCATATCATATCATCATTATCATCATATCATACATCATACATACTTATAAAACTAGTATTTTTCTTTGAATCTCATGCATTTGAAACCCTCATAAAAATTTGCCAACACCTCATGCATTTGAAACCCCTACACTCTTTCACCTTCAATGTAATGAATCTCATTCATTTGAAACTTCCAAGACTATTCAACTTATAGGATTTAATTTGACTTTTGAAATTCCCTTCACACAAGTGTAGTTAGCCTATAAATACTTACTTCTATAGAAACAAATATCCTAATCCAAAACAAAATACTTCTTTTGTCTAATTAGTGATCCTTTGTTCTCTATTTTAGTGTAAATGAAAGTCTTATGTTGTCAATAGAATATTGAAGTTCAATAATCTATAATAAGCAAGGTATGCATTTTGTGTTTTGTAACGCCTTTTTCGGGTATTGGTTGGAAATTTGCCAACTGGGGAGGTTATATGCATGGACTCGGCGAGTTGGGAGTCCAACTCGTCGAGTAGGGTCGTGTATCATGGACGCGGGTTGGAAGAGACTCGGCGAGTTGGAAAGCCCAACTCGGCGAGTCAGGGCTGTTTAAGGAAAATCCTAATTTTAGGGTTTTCCCCCTATATAAACATCATTAACAGCCTCCATAGCCTCCCATTTGCACCCTAGAAACTGTTCACAGCCGCAAACCCTCTTGTAAGAGAAGTGAGAGCCTTGATGAGCTAAATTGGTGAATCTTGGGAAGGATTTCAAGTTGAAGGAAGAAGGATCAAGGGAGAAACATCAGATCCAACATCTACTTCGTTTTCGGCACTTTACTGAGGTATTAATTTGTCATATTAAGCCTTGAAGTCTTAGATCTCCATTTGGATGATTATGGTCATTATTGGGGGAAAATGGAATCAAGCTTGGATCTGGACCTATCACAGTGATATGGTTCCATATCTGTACCTTCTTAGGTCCCAAATAGCATAAAGTTGCATCTTTTATTAACTTATCCCCTCTCCACGCATGAAAACTGTTGAGTCCGTTTGTGTTGCGTCTTGGGCCTTAAGTTTTGTATCCGGATTGGGCCTGTCCATTCGTGTTTATCTAGATTAGCTAATAGGGTTTTACTATAAATATGCATGCATGCATGCATGATATGTAGTTGATTTTTTACATTTAATATTGTAACCCTAAACACCTCTACAGTCGAAGTTCTTTATCGAGCTCTTCTGAGGTGTTAAAGCATTAATCATTCGACATATTCAACACCATTCTCGTGCTCTTTATTACGTTCTTGTTTATTAACTTGCATAGAATCATACGATCCTAATAGAACTTTGTTCTAACAATTGGTATCAGAGCAGGAGATTGTGTGATCAATACACATTCATTCTGTATTCAGAATACTTTAGGGTTTCCGCTTCTATCGTATAAATAGAAGCCGTCTTCTTTATATCGACGGTAACTCTGTTTCTGATAAAACCGTAATCTCAAGTTTACAGGTTTGATTCTAGTAGCTCACCATGTCTCACGAAGATTCGCAAACAAACCCCATCAACATCTCAAATAGCATTGGATCAACAACCAGAATACCCATACTCTACACTCATGACTATAAAGTATGGGCACATCACTTCGAAGACTGCGTAGTTGGTTCTGAAGACAATGGCTATCTCATCTGGGAAGCTGTAACAACTTGGATTCCCAGGTATTATTTTATTCTTCTAAATTTTGGTGTTTTGTGAGGAGACTCGGCGAATTGGAGCTCAAACTCGCCGAGTATGATCGCGGTTTGGGAAAGGGTTCGCGTCCGGACTCGGCGAGTCCAAAAGGTGGACTCGGCGAGTCCATGCTGTTTAATGAAACCCTAAATTTCAGGGTATGAGACCTATTTAAAGGGGCTTATGGCCGTCATTTGCGACCACCAACCCCAGAGAGAACCCTAAAAGAGTCCTTGAGCGTTTTGTGAGAGAGAAGAGGAAGATCCTTGATTATTTGTGGGTGATTTTGCATATAGAAGAGGATCAAGGCAAGAGGAGACCAAAGGAGGTGCTAATCCAGTGATTCCTGAGTCCAGAGACTTCATTTGAGGTAACCATTCATTCCTTTCTCAGCCCTTGGTGTAAATCTTAGAGTTAGGGCTTCTTTGTGGAATGATTCATGGAGTAATTGGCCTCTTCTTGTGTTGATGCTTTGGATCTGGACCCAAAGAGGTCTAGAGACTCTTTTCCCCCAAGCTTTATGAGTGTTAATGGAGGCCATGAGCTTAGAATAGCATCCTAGAGACCATATCATCAAATAAGGCCTTTGGACCTTTTCATGAGCACCAAGATTGTAACTTTACGT
Source organism: Lactuca serriola (assembly GCF_051521515.1). Taxonomy (NCBI): domain Eukaryota; kingdom Viridiplantae; phylum Streptophyta; class Magnoliopsida; order Asterales; family Asteraceae; genus Lactuca; species Lactuca serriola. Next base: position 220,278,488 of record NC_136416.1, read on the forward strand.
GATGAATGTGCTTGGAAGGACTGGATCTATGAGTTACTGGAACGGATCTGACCTCAGGAGTGAGTTTGAGTTCATGCATGGCTTAGACTCGCCGAGTCCGAAGAACAGACTCGGCGAGTAGCATGAAGATTGTCCATAACCACTCAACGAGTGGTCTTGCCGAGTTAAGGGGTTGACTCAGTGAGTCAGGGAGAGTCAGAGAGGATTGACAGATGGACTGAGTCAAGCTGGAACTCGCCGAGTTGTTCTTGAGACTCGGCGAGTTGAGTCGTGGTGGCCCCGCGATTCATGCCAGGTGGAACTCGTCGAGTCAGGGAAGTACTCGACGTGTCAAGGGAGGATTCTAGGGAGTCAGTGAACACGTATAGACTCGCCGAGTCGCTCTAGTGCACTCGCCGAGTCCGGTCAAAGTTGACCGTTGACCGTTGACCAGAGTTGACCAATGTTGACTTGATAGGGAGTCAACCTTAGTTGTGAAAGTGTTAATTAGAGATATATTGTGTTATAGGAGGATTATAGCTCGGGGAATCAAGCGCGAGTGATTTCCGGGATTTGCAAGTTATCGAGATACGCGAGGTGAGTCTTCTCACTATACTTTACCTTGAGTAGGTAATCAGAGTTATGTGACAGAGTATTTGTATGTTATATGTATGTTATGTGTTGTACTGCATTATTTTCTATGTGATTTATGCTGTGCATGTTTATAGAGTTGGAACCGGAAGGTTCCCAGAGTTAGAACCGGAGGGTTCACAGAGTAGGGTCTACGGACCCACAAAGTTATAGCCTCGAGTGGCTAATATGTGTTATGCGTGGTATTTTGGGGAACTCACTAAGCTTTGTGCTTACAGTGTTGGTGTTATTTGTTTCAGGTACTAGTGATGACCGTGGGAAGGCGCCGGCTTGATCAGTACACACACATGGGATTTTTATGTTATGTGATCTTGGGATTCTTGTATGACATGGATTGGAGTTTCAAACATTGATGTTTTTATGAAAATTAAATGAATATGTTTTTATATTATGCGAAAAATTATTTTGAAATTCACGGTTTAACAGAAGCTATCACGCTTGGGCCATTTGTTCACTCAGGAACGAACACTACTGTCAAGTCCCAAAAGGAGTACAACAAGCTGGTGGCGGACATAGACAAGATGCCGCAGGACGAGAAAGACAAATTGCTTTGTAATGTAAAGGCTATGAGGATGATCAGATTCGCCTTGTAATCTGACACCTTTCGGTTGGTTGGTTCATGCACAACAGCCAAGGAAATCTGGGATAGATTGAAAGAGCTCTATTCGACCGATGAAGATTTGGAACACTGCATACAAACCTTGCTGCTGTCTTAATTTGGAGGTTTCGAACAGAAACCAGAGGAAAAACTCATACAAACTTTCGATTGGTTCAATCATCTCCTGAGTAAGATGATCAAGCATGGAATAAAGAGGAAATTAATCGAGCAGAAAGTAACTTTTATGAATGGGCTGAGACCAGAATGGATGGCCGTTGTATCAACTGTGAAAGCACATGAACAGTTCAAATCCTACTCTCTAGCGAAATTGGTGGGAATACTTAAGTCCCATGAAAGCGTGGTAACCAAAGAAGCGAAAGTAGTTTCTGGTATGGGATATCTGGCTCTTGTCTGAAAAGGAAAAAGTATCCTAGAAGATGAGGAAGAGACTGATATGTCTGAGTGTGATCTGACCAGCGAAGAATAAGCTTTGATGATATCCAATCCGAAGAAGTTTGCAAGAAGAAAATTTCCTGTCAACAAGAACCGAAACTGGCGGGGAAATTACAGATATGAGAAGGTTAAAGATGAAGCAAAGAACTCCTCTCAAAAGGATGATGAAAAGAAGGAGAGCAAGCTTGCAGGAGACTCTGGATACGACTGCAATTACTGTCACGACAAGAACCATTTTGCTAAAGATTGCTTGTTAAGGAAAATGGCTAAGAAGAGAGAGAAGGTGAAGATGATGAGGCGTGCTATATGCGCAAGTTAGAAGAAATCAAGAAGAAGAAGGCGACTAACAGCTCAATGAATGCCTTGATTGTACAGGAGAATACTGGGGAAGATGAGTTCGGTGGCATAGAAGTGTGGTCAACTGACTCTGAAGATGAAGAGGTTAGAAGGCCCACTCATGGAAAGGATTATGTGGCAAAGGAAGAAGGTTCGTCTGGAAAGTGTTTAATTGTCACTGCTGGTCCATCAACCGAAAGTGCGGATAAGGAACCGAACCTGACCGAGAACAAGTGTTTTGCAGCCAAGCCAGTGAGTGAGAAGATCAACAACTGCGATCGGCTGATCAAAAAGGTACAATCTATTCTTGAATCTCTTAAAATTCCAAAAACAGATTATGAAGAAGAATTAACTGAATTAAACTTTAAATTTTCTAACCTAAGTAGTAGCCTCATGCAAACTCGCTTAGCGAATTCTAACCTAACTGACCAACTCAGCAGGGTGTCTTCAAAAAGTGAAGAATGAAGAATGTGGATTGAGCTGAAGGAAGCGGAGTTAGTTAGAGCTAGGGACGAAAGTATTTATTTGCAAAGAGACAATTTAAAGTTTTTAAAACAAAGAAATGTTTTCTGTTTAATTGCTAAGCGTTTATATACTAATATAGCTCAATTGCATTTAAGTTGTGAGATAGGAAAGAAAATTCATAAGATGATTTTGCCATTTCTTGAATTTAAGGAAGACGAGGTAATAGCAGAATGTGAATCAGAAGTATCATCCGAAGAGACGTCCATGTCATACAAAATTGGTCTGGACAAAATAGAAACCTTCATTGATTCAAAGGAACACAAATGTATGTTAAAAGACATTTTAGATGAAAATGATAAGTTGAAAATTAAGTCGGAAACAATTCACTCATTTGACCAATCAAATGCCAAACTAGCTTCTGAAAATAAAATAAACTTAGAAAATACGTCTGAATTTGATGAAGAAAGTGAGATGAGTGAGATATCTGTCGATGATGTAGTTGATTGCTCTGAGTTTATGAAGAGCGAAATTGAGAATGAGAAACCATTAATCTCAGAAAATTCGGTGGAATTTGCTCGTCTAGCAAAGGATAAGGAGAAGAAACTCAAAGAAAAAGCTGTGGTTTTTCAAAAGGTTCAAACTGTGCCGAATCAGGTATATGCAGCTAAAGGAGTTACACCTAGACAAACAGCAGAACTAAGAGTCTTGGTGGAAAAAGACAATGCAGAAGGGTGTGAAGATTTCTTCTGGTCTGCTCCCATAGATAATGCAGACGAAACAGTAGGCTTATCTGAGTAGACCTCTTGGAGAGTTAAAGGAAGATACGTAGCTGAACCCTTAAATAAACCCTCAAGTTCTGACAAACCAAGCATGAGTGGAACCAAACATATTCCTATAGAACCAAAAGAAGAACCGAAAGCTCAAGTCAAAACAACCGAAACTCAAAGAGACAAGCAAAAGGCAAGCTTCAACATGCACAAATCACAGAAGGAACTGGCTGAGCAAAAATGCTTAAGAAATCAAAGATATGCAAAGAATCTAAATGAGCGAAAGAGTTACTGGAATTCGCAAAATTTCAACTATGTTCCTCCCAATAAAATCTCAAAGGACAAGGGAAAGGAAATAGTAAAAGAAAATTTCAGCCCAAGTTCTTACTATTCCAAGTCTAAGAACCGAAAGTCATGTTTCGGTCCGCAGACTGGTTTCGGTCCTAAGTCAAGTTTCGGTCCTCCTACTAGTTCTAAACATAGTTTCTGTCCTCAGTCAAATTTCTGTTACAACAAACCTCAAAGTAAAGCAAATTTCAAGATAAATATCAAGGGAAAAGGAAAGCTAACTTTTGATTCTAGGATCCATAATAAGTAATCACCAGCTAATCCTAGGTGCCACATGTCATCAAAAAAACTAACCAACGAATTCAAATTTAAACAAGATAAAACCAAAATTAAGGTATATACAATTAAAAGAAAAGATCAAACCACTCTTATTAAACAAACTTATTTGGTTGTTATTTCTGCTGTAATTCCTTTTTCTGTGAAAGACTCACCAGGACCCAAGAAACTTTGGGTTCCTAAATCTGCTTAAATTTGTAGGTAATCAGTGACGAGCAGTTCGATGATGAATGGTACATAGATAGTGGCTGCTCGCGTCACATGACAGGAAGGAAGGAAGAGCTGAGGGAGTTTTGGTCCCTAAAAGATGGTGGATGTGTAAAGTATGGAAACAATTCTTATGGAACAATCAAGGGATATGGCATGATAACCAATGGAGACTTCTCAATTAGGAAAGTGGCGTATGTAGAAGGATTGAAACACAACCTCATCAACGTGTCACAATTAGTTGTGGGCACAGGTTTGAAGGTATCATTTGATGATGAAGGGTCTGAGATAATTGAAAAACAATCCAAGAAGGTTCTGCTGAAATCTGAACGTAAGGGAGCAATGTACCTTCTGAATCTAAATCCAATTCGAGGTACACCATCTATTTGTCTGCTGTCAAAGGCGAATACTGATGAAAGCTGGTTATGGCATCGACGCCTATCGCATCTGAACTTCAAAGATATCAACAAATTGTTGCTTGGTGACCACGTTCGAGGTCTCCTTCTTCTCAAGTTCGATAAGGAGAATCTATGTGCTGCATGTGAGATGGGCAAATAGAGCAGAAAGAGCCACCCTACACGCATAAATATGAAGATAGTTGAAACACTTGAACTATTGCACATTGACTTGTGTGGACCTTCGGCTATCGAGAGTATCGGTGGTAGTAAGTACATTCTTGTCATTGTAGATGATTTTTCACGCTTCACCTGGGTTTTCTTTCTTAAACAGAAATCAGATGCAACCCCTCAGTTGAAGACATTTATCAAACAAGTGGAAGTACAAGTGAGGAAGACGGTGAGGAACATCAGAAGTGACAATGGTCTGGAATTCAAAAACAAGGATTTTGAGGACTTTCTGACTGATAAGGGGTAACTCACAACTTTTTGGCCCCTCATACACCACAACAGAATGGGATTGTTGAAAGACGAAACCGTTCTCTATGTGAAGCAACCAAAACAATGCTTAGTTTCGCCTCACTACCATTATACTTCTGGGCTGATGCAATTACCACTGCTTGCTACACTCAGAATCGATCCTTGCTCAACAAAAGATTCTCAATCACTCCGTATGAGATCTTAAATACTAGGAAGCCTAATGTCAAATTTTTCCACATATTCGGTTTAAGGTGATTTATTTTCAACTCTAAAGAGAACCGAAATAAGTTTGATGTTAAAGCCGATGAGGGAATATTTCTGGGTTATTCTCTGTCATCAAAAGCATACAGAGTGTTGAATAAATGCTCCAAAAGAATTGAAGAGACTTATTATGTCACATTTGATGACAATTATATGAAAAAGGTTCGGAGGACTGAAGGTGACCTTGGTGACATATTCCCAGAATCTTGACAAATCTCGGTTCCAATATGCAACTTGTTCGAGGAATACATTCGACTGTTTGATGAACCAAAGAAAGCGATTCATTCATAGGCGAAAGCAACAGATAACAAAATCGATAATCTCAAAAAGGTCATAGACAAAGCTACCAAAGAGATGGAAAGTGAATCTAAAGGTGCTACGTCATCAACTGGCTCTCCAAACAAAGATTTAAAGTTCAAGGGGGAAAGCTCCACAGCACCAAAGACAACCGAAGTCTCTGTTGAGGGGGAGAATCCTATTCCCTCCCCAACACATAAAGGTCTAGATGAAGGGGAAAGTACTGATCCAAAACCAACAAGTAGTAGTTCAATAGAGGGGGAGAAACCAAATTCCACAGGAACTGCAAACTCTGATGCTGACAAAGATTACACTTCGACAGTCGAGGGGGAGAAAGAGAAAGAGAATGCAACTGACGAAGGCGAAGATGATCAATCAAAATTTGAAGAAGAGGTGGAAGCTGAATTGAATCCAAAATATGATCCAAACTATCCTCCGTTAGTAAAATGGACAAAGGACCATCCCAAGGCACATATCATTGGTGAATCTTCTGAAAAAGTTCTTACTCGTTCTCAACTGAAAGCGAAACAAACTGCATTATTCTCTAAAGTTGAATTTTGTATGTTTACCTCGTTTATTTGCAAAATTGAGCCGAAAACTGTAAATGCTGCACTTGATCATTCTGATTGGGTTTAGGCAATGCATGATGAGCTCCATGAGTTCGAACGCAACCGAGTTTGGAGGTTGATTCCTACACCAAAAGATGCTTCTGTAGTTGGCTTGAAATGGGTGTTTAGAAATAAATTGGACAAAGAAGGAAACATCATTCGCAACAAGGCTCGGTTGGTGGTGAAAGGATACTGCCAAGAGGAAGGGATAGATTATGAGGAAACCTTCGCTCCAGTAGCTAGGTTGGAATCAGTTAGAATCTTCTTGGCATATGCTGCTCATAAAAACTTTGAAGTTTTCCAAATAGATGTCAAATGCACTTTCTTGATTGGAGAATTAGAAGAAACAGTCTATGTTGAGCAACCGCCGGGTTTTGTGAACGAAAAATACCCTGATCATTACTATGTGCTAGATAAAGCTGTCTATGGATTAAAGCAAGCACCGAGGGCCTGGTATGAAACACTAACTCACTTTTTGAAAATGTCAAAATTTAAGCAAGGTTTGGTTGACCCAACCTTCTTTCCTAAGAAGGAAGGCGAACATCTGGTGATTGTTCAGATTTATGTTGATGATATCATCTTCGGCTCCACGAATCCTAGCTTAACAGCTGAATTCAGGAAGTTGATGGAGACTAAATTTGAAATGAGCGCAATGGGTCCAATTAATTTTTTCCTTGGTTTAAATATTAGACAGGGACCAGAAGGTATATTCATCAACCAGGAGGCCTATACAAAGAACTTACTGACGAAATTCGGAATGCAGGGTGATTCAAAAGCGAAGGTTCCTATGGCATTTGGCACTAAGTTAACTCCATCTCTGGAGAAACCGGCTGTGGACATAACACTGTATCGTCAAATGATAGGGTCCCTTATGTATCTAACAACTAGTAGACCAGACATTATGTTTTCTGTTTGTTATTGTGCCAGGTTTCAAGCCAATCCAAGAGAACCTCACATGGTGGCAGTAAATAATATTTTTCGTTATCTGAAGCGAACCTCATCTCTCGGTCTCTGGTATCCAGCAAGATCTAGATTCTTCATTCAAGCCTTTTCTGATGCTGATCTAGGAGGATGTGGACTGGACAGAAAGAGCACCATAGGTGGATGCCAATTTCTTGACGGGAAACTTGTTAGCTGACAGTCCAAGAAACAAACCTGTGTTTCACTATCCACAGCCGAAGCTGAGTATATAGCTGCAGCATCTTGCACTTCACAAGTGGTATGGATTCAAAGTCAACTAAGAGACTATGGGCTAAGTATGAAGAAGATCCCTCTCTATTGCGACTCCGAAAGTGCAATTAGGATTTGTCACAATCCAGTGCAACATTCAAAAACCAAGCACATTGCACTTAGATATCATTTCATCAATGATCATGTAGAAGATGGGAATGTGGAAGTACACTTTGTTCGATTTGCTGATCAACTGGCTGACATCTTTACTAAAGCCTTACCTGAAGCTACCTTTAACAAAATTTTACAAGGCCTAGGCATGATGGAAGGAGAGTCGTTACCAAATCCTCAAATCTCTCACTAAAAATTAGACAAGAGAAATGGAGCGAACGCTCGATCTATTTCGGCTCCATAATTTTCGGGAACTGAAATGAACTGAACGCTCGGTCTATTTCGATTCTGGAATTTTAGGGAACCGAAATGAACTGACCGCTCGGTCTATCTCGGCTCCGTAATTTTCGGGAACCGAAATGAACCGAACGCTCGGTCTATTTCGGCTCTAAGATTTTAAGGAACCGAAATGAACCGAACGCTCGGTCTATTTCGCTTCACTCATCTAAGATCAGGTTTTAGTTGTATATCCTGTACATTCTTTTCTTTCTTCCTTAATTCGATTCAAATGTAATTATTTTTTTATCTTTTTGTTTTTATTGTTTTTCAGAAAATTCCAAAAATCCAAAAATATTTTATCTTTCTGTTTTTATTCTTTTTCATAAAATTTCAAAAATCCAAAAATATTTTATCTTTCTGTTTTTATTCTTTTTCAGAAAATTTCAAAAATCCAAAAATATTTTATCTTTCTGTTTTTATTCTTTTTCAGAATATTCCAAAACTTCAAAAATATTTTTTTTTTGTTTTGTTTGTTTCGTTTGTTTGTTTGTTTGGTTTGTGTGGTGTGTTTCTTTGTTCTTCTTAGGTGATAAAAGTACCAATACAACAGAATGTGGATCTAAGGCAGGTATATTTCATTTCAATACGAACTAGTTAAGGGTCCCTAGAAGCATGCTGCTGCATGTTGACCTAAGTCTCTACGACTTTGAGCAAGCCTTAATGATTCGATCTATACCTATCGTTTCTTCCCAATCAGGCTGATCACATCTACTCGGTCTAGAGCTACCTTACTCTTCTCATATGAGATAAGAGTTTTTCTGCTTTGTCACGTCTATCTAGCAAAAGGTACTTTCGGTTCTATAGCCAGCTCCCTTATATTCTCCATCTACTTTCGGTTCACCATTGTAACCCTTGAGACTCTCGGTCCTTACCACCGAGGTTTATGGTTACACAACATCTGTGTTTGTGATCTTAGATACATATACCATGTGCTGAGTGAATGTGACATCCCCAAAAATCTCGGCCAGAAAAGACCGATTTTCATTTATGCTTTTAAAATAATTTCAGAGTAAATCCTTTTGATTTGAAAGAGTTGTGGAATTTGTTCCCAAAAACAAAACATGATAAAACAATGTTTACCAAAGCATTTCATAAAATAAATGTATTTTCATTATATAATCAAAACTCGGGGTGTCATGTTCCGATACAGACCAATGAGCATAAACGATAACATTACAAGTCATTCGACAAATATATACATGTACAGACTTGTAAACAAAACAACTTGATGGTTCATCCATCTTATGCCCTCGCGCCACTTCCTCTAGTACAAATAAAACTGAGTGGGTCAGGCTTGGGAGCCTGGTGAGCATATAGGGTTTTCAACCCACAATAAATAATTATATTTAATTTCCACCAACCAACAATAACCCAATTACCCATTCCCGTTATTCTCACTTTATGTCCCTAAAACAACTAACATAAGGGACCTAGTCTAAGAATATTTCATCGGGGCGACAACACATGCTTTGGGGGTTCCTCAGCAATATAAGTCAAATAAGGCAACCATGAGGGGAATGGAGTACAGCGAATGAACACCCAAGTTCATTAACACCTACAGGTGGCGAACCTGCTAATGTTTCCACAAGACTGTCTAGAAAAGTCCGTGGTCGTCATCTAAACTCCGCTAAATGACTAAATCAAACAACAACGAGGCATCTCATCTGTTTATTACACACCAACTATCTACCCATGTTCTACCCAACATATTAGTAGATAAAAATATACATTTTTATACATAGTTTAAAAACCTGTATAGCATGCTTTAGTCAATACATATTTCACATAACAGATGAGGCACACACACACATAACACATATTTCATAGAGAAATATTCAGATCTATAAGATAGAAGAAAGTGAATACACATTCACACATATAAACAACAATATACTTAATACACTCAAACCATACTTGTATTATTATCGTGTTTATGAAAGGTAGTATACACTCACTTGATCAGAAGATGATCGGACAACACTACGACTTGCAGAAGTAGTAATCCTCAGCAGATCTGGAAGATCTTCACAAAAAATCGAACTTCTCGCGGGCAGAGCTTCGGCTCGGGAACCGCACTTCTCGGGATCTTCGGGATCTCGGGACTTGCCTCGGGGCTCGAGAATAATACCGGGGCTTCGGGGTATTTCTGGCACGCAAATCGATGCAAAACGGGAGAGAGAAGAGAGAAAATAGCAAAAGAACTCGGCTGCCCTCGCATCCTATTTATAGGAGGCTGGAGCCTCGAAGTACGCGGGGCGTACAGGTCCGAAATCGTCACTGCTTACGTATCCGAAGTGCTCGAGTGCGAGTGTCAACATTCCTCGGTGTACGCAGGACGTACACGAGTATGCGGGGCGTACTTCGGATCAGATCGGTGACTCCTTCGGATAATCATCCGAATTAAAGATTAAATTTAAATACAAATTATTTAATAAACTTCGGAAATTCATATCTTCTTCATATGAACTCTGTTTTCGACGTTCTTTATATCCACGCGAAGGTGAGACTACGGTCTACAACTTTCGTTTAGACTTCGTCGGGTAATTTTAACTTTATTTTTATTATTTATTTTTAATAGGCCGAGACAGAAAAACTTCGTTATAAATTCATAACTTCTTCGTTTGACGTCCGTTCTCGCCTAACTTTTTATCGCTTCGATACCAACAACGAGACCTTCGATCCTTGTTTAGATTGCTTCGGCTAAAAACCGCTCGATCTCAAATCGAGTATTTCAGGCTACACGTCGCTAAGTCGAAACTTCAATAAATCATAACTTCCTCATACGATGTCAGATTTGGGCGTTCTATATATATTCGGAAACCTCGTTTCAACTACTACAACATTATCCAAAGATATCCAGTTTATTTTACACTTAAATTTTGACGCTTATTTTTATTCTTAATTAATTAAACCATATAATTAAGCAATTAAGCACAAAACACATAATACTCAAATAATACACTTCTATTATTTCAAAACGGGTTACAAAGGTTAACTTAGACTATTACATCGCTAAAAATGGCAAGCTCTGAAACACAGGCGTTACAGTGAAACCCATTATCCAACACCAAGAATGAATTGACGGTGAATTAATTATTCAAGAACATACTGGTTACCTAATGAAATCTCTTTTTATTTTTGCGTGGTCTTTTATGAAATTGTCTAACACCAAGGCTTTTCTTCCCCAAAAGACCCAGTTTATTTTGTTTTTGAGATTTCTATTACTTTATTTGTCACTCAAACTTATATCCCACCTACTTGTTTAACAGACCACATCGGTCTCACAAGTACTTCTTCCAACGTTCGGTCTTATGTTAAGACTCGAAATTCGGTTAAAGATAAGCTACCCTAAGCCTTATAATTAAAAGAAGCCTTTCAATGTTTATTAACAAACAGTTGATCATATTTTTCGGGAAACCACCCAAGCACTTCAAGTCTCTCTTGACTTTGAAGGAAGTGATTCTTGCCCGGAATCCCTTGCTTTCTGTCTTATGATGAGATATCACTCACATCCCATACACATTTGCTTTATTTCTTTATCTTTGTCACACTAATGCACGATAATTTCAATTTTCCCACATCCTGGTTACTGATTGGTTTGAATTTTGTTTTCTCTATTGGAGACAAACAAGGGGTTATCATGGAATTTCAAACGACGATTGGAGATAAGCTTTAGGCGCGTAACGGTCTCTATACCCATGCATGCTGACGTATACCTGGGAGTAACCACACTGTCACATCGCGCTTTTTCAGGCGACGTTTCAGAGATCACGTCATTATCATCATGATTTTTCTCTCTCCTGGCAATGGTATATAAAGGGTTTCCCGTTTTATTTGTCTTTTACCAGCAACAAATTCTCTCAAACTTACAAGACAAGTATACACTGTTCATCTTCCTTCTTCGATCAACAATGGCGACTTCTTCATCCGTTCATGATCAGACTGCTTCATCAACATTTCTTTCAGTCAAAGCCAATCAAAATATGATCATCGAACTTAATCCGTTTTTGTATGATGCATATATGTTGCAAGTAGTAGAATGTTTGAAGTACTCACCGCTGGTGTTAGCCCTAACACAGGTTGAAGCCGTCCCAATGTCGCTCTTGTCTCAAGTTTATTCCACTGCAACATATGACAAAAACAAAGAACGCATCTACTTTGTCATCCACGATAAGAAGGCATCTGTTTCGAAGGTGAAGTTTTGTTCGATTTTGAATATTGCTGTCGATTCCTCAGTTATCTCGTCAAATTTTATTACGACGACTCAACTGTTCTCAATGCTTTATGAGATGGGGTATACCGATGTGCTAACCACCATTACCAAAGTCAAGAAGTCATGTTTACCGTCTCAATGGAATGGATTGCTCACTCTACTCATTAAGGGTCTAGCAGAACAAAGTGGTGGTTCAGACAACACCAACAAGGGTTTCCTTACCCTTCTTTATGGACTTTACAATGGGATCAATCTTGATTATGGGTCAATAATCTGGTCTTAGGTGGTGTAGAGCCTCAACACATCAACGAGGCATTCTGAAGTATCTTGTGGAAGATTTTGGACTCTTATTACGAGGAAAGCGATCAATTCTTTGGAGATTCTAGTTATGAAGGACGCTCTACTTGCCTCTATCGCTACCTTCCACATAAAGAAGATCATTCTTTCAGATCCACTTAATTTTCCTCACAATGGATCAATTCCTGAGTCCATGTATAGGGGTGTTACAGACCGAAGCAATGTTATGGCTAAATATCGGAAACTTCCTCCCATTGGACCGAGAGTTCTTTCTCTAGAACAGCAGGCTGCTCTGGATGCAGTGGACACGCCTAACAAACAAGGGAAGAGAATCTCCAAGAAAGAACCCACTGAGGAAGGAAAGTCTATGTCCTCCAAGTCCACGAAACACAAGACTGGTGAAGGGGATTCTTCTCAACAAAAGAAAAAGAAGATAAAGAAGATGGCACGAAGGTCTTAGATTCCCACTCCTCCACGCTCAGAACATGACGATGACAATGAAGAAGAGGAAAGTCATCATGACTCCCCAAGGGGGAACACTCCTCCCCGTTCACCTACTCCAACCGAATCTTCCAATCACAACAGAGTTCCAACACCACCTTAATCACCGAAACAGACCATCCCTATCTCTGTTCCTATTATTACTCCACCAGCCACAGCTCAAGAAACAACTTTACCGCCACCACCTCCCATTACTTCCATTCCTATTTCCACAGCTCCTTTATCATCTCCAATCCTTACAGAATCCACAACCCCTACCATTCCTAACCCCACAGTGAATGTCAACGTATCTAATATGGGGGCAACTACTGTAACAAAAACTCCTGTCATTTCTAAATGTAAGTCCCTAATTTGCCTGTGTATCAATCAGATCCGTTTGATGGTACGGAATCCCAATCAAACGGATGATGCCAGATCACAATAAGAAGAGAAGGAGAAGAAGAATATTAAGAATCTTGATTGTATTGATGATATGAATGAAATTCCTTACAATAGATTCTTTCACACAATATGCTCTCTCTTCCTCTCTCTCTCTTGGCCGTACAATCTCTAGGGTTTATCCATCTCTACACCTCACCCTAACACCTATATTTATACTTGGAGAATATGGGCTTGGTGGACATGGGCCGTAAATGGGTTTACGGCCGTAAGGTGTTTACGACCGTAAACTCAACCGTAAACATCACCGTAAACTCCATAAATATTACAGAAAAATACAATTTCTTAGAAAAGCAAAGTATAAACCATAATATTGACCCAACAATCTCCCCCTTGGTTTATAGATTTCTTTTCTTTTCTTAAATGACCCAACAAGCTCCCCCTAAAAAGTAGATGGCTTTCTTGATAATCTTCATTGGGGACTTGGCTTTAGCATTAATCTTCAAATTCTTCACGACTTCAAGATGAACTTGATGAATCTTCAATGAATGATTTCATCTTGAGCAGTTGGGCATTTCTTCAGAATTTGGCATTGAACGCACGTTGGGTGAGGAGGCTTGACGTACTGATTCTTGAAAGATAGTGCTTTCAGCTTGAGAATCTTCAGAGAGAACATCAGAGAGAACAAATCTTCTGGATCACTTCAGCAGGTACAAAGATAGGAACAAACTGATTGAGGAGGCTTCAATGCAATCCGTCACATAATCTTCAATTGCAGCTTCACCTTGCTTCTGGGGTTGAAGGATTGAATGTTGAAAGAATAATCTTCATTTCTTGCTCCTTCGAATGCGAATTCTTCGATGCTCACGGACGAGGCTTTGGCTCAGAAATCTTCAACACAAACTCCATGAGTCGTATCCATATCTGAAATCACTTTTCAAGACAAAACAAAACTAAAAGAAAACTTAGCACACAAATTAAAACAGAAACAAAAATATTTTTGGATTTTTGATTTTTCTGAACAAGAAATAAAAAAGAAATAAAACTATTTTTGGATTTTTAATTCTTCTGATTTTTCTTTGATTTTTGATTTTTTTTATTTTCATTATTTTTAATTTTTAATTCTCCCCTAATATTTAAATTAGAAGAAAGTATGACAAATTTAACAAAAATAAAAATGATATCTAACTTTAAGAGTGATTTGGGATCAAAGTTTTTAGACAGCCTTTATCCACTTGTCGGTACCTTTCATATTCACATCTTTGTCTGGTCGATCGTCGGTATTGTTGTCCACTTAAACACGAAAAATTGTGACAAATTTAGGACATACTATTTTGTCACACCCCAAAACCACGAACGGTGGAAACGTTCAGGGGTGGAGGACGTCATGTATAGTATCACAACAGTGTAATATAATAAACAAGCAACAACATCATCCATTGCATTATAAGTAAAGTTTTAATACATGTGTGTTCTTTCATTGTAGTAAGACACCAAAAATATACAATCAAAATAAAAGACGACACTTGTGTGCTCCGTCTTCTCAAAACCTGGCCATCGTACCTGTCTACTGTTGACCTGAGAATACAAGTTATTTTGAAAGAGAGTATCAGCTTTGAAGCTGGTGAATTCAGAAGTAATCAAGTGTCATTGTCTTGCCTAAGAAAATCTGTTATGAAGGCCATGTAAACCTTTAAATGAAAATGTTGATGTAAGTATGAAAAGCCCTAGAAAATCCCTTATTTTCTATCAGTTGGAGATGTAGTCTTCTACCAAGACCCGAATGTTTTGTTATGACTATGTAGTCTTCTACCAAGACCCGAATGTTTTGTAAGTAAAATGATAGTTTTTCCTTTCTATTGACTAGTACTAAAAGTGCTTAGTCTAACTCATCGTTTATGTGAATATATCACAAAATAAAGTAAAGTAGGAAAAATATAATCATGTAAGTGTTATCCCTGGGTGACCAGGATTAACACGACATCGCCGAAGCGAAAGATAGACCCTATGGACATCCGAAGAGTGTCCCCTCATCCTCCGTAGTGGCAGTAGGGTGGAGGGAGGGTTAGTCCCGATATCGATCTCTTAATACAGATCGTTAACCTAATGATCCTCCGAAGATTCACATCTCATCCACTGTTGCAACAGTTGGACAGAGGGATGGTTAGTCCCGCCACTGACTACTAAATAAGTAACAACCTTAGACATCCGTAGACATTCATCGACCACTGGTGCTAATCAGTGGGGTTCGGAATGGTAAGCCCCGCCGAGATATCCCATTGAACCGGGATAGGAAAGATAATTTACACAGTAAGTACTAATAAATCATCCTTGTAGTTCTAAGTACAAGTATCCAGGTAAGTAAATACAGGATAATGCACCTATGTAGAAGTGTTCCTGTATGGTATTCATGTAAGTGTGTTCATGTAACAGGTAAGTATATGTAAACATATTCATGTATCATGTATTCCTAAGTACGTGTACTCATGTATCATGTAAGGTATTGGTATAGACTCATGAATGAACTGACTCTTGTGTGATTCCTTGTAGTAGTAATAATGTTTGATATCTTCTAAATATCCCTATGATAGTTAACTGGAAGGTAATTGGTTGTTTGCGTAGGTTTATGCACTCTTGCTACCCAAGAGTCTTGGAACTAAATGAAGGGTGAAAACTATAATCTCTAACATATAAATGAACATATGCGCATAAGTATAGTTTGATTCAAGAAGGTAAAATAATGGTTTTGCAAGATATCTAGGAGTTTTGAACAATAATTAAGAATGACTTGATGTCATTTTAATAAACATTTCAAAACTAATACTTTTGTTATCAAGGTATTTTAAGATAGAAAACCACTTCATGTGTCACCTTTTGAAATATGTGAAATCTACTGAGTGAAAACACAGTTATAAAATACATAAGATTGATTTAATAACATATTGTTTTCTACTTGTATTCCCCCCCGTTAAAACGTTTAAAATCATTTAAAACATTGATTAAGGGGTATGAACTCACCTGTAGTTGGTGGTTCGGATGAACTGGACGGTGTAGGATTGCTAGGTGTCAAGTGAGGACTTGTACACACACTACGATCCTAATGAACATATAATCACACATATATGCACTCAATTAGTCTCAAATTACTAATTGATAAAGTTAAGACATCCTAGACATAATAAACACTTTATATAAGTGTTTTAAGTCCTAAGGATTGCATCTAAGCTATTGTGGGACAAGGCACTTGTGTTTAGGGTTCCAAAGGACCCCATATATGAGTTTACTCCCCATATACCATCAAACTTGGAGTTTACGGTTGTAAACTCTTGAGTTTACGGCCGTAAACTCCCAACCATGGGGGTATTGTGTGTTTTGAAGTCCCAAATGATTCCTAGAATTATTCCAACTTGGTGGTTTAATTCTTGGAAGGGTTTCAGGTCTAGAAACACTCCCTAGAGGAGTTTACGGCCCCAAGGCCATTTCCTTTGGAGTTTACGGCCGTAAACTCCCTTGGAATGGTGTTTTTGTTTTTTTCAAGTCTCTTGCATATGAAGGATAGGTTCTGGACTTTTACCTTAAGCATATGAAGGCATTTGGCACACTTTGGTGCCCTTCATTCATGTTTACGGCCCAAGAACCATGTCTTGGCCGTAAACTCACTTTGGAAGGTGATTTTGATGTGTTTAAGGCCCTTGATTTATTGGGAACAAGTCTAGGTAAAAGCCTAAGGCCTTAGGTGCCTTGAAAGCACCACTTTGAGTATGATTTTGGAGTTTACAGCCTAAGAAACTCTTGGGCCATGAACTCCCAAACTTGGGTGGTTCTTTCTTGATTTCATGTCCCTAACACACTCCTATACAAGTCCAAGGCAGTTGTATATCACGGGGGACAGTCTAGGCTTCGTTTCGGGAGTTTACCGCCCAAGAACACCTTGGGGAGTAAACTCCTAAATCTAGTGATTTAGCCTTCTAAATCATGTTATAACTACATATAAAGCTTTCTAACACTACTAGAAAGAGTTACTCACGTTTTGGTATAAAAACCCGAAGATCCATGAGAGAGAAAATGGCTTTTCTCTAGTTGGAAATGTGAATAATGAATGAATTTGGTTCAAAATTCTATTTATAGTCCTGAGATATTTTTGGAAGAAAATATTTTTATTCCAGAAATGACCTCTAATATAATAGAGTGATGGAATAATAGAGTTGCACTAAACCCTAGTGCATCCACTCTCTTGGTATCTCCTGAAGTGTAAACCCTGAATTACTCAAACTTACACGAAAAAGTCTGAAAATTAGTTGTGACTGCTATAACTTCTATCGAAGTGATATAGTTTGTACAGAATGGAAATTTCGGGTTGTCACATCATCCCCCCGTTAGAAGGAATTTCGTCCCGAAATTAGAATTTAAGCAATTAAGAAGTTACAAATAACTAAGCGAAAAGGTTAGGGTATTTCAGTTTCATCTTATCCTCACGTTCCCAAG
Organism: Lactuca serriola; assembly: GCF_051521515.1. Taxonomy (NCBI): domain Eukaryota; kingdom Viridiplantae; phylum Streptophyta; class Magnoliopsida; order Asterales; family Asteraceae; genus Lactuca; species Lactuca serriola. Next base: position 220,296,103 of record NC_136416.1, read on the forward strand.
TGAATTCCGGTCCACGCTTTGCGTTCCAGCGCACCTTCACTATCGGGATACGGCTCTGCTTTGTTTGCTTGACCTCTCAGTCCATGATCTCTACTGGTTCCTCCACGAAGTTGAGACTCTCATTGATCTCGATCTCGTCGAATGGAATAACAAGAGTCTTGTTGGATAGACACTTTTTCAAGTTTGACACGTGGAAGGTAGGATGTACATTACTGAGCTCGTGCGGTAGATTGAGTTTGTAAGCTACAGGGCCGATTCTCGTGAGAATCTTGAAAGGACCTATGTATCTTGGATTGAGCTTCCCACGCTTTCCAAAGCGTATCAAGCCCTTCCAGGGTGAGACCTTCAGTAGGACTCGGTCGCCCACCTGGAATTCCAATGGTTTCCTTCGCTTGTCAGCGTAGCTTTTCTGTCGGTCTCTAGAGGCTTTCAACCGTTCATGAATTTGAACGATATTCTCTGTCGTTTCCCGAATGATCTCCGGACCCGTGAGAGTGCTTTCGGGAACTCATCCCTTAGTTAACTGGGTATCACCCACTTCATCCCAACATAGAGGGGATCTGCACTTTCGGCCATAGAGGGCCTCGAATGGAGCTGCCTTTATGCTCGTATGATAACTGTTGTTGTAGGAAAATTCAATAAGGGGTAAATGGGTATCCCAAGCTCTTCCAAAGTCAATCACACAGGCATGCAACATATCTTCTAAGGTTTGGATAGTTCTCTCACTTTTCCCGTCGGTCTGTGGATGGTAGGCTGTACTCATGTTCAGCCTAGTTCCTAGGGAACTTTGTAATGACTGCCAGAACATCGAAGTGAATCTACTATATCTGTCTGAGATGATAGATAAAGGAACACCATGCAGCCTTACGATCTCCCTAATGTACGTTCTGGTAAGTTTCTCCATCTTGTCTGTTTCCTTGATCGGCAAGAAGTGTGCAAACTTGGTCAATCTATCGACGATGACCCATATGGAATCAAGTCCACCCGTCGTCTTGGGCAACTTGGTTATGAAATCCATAGTGATCTGCTCCCACTTCCATTCTGGTATCTCCGGTTGCTGTAGGAGGCCGGAGGGTTTCTGGTATTCGACCTTGACCTTTGCGCAAGTAAGGCATTTACTCACGAAGGTAGCAATATCTTCTTTCATGTTAGGCCACCAGTATAACTTTTTAAGATCCAGATACATCTTATCTGAACCCGGGTGGACGGAATAACGAGTGTTGTGAGCTTCCGTCATGACCAGGTCTCTGAAGCCACCGTGTTTCGGTGTCCAGATCCGATCCATGAGGTACAAGGCTCCGCCACCCTTGACTTCCAAGTTCTTATCCATCCCTCTAAGGGATTCACCAGCGACGTTGTCAGGTTTCAAAGCATTGAGCTGAGCCTCCTTTATTTGCGTGGACATGTGTGAATGGATAGTTAGAGTCAAAGATTTGACTCTACGACCAGTATATTCTTTCCGACTTAGGGCGTCGGCTACTACATTGGCTTTACCCGGATGATAACGAATTTTGCACTCGTAATCACTGAGTAGCTCGACCCACCGTCGTTGTCTCATGTTGAGATCTTTCTGGTCGAAAATGTGTTGTAGACTCTTATGGTCTGTAAAGATCGTGCTTTTTGTACCGTACAGGTAATGTCGCCAGATCTTCAGAGCAAACACAACTGCTCCTAGTTCAAGATCGTGGGTTGTGTAGTTAACCTCATGTGTCTTCAGCTGTCTTGAGGCATAGGCGATGACTTTACCTCGCTGCATCAGAACACATCCGAGTCCTTGATTGGATGCATCGCAATAGACAATGAAGTCTTCTATCCCTTCGGGGAGGGATAGTATCGGGGCGGTGCACAAGGCTCGTTTGAGCGTTTGGAACGCTCTTTCCTACTTCTCTTCCTAGTCAAAGGCCACGCCTTTCTGGGTCAGGGTTGTAAGAGGTTTCGCTATGCTGGAGAAGTTCTGAATGAACCTGCGATAGTAGCCAGCTTGACCTAGAAATCGATGAATCTCAGTAGGTGTCTTTGGTGCTGACCAGTTCTCGATGGCCTTAATTTTGGAAGGGTCCACGTTTATTCCCTCTTCGCTAACAACATGGCCCAAAAATTCGACTCGTCGAATCCAAAATTCACATTTGGAGAACTTCGCGTAGAGCTTCTCCGCTCACAATGTTTCTAAGATTTTACGGAGATGTTGGCTATGTTCCTCCTTACTTCGAGAGTAGATGAGTATGTCATCAATGAAGACGATGACGAACTGATCCAAGTAAGGACGACACACCCTATTCATCAGATCCATGAATACTGCGGGCGTGTTAGTTAATCCGAACGGCATCACTACAAACTCGTAGTGCCCATAACGAGTTCGGAAGGCTGTCTTGGGAACATCCTCCTCTAACACTCGTAGTTGGTGATATCCGGATCGTAGGTCTATCTTTGAGAAGTAGTTGGCTCCTTGAAGTTGATCGAATAAATCGTCAATGCGGGGCAAAGGATAACGATTTTTAATGGTAAGTTTGTTGAGTTCTCTATAGTCGATGCACATGCGAAATGATCCATCTTTCTTCTTGACGAACAAGACCGGTGCTCCCCATGGTGAGAAGCTTGGTCGAATGAATCCTTTCTTAAGAAGTTCGTTAAGTTGACTGGAAAGTTCCTGCATTTCAGCCGGTGCCAGACGATAAGGAGATTTGGCTACTGGGGTAGCTCCTGGCACTAAGTCGATTCTGAACTCAACTTGGCGTTGCGGTGGTAAACCGGGAAGTTCTTCTAGGAATATGTCGGGAAAGTCGCGTACTTCTGGGATGTTCTGGATGTCTTTTAGTTCTTGACTGGTATCGACGACGTGTGTGAGAAATGCATGGTACTCCTTTCGCAAACACTTCTGGGCTTGAATGCACGAAATGATGCGAAGGCTCGTACTAGGTTTGTCGCCGTAGATAATTAAAGTTTCGTTGTTAGGAAGGCTAAGGCGAACTGCTTTTTCGAAGCACATAATGTCGGCGCGAAGAAGACTCAACCAATCCATGCCGATGATAACGTCGAAACATTTAATTGGGACTGGCATGAGATCTATCTTGAAAGTATGGCTATCTAAAGTTATGGTACAGCCTACGTATATGCAGTTAGTACTCTCCGTTTTCCCGTTAGTCATTTCTACCGTGAATGAACTATCTAATGCACATGGTTTTTGTTTAAGCAGGTGTGCAAATTTGTGACTTACAAAACTTTTCTCTGCTCCACTATCGAAAAGTATGCAAGCATATGAGTTATCGAGGAGAAACGTACCAGTAACTATCGTAGGATCAGCTACCGCTACCTCGTGGCCTAGGGCTATAACTCTCCCTACTCCTCCAGCCATCCCTGTTTTAGGGCAGTTCCTCTTGTAGTGGCCTACTTCGCCACAACCGTAGCAAGCTTGGCCTATACCGACGTTAGGAACCTGGGCGGCCTGAGTTGTTGGAGCCTGGCAGAAACGGGCTGTGTGCCCCTTCCTGTTTCAGTTGGTGCATTGCATCTCCCTGCAAGGCCCGCGGTGGTGGAAGCTGCATTTGTTGCACTTCGGGAGAGTTCCAACATATGTTTTTGCTGGTAAGGGGTTTGCAGGGACAATGGGAGTAACCGTGGCAGCATTGATCGCCACAAGTTGTTGTTTCTTGGAGGATCCTTGCGAAGTCCCTCTTTTCCTCTTATTCCATCCTTTCCTGTTGTGGTTGGGGTTGGACTTTTGTGGTACGGGTATATGGATTGATGGGTTTTGAGGTTTCCTGTGGTCTATGAGAGATTGTGCTAGCTCTTTGGCGCTATCGAAAGTAATAGGCCTGGAAGCTATCACACTTGACTGGATCTGGGGCGACAGTCCCTAGATATATCTCTCTATCTTTTTGCTCTGGAGAGCAACCATGTCAGGGAATAAGTTTGCCAGATCACAGAACCTATTTGTGTAGGTCGTGATGTCGGATCCAACCATTTGTAGACCCCATAATTCCTGCTCGAGTTTTTGTACTTCGCCTCGAGGACAGTACTCTTTCATCAGCATGTCCTTTAACTTTTCCCAGCTGATGGAATACACCACCACCAAAGTCAGATAGTTAACATGGCTGTTCCACCATGTTAGTGCTCTGTCGGAGAAGGTACAAGCTGCAAACTTGACCTTATTGCCCTCCTGGCAAGCACAGATTTCAAAGACAGATTCCATCTTTTCAATCCATTGTCTCAACACCATAACGCCCCCAGTTCCATTGAAGCTGTGGGGTTTGGCGTTCGTGAAGTCCTTGTAGGTGCATTCCCGAGGGTTTCCATGGCTTCCGCCGTGGTTCGAGGGTGGTGCACCTGTTCCTGATCCACTAGGAGCAGGAGCGTTGATTGCTGACATAACAGCTGCAACTGCTGCTGTGAAAGCTGCCTGGAACATGTTGGCATCGAAAGGATTTGGTGGTTGAAGAGGTTCAGGTGGTGGTGGAGGTGGTCGTATCAGTGTTTTGTTGTTTGGGTTACGCCTTGGATTCCTGTGTGGCGACATCTTTAACTATACGTTTAAAAGATGACGACATGGATAAGAATAAATGATTAATGAATGTGTCTCATGGACTAACTCCCCATAGCCCAACAACAGAAGGAACAGTATGACTAAATGAAGAAGATAGCATTTGGATAATAATTTCGATAAGATTAGATATCTGTCAATAATACTGGAATTACAGATGTAACAAGTTCGGGAAAAATGGCCTAGAAGTAGGCCTTACATCAACCAAGATGGAAAATTTTGACATAATTAAGACTAGATCCAGACCTAACATGTCTAAGATTTATAAATACAGGAAATTAGACCAAAGTTTTACATAAACTAGGTTATATCCAAAAGATGAGTTGACGATATTCTATCGGCGACAAGAGCTGCTTGCGTGAGTCCTCGATCCAGACAGTAGGCGTTCAATGTCCCTTATACGCATGTCCGACCTTGCTTGCTGAGCTCGAAGTTCTCTAACTTCAGCTCGGGTTTCAGCAAGTTCCCTCTACAGATTTGCATTGCGGACCAGAGTCCTTTCATGAGCAGACTCTAGTTGGCGAATGTGGACAGTGTTAACACCAGAGTTGGCGTCAACTTCCAAGACTTGATTGATAGTCTCCTGAGCCATTATCATGTTCTGAGAAATCGTACACACCATGATTGGTAGGACTCTATCAGCAGAACCTCCTTCAGTGAGGTTGTAGAAACTTCGGTCTCCATTGTAAGGAATGGGCTGACCCTGTTCATGACTCCATGTATTCAAGTTAGTGGCCCACAGAGGTGTTGGTCCTTGAAATGCGGGATGGGGGTTCAGGTTTGGGTTTTGAGCAGCTGGGGGGAGGTTGTTGACTTCAGGCTCTGAGTCAGAACTATCGGAAAAACCCTCAGCATGGTGATCATCCAAAGGGATTGGGTGATCATCTTCTGGTTCTACCTCTAGCCAACCAGCATTGCCTTGGTTCGGGAAGTACGGATCGCCGTGGTGAAATCCAGCCATTTTAATCTACGCGAGAAAAGGGATATAAGAAATAGCTAAAATAGACAAAGTAACTAAGATAATTACAGTAAGGCTAAATACCCCTATGGTATTTCTTTATGGTTGTGTTGGTAAGTTCTTAGACTTGTTGTCATACCACAACCATTCTTGGGCATATGCTAATCACTCCTCGGACCAGCATAGTTGATCAGGCTATGCCATTCCCAAGACTGACCATGTATCCCCAGGCTTACTTGTGATATTCAACAATCGTAATACTTTTGTTCTTGTCATTGTGACACTGATTTTAGTATGAATGCAGGCACGTATACTTACTTAAATATTTTATTATTTAAAAGTATAACTCTTAGACAGAGTGTTTTAATCCCCATGTATTTATAGTTAGTTTATCTTTTATGGGTTGATATACTATATTCACTATAAACAATGCTCTGATACCAATCTGTCACACCCGAAAACCACGAACGGCGGAAACGATCAGGGGTGGAGGACGTCATGTACAGTATCACAACAATGTAATATAATAAACAAGCAACCACATCATCCATTGCATTATAAGTAAAGTTTTAATACATGTGTGTTCTTTCATTGTAGTAAGACACCAAAAATATACAATCAAAATAAAAGACAAGACTTGTCTGCTCCGTCTTCTCAAAACCTGGCCATCGTACTTGTCTACTGTTGACCTAAGAATACAAGTTATTTTGAAAGAGAGTATCAGCTTTGAAGCTGGTGAATTCATAAGTAATTAAGTGTCATTGTCTTGCCTAAGAAAATTTGTTATGAAGGCCATGTAAACGTTTAAATGAAAATGTTGATGTAAGTATGAAAAGCCCTAGAAAATCCCTTATTTTCTATCAGTTGGAGATGTAGTCTTCTACCAAGACCCGAATGTTTTGTTATGACTATGTAGTCTTCTACCAAGACCCGAATGTTTTGTAAGTAAAATGATAGTTTTTCCTTTCTATTGACTAGTACTAAAAGTGCTTAGTCTAACTCATCGTTTATGTGAATATATCACAAAATAAAGTAAAGTAGGAAAAATATAATCATGTAAGTGTTATCCCTGGGTGACCAGGATTAACACGACATCGCCGAAGCGAAAGATAGACCCTATGGACATCCGAAGAGTGTCCCCTCATCCTCCGTAGTGGCAGTAGGGTGGAGGGAGGGTTAGTCCCGATATCGATCTCTTAATACAGATCGTTAACCTAATGATCCTCCGAAGATTCACATCTCATCCACTGTTGCAACAGTTGGACAGAGGGATGGTTAGTCCCGCCACTGACTACTAAATAAGTAACAACCTTAGACATCCGTAGACATTCATCGACCACTGGTGCTAATCAGTGGGGTTCGGAATGGTAAGCCCCGCCGAGATATCCCATTGAACCGGGATAGGAAAGATAATTTACACAGTAAGTACTAATAAATCATCCTTGTAGTTCTAAGTACAAGTATCCAGGTAAGTAAATACAGGATAATGCACCTATGTAGAAGTGTTCCTGTATGGTATTCATGTAAGTGTGTTCATGTAACAGGTAAGTATATGTAAACATATTCATGTATCATGTATTCCTAAGTACGTGTACTCATGTATCATGTAAGGTATTGGTATAGACTCATGAATGAACTGACTCTTGTGTGATTCCTTGTAGTAGTAATAATGTTTGATATCTTCTAAATATCCCTATGATAGTTAACTGGAAGGTAATTGGTTGTTTGCGTAGGTTTATGCACTCTTGCTACCCAAGAGTCTTGGAACTAAATGAAGGGTGAAAACTATAATCTCTAACATATAAATGAACATATGCACATAAGTATAGTTTGATTCAAGAAGGTAAAATAATGGTTTTGCAAGATATCTAGGAGTTTTCAACAATAATTAAGAATGACTTGATGTCATTTTAATAAACATTTCAAAACTAATACTTTTGTTATCAAGGTATTTTAAGATAGAAAACCACACAGAATATGTCAATATGGTCCTTCCAGAATTATCACTATACTTCCAACTGTCCCTGAGCAACCAATCTTTGGTAAACCTTAGATTGTCCTCGACAATTGTTTAATCCTTTTAGTCATATCCAGTTCTAAACCTTTTCCCTTCTTAATGCCCCAGGCATTTGGAAAATTTTAGAAAGGATGAATATAGCACATGTAATCGATCCTATATCCGAAGCATATGGGACACGATTAATGATGTCTCACATAAAGACTAAATGTCACAACTGTAAATTTTGAGCCATGTAATCTATATATTCAAGTTAATGTGAATCAAAAACTTCAATCAAATACATCATGCAAGTACCACAAATAGTCATCAAACAATTGAAGACCCTAGAAGTTCTTGTTAAGTCTATTTTAGACTAGAACTTCCTTATTGGATCCCAATGGACCAATAAGCTTCCAATTGGACTATCATGGGCTTAGAACCCTAATTGGGCTCTAATTGGACCCACACTTATTTATTTCAATATCTTGAGTCATATTGGGCCTAGAATGAAATAAATCACAAGCTTTGATCCATAATTTAACCTAACCTAGCTCATTAAAGCATAAAAATCACAATTTTATTTTATAAGGCTAATAAGCACCAAAACTAACTCTAATTTTGGGCTTAAGGGAAAAAAGCCCAAAATTTTCTTTTCCCTCTCTAAAATCTCGGCCCAAGGCCCAAACACAAGAAAGAGTTGACTTTCAAGTGACACCTCATCTTTACCCATAGGACATCCATGCATTCTCATTCTTCCATGCAAACATCACCTCAAGGTCTTTTCTTCTCTCCCTCCCTCTTCTTTCTTGTTTTGGCCGAGAGCAACACCACACACACACAAAACACTCACAAACTCTCTCTAGATTCACTCAAGACTTCTCTCTTCCTCTCCATTCAAAGTCACGAAATTTTCTTGGATTTCAAGAGGATTCTTCAAGATTATCATCATCCTTTGGTAAGTTTTTCTATGCCTAAACTTCAAAAATCCCCTCTCACATGAGATCTCTTATTCTAAACAAGTTTCTTTGGTGATCATACTCCTAGAAAACTCCATAAAACTCGAGATCTTCATCAAGGGGTGCTAGGGCCGAAAATCACCAAGTTTCTTCCATCTTTTCTTCAAGAACCGAAACTACCCACCCAAGGTGAGCTTCATACCCCCTATTTTCTGTTTTTATGAGTTTTGTGGGGGGGGGGGGGAATACAAGTGAAAGTGTAGATCTATATGTGTTTGTATGCCTTGTATGATTTCCATGCTTATATGTATGCTTTTATGTGTTTTAATGTTGGATCTAGCCATAAAACCCATCAAAACCGAGATATAACTTGTGTTAAATGATTTTAGCTTCAAATATATTTCTAAACACAAAGTGTTTCAAGAAAAAATGGCTAAGTGGTTTAGTAATAATTTTCTTTGGGTTAAAAACACAAATTTTGGGCCTAAAATGTGAAAAATACAAAAATAAGGGCTCAAATTGACATTTCACAGATTCTGATGGATGAAGTGTGTCAAAACAGTTTCCATAAAACTATTTCTGGAATTACACTTAATTAGAGGACTAAAAACATGAATTTCAAGCTTAATGGGCTAAAAATGAAAATTTCGGCCCAATGAGGCCCATTATGCGAATTTTTCTGTTTTGGAGGGCCAAAACTGTAACTTTCTGTAAAACAGTGGACTATAAGTGTTCCAAATCCTTTTCAAAGGTTTAAAATGCTTTTTAAATTTAAAAAGGACCAAAGTTGCAAAAATTTTCCCATTTGGGCCAAAATTGTCAAATTTGCGAAAAGAAGGGATTAAAACCAAGAAAACTGCATTTTCAGGGTCTTAAGCTGTTTTCTATGAAAAATATGCTGAAAAATATTAATTTCAATAATTTTTGGTGTTAAAATGTCAAGAAAAATAGTTTAAGGACCAAACCGGGAAGTATTTAATAAAAAGGGTTGAAAATGTAAATTTTACAAATAATGAGGGGCTGAAAACAGGAATATTTCAAGGCTAGTTCAATATACACAATTTGATCAAATAATGGCACCGCGACTATCGACGAAATACAATACATTACAATACCAAAAGTCGTTGTTAAACGAATTGGCTCGGTCTCGAGCCAATAGAAATCTACAACTACTAACACTACGACACTATGATTCATACAAGTAACGTTTGGTAATACATTATACATGCGAGTGTGCACAGACGTCTACGCACCATCTTTGGGCCCCACAAGTGTAAAATCTTGTTCGTTGAGCCTAGCTAGCCCAATGACCTGATCTTAAGGCCCGAAGACATTTTTTTTTACGGAGTGTTGGGTTTTACCGATCCGACACAACGTAAATGGACTTTCAATGGCTTGTATACTACTGGTCCCCAAGGGTCCTTTGGTATTGCTAGTAAAGTCTACATTTCATGCGAGGCGGGTCGGGGACCCCTCGTACATTTTATCCCCAACCGGCTAATGGAGTTACCGGGGTCTTCGTGACCTCTTTCTCTTCGGATGTGGGACTACACCTAGTCAGGGCGATTGGATAACGCGATTAGTACTGACGACGCCTTCGGAGTCGTTAGTATAACTATAAACTGGGCGTTTGTGTAACGCGGGTTTGTAGTAAATAATCCTGCTCGAGAACCTTCCAACGTCGCCCGGGACTGACACTATACGCTATGCAATGGTTTCAATGTAATTTCATGCAACTCAAGGAACTAGGAGAACATCGGGTTTTCCTAGGGTTTTCAATACATACAAATTTGAAATGCATACAACTTCAATGAACATTTTTTTTACAAGTATAGAAACAAACAAGCATACCTATGGATCTTCACAAACGTTTTCAAAAGCTTTTCTTTTCAGAAAATATCGGATTTTCTGGTGGTTTTTCAAACAATACGAATATTCGATTTCAAACACTACTTATGAACTCACCAACATTTCATATGTTGACGTTTTTCAAAATACTTGTATTCTCAGGGAACCAGTGAATCAAGGGAAATCATATTCAGTGACGGTTGCAGTTTATTTTTGTATGAATTGAACAAATTAATTTTTGGGAAATGTAATGTTTAAACAATGTATGATATGTAAACACTACTGGTTGTACTATGTTGATGAATGGTGACGAATGTTGTTATGTTTCATATATATTCAATGTCATGGTAATCAATTGAGTCACGACAGCCCCCGGACGTTTCCGCCGTCTGGTTCGGGGGTGTGACACTAAACCAGTCTTTTGCTATAATATTTCCATTTCTATTTGCCAAGTTCTCATAATTCAGATTATGAAAAGGGATGCCGTAATCATAATCGAATTTTAGAACGCAAATAATGGACCCATATACAGAATTTCCTTATGTTGAGCCATTCCAACATGAAATTCATATATATCCTTGACTAAATGATTAAAACCTCACGATCTAAACTTATAGATTTGAGATGAAGTATAATTTCCTTTCCCTTAATTATAGCAAAACAACTCTTTCCCAATTGAAACTTTTGTTTTCTATAATTAACATTGGTAACTTGCAATACTTATCATAATTATCATGCTCCCACTAACATGATGATTATTAGCATAACACTTATGCTCCCACTAGCTTTGACATGTACTCAGAAATCAGCTGGACTTATAGAAATCAATACTTCATTGACTTTCTTACCAAAGTTCAGATTTCTGATACTAGATTGTTTTGATAAGACTTTATCAAAATCATACACCTTCCCTTAGATAGCACACTTGTGTGTCTAAACAATTATGAAGAGGGATGCCGTAATCATAATGGTTAGACCTTTTTGCCACTTCTCACAAGTCCAGGTTAGTGTGTCGGTTAACCACACACGCTCCACTAACGACTTTGAGAATGCAAATATCACAATTGCTATCTAGCTAAAATCTACTTAGTGAAAGTGTTTCCTCACCATCATTTTTCATGAATCGGAGAGAAACCTTATGACACTTAGATTTTTATGGTGTATGTGTTCTTATCCATGTGAATTGTCAAAACCATAGTCACAAGGCAGGGATAATGACAAATCCAAACTCCTATGGACTGAACTCAATCTTAACTTCTTGCCACCTGGTAGCCCAAGGGCCTGCCATTGCTTCCAAGTTGTTGTGCAACACATTGAGAACTCTAAGAACTCATATGCAAAGCCAACTTTAACTGGAATGGGCACAGAATATGTCAACACGATATGTTATAAACCTCAAGTCGTGTGCTAGTGAAGAACTTCAGGTTTTATTCTTGATTAGTTCTTGAGACTTTCAATACCTTTAAGACTCCCACTATCCTCTTGACCTATCAGACTCCCTTGTCAAACATCCAAGAGATAGTGCGGTTTCTAATCAAGACAAACACTTCACACAATTGGCCTAAGTTGGTCTTTGTTTTATCTAAAACATCACAACTTACCAATTTCAAATGTACAAGAGTAGAAAAATTTTACTCTTACATTTGACAAGTGTTTTAAACCTTCTTTAAGACATGTCACTCAAGTTACAATCTTGGAGTATGACTCTAAGACTTATATTGGAACGAAGTATGACTCATCTTCTTGATTTAACCATTTCAACAATTCAAGATTCCTCTTCCTTAGAGAACTAATTGTGATATGGTTTCTTAATCATTAAGATGATCACAAAACTGATACTAAAGTACTCTCCCATCTCTTCAGATTTGAGAAAATTTTATCTTTCTGCCTAATTTGATTCTTCTTATTCGCTCTGCCATACATTGGAACCTTTTCCAATGTCTCAGAGTTACACTTAAGCTTGTAAGTATAATCATATTTACTGAGCTTTAGTAAACTATGACGAATAGTCTTATCAATCTTTTGTGGTGGACTTGACCAGTGCACAGGAATGTGTACTCGATCCATTAGTCCTTCACTTGACTCACACATCCATGTGAACAAGTAATTTGTCTTAATTTTCCAATACTTGAAAGTTCTCATTCATCATGCTATACAACTTGCATGATTCCAAGTTTCTATCCAACTAAAACTTGGGTGATGAGAATCTTTCCTTATTTGGTAAATTTAGACATTACCACAAATGAAAGAATCAATTTCATATTTCCACTCATGCTATTAATGGAATCATATAAGCAACAATTTTTCCTCAAATGCCATTGTAAGGATATTTTAAAATAAATAAAATCTAAAATTTTCTTTTATTTTAAAACTTTGCGTAAAAACTTATCCTTACAATCCATATGAAAACTTGTTGTTATCTATTCCTAAGCAATATCTCATAACTCCTAAGAAGCAGCTCAAGAATCCGATCTTCAAACTACGCGATAGAAATCCATCTATGCGATCAGATTCAACATATTCTTTCTTTAAGTTCCTTCACTTTTTCTTTGATTCTTAAAACATCAACATGTGACCCAGTCACATCATGTAATAAGAATCTCAGAATAGAAACTTAGCAGAGTTAGATAATGGACTTTACCTAAAGTAGAGTCAAGCTTATTGACTTTAACACCCTTAGGTAAATTGGCAGATTCACAACCAATGCCCCTTCCTTTGGCAATATAAACATATGGACCCTTTGGTAATGGTACATGGGACTATCACAGACTTAACTTTTCTCTTTACCATTTGGTCAACCCAGTTGACTATGGCCGATCCCTTTCCACTGGGAAGAGAGTGCTTTTCTGGATATCCAATGTCATCATTTTCAATGTCCATAAAGTTTTAAGGAAGTTGATCTTAACAAATAGATAAGATCATTAAGGGTCTTGTCATAGTCTGTTTCATAGGTGTCCCAAAGGAACTCACTATGTGACTTAGAAAGTGATTGAACCACCAACTTTCTCAAGACTTTGACACCCAACTCTCCCGGCTTGTCAATATGTGACTACATCTCCAAGATGTGATCACACCTAGACCTTGCCTTGCTAATAGGGCTTGAGTGACCTTAAACTTTTCAAGAACTTGTGGGTTGGGGAGAATAATTAGAGGAGGTGAATGAATTATGATTTCCAAGGGACATCATCTTCATTTAGGAAAGCTTGTTTCAAGAGATTTGGGAAGATCATAAATGTCTAAACCAGACATCTTTTGGGAGATATTCAAGATAGTTGATCTTAAGTCCTTAATATGACACCCAATATGAAATATTAAGGCTAGGACCCAACAAACTATTTTATAACTTAGAAGAGGTATACCGTAATCCAAGCTATAAAATATTTGAAGGTAGGTGAATGACGATTCACCAAATTCCACCAAGATAAACGAAATGTATTATTAGGTTTTAATTGGTTTTGAAACTCCTAGATCTTTTGAGATTCATTGAACTGCTCAATGGCATGTTTCAATCTCGAGTGTGCCCTTCAGGTTTTGTGACTGGGATGCCGAGGATCACAAAACAAGGTGTGAAGTAACCATGCAAATTACTTGGTACCCTTAAGTGTTTACCCCTCAATCGATGTGCCGGTTAACCACACACGCTCCATCGATACTATGATAAACATTAAGTTACCCTTTGCCTACCTTGTTAAATACAAGTTAGTGTGCCGGTTAACCACACACGCTCCACTAACCGACTTAAACAAAGTGCAAAGTGTAATTTCATGGATTAACACCTTATGCACATTTTCCTAAGTAACTAAGATTGGGTATTATTAAGAGTTTAGTTACTTAGTATTTATCATTAATACTTTTAATGAAGGGAGAATTATAGTCCTGTCAAACCCGTTCGGCTAACGACCCTCCACCAGCCAAGCAAGCGGTGGGTGAGAGTGGACACCCATTAAGTTGCCATTTTATAGGCAACAACCTTATACCCACCTTATAGACCGGCTTCGTGAATGAGGCGTACTAGCGGTAAGACTGACTGTACTCTTATACATATATATATTATTAACTTATAATATTATAAAGTATAAGGGTTGAATTTTAACTCTTTAAAATTCTAAGGGCTAACATGGAATTAAAGTATTCATAAGTGAAAACTTTTCAAATTCCAAAACTTGAGGGCAAGTTTTGAAACTATTCAAAACTAATTAATTCCATAACTTATGTGTTTAAAGTAGTTTTAATCCAAAAACTCTTCAAGTTCTATAACTTGAGGACAAGTTATGGAAGACTTTAACTAATAAAAGAATTAACTTTTCTTTATTTTATAACTTATGGAATTAATTAAGGTTACACTTTTTATTTATTTATTATTTAATGAAGAGACTCTTGGTCCTCCATAACTTGAGGACAAATTATGGAGTCATAAAACCATTTAATTAGACCTAGACTCTTCATTTTTGTAACCTTTGCCAACTTTTATGAGTTTTATGAAACTTAAATGTGACTTTTCATATAACTTGAGGACAAGTTACAAAAACACATTTTAGAATCAACTCTTAGATTAATTTGGATTGAAAACAACTATTTCACTCAACTTTCTATTAATCTAAGCAACTCATAAGAACAAGATAATTCAAATCAAACTATTTCATGTAATTAGTCTAAACCTTAAACTAATACAAAACATGAATCTATTGACAATTATATTTGAAATTGGATTAGCATGAACATTACCACATCAAAAACAAGTTTATAAGTTCAAAAACATCTTAGGGTAATGTTCCTAGTCCAATTCCAGCCAAAAAAGTCGAATTTATGCTGTCTGGGGGTCCAACTCGTCGAGTGCACGAACCAACTCGGCGAGTTGGATGCTTTTTGCCTTGGACTCGGCGAGTCTGCTGGGCAGACAGCATCAAAACTCGTTTTTACAGCTTTTTTTGCAAGTATAACAAGAAAACAAGCCTAGGCTCTGATACCACTGTTGGGTTTTGAGCATTCTAACACTCCTGAGTGTACATGCAACCCTAAATACCTTGGATCTATGTTTTCTTTATTATACATGCAAATAAGAACTTCCAAGGTATTATCCTAATCTAGCATACAAAACAATGAATGTAACAAGATAGAATACATACCTCTTTGATGTAGAAAGTCTTCATGAAGCTTGAGTGCCTAGTGCCCCAAGTGTGACACCTCAAATGGTTCACACAACACCAAATACACTTGGAATAACTTGAGAGAAATCTACACTTCATGAAATCGGCTAGCCCTTATTTTACTCTCTCTAGTGGCCGATTTTGGTGAATAATATGATGCTTATATAGTTAGGGTTACACCATGTAAACCCTAATTGACATCGCCTTTCATTTCCATGATCCATGGGTACAAATACACCATGGAGCATCCATGGACCATCCTATGGGTTTTAGCCCAACTTGATTGTCCATGGAGCATTAGCCCACTATAAAAGTATGGATGATTTACACAATCAACCCATATATTTAATTAGTTTTCTTTTGATCACTTAATTAATCCTAGATTAATTCTTGATCAATACTAATTAAATAATCTTATTATTCTTATTATTAATATACTAGAACTTATAATATATTAATAACCATAAGTGTCTTATTTCTCTCATTATAGTCTATCCAAGTGCATGATGCCATGCAACCCAAATGGACCATGCCGGGTCGGGTCAAGTCTTACCAATTATAGTTATGGACTTAGACATTAATCCAACACATAGGTGGAAGAAATTAAGGTGTATGGGCTCCTTGAATTCGTCCAAGCCCTAATCTAGAAGGATCCTTGGATTGCTTAAGGCCTAAGTAATATAATTAGGGTTTCAGGCTGTAACCCTAGTAGCTCAAGTATTTAAAGGACCTAGGGGCTACAGAAATCGGCTACCAGAACCCCAAGGAGTTCGTGGAGCCGATTTTGTGTCCTCAACCTCTCTCCATATCATCCTCTTGCTTCTTGGTGTTTGTAAGCCATTAAAAGAGTGACAATTGTGACTCTAAGCTCCAAGGATAATAAGATTCAAGCTTTCAAGAAAGAGGTAATTATCTAGATCTACTTTGTAATATTAATTTCGAATTATAAATCATAGATCAGGGTTTGCAAGTCTTGGATGAAAAGCATGTTCATTAGAGAAACCTAGATCCAAGCATTAGAGTTTGTATGTGCACATAGGAATGTTCTTATGGCTCAAACCCATCAGTGGTATCAGAGCCTAGGTTTGGCTTCTCTTGAATTTGATGCTTTGTGTTTTGATTCTTGCTTAAAATCGAATTTTCTTGCTCTCTACCTGATGAACTCGACGAGTCCCATTGTGGACTCGAAGAGTAGGCTGCACTCGGCGAGTCAGAACGTCAGACAGAGGGAATTTCGGGATTTCTTGCTGTTTTGCTTAAGAATAATTACCTAAATTGTTTTAGTCTAATAAAATCCGAATTTTATCACTTTTCAATCAATATCCTCATCAAAACAAAAGATAATTACCAATTGTTTAAATAATAATTTCCTAATTTGATAATACTTGATTATTTAAATTAATTGCTAAATTATCTTGCAAGTAATATTGACTAGGTCAAATTTAGATAATTATTAAATTAAATGTTTAATTGAAAATTATTTGCTATTTGATCTTTGTGTTTTGAAAATGTTCAAAACTTACCCTCAAGTTTTGAAATTTAAATTTTATGATTAAAATGTTTAATTTGAACTATTTAAATTTCAAACCCTAGAATTTTACAAGTTTAAAATTCAACCTTATACTTTATAATATTATATGATTAATATATATATATATATATATATATATTAATCTTATAATATTATAAAGTATAAGTTTGAATTTTAAACTTGTAAAATTCTCTCTCTCTCTATATATATATATATATATATATATATATATATATATATATATATATATATATATATATATATATATATATAGGGATGAGCTTTTGAACCGCCGGAACCGGACATAAATTAGTAGAGCGGTTCAGTTATTGGTTCTTGACTTATGTCAAAACCGGTTCCAGGTCTACCACCGGTTCGGTTCTAAAAAAACCGGTTATAAAACCAGAACCGGCTAGGAAGTGTAAGAGTCGATCCATTCATAATCTATTTTCAAAATACTATCTAATTGACTGTATATTGATATATCCTAAATTCAAAATCTATTCCTTGATTAACCTAAACACAAAACGGCAAGTGCAAACATCGGCATGTGCAAAAATCAATTGTTGCTTGTGTTGGAATAGTGTCTAAGGCTGCAACAATATTAGGCAAGTATTTGACCCGGTTGTGCATGGTCCTTTTGGGTTGCCTTCACCATAGAAACTTGACAGGATGATTTGTAATGAGAGAAGAGATATTATTAATATATTATGAGAATAATATAAGGAATAATAATATTATTATTTGATTAATATAAGTCATAAATTAATTAGGAATTAATTTGGTGACTTAAAGAGATTAATTGAATAAAGGGGCATAAACTGTCAATTGTATGATAGTTGTACTTTGGGCTATAATTCCTTATGGATAGCGGGGGACGGTTTTGGGGCTTAGGATAGACCTTGAAATCGTCCAAGGCTTATCATTAGGGTATTGGATTGCTTAGGTCCTAAGTTATCCAATTAGGGTTTAAGGGTGAAACCTTAGGAGCCTTACAAGTATAAATAGACCCAAGGGGTCAAGGAAATCGGCACTCTTGCCTTTGGAAGAACCCTGGCCGATTTCTAGCTCCTCTCTCCTCTCTCTATAATCATCCTCTTGCTAGTTTGTGTTTGTAAGCCATTAGAGGAGTGACACTTGTGACTCTAAAGCTCGAAGGACAAGAAGATTCAAGCAAGTGATTCAAGGTAATCATCTAAATCTGATTTCTTATGTTATTATACTAGAATTGTCATTAGAAGTCTTGGATTCAATGCATGTTCAATTAGAGAAACCTAGATCCAAGCATTAGGGTTTGTATGTGCACATAGGAATGTTCATATGGCCAAAACCCATCAGCTTGTTGGGGAAAGTCTAAAAAAATTCGATCACCACACAGAGGAAAATAGGGACGATCGGTTTTGCTTGGGGCTTAGTAAATCACGATCGATAATCGACATTGGAGAAACCAAAATCAAAAATCGATTGTTGCTTACTGGGTAACAATGGAGAAGCCAAAATCAAGTAATTGGGCTAATACAGAAGATGAAACTCAAGTAAGTCATTGTTGCTATTGTTTCTTATTGTATAAATACGGACGATTGGTTAATATTATGAATATAATTCAACTCGATCTAAGCTTATTCAATGGTGACAATAAAAAGATCAATAACCTAAACGTTATGAACTCAAATATTAGTCTTGATATGTCCAGTGAAGTCAGCATAACATAACTTACCTCAGCATGAAGTTTGTGATTTTGAGATTGGAGGGAATCATTCTCTGCTTTAACAGCTTCAAACTATCTCTTGAGGGCGTCATAATCTTTTTCCAACTGTTTGGTCTTCCATCTAGCCCTTCTATTTTGAAATCAAATGGCACTCTGTCTTCGTTGAAGTCCAAGTGCTCTTGCAAGCTACATTTTTCTCTCAGGTTCAAGCTTATTTCCTAACTCAAAGTTCCTCTCAAGTGTCTTCACTTGTTCCATGTTTAGTCTCCACTTTTTCTCTCCTGCAAGCAGTTGCGATCCGTCATCAAACAGATCATCTTCTCCATTCATATTCCCTTCTTGATCACATCCATCCATGCGTCGAAATAACGATCTATTCATAAAGATTCAAACTTTCTTCAAACCCATTTGGATTTGGTGCCTGCGAATGGAATATATCGAGTTCAAACTGAAACCCTAATGCATCAATGAGTTGTATGATACAAGTCATCCTTGCATCATGATATGAGAGAGAGAGAGAGAGTTTAATTACCACTGAAATATTGAGTGGTGGTGCAAGGTAGGAGAATAGGAATGAGAGAGGTAGGGGAATGATGGTCATCTTCTTGGGAGGACTGTAACATGAAATTGGTGGAGAAGAAGGCCATTCCAGTGCAAGTCATCAGCTGTTTAAGCCACCTCTATAGGTAAATTGTAGCACCTGGTTCTTGGTATGTATTACGTTATTAAATCTTGATTTATTTTTTCATTTTAGCCTTGGACTCGGCGAGTCGAAGGACTAACTCGCCGAGTAGGAGTGGGATGAGGCGCGGGGTTTAAGCTGCGGACTTGGCGAGTCGGGTCCCGGACTCCGCGAGTAGCCACTGTTTGGACAAAAACCCTAATCCAGGGGTTTGCACCCTATTTAAACGACCTTATGCAGCCTCCTTTCCCCCCTTTATGCTCCCAAACACTTCTCATAGCAAAACCTAGCCGTTTTTGAGGAAATCCAAGGCTTTTTAAGTGATTCTTGTGAGTTTTGACCTCAAGGAAGAAGGAAGAGCAGAGGAGGATCAAGAGGAGACTGAAGGATTCGAGTTTGGTTCACCATTTGCAGTCTACAGAAGGTATAAAGTCTGAACCTTGCTCATTCATTTGTTAGATCCCTCTTTGGGGTGATTTAGGGCTTTTACAAGCCATTTTTGGTGGCCAACCATGTTTGGAAACATGGTTGGGTGTTTGAGCTTCTGGGTCATGTCATTTTTGGAGTCACAAGTTAGATTTGGGATGCTTTTGCACTTAAGGAAGGCCCATGCAACAAAAGAACCATCTTAGAGCCTTTTAAGCTCAAAAGTCTCATACATGCACGTAAATTTTGTAACTTTACGTGCTAGATCGAGTTTAGGGGCCTGGATCTATCATTTGGTTAAGTGTTGTACATTAGAAATCAAAGCTCCTAGTAAGGGATGTGATCGACTCGGCGATTCCATTCATGGACTCAGCGAGTGCAAGGGTTTTGGTCCCATATCAGTGAGGTTCATAAGGACCAGTCGAGTGTGGAAGGGTTTTATGAGTCCCGGGGAGTGACCCAACGTTCTGGACTAAGCAAAGTGTTCTGGGAATTCATGGTACTCGGCGAGTGCATGAACGGACTCGGCGAGTCCAAGTCAATCTTCATAGAACTCGGAGAGTTGTTCATTAACTCGGCGAGTCGAGGATAGAACGTGTTCATAGGATGAAGAGTAACTCGACGAGTTGTTCATACAACTCGGCGAGTCAGGGCAGGACATGAGTATCAGTTGATGATGAACTCGACGAGTTGTTCATACAACTCAGCAAGTCGGATGTGGATTCAGTCGGTGTTCATTTAGAAGGAAAACTCGTCGAGACATCACCTAACTCGGCGAGTAGAGACGGGTATGAGGTCTGATGGAAGGATAGGGACTCGACGTGTTGGCGAGCCAACTCGGGGAGTCAGGTCAACTTGAAGTTGACTTTGACTTTGACTTGGTCAAGGGGTAAAATGGTCATTTTACCCTAAGGGTAGATGTTAGTTTCTGACTAAGTGTTTTGTGGGAATTATAGCCAGAGGATTCCCGCACAGTTCAGCAGCTACGAGGTGAGTTACCTTCCAGTAGGGGTGGGTCTAAGGCCATAATGTCGGCCCACCATCGAGGAGCATTTAGAAGATCATTGTCTTTGTGATAATTTATCTTGGTCTGGTATGCGTTTGGTTATGAGTTATATCTGTATGATATGTTACATGATAGGGATAGTTTCCCTGATAGTGGTCCTTAGAACCAAGGGGTAGGCCAGGACTCGGATATGTCTGACTGTGTGCTTATATCATGCTATTGTATGCTAGTGGTAGGGGTGGAATAGTCCCCAGTTACCGGTTGAAAGATACCGATAACGATTACCGGTTGAAAGATATTGATGATGATTATTGGTTGAAAGATGCCGATAATGACAAATCCAAACTCCTATGGACTGAACTCAATCTTAACTTCTTGCCACCTGGTAGCCCAAGGGCCTGCCATTGCTTCCAAGTTGTTGTGCAACACATTGAGAACTCTAAGAACTCATATGCAAAGCCAACTTTAACTGGAATGGGCACAGAATATGTCAACACGATATGTTATAAACCTCAAGTCGTGTGCTAGTGAAGAACTTCAGGTTTTCTTCTTGATTAGTTCTTGAGACTTTCAATACCTTTAAGACTCCCACTATCCTCTTGACCTATAAGAATCCCTTGTCAAACATCCAAGAGATAGTGCGGATTCTAATCAAGACAAACACTTCACAGAATTGGCCTAAGTTGGTCTTTGTTTTATCTAAAACATCACAACTTACCAATTTCAAATGTACAAGAGTAGAAAAATTTTACTCTTACATTTGACAAGTGTTTTAAACCTTCTTTAAGACATGTCACTCAAGTTACAATCTTGGAGTATGACTCTAAGACTTATATTGGAACGCAGTATGACTCATCTTCTTGATTTAACCATTTCAACAATTCAAGATTCCTCTTCCTTAGAGAACTAATTGTGATATGGTTTCTTAATCATTAAGATGATCACAAAACTGATACTAAAGTACTCTCCCATCTTTTCAGATTTGAGAAAATTTTATCTTTCTGCCTAATTTGATTCTTCTTATTCGCTCTGCCATACATTGGAACCTTTTCCAATGTCTCAGAGTTACACTTAAGCTTGTAAGTATAATCATATTTACTGAGCTTTAGTAAACTATGAAGAATAGTCTTATCAATCTTTTGTGGTGGACTTGACCAGTGCACAAGAATGTGTACTCGATCCATTAGTCCTTCACTTGACTCACACATCCATGTGAACAAGTAATTTGTCTTAATTTTCCAATACTTGAAAGTTCTCATTCATCATGCTATACAACTTGCATGATTCCAAGTTTCTATCCAACTAAAACTTGGGTGATGAGAATCTTTCCTTATTTGGTAAATTTAGACATTACCACAAATGAAAGAATCAATTTCATATTTCCACTCATGCTATTAATGGAATCATATAAGCAACAATTTTTCCTCAAATGCCATTGTAAGGATATTTTAAAATAAATAAAATCTAAAATTTTCTTTTATTTTAAAACTTTGCGTAAAAACTTATCCTTACAATCCATATGAAAACTTGTTGTTATCTATTCCTAAGCAATATCTCATAACTCCTAAGAAGCAGCTCAAGAATCCGATCTTCAAACTACGCGATAGAAATCCATCTATGCGATCAGATTCAACATATTCTTTCTTTAAGTTCCTTCACTTTTTCTTTGATTCTTAAAACATCAACATGTGACCCAGTCACATCATGTAATAAGAATCTCAGAATAGAAACTTAGCAGAGTTAGATAATGAACTTTACCTAAAGTAGAGTCAAGCTTATTGACTTTAACACCCTTAGGTAAATTGGCAGATTCACAACCAATGCCCCTTCCTTTGGCAATATAAACATATGGACCCTTTGGTAATGGTACATGGGACTATCATAGACTTAGCTTTTCTCTTTACCATTTGGTCAACCCAGTTGACTATGGCCGATCCCTTTCCATTGGGAAGAGAGTGCTTTTCTGGATATCCAATGTCATCATTTTCAATGTCCATAAAGTTTTAAGGAAGTTGAGCTTAACAAATAGATAAGATCATTAAGGGTCTTGTCATAGTCTGTTTCATAGGTGTCCCAAAGGAACTCACTATGTGACTTAGAAAGTGATTGAACCACCAACTTTCTCAAGACTTTGACACCCAACTCTCCCGGCTTGTCAATATGTGACTACATCTCCAAGATGTGATCACACCTAGACCTTGCCTTGCTAATAGGGCTTGAGTGACCTTAAAATTTTCAAGAACTTGTGGGTTGGGGAGAATAATTAGAGGAGGTGAATGAATTATGATTTCCAAGGGACATCATCTTCATTTAGGAAAGCTTGTTTCAAGAGATTTGGGAAGATCATAAATGTCTAAACCAGACATCTTTTGGGAGATATTCAAGATAGTTGATCTTAAGTCCTTAATATGACACCCAATATGAAATATTAAGGCTAGGACCCAACAAACTATTTTATAACTTAGAAGAGGTATACCGTAATCCAAGCTATAAAATATTTGAAGGTAGGTGAATGACGATTCACCAAATTCCACCAAGATAAACGAAATGTATTATTAGGTTTTAATTGGTTTTGAAACTCCTAGATCTTTTGAGATTCATTGAACTGTTCAATGGCATGTTTCAATCTCGAGTGTGCCCTTCAGGTTTTGTGACTGGGATGCCGAGGATCACAAAACAAGGTGTGAAGTAACCATGCAAATTACTTGGTACCCTTAAGTGTTTACCCCTCAATCGATGTGCCGGTTAACCACACACGCTCCATCGATACTATGATAAACATTAAGTTACCCTTTGCCTACCTTGTTAAATACAAGTTAGTGTGCCAGTTAACCACACACGCTCCACTAACCGACTTAAACAAAGTGCAAAGTGTAATTTCATGGATTAACATCTTATGCACATTTTCCTAAGTAACTAAGATTGGGTATTATTAAGAGTTTAGTTACTTAGTATTTATCATTAATACTTTTAATGAAGGGAGAATTATAGTCCTGTCAAACCCGTTCGGCTAACGACCCTCCACCAGCCAAGCAAGCGGTGGGTGAGAGTGGACACCCATTAAGTTTCCATTTTATAGGCAACAACCTTATACCCACCTTATAGACCGGCTTCGTGAATGAGGCGTACTAGCGGTAAGACTGACTGTACTCTTATACATATATATATTATTAACTTATAATATTATAAAGTATAAGGGTTGAATTTTAACTCTTTAAAATTCTAAGGGCTAACATGGAATTAAAGTATTCATAAGTGAAAACTTTTCAAATTCCAAAACTTGAGGGCAAGTTTTGAAACTATTCAAAACTAATTAATTCCATAACTTATGTGTTTAAAGTAGTTTTAATCCAAAAACTCTTCAAGTTCTATAACTTGAGGACAAGTTATGGAAGACTTTAAACTAATAAAAGAATTAACTTTTCTTTATTTTATAACTTATGGAATTAGTTAAGGTTACACTTTTTTTTTATTTATTATTTAATGAAGAGACTCTTGGTCCTCCATAACTTGAGGACAAATTATGGAGTCATAAAACCATTTAATTAGACCTAGACTCTTCATTTTTGTAACCTTTGCCAACTTTTATGAGTTTTATGAAACTTAAATGTGACTTTTCATATAACTTGAGGACAAGTTACAAAAACACATTTTAGAATCAACTCTTAGATTAATTTGGATTGAAAACAACTATTTCACTCAACTTTCTATTAATCTAAGCAACTCATAAGAACAAGATAATTCAAATCAAACTATTTCATGTAATTAGTTTAAACCTTAAACTAATACAAAACATGAATCTATTGACAATTATATTTGAAATTGGATTAGCATGAACATTACCACATCAAAAACAAGTTTATAAGTTCAAAAACATCTTAGGGTAATGTTCCTAGTCCAATTCCAGCCAAAAAAGTCGAATTTATGCTGTCTGGGGGTCCAACTCGTCGAGTGCACGAACCAACTCGGCGAGTTGGATGCTTTTTTCCTTGGACTCGGCGAGTCCATTCATGGACTCGGCGAGTCTGCTGGGCAGACAGCATCAAAACTCGTTTTTACAGCTTTTTTTGCAAGTATAACAAGAAAACAAGCCTAGGCTCTGATACCACTGTTGGGTTTTGAGCATTCTAACACTCCTGAGTGTACATGCAACCCTAAATACCTTGGATCTATGTTTTCTTTATTATACATGCAAATAAGAACTTCCAAGGTATTATCCTAATCTAGCATACAAAACAATGAATGTAACAAGATAGAATACATACCTCTTTGATGTAGAAAGTCTTCATGAAGCTTGAGTGCCTAGTGCCCCAAGTGTGACACCTCAAATGGTTCACACAACACCAAATACACTTGGAATAACTTGAGAGAAATCTACACTTCATGAAATCAGCTAGCCCTTATTTTACTCTCTCTAGTGGCCGATTTTGGTGAATAATATGATGCTTATATAGTTAGGGTTACACCATGTAAACCCTAATTGACATCGCCTTTCATTTCCATGATCCATGGGTACAAATACACCATGGAGCATCCATGGACCATCCTATGGACCATCCTATGGGTTTTATCCCAACTTGATTGTCCATGGAGCATTAGCCCACTATACAAGTATGGATGATTTACACAATCAACCCATATATTTAATTAGTTTTCTTTTGATCACTTAATTAATCCTAGATTAATTCTTGATCAATACTAATTAAATAATCTTATTATTCTTATTATTAATATACTAGAACTTATAATATATTAATAACCATAAGTGTCTTATTTCTCTCATTATAGTCTATCCAAGTGCATGATGCCATGCAACCCAAATGGACCATGCCGGGTCGGGTCAAGTCTTACCAATTATAGTTATGGACTTAGACATTAATCCAACACATAGGTGGAAGAAATTAAGGTGTATGGGCTCCTTGAATTCGTCCAAGCCCTAATCTAGAAGGATCCTTGGATTGCTTAAGGCCTAAGTAATATAATTAGGGTTTCAGGCTGTAACCCTAGTAGCTCAAGTATTTAAAGGACCTAGGGGCTACAGAAATCGGCTACCAGAACCCCAAGGAGTTCGTGGAGCCGATTTTGTGTCCTCAACCTCTCTCCATATCATCCTCTTGCTTCTTGGTGTTTGTAAGCCATTAAAAGAGTGACAATTGTGACTCTAAGCTCCAAGGATAATAAGATTCAAGCTTTCAAGAAAGAGGTAATTATCTAGATCTACTTTGTAATATTAATTTCGAATTATAAATCATAGATCAGGGTTTGCAAGTCTTGGATGAAAAGCATGTTCATTAGAGAAACCTAGATCCAAGCATTAGAGTTTGTATGTGCACATAGGAATGTTCTTATGGCTCAAACCCATCAGTGGTATCAGAGCCTAGGTTTGGCTTCTCTTGAATTTGATGCTTTGTGTTTTGATTCTTGCTTAAAATCGAATTTTCTTGCTCTCTACCTGATGAACTCGACGAGTCCCATTGTGGACTCGAAGAGTAGGCTGCACTCGGCGAGTCAGAACGTCAGACAGAGGGAATTTCGGGATTTCTTGCTGTTTTGCTTAAGAATAATTACCTAAATTGTTTTAGTCTAATAAAATCCGAATTTTATCACTTTTCAATCAATATCCTCATCAAAACAAAAGATAATTACCAATTGTTTAAATAATAATTTCCTAATTTGATAATACTTGATTATTTAAATTAATTGCTAAATTATCTTGCAAGTAATATTGACTAGGTCAAATTTAGATAATTATTAAATTAAATGTTTAATTGAAAATTATTTGCTATTTGATCTTTATGTTTTGAAAATGTTGAAAACTTACCCTCAAGTTTTGAAATTTAAATTTTATGATTAAAATGTTTAATTTGAACTATTTAAATTTCAAACCCTAGAATTTTACAAGTTTAAAATTCAACCTTATACTTTATAATATTATATGATTAATATATATATATATATATATATATATATATATATATTAATCTTATAATATTATAAAGTATAAGTTTGAATTTTAAACTTGTAAAATTCTCTCTCTCTCTCTCTCTCTCTCTATATATATATATATATATATATATATATATATATATATATATATATATATATATATATATATAGGGATGAGCTTTTGAACCGCCGGAACCGGACATAAATTAGTAGAGCGGTTCAGTTATTGGTTCTTGACTTATGTCAAAACCGGTTCCAGGTCTACCACCGGTTCGGTTCTAAAAAAACCGGTTATAAAACCAGAACCGGCTAGGAAGTGTAAGAGTCGATCCATTCATAATCTATTTTCAAAATACTATCTAATTGACTGTATATTGATATATCCTAAATTCAAAATCTATTCCTTGATTAACCTAAACACAAAACGGCAAGTGCAAACATCGGCATGTGCAAAAATCAATTGTTGCTTGTGTTGGAATAGTGTCTAAGGCTGCAACAATATTAGGCAAGTATTTGACCCGGTTGTGCATGGTCCTTTTGGGTTGCCTTCACCATAGAAACTTGACAGGATGATTTGTAATGAGAGAAGAGATATTATTAATATATTATGAGAATAATATAAGGAATAATAATATTATTATTTGATTAATATAAGTCATAAATTAATTAGGAGTTAATTTGGTGACTTAAAGAGATTAATTGAATAAAGGGGCATAAACTGTCAATTGTATGATAGTTGTACTTTGGGCTATAATTCCTTATGGATAGCGGGGGACGGTTTTGGGGCTTAGGATAGACCTTGAAATCGTCCAAGGCTTATCATTAGGGTATTGGATTGCTTAGGTCCTAAGTTATCCAATTAGGGTTTAAGGGTGAAACCTTAGGAGCCTTACAAGTATAAATAGACCCAAGGGGTCAAGGAAATCGGCACTCTTGCCTTTGGAAGAACCCTGGCCGATTTCTAGCTCCTCTCTCCTCTCTCTATAATCATCCTCTTGCTAGTTTGTGTTTGTAAGCCATTAGAGGAGTGACACTTGTGACTCTAAAGCTCGAAGGACAAGAAGATTCAAGCAAGTGATTCAAGGTAATCATCTAAATCTGATTTCTTATGTTATTATACTAGAATTGTCATTAGAAGTCTTGGATTCAATGCATGTTCAATTAGAGAAACCTAGATCCAAGCATTAGGGTTTGTATGTGCACATAGGAATGTTCATATGGCCAAAACCCATCAGCTTGTTGGGTAAAGTCTAAAAAAATTCGATCACCACACAGAGGAAAATAGGGACGATCGGTTTTGCTTGGGGCTTAGTAAATCACGATCGATAATCGACATTGGAGAAACCAAAATCAAAAATCGATTGTTGCTTACTGGGTAACAATGGAGAAGCCAAAATCAAGTAATTGGGCTAATACAGAAGATGAAACTCAAGTAAGTCATTGTTGCTATTGTTTCTTATTGTATAAATACGGACGATTGGTTAATATTATGAATATAATTCAACTCGATCTAAGCTTATTCAATGGTGACAATAAAAAGATCAATAACCTAAACGTTATGAACTCAAATATTAGTATTGATATGTCCAGTGAAGTCAGCATAACATAACTTACCTCAGCATGAAGTTTGTGATTTTGAGATTGGAGGGAATCATTCTCTGCTTTAACAGCTTCAAACTATCTCTTGAGGGCGTCATAATCTTTTTCCAACTGTTTGGTCTTCCATCTAGCCCTTCTATTTTGAAATCAAATGGCACTCTGTCTTCGTTGAAGTCCAAGTGCTCTTGCAAGCTACATTTTTCTCTCAAGTTCAAGCTTATTTCCTAACTCAAAGTTCCTCTCAAGTGTCTTCACTTGTTCCATGTTTAGTCTCCACTTTTTCTCTCCTGCAAGCAGTTGCGATCCGTCATCAGACAGATCATCTTCTCCATTCATATTCCCTTCTTGATCACATCCATCCATGCGTCAAAATAACGATCTATTCATAAAGATTCAAACTTTCTTCAAACCCATTTGGATTTGGTGCCTGCGAATGGAATATATCGAGTTCAAACTGAAACCCTAATGCATCAATGAGTTGTATGATACAAGTCATCCTTGCATCATGATATGAGAGAGAGAGAGAGAGTTTAATTACCACTGAAATATTGAGTGGTGGTGCAAGGTAGGAGAATAGGAATGAGAGAGGTAGGGGAATGATGGTCATCTTCTTGGGAGGACTGTAACATGAAATTGGTGGAGAAGAAGGCCATTCCAGTGCAAGTCATCAGCTGTTTAAGCCACCTCTATAGGTAAATTGTAGCACCTGGTTCTTGGTATGTATTACGTTATTAAATCTTGATTTATTTTTTCATTTTAGCCTTGGACTCGGCGAGTCGAAGGACTAACTCGCCGAGTAGGAGTGGGATGAGGCGCGGGGTTTAAGCTGCGGACTTGGCGAGTCGGGTCCCGGACTCCGCGAGTAGCCACTGTTTGGACAAAAACCCTAATCCAGGGGTTTGCACCCTATTTAAACGACCTTATGCAGCCTCCTTTCCCCCCTTTATGCTCCCAAACACTTCTCATAGCAAAACCTAGCCGTTTTTGAGGAAATCCAAGGCTTTTTAAGTGATTCTTGTGAGTTTTGACCTCAAGGAAGAAGGAAGAGCAGAGGAGGATCAAGAGGAGACTGAAGGATTCGAGTTTGGTTCACCATTTGCAGTCTACAGAAGGTATAAAGTCTGAACCTTGCTCATTCATTTGTTAGATCCCTCTTTGGGGTGATTTAGGGCTTTTACAAGCCATTTTTGGTGGCCAACCATGTTTGGAAACATGGTTGGGTGTTTGAGCTTCTGGGTCATGTCATTTTTGGAGTCACAAGTTAGATTTGGGATGCTTTTGCACTTAAGGAAGGCCCATGCAACAAAAGAACCATCTTAGAGCCTTTTAAGCTCAAAAGTCTCATACATGCACGTAAATTTTGTAACTTTACGTGCTAGATCGAGTTTAGGGGCCTGGATCTATCATTTGGTTAAGTGTTGTACATTAGAAATCAAAGCTCCTAGTAAGGGATGTGATCGACTCGGCGATTCCATTCCTGGACTCGGCGAGTCCATTCATGGACTCAGCGAGTGCAAGGGTTTTGGTCCCATATCAGTGAGGTTCATAAGGACCAGTCGAGTGTGGAAGGGTTTTAGGAGTCCCGGGGAGTGACCCAACGTTCTGGACTAAGCAAAGTGTTTTGGGAATTCATGGTACTCGGCGAGTGCATGAACGGACTCGGCGAGTCCAAGTCAATCTTCATAGAACTCGGAGAGTTGTTCATTAACTCGGCGAGTCGAGGATAGAACGTGTTCATAGGATGAAGAGTAACTCGACGAGTTGTTCATACAACTCGGCGAGTCAGGGCAGGACATGAGTATCAGTTGATGATGAACTCGACGAGTTGTTCATACAACTCAGCAAGTCGGATGTGGATTCAGTCGGTGTTCATTTAGAAGGAAAACTCGTCGAGACATCACCTAACTCGACGAGTAGATACGGGTATGAGGTCTGATGGAAGGATAGGGACTCGGCGTGTTGGCGAGCCAACTCGGGGAGTCAGGTCAACTGGAAGTTGACTTTGACTTTGACTTGGTCAAGGGGTAAAATGGTCATTTTACCCTAAGGGTAGATGTTAGTTTCTGACTAAGTGTTTTGTGGGAATTATAGCCAGAGGATTCCCGCACAGTTCAGCAGCTACGAGGTGAGTTACCTTCCAGTAGGGGTGGGTCTAAGGTCATAATGTTGGCCCACCATCGAGGAGCATTTAGAAGATCAATGTCTTTGTGATAATTTATCTTGGTCTGGTATGCGTTTGGTTATGAGTTATATTTGTATGATATGTTACATGATAGGGATAGTTTCCCTGATAGTGGTCCTTAGAACCAAGGGGTAGGTCAGTACTCGGATATGTCTGACTGTGTGCTTATATCATGCTATTGTATGCTAGTGGTAGGGGGTGGAATAGTCCCCAGTTACCGGTTGAAAGATACCGATAAC
This sequence comes from Lactuca serriola, assembly GCF_051521515.1. NCBI lineage: Eukaryota > Viridiplantae > Streptophyta > Magnoliopsida > Asterales > Asteraceae > Lactuca > Lactuca serriola. The sequence goes on from NC_136416.1 coordinate 220,326,867, forward strand.
GATTACCGGTTGAAAGATACTGATGATGATTATAGGTTGAAAGATGCCGATGATGATTACCGGTTGAAAGATACCGATGTTGATTACCGGTTGAAAGATACCGATGGTATTGTATGGTATGTGGTATGATGGGGGAACTCACTAAGCTTTGTGCTTATGGTTTCAGTTTTTGGTTTCAGGTACCTCTTCATCTAAGGGGAAGGAGCCGGCGGCGTAGCATGGCATCAAACACACATTTGATTTTCCGCACGGTGTTTTCTGGGATTTTACTCTGATATGTTACTTGCTTATGTTGTGGGTTTGAAACATGATACTTGATTTTTTGAGATAGCGTGTTGATTCAATATTTTATAGTGAATGTTTTATGAACAACTTAATTTAAAAATGAAATTTTTGGACTCGAATTTTGGGACGTTACAAGTTGGTATCAGAGCCCCGGTTTGAGGGATTCAGACACGCCCTCGGGGTGTCTGGACTCAAACTAAGGGGCTAAAAGATTTTTACAATAAAATGGTTTTCTAACAATCTAAACGGAAGGATTTTACGAAAGACAAGGTGTGTGATGCATGCGACCGGCCAGGCTCAAGTAAGTTTTACCCAAGATACCCATACATGTTATGTTATGCTTTATGGGTTTGATTCAGAATCACATGCTAGAATAGGACTAAGGATCTAGGAAGATGCCTTGTGTGCCTGATATATGATTCTGATAATTGCATGTTAGTTAGGGCTAAGGCTCTAGGAGGATGCCTTATATGCCTATTGTATAAGTTGTATGCTAGGACCGTTTAGTCAGCAGTAGGATGGCCTGAATAGGTTATGCCTGATTGGTTACTCGATGCACAAATGCTGCTTGCTTTGTGCTATGGGGGGGGGGGGGGTTCTGGCTATTTCCAACTAACTAAGGAGCGGATATGTAATAGTACCTGCAAGTTATTTAGGGGGAAATGGTAGGGGCTCCTTTGCAGTTGATAGTGGAGAGTAGGTCGGAGAGTGCCCTAGGGAAGCCTAGGATGAGGTTAGTGGAAAGGGGTATCGGTAAAGGGACCTGGTGAAGTCAAAGCAATCCTTGAGGAAAGCACGGGTATATGTGGAAGGTAGTATGGGCCCATACTACTGAAAGCAGAGGACCCGTACTCGAACCAAGGAGGGCCTAGATGAAATCGGGAACCTTGGAGAGTGTGTTAGATCTCTCGAGTATATGTATGATCCTGACCTTTATGTGTGTATTTTCAGTATGGTGATTACACGACTTGGAGCAGGAGGTTCCAGATCAGGATTAGTATCAGGCTTAGGTTCGGGATCCGAGCAGGTTGATGACGGGCTACACGAGTTCATCGCGTCTGAGATGACGAGAGGCATCCTTGAGTCGACCCCTATCATCTTTGGGTCGATCAAGGAGGGGATTGTTGAGCTGATGGAGGATCGTCTCCGGTCATTCAGGAGTGATATGGTATCTGGCCAAGTGGGTACGCGCACACTGTCCTTTAAGGACTTTCATGGAAGTGGTGCGCCGGATTTCCATGGGGTGAAGGACCCCATTGCTGCTAGGAGAGGGATCGCAGACATTGAGTCTGCGCAGCTGACGAGCTTCTGCCTAGAGGGGTCGAAGGTGAGATATGCAGCAGGATGCTTGCGAGACAGGGCTAGGGATTAGTGGGAGTCTGTTGGTGACTCATTGGGAGCCTCGGCTGTTGAGGCTATGACTTGGTCGGACTTTGTGACCAGATTCAGGGCGGAGTTTGCGCTAGCTGTGGAGCTTCAACGGCTGGCCATGGAGTTTTTGGATATGAGGCAGACTACGGAGACTGTGGCGGAGATCACCGCCAAGTTTCGGGAGAGGGCACTGCTGCTGCCCCAGTATGCGGGTGATGAGGATATGAAGAGGAGCCGCTACCATGACATGCTACGAGCTGACATTCGAGAGCATGTTAGTTTTTCAGCTTGCCCTACCTTGGATTCCATGATTTCCAGGGCTAAGGAGAGGGAGATTGATCTGGAGCACGTCCAGAAGAGGAAGGCAGTGGAGGGGCCGACGACCGAGGCTTCGGGGAAGAAGCCAAAGGGATCTGATGGTAGGCCGAAAGGCCAGGCAGGCCGGGACCGCTGTGGCAAATGCGGTCGGTCACACGAGGGAGATTGTCGCACATGGCTGGGTTCGGGCTGCTATAAGTGTGGCAAGGTCGAGCATTTTGGCAGGGATTATACTGCCCCCGCCCCTGCGGTACAAATGAAAGACCTGATTTGCTTCCATTGCAATCAGAGGGGCCACAAAGGGCCAATTGCCTGAGATTGACAGCAGCGTTAGCAGCAGTGCTAGCGGCGGCGCCGGTCTCAGCGACGGCACGGGTTACAGATGGCCGGAAGGTCAAGACAGAGGTTCCAGTGGTGCGGAGCCGAGCATTTCAGCTGACAGCCGAAGAGGCACGCGCTACACCTAATGTGGTGATGGGTATGATTAAGTCCCTATGATCTTTTTTGTTGTGATTGTGTTATTGATATGTGCTCTGTTTAGGATCGTTCCATGTGAACGGCATCCCGGTGCTGGTATTGTTTGACTCGGGCACTACCCGATCATTTGTGTCTCTTGTGCATATCAAGAGATTTTCCGAGTCTTCGGGCATGTTGGATTGCCCTCTAGAGGTAGAGATTGCCGGCGACCATTTAGTGCGGGCATCAACGGTGTTTCAAGATTGTGTGCTGAGGTTATTTGAGGAGCGCTACTTGGTAGACCTGGTTCCCATTCCATTGCGTGGGAACAAGGTGATTATAGGCATGGATTTGCTCAGCCCTAATGGGGCAGTGATCGACTGCGCACAGTAGTTGGTGTGGGTCAGGACCGCAAGCGGGGGAGAGCTGGTGATCCAGGGCGAGAGGCCACAACAAGGACCAGATTTGTGTTCAGCAGTGAGAGCTAGGTGTTACCTTCAGCAGGGTTGCGCAGGTTATGTCGCGTATGTTACGGATACCCGGGAAACGGGTTGGGCGACTGTGGACGATGTACCTATGGTATGGGAGTTTGGGGACGTATTCCCCGAGGAGTTGCTTGGGATACCTCCGGGACGACAGGTGGAATTCAGGATCGACCTAATTCCCGGTGCGGCTCCGATAGCCAAGGCACCGTATCGGTTGGCTCCTCCTGAGATGCAAGAGTTGTCTACACAGCTACAGGAGCTGTTAGACAAGGGTTTCATTAGACCGAGCAGTTCACCATGGGGAGCCCCGATTCTGTTTGTGAGGAAGAAGGACGGGTCACATCGGATGTGTATAGATTATCGGGAGCGGAACAAGGTAACGGTGAAGAACCGCTACCCACTCCCGAGGATTGATGACCTCTTTAACCAGCTTCAGGGAGCATCTTGGTTCTCCAAGATTGATTTGCGTTCAGGGTATCATCAGATGAGGGTCAGAGAGGAGGATGTGCAGAAGACTGCGTTTCGGACGCGTTATGGCCACTATGAGTTTGTGGTGATGCCTTTCGGGCTCACCAATGCTCCTGCCGCGTTCATGGACCTCATGAACCGTGTATGTAGACCGATGTTAGACCGGTCTGTGATAGTGTTTATCGACGATATCTTGGTTTACTCCAAGACGCGAGAGCAGCATGAGGAGCTTCTGCGGGAGGTTCTAGAGACTTTGAGGAGGGAGAACTTGTATGCTAAGTTCTCCAAGTGTGAGTTCTGGTTGCGCGAGGTGCAGTTTCTTGGGCACCTTGTCAACTAGAATGGGATTTTCGTAGATCCGGCCAAGGTAGAGGCCGTGATGAGTTGGGAGGTTCCGAGGTCTCCATCTGAGATTTGGAGCTTTCTAGGATTGGCAAGCCATTATCGGAGGTTCATTCAGGACTTCTCCAAGATAGTCGTTCCGCTCACCCGACTGACTAAGAAGTCGGTGGTGTACCACTGGGGGCCTGAGCAGCAGGCCGCATTCGAGGCATTGAGACAGAGATTGTGCGAGACGCCAATTTTAGCCCTGCCAGAGGGCATGGAGGATTTTGTTGTGTATTGTGATGCATCCATCGCAGGTTTGGGCGCGGTAATGATGCAGAGGGGGAATGTTATCTCCTATGCGTCGAGGCAGCTGAAGCCTCATGAGGCGAACTACCTGACGCATGATTTGGAGTTGGGGGCTGTTGTTTTTGCCCTCAAGATTTGGCGCCATTACCTCTATGGGGTTCGTTGTATGATTTACACGGACCACAAAAGTTTGAGGTATCTCATGGACCAGCCAAATCTGAATATGAGACAGCGTTGGTGGCTTGATGTGGTAAAGGATTATGATTGTGAGATCCTTTACCATCTGGGGAAGGTCAATGTCATGGCCGATGCGCTTAGCCGCAAGGCAGCGCCGATCAGGGATATTTGTCTTAGGATGACAGTGGTGACTCCGCTTCTGGAGCGGATCCGGGAGGCTCAACAGGAGGCTATGAAGGAGGAGCATCGGAAGAGTGAGCAGATTGTGGGGCAGGTTTCCTCTTTCGACTATGATAGCCGAGGGTTATTGACTCTTCACCGTAGGGTGTGGGTCCCTTATCATGGAGGCGTGCGCCAGGTCCTGATAGAGGCGGCGCACAAATCCCGATTCTCCCTTCATCCCGGGGCGACGAAGATGTATAGGGATCTTCGTCTGGACTACTGGTGGCCCTACATGAAGTGGGATGTGGCATGGTACGTGGAGCGGTGCTGGACCTGCAGGAAGGTCAAGGCCGAGCATCAAAGACCACACGGCAAGATGCAGCCGTTGGATATCCCGCTGTGGAAATGGGAGGATATTACGATGGATTTTATCACGAAGCTTCCCAGGACCGCGCGGGGAATCGATTCGATATGGGTCATCGTGGATCGATTGACCAATAGCACCCACTTTATTCCGATTCAGGAGAGCATCTCGACCGAGAATTGGCCGATATCTATATCAGTGAGGTGGTGGCGTGGCACGGAGTGCCAGTTTCGGTGATTTCAGACAGAGACGTGCGGTTTACTTCCAGGTTTTGGAAGAAGTTTCATGATGAGCTGGGTACTCGTCTGTATTTTAGCACCGCTTTTCACCCGCATACGGATGACCAGAGCGAGCGGACCATCCAGACTCTGGAGGATATGATGTGGGCATGCGTTTTAGATTTCGAAGGTAGTTGGGATACCTACCTCCCGTTGGCGGAGTTCTCGTATAATATGTCAAACCCCGAAACCCAAGGCGGAAACGTTTCCGGGGCGGACTCCACGTTGAGTATCAAATACAATGTACATAGTAAGCAAAGTAAACAACCATTACATTACATATATAGATTTTTACATTTGTTTTAAAGTAAAAAGTATTAAAAGTGTGATACATATGTATATATATATAGACAAAAGTAAGACGTGTCTTCAACGCAATCCGTCTTCGCCAAAAGGAATTATCGGGTACCTGTCTAATGCGGACCTGAGAATACAAGCAGTTTGAAAATCAGCATAAAGCTGGTGAGTTCATAAGCGGTTTTGTTTTCTGAAAATGTATTTGTTTGCTTTCTGTTTCTAAAAAGTTACGCACCAAGAAAATCCCATATTTTCTTAAAAGTTGGTTACTAATCTGAAATGTAATGTAAAAGATGTACACTGAAAACATGGTTACTCTTGTGAATTGTAAGGTTTTGTTATCTGGTTTGTTCAACGAATCTGGTTATATACAAATTTTTCCCTAGGAAAATCCCATATATTTCCTAAAAGTTGGTTACCAATCCAAAATGTGAAAGATGTATACTGAAAACATGGTTACTCTTGTGAATTGTAAGGTTTAGTTATCTGGTTTGTTACACGAATCTGGTTATATACAAATGTTGCCCCAGGAAAATCCCATATTGTCCTGAAAGTTGGTTACCAATCCGAAATGTGAATGATGTATATTGAAAACCTGGTTGTCCTTGTGAAATGTATTAGTTTTAACACGTATATAAAACTAATATGTACAAGTAAACTACATACTTTATTCATTATTACTATCAAGTAAATATCTATTATCCAAATTGCGAGTTCCATAACCATACAATAGACTAGATATGGCAATAAGTAGTCCACATCACCTTATGACTTTCGTAACCCTTGAACCTTTCGGTTCGGCTATAGCTAGTAGCCAGGTGTGGGGTAGTCAGTCCCATATAGATCTATACACTCAAGTCACACTCCCTATCTAAGAGATTTTGGTTACGGGTGCAGTCCTCCACTTGCGTATCTCGGTGGAGTGTTCTCTGAGGCCGTGTCTCCAATTTATAGGAATAACAAATTTACTAGTAATAATACAGAAAGATACTGTTACAAACAATGATCCTCCACTCGCGTATCTCTGTGGAGTGTTACCGAGGAAAAAACTGTGTACTAAGTTTCATGTTCAAAGATCAAATGTTATGCTTTTAACTGATAAAATGTGGAAAACCATTTGTGAAAATATAAATTACAATATTTTATAACGTTTTTCACAAATACTACGATGATGTGTTCTGCAAGTTCAAAATGTTATCAGATTTAATTATCAATGTTAAAAGCATATGTAATACGAAACACAACACATGTAAAAACAAGTTTTGAGTACAAGTATACCTTGTACTTTGCTTGTATTCCCCCTGAAAACAGTGAAAAACATTGAAAAATGTAGGGGTATGAACTCATCAGGCGAGAAAACGTGACGGTTTGGATGCTAAGTGTCAGTTCGGGGCTTGATAACGCGTGAGGTTCCTATGTAATATGAAATGGTATACAAATGTATCTAATTAGACTTTAAATCACTAATTAGATATGATTATACACTCCAATACAAGAAAACACTTCAAATCAAGTGTTTGGAGTGACTCGGGTGACATCTACGGACGTATAGGGCTCGAATAATGTGTTTGCTCTTCAAGAGTAAACTCGTTAGGGAGTTTACGGCCCTAAGACCAAATCCACATGAGTTCACAGCTGTGAACTCATGGATGAAGGGTTTTATGGTGACAAATGGTCAAATAACACTTGGGAAAAGTTGCTATGATTTAATCTAAGGCTTCAGAATGGATCTAATCATCAAGAACATTACCAAATGGAGTTTACGGCTATAAACTAGGAGTTTACGGCCGTAAGATCCTATGTGATCATTCCTTACATGATTTTGTATCCCTAGATCAATCACATGTGATTCAAACCAATTCTACAAGCCTTAGAGTGAATTTAGGGCATCATTTGACTTGTTTTTGTGAGTTTACGGCCCAGGAACCCATTCTTGGGGGGTTTACGGCCGTGAACTCTCAAAGGGATGGTTTTCATCATGTTTAAGGCCCCTAAATCGATTGTGGTTGGTTCTAGAATTTAATCCAAGGCTATTGGTATGTTTAAGTGGCATTTAAACACTTGAATTTGAGTTTACTCCCCATTAATATGAGTTTACGGGCCAAGCATGTTCTTGGGCAGTAAACTCATGTTTACTCCTCAAAAATGATGTTCAAGGTGTTCTAAGTCCGATTTGATAAGCCATTCAGTCATATCTAAGCCCCAAAGATGATTTGGAAGGGTTTTAAGGCTCAAAAACCCTCTTTGTGTGTGTTTACAACCCAAGCATGTTCCAGGGCCATAAACTCATGAATATGGTCCTAAATCAGAGTTTGAACTCGGATTTGGAAGCTGAAAAGGTTCAACAACAAGTTAGGGTGATTACCTTGATGTTTTTGATGGGTTTTGGTCCCAAGAACATCCTAGATACTCATACAAACCCTAATGCTTGGATCTAGGTTTCTCTATTGTACATGCAAGTTATCCAAGACTATAAACCCTAATTCTAGCATTCAAGTAATCATATTAACATAAGAATGGGTTTAAGATGTTACCTTGATTGTTATGTAGTAATAATAATCCCAAATCTCCTTGTATTGACTTTAGAAAGCTTAGAGTCACAAATGTCACTCCTCTAGTGGTTCACAAACACCATAATCAAGAGGATGAAGAGGAGAGAGGATGGAGGCTGCCCAAAATGTGCTCTAACCCTAGAAGGTTGCTTCACCACGTTTTTGAGCCTTAATGGTTCTATATATAGTAAGGCTATTAGGGTTATCTAACAAGGAAACCCTAATTTGGATGCTTAAGCCCTAAGCAACCCATGGATCCCTTTCCTTAAGGCCTTGGACGATTTCTTATGGGCTTCCCCATAGATTTCGTCCATTCCTTAATACAAGGCAATCCATGGCCCAAATTGCAATTATCTTATAATTACAATGCCAGTCCTTAAGTTTAATTAATCTCTTTTAGTCACAAAACTAATTACCAATTGATTATTGACTAATATTAATTAAACAATATGATTTCTCCTTTGATATATTATTCCCATAATATATTAATAAATCATATTTAATCCTTTCTCTTCATAATTCATCCTATCAAGTTGCTTTAGTGAAGGCAACCCAAAAGGACCATGCACCATCGGGTCAAGTACATACCAAAATAGTTATGGACTTAGACACTAATCCAACAGTCTCCCACTTGGATAAGTCTAATAACTATTATGTGTATGACTTCAGATCCGGATCTGCAATCATAGCTTTCTAAAGCCGTTGTCAACTCTGATCCTATCAGATACGCGTGTCCTTTAGATAAGGGATCATATATTCCTCCATTCTAGATATCATATGAGATATGATTGCAAAGCATTCTCTTTGTACTATTTCTCGATTCCCGATTTATGACAACTGACTAATTGAACAAATCAAATTAGCCCTAGCCCGACCGAGCATTTACGTTTGTCATCACTAAATCATCGAGGGGCCCAAAGATATCGCTTTTATCCTACTTTGGATAAAAGGAACGGATAAACTTTGATACAATGCTTGCTTGCACTCACTCACCGAATCCACACAACAATATGTTTTATGACACCAAGTTACTGGTGCGTTTACATATTATCAATATGCAACCGACTCGCAAGATACAACTCACACATCTCGGTTTCAAGAATATCAGATGTTATCGTCTCACCAATCACTCGTGATACAATTCATGGAGTGATCCAAGTGAGCGTGGGTCTAATCCAATGCTCAAATCATATTCATAAGCACCCATGAACATTGCAGCAAACATTTGCTTATGTCTAATACTCTTTTAGACAATCCACACACCAATTCATGACAGTCTTCATTCATACCTACTTCCAACATATGAACGACTGTGGCCCGTTCGAATAATTTGACTGTTCTTAACCAATTAAATTATTCAAGAAGTCAAAACATGCAAAGTGAAACACAAGAAGAATACTAATCCCATATGGCCTCAAACCTTTGAGTAAATCTTATGACACTTAGATTTAAACGGTGTATTTGTTCCTATCCATGTGAATTTGTCAAAACCAAAGTTTACGACAAATTCAAACTCATATGGATCGAACTTTCTTAATCTCGATTTCTTGCCTTATGGCAGCACAACTGCCCACCATGTCTTCCAAGTAGTTAAGCATCTCACCTTTTCCTATCAATGTACTTTTCATTGATCAAGGTCCTTGCCTTTTATGCATTCAAATGAGAACTCATAGAATTCACATGCATAATTAACTTAATTGGAATGGCACAGAAACAAAATAATGTCAACACGATAGGTTATAAACCTCAACTCGTGTGCTAGTGATGATTAATAAGGTTTATTTGATTTGTTCTTGAAACCATTCAAGACCATTAAGACTCCCACTGACTCCTTGACATATAAGATTTTCTAGTCAATAACCATTTCTTGACAAACAAATATTCAAGAGTTAGTGTAGCTTTTATCAAAACACTTCATAAATTGGTCCTAGTTGGTCTTTGTCTTATCCAAGACATCACAACTTTCCACATTTGATGAATGTTATAAACCTTTCTAATTCTTGTCACTCAATGTCACAATCTTAACTCTAAGACTTGTTTTGGGACGAAGTATGATTGACTTCTTGATTTAAACATTTCTCCAATCCTTGATTTCTCTTCTTAAACATACAATTGTACTAAGACTCACTTAGAGGATCAATTGAGATATGGTTCTTAATCATTAAGACTTATCATAAAACATAAAAGCTACTCTCCCTTCTTCTTATAATGGAGAAACTTTTATCTTTCTGCCTACTTGATTCTTCTTATTCGTTTTGCTATTGATTTTAACTTTTTCAATCAATTTAGAATTATATTTAATCTTGTAAGTATAATCACATTTACTAAACTTTTAGTAAATCATGACGAATATCTTTGTTACTCTTATGGTGGACTTGATCAACACGCAACTTTGTGTACTCGATCTCCTAGTCCTTCACTTGACACTTTATCAATGAATTAGTCTAATTTCCAAATATGAAATTCCTCATTCATCGTGCAACCAAGTTGCATGATTCCAAGTTTCTGTCCAATTGAAACTTGGGCGATGAGAAACTCTCCCTATTTGGTAAACTCTTGACTTTCCATAAATAACACAATAAGAACCAAATCCATTATTGCTAATAATATAAACATTCAAACATCAATTTTTCATATATGCCATTGCAAGGATAAATAAATAATATAAAATCAAAATTTATTTTATTGCGGAAACAATTTGTCCTTACAATGCAATTCATTGAAAAACTATGCTAATACATCTTTCTTAGCAATCTAATTCTAACTCTAAGTAGTAGCTCAAGAATCTAATCTTCGAGAAATGCGATCAAAATCCATTCCTTCATGGTTAGATTCTGCTCACTTCTTCCCTTAAGCTTCCTTTCTTTTCTTCGATCCTACAAAAACATCAATTGTAATATTATCACATTATGTATTAAGAATTTAGAATAGAAGCTTAAAAGAGTTATTTAATGGACTTTACCTATATTAGAGCCATACGTTTCTACTCTCCCATCTCTTAGATCTCTTAGGTAAATGGGGCAGCTTCGTCTCCAATGCGCTTTCTCTTGGCAATAAAAGTAAATTGACTCTTTTGGAACATAACATGGAACTACTTCAGACATTGCCTTTCTCTTATGATCAAACTTTTCGATCATAGCATGTCCTTCGTTGCCATTGTCTATATCCATAGAGGTCTTGAAGGAAGATCCATCAATCAACTTTTCTTTTCTATTGCGCCAAACCATTGCTGATTCAACAGCAAAAAGCATATAGGTGAGATCTATAAGGGTCACGTCGCGGTTCATCATATAGTACTCTCTTACGAACTCACTATAAGAGTTAGGAAGTGACTGAAGAACCCAATCAACAACCATTTCCTCACAGACAACGGATCCCAACATTCTTAACCTATCAATGTGTGACTTCATCCCTAGGACGTGTACACACACCGACTTTCCTTCGTTATGTTTACTTGCCAAAAGGGCTTGAGTGATCTTGAACTTTTCAAGTCTTTGAACTTGTGGTTTAGGGAGAATAATTGGAGGAGGTGGAGGAAGTGAAGCATGATTTCTTGTTCCTCGATCGAATCGTGGAATATCATCTTCATGTGGAATGCTTGTTCCATGGGATTTGGGAAGACCATACTTGTCATACTTTGACATCTACAAAACAGGAGAAAACAAATTCAAGTTAGTTGATTGATTGAGTCCTTAGTAAATCACCCAAATGAGATACTAAGGCTAGGACCCAACACAATATTCTACAACTCGGGAGAGGGATGTCGTAACCCAAATTGCAGAACATTTGAAGGTAAGTGAATGACGATTCACTAATTTCCACCACGAAAAACAAAAAAGAAATTTAAGTTTTAAATCTATGAAAACTCCTAGATCCTTTGAGATTCATTGAACATTTCAATGGCATGTTTAAATCTCGATATGCCCCTCTTGTTTGTGACTGGGATGCCGAGGATCACAAAGTGGGTGTGAATAACCATGCAAACTTACATGGTGCCCTCACATGTTACAGTCACCTATTCGATGTGCCGGTAAACCACACACGCTCCACCGAACTATGACAAACATTGAGTCACCCTTTGCTACCTTTGCTTAGAACCATTTAGTGTACCGGTAAACCACACACGCTCCACTAATGTCTTCGCAAGGGCACGAAGTGTAATTTCATGGAATTGCATCAATTCACTTTTTCCTAAGTAACTAAGATTGGGAATTTTATGAAAACATTTAGTTACTTTTGTAATTCATTATACTTATAATGGAAGGTTTTCGTCCTATCCTACCTGTTCGGCTAACGACCCTCCACTAGTCAAGAGTGCAGTGGGTAAGAGTGGATACCCATTCAATCGCCATTTTATAGGCAATTTCCTTAAACACCCCTTATAGACCAGCTTCGTGAATGAGGCCTAGTAACGGTAAGACTGACTTTTACTCATACATATATATAATGTTAGACTTTTAATGTTATATATAGTATAGGGTGTATTTTACACTTTTAAAATATTAGGAGGTCAAATTTAACAATTATACTTTTAATTCAATTAAATTTTAAACCAAAAACTTTATGGATTTATTAAACCTCTTTTAATTATACACCTTAATTAATTAATAAAACCATAAGGGTGTAATTTGAACTTTTTCAAAACAATACTAGGGTTTTAGAATTTAACATTCCTAATTAAACTTTTAATCAACTTTTAAATTCCAAAACTTGAGGGCAAGTTTTGAAACATTTCAAAACATTAGGGTTTAGAATTTAAATATACATCAAAATTAAACTATTAATCAAAATTTAAATTCCAAAACTTGAGGGCAAGTTTTGAAACTTTTTTTCAAAACATTAGGGTTTCAACTATTTAAATTTCAAAACAACAAAACTTTTGGGTTTAAATTTAAACTATAAAACCTAAGGGGAAAATATGAAACTTTTGATAACAACAAGGATCAAATAACAAATAATCTAAATTAACAGGTAATCACATAATTATCCATATTTGATTTATTTAATGATTTCTTGCAAAACAATTTATCAATTTAATCAAAATAATTAATCAACTATCACATAGGGAAACAAATATTTTATTAATTGATAAATATCTTCAATTAGATCAAGAATATAGTCAAATATATCATAAAATCGGATTTATATTGATCTAATATGATAAGGCAACTATCCTTAAGCAAAAACAGCAAGAAATCCTGGTTTTCCCTCTTTCTGACGAGCCGACTCGCCGAGTCAGGCATGGACTCGTCGAGTCAGCATGCACTCGGCGAGTTCATCTATGGACTCAGAGAGTCCAGCCTCTAGAACCACAAAAATCGAATTTTTCAATCATACAATGCATCAATACAATGGAAACCAACCTGTCTCTGATACCACTGATGAGTTTTTGTCCTAAGAACATCCTATGTACTCATACAAACCCTAATGCTTGGATCTAGGTTTCTCTGTTGTACATGCAAGTTATCCAAGACTATAAACCCTAAGTCTAGCATTCAAGTAATCATATTAACATAAGAATGGGTTTAAGATGTTACCTTGATTGTTATATAGTAATAACAATCCCAAATCTCCTTGTATTGACTTTAGAAAGCTTAGAGTCACAAATGTCACTCCTCTATTGGTTCACAACCACCATAAGCAAGAGGATGAAGAGGAAAGAGGATGGAGGCTGCCCAAAACGTGTTCTAACCCTAGAAGATTGCTTCACCACGTTTTTGAGCCTTAAGGGTTCTATATATAGTGAGGCTATTAGGGTTATCTAACAAGGAAACCCTAATTTGGATGCTTAAGCCCTAAGCAACCCATGGATCCCTTTCCTTAAGGCCTTGGACGATTTCTTATGGGCTTCCCCATAGAATTCGTCCATTCCTTAATACAAGGAAATCCATGGCCCAAATTGAAATTATCTTATAATTACAATTCCAGTCCCTTAAGTTTAATTAATCTCTTTTAGTCACAAAACTAATTACCAATTAATTATTGACTAATATTAATTAAACAATATGATTTCTCCTTTAATATATTATTCCCATAATATATTAATAAATCATATTTAATCCTTTCTCTTCATAATTCATCCTATCAAATTGCTTTGGTGAAGGCAACCCAAAAGGACCATGCACCATCGGGTCAAGTACATACCAAAATAGTTATGGACTTAGACACTAATCCAACAGTTTTGGAGCTTGAAATTGGATGATTTTAGACCTTAAGTTGGATTGAGGAGAGAGGTTAGAGAGAGAGTGAAAAAACTTCAAATGGAAGCTTAATCCACTTTAAATAGGTTCCAAGTTCGGGACACGGTGGAATTCTACCCTATACCGATGTTAGACGTGGCTTTTGGTCGCACCCGATTAAGTTGCCGTAACCCGATATGGTCGATTCTAAAAATATTCCGATTACTAATATGGGGTGTTAATATGAGTTCTAAATGCGTTTGGACACCCATTAAGTCATAATAGCAACCTCAAATTAAATGACTTAATTTAATAGCGTAAACGGAAATGAATTTGAAAACGACGAATTTATTAACGGAAAGGGTTAAAATTTTGGAAACGAACTTCGGGTTGTCACATTATCCCCTCGTTAGAGGGAATTTCGTCCCGAAATTCAGAATTTAGATACAAATGATGGATCTAGGAAGAGATGCGGATACTTCTGTTTCATCGAGTCTTCATGCTCCCAAGTGAATTCCGGTCCCCGCTTGGCATTCCAACGAACCTTCACTATCGGGATGCGACTTTTTTTCGAGCGTTTGATCTCTCGATCCATGATTTCGATTGGTTCCTCCACAAAGTTCAAGTTTTCATTGATCTCGAACTCGTCTAAAGGAATCACTAGGGCTTCATCGGATAAACACTTCTTGAGATTTGAGACATGGAATACCGGATGGATGTTACTAAGTTCATGGGGTAATCGGAGTTTATAAGCTACCGGACCGATCCTGGCGAGGATCTTGAAGGGTCCAATGTACCTTGGATTAATTTTCCCATGCTTTCCGAAACGTATCATGCCCTTCCAGGGCGAGACCTTCAACAGGACATGGTCTCCAACCTGGAACTCCAGAGGTTTTTGTCGGTTATCAGCGTAACTCTTTTCGCGATCTCGTGAAGCTTTCAATCGTTCCCGGATTTGGATGATATTTTCGGTGGTTTCACGGATGATTTCAGGACCAGTGAGGGCACTGTCGGGGAGCTGACTCTTAGCTAGCTGCGTGTCACCTACCTCGGCCCAGCACAGAGGGGATCTGCACTTGCGACCGCAGAGGGCTTCAAACGGGGCAGCCTTGATACTAGTGTGGTAACTATTGTTGTATGAGAACTCGATCAAAGGCAAATGTGTGTCCCACGACTCTTCGAAATCAATGACACATGCTCTAAGCATGTCTTCCAGGGTTTCGATAGTTCTCCCACTCTGTCCATCAGTCTGAGGATGATAAGCTGTACTCATGTCTAGCCTAGTTCCAAGAGCTTTCTGTAGGGACTGCCAAAACCTTGAGGTAAACCTGCTATCTCGGTCAGAGATAATGGACGAAAGCACACCGTGCAGTTGGACTACCTCCTGGATGTAGATTCGCGTGAGTCTTTCCATCTTGAATGACTCTTTGATCGGAATGAAGTGAGCGGATTTTGTCAAATGATCGACAATTACCCAAATAGTGTCGTACCCACTCGGACACTTGGGTAACTTGGTGATGAAGTCCATGGAAATCATCTCCCATTTCCACTCAGGTATTTCGGGTTGCTGGAGTAGACCCGAGGGTTTCTGGTACTCAACTTTCACCTTGGCGCAAGTCAAGCACTTGCCCACAAATGTAGCAATCTCAGCTTTCATGTTGGGCCACCAGTATTGTTTCTTGAGATCCAAGTATATCTTGTCCGAACCTGGGTGAACAGAGTATCTAGTCTCGTGTGCTTCCTCCATGACAATCTCCCTGAATCCTCCGGACTTTGGAATCCAGATTCGGTCCATGAAACAATAGACTCCGTCACCTCTGATCTCAAATTTCTTATCCATTCCTCTCAAGGCTTCGCTTGACACGTTCTCGAGTTTGAGGGCTTCTAATTGGGCTTCTCGGATTTGCATGGATAGATGGGAATGGATAGTCATCGTCAGGGTCTTCACTTTTCGGCTTGAACTATCCTTTCGGCTATGGGCATCTGCTACCACATTGTCCTTGCCGGGATGGTAGTGGATTTCACACTCATAGTCGCTGAGTAGTTCTACCCATCGTCGTTGCCTCATGTTTAAGTCTTTCTGATCAAGGATGTGCTGCAGGCTCTTATGGTCAGTGAAGATCGTACACTTGGTTCCGTAGAGATAATGTCTCCAAATCTTTAGTGCAAAGATTACGGCTCCTAGTTCCAAGTCATGAGTGGTATAGTTGACCTCGTGTGCCTTCATTTGTCTCGAGGCATATGCAATCACTTTTCCCCTTTGCATAATCACACAGCCTAAGCCCTGGTTAGACGCATCATAATAAACAACGAAGTCCTCTGTTCCTTCGGGCAAGGACAGGACCGGTGCGCTACACAAGGCTCGCTTTAATGTTTGGAATGCGTTTTCTTGTTTTTCACTTCAACAAAAGGGTACAACTTTCTGTGTCAGAGTGGTTAGGGGTTTGGCAATTCTGGAAAAATTCTGGATAAATCTCCGATAATAGCCAGCTAGACCCAAGAATTGACGGATTTCTGTGGGTGTCTTTGGTGCCGACCAATTTTCTATCGCCTTGATCTTGGATGGATCTACGTGAATACCCTCTTCGCTTACCACATGGCCAACGAAAGTTACCTTCCGAATCTAGAATTCACACTTGGAAAATTTCGCGTACAGCTTTTCAGATCTAAGGGTTTCCAAAACTGACCTCAAGTGTTTCTTGTGATCTTCTTCGCTTCTGGAGTAGACAAGTATGTCTTCAATGAACACGATGACGAACTTGTCCAGAAAAGGGCGACACACCCGGTTCATCAGGTCCATGAACAATGCCGGTGCGTTGCTTAGACCGAAGGGCATCACTACAAAACCATAGTGTCCATACCGAGTCCTGAAAGTTGTTTTGGAAACATCACTCTGATGAACTCGTAGCTGATGGTACCCTGACCTAAGGTCTATCTTTGAGAAGTAACTGGCTCTTTGAAGTTGGTCGAAGAGGTCATCTATTCGCGGAAGAGGATATATGTTCTTTACGGTCAACTTATTCAGCTCACGGTAATCGATGCACATTCGGAAGGATCCATCTTTCTTCTTTACAAACAGAACCGGAGCTCCCCAGGATGAGGAACTCGGTCTGATGAACCCTTTGCTGAGTAACTCGTTGAGTTGACTGGATAACTCCTGCATTTCTGCTGGAGCTAATCAATACGGGGGTTTGGCTACGGGGGTAGCTCCAGGAATTAGGTCAATGCGAAATTCAACTTGACGTTCAGGAGGAATTCCCGGGAGCTCTTCGGGAAAGACATCAAGAAAGTTACAGACTCTCGGGGATGCTCGCGAGGTCTTTAACTTCCCGTTTTTCGTTGATTACATGGGCTAGGAATGCTTGGCATTCCTTTCGCAAGAGTTTATGAGCTTTGATGCATGAAATGATGTGGAGATTGGAGCTGAGTTTAACACCATAGATTATGAGAGTCTGACCAGAGGGGAGGTTGAGACGAATGGCTTTCTCAAAACAGAGGATATCAGCATGATGGGGACTCAACCAATCCATGCCAATGATGACATCAAAGCTCTTTATGGAAACTGGCATAAGATCGATGGGAAATGAATGATCGTTCAACGTAAGAGTACAACCTATGAATACATCGCTAGCGCTCTCTTTCTCACCGTTAGCCATCTCGACGGTAAACGTCTCGGTTAATGGTTATGGATTAGGTTTAAGATTATGTTTGAACGAATGACTATCAAAACTTCTTTCGGCACCCGAATCGAAAAGAATACTAGCATGAGAGTTGTCGAGAAGGAACGTACCTGAAACAACGGTGGGATCGGCGACTGCCTCCTCCCGTCCCATGGCTAAGACTCTTCCGGTGTTATCAGTTGTCGTCTTCTTGGGGCAGTTCCTCTTGAAATTCCCAACTTCTCCAAAATTGTAGTAGGCCTGACCAATGCCTGCTCCGGAAGATTGATTGGCTGATTGGGCTGGTGCTCTGCAGAGTCGGATCGTGTGCCCCTTTTTACCACAGTTTGTACATGTCAGCTCGCGGCAGGGGCCAGGGGTGTGGTGGTATTTGCACTTGTCACACTGGGGAAGGTTACCAACATACCTACTAGTGGGTGTTTGAGCTGTGGATCCCACAGTAGAAGCAGCTGCAACAGGGTTAGTAGTAGCATGGATTGCTACAGTCTGTTGTTTCTTTGAGGATCCTTGAGAAGATTGACCCTTCTTCTTCTTCCAAAAATTCCTTTTCTCACCACTCCTCTTGGTCGGTTCAGGGGTGGCAGTTGTTTCCACAACATCATCACTGTGGTCAATCAGGTTCTGGGCTAAACTTTTGGCGCTGTCATATGTATCCGGTTTCGCAGCTAAGATGTTTCCTTTTGTTGGTTGGGTCAGCCCCCAAATAAATCTCTCTATCTTTTTACTCTCCAGGATAACCAATCTCGGATAGAGTAATGCTAGACCATCGAATCTAGAAGTATATGCGACAATATCGGAACCCTTCATCTTCAGGTTCCAGAGCTCGTGCTCTAACTTCTGTATTTCACCCCGAGGGAAGTACTCAGCAAGAAGAAGTTCTTTCATGGCTTCCCATCCCATAGCATTGGCTATAGGTAGGGTCAAGGATTTGACTCGGCCGTTCCACCAATTCAGGGCTTTATCGGTAAAGGTACAGGCTGCGAACTTTACATTTTCAGATTCCGAATAGGCACAGATTTCATAGATAGATTCGATTTTCTCGAACCATCTAGAAAGGGAAATGACACCTCCAGTGCCATCAGAGGACGTGGGTTTTGCGTTCATGAAATCTTTATAGGAACCGTCTTTTCAGTGTCCCTGGCTACCTTCTTGGCTTTGAGGCTGAGGACCACCTCTTGAACCACCAGGGTTCATTTGAGACATAGCAGCTGCTACAGCGGCAGTAACAGCTGCCTGGAACATTACAGGATCAAATTGAGCAGGAGGTGGTGGCGGAGGAGGATTGTTGTTCTTTGAACTGGGTCTTTTTCTTGGAGGCATCTTAATTTATAAAGATCAGGAAAGGGAGGATGGTAAGTCCTCTGAATTGAATCAAAAGATATGACAAATATTGAATTCTATTAAGCGATAAAGCAGGTATGAGTTATCAAAGCAGATAAATTATCGCTAAAGAATGATCGAGGAGCAACGTTGGAATGAGAATTTCTACTAAGGATTGGCTTGAGAAATACTCCCATAGTATTTCATGATTCGCTATGACGACGGCTCATTGTTTGGGTATTGGGTAAGTTTTAGGCATGTTGAACACTACAGTCACTCCCAAGCACATGTTGGCCGTGTCTCGAATGAATATAGTTGTCCAGGCTATATTGATCCTAGACACGAATACATAACTGCTCAGGTTTAACCGCAGTGTACAACACCCATTTACTTATGTTTTCTTCTACTTGTAGTTACGGATTTCGATGGTTGGGTATACTTATATACTTTTTGAAATATACTTATATTTTAAAGCATACTTTTGGTTCAGAGAACTTAGGACCCTTAGTGTTTATAGTTTTATACCATGTAAGGTTTGGTATACTTAGTTCACTATAAACATGGGCTCTGATACCAATCTGTCACACCTCGAAACCCAAAGCGGAAATGTTTCCGGGGCAGACTCCACGTTGAGTATCAAATCCAATGTACATAGTAAGCAAAGTAAACAACCATTAAATTACATATATAGATTTTTACATTTGTTTTAAAGTAAAAAGTATTACAAGTGTGATACATATGTATATATATAGACAAAAGCGAGACATGTCTTCTACGCAATCTGTCTTCGCCAAAAGGAATCATCGGGTACCTGTCAAATGCGGACCTGAGAAAACAAGTTGTTTGAAAATCAGCATAAAGCTGGTGAGTTCATAAGAGGTTTTGTTTTCTGATAATGTATTTGTTTCCTTTCTGTTTCTAAAAAGTTACGCACCAAGAAAATCCCATATTTTCTTAAAAGTTGGTTACTAATCCGAAATGTAATGTAAATGATGTACACTGAAAACATGGTTACTCTTATCAATTGTAAGGTTTAGTTATCTGGTTTGTTACATGAATATGGTTATATACAAATGTTTCCCCAGGAAAATCCCATATTTCCTAAAAGTTGGTTACCAATCCGAAATGTGAAAGATGTATACTGAAAACATGGTTACTCTTGTCAATTGTAAGGTTTAGTTATCTGGTTTGTTACACGGATCTGGTTATATACAAATGTTTCCCCAGGAAAATCCCATATTTTCCTGAAAGTTGGTTACCAATCCGAAATGTGAAAGATGTATACTGAAAACCTGGTTGTCCTTGTGAAATGTATTAGTTTTAAAAGGTATATAAAACTAATATGTACAAGTAAACTGGATACTTTATTCATTATTACTATCAAGTAAATCTCTGTTATCCAAATTGCGAGTTCCATAACCATACGATAGACTAGATATGGCAATAAGTAGTCCACATCACCTTATGACTTTCATCACCCTTGAACCTTTCGGTTCGGCTGTAGCTAGCAGCCAGGTGTGGGGTAGTCAGCCCCGTATAGATCTATACACTCAAGTCACGCTCCCTATCTAAGAGATTCTGGTTACGGGTGCGGTCCTCCACTCGCGTATCTCTATGGAGTGTTCTCCGAGGACGTGTCTCCAATTTATAGGAAGAACAAATTTACTAGTAATAATACAGAAAGATACTGTTACAAACAATGATCCTCCACTCGCGTATCTCTGTGGAGTGTTACCGAGGACAAAACTGTGTACTAAGTTTCATGTTCAAAGATCAAATGTTATGCTTTTAACTGATAAAATGTGGAAAACCATTTGTACGTGAAAATATAAAATACAACATTTTATAACGTTCTTCACAAATACTATGATGATGTGTTCTGCAAGTTCAAACTGTTATCAGATATGATTATCAGTGTTAAAAGCATATGTAATACGAAACACAACACATGTAAAAACAAGTTTTGAGTACAAGTATACCTTGTACTTTTCTTGTATTCCCCCTGAAAACAGCGAAAAACGTTGAAAAAGGTAGGGGTATGAACTCATCAGGCAAGAAAACGTGACGGTTTGGATGCTAAGTGTCGGTTCGAGGCTTGATAACGCGCGAGGTTCCTATGTAATATGAAATGGTATACAAATGTATCTAATTAGACTTTAAATCACTAATTAGATATGATTATACACTCCAATACAAGAAAACACTTCAAATCAAGTGTTTGGAGTGACCCGGGTGACATCTACGGACGTATAGGGCACAGATAATGTGTTTGCTCTTCAAGAGTAAACTCCTTAGGGAGTTTATGGCCCTAATACCAACTCCACATGAGTTCACGGCCGTGAACTCATGGATGAAGGGTTTTATGGTGCCAAATGGTCAAATAACACTTGGGAAAAGTTTGTATGATTTAATCTAAGGCTTAGGAATGGATCTAATCATCAAGAACATTACCAAATGGAGTTTACAGATATAAACTAGGAGTTTACGGCCGTAAGCTCCTATGTGACCATTCCTTACATGATTTTGTAGCCCTAGATCAATCGCATGTGATTCAAACCAATTCTACAAGCCTTAGAGTGAATTTAGGGCATCATTTGACTTGTGTTTGTGAGTTTACGGCCCAGGAACCCATTCTTGGGGGGTTTACAGCCATGAACTCTCAAAGGGATGGTTTTCATCATGTTTAAGGCCCCTAAATCGATTGTGGTTGGTTCTAGAATTTAATCCAAGGCTATTGGTGTGTTTAAGTGGCATTTAAACACTTGAATTTGAGTTTACTCCCCATGAATATGAGTTTACGGCCCAAGCATGTTCTTGGGCAGTAAACTCATGTTTATTCCTCAAAAATGATGTTTAAGGTGTTCTAAGTCTGATTTGATAAGCCATTAAGTCATATCTAATCCCCAAAGGTGATTTGCAAGGGTTTTAAGGCTCAAAAACCCTCTTTATGTGTGTTTATGGCCCAAGCATGTTCCAGGGCCGTAAACTCATGAATATGGTCCTAAATCATAATTTGAACTCGGATTTGGAAGTTGAAAATGTTAAACAACAAGTTAGGGTGATTACCTTGATGTTTTGGAGCTTGAAATTGGATGATTTTGGACCTTAAGTTGGATTGAGGAGAGAGGTTAGAGAGAGAGTAGTGAGAGAGTGCAATAGCTTCCAATGGAAGCTTAATCCACTTTCAATAGGTTCCATGTTCGGGACACGATGGAATTCTACCCAATACAGACGTTAGACGTGGCTTTTGGTCGCACCCGATTAAGTTGCCGTAACCCGATATGGTCGATTCTAAAAATATTCCGATTACTAATATGGGGTGTTAATTCGAGTTCTAAATGCGTTTGGACACCCATTAAGTCATAATAGCAACCTCAAATTAAATGACTTAGTTTAATAGCATAAACGGAAATGAATTTGAAAACGACAAATTTATTAACGGAAAGGGTTAATATTTTAGAAACGAACTTCGGGTTGTCACATAATAACAACTATCATGCGAGTATTGACCGTCCTCACTTCGAGATGTTGTATGGGAGGAGGTGCAGGACCCCGATATGTTGGGGCGAGGTTGGCCAGAGAGTCATGGGGAGCACCGAAGTAGTGCTCAAGATGACAGAGAACATTCAGCAGGTCTGGAGCAGGCTTCAGACTGCTCAGAGTTGGCAGAAAAGTTACGCCGATAAGCGCTTATCAGACCTGGAATTCAGGTCGGGGATATGCTTCTCCTGAAGGTGTCATCATGGAAGGGCGTCATCCGATTCAGGAAGCGGGGCAAGTTGGGCCCAAGGTATATCGGACCGTTCAGGGTTGTAGCCCGGGTGGGCAAGGTGGCGTACCGGTTGGATCTGCCAGCCGAACTCAGTCAGATCCATAGCACTTTCCACGTCTCTCAGCTGCGGAAGTGCCTAGTGGACGATACGGCGGTGGTACTGTCACACCCCCGAACCAGGCAGCGGAAACGTCCGAGGGCTGTCGTGACTTAATTGAATACCATAACATTGAATATATATGAAACATAACATCATTCATCACCATGCATTAATATAGTACAACTGAATAAGTTTACACTGAATACATTGTTTTAACATTACATTCCCAAAAATAAATTGTTCGGTTCATAAATAAACAAACTGCAAGCCATCACTGAGTACATTTTTCCTTCGGTTTACTTGTTACCTGAGAATACAAGTATTTTGAAAAACGTCAACATATGAAATGTTGGTGAGTTCATAAGCGGTATTTGAAAAGCAATGTTTTGTATTGTTTTGAAAAACTACCAGAAAATCCGATATTTTCTGAAAAGGGTTTTTGAAAAAGTTTGTGAAGATCCATAAGTATGCTTGTTTGTTTCTATAGTTGTAAAAATTGTTCATTAACTTGTATACGTTTCGAAACCGTATGTATTGAAAAACCCTAGGAAAACCCGATGTTTTCCTAACACTTTGAATTCCATGTAGTTGTTGTACCATCGCGGCGTGTGAAGTCATTGATTCCAGGCGACGTCGGATTATTGCGCATGGTGAATTGCTATAAACACGCGTTACGCAAACGACTAGTTTACAACTATACTAACGATCCCGTAGGCGTCGTCCGTACTATTCACGTAATCCAACCGCCCTGACTTCTAGTAGTCCCACATCCAAAGAGAAAGAGGGCACGAAGACCTCGATAACTCCGTTAGCCGGTTGGGGATAAAAAAAAAAGAGTGCGAAGCGCCCTTGACCCGACTCGCATTAAAATAACCGACTTTACTAGCAGTACCAAAGGACCCTTGGAGACCAATAGTATAAAAGCCATTGAAAGTCCTTTTACGCTGTGTTAGATAATGTAAGACCCAACAACTCGTAAGGTTGAAGTCTTCGGGCCTAAAGATCAGGTCATTGGGCTAGCTAGGCCCAACAAACAAGATTTTACACTTTGGGGCCCAAAGATGGTGCGTCGACGTCTGTGCACTCTCACGTGTGTATTGAATTCCCAAATGTTACTTGAGTGAATCGAGTTATCGTCGTGTTAGTAGTTTCGGGTTGTTATTGATTCGAGACCGAATCAATTCGTTTAACAACGATTTTTGGTATTGTTGTGTATTGTATTTCGTCGGTAGTCGCGGTGCCAATATTTGATCATGATGGGTGTATTGAATTAGCCTTGAAAATTTTCTGTTTTCAGCCCCTCTCTATTTTGTAAATTTACTTTTTCAACCCTTTGCATAAATAAATTTCCGGTTTAGTCCTTAAACTATTTTTCTTGGCATTTTAACATCAAAACTTATTGGAATTGATATTTTTCAGCACATTTTGAGTTGAAAATAGTTTTAGTCCCTGAAAATACAGTTTTCTCGGTTGTAACCCCCTTTTTTCGCAGTTTTTACCATTTTGGCCCAAATTGGAAATTTTTTGCAAGTTTGGTCCTTTTAAATTTTGAAAAACATTTTAAACCTTAGAAAAGGACTTGGAACACTAGTAGTCGACTGTTTTACAGAAAAACACAGTTTTGACCCTTCAAAACAGAAAATTTCGCATATTGGGCCCTATTGGGCCGACATTGTCATTTTTAGCCCATTAAGCTTGAAATTTATATTTTTAATCCTCCAAATGAGTATATTTCCAGAAAATATTTTATTGAAACTGTTTTGACACTCCTCATCCATCAGAGTTCGTAATATGTCATTTTGGGCCCTTTAACCTTATATTTTTAACATTTTGTGTCCAAAAATTTGGTTTTTAGCCCAAAGAAGATGTTATTAAGCCACTTAGCTATTTTTCTTGGAATACTTTGTATGTTGAAATATATTTGATGCTAGTATCATTTAACATAAAGTATATCTCGATTGTTAGGGGTTTATGGCTAGATCCAACATCATAAACACACAAAAACACACATATGAGCATAGAAATCATACAAGGCATACAAAACACATATAGATCTACACTTTCACTTGTATTCCCCCCCCCAAAACTTATAAAATAGAAAAATAGGGAGTATGAAGCTCACCTTTGGATGTGGTTTCGGTTTTGGAGGAGAAATGGAAAAGAAATGGGATGATTTTCGGTCTAAGCAACCTTTTCTTGATGATCTCGAGTTTGAGAGGTTCTAAGACACAAGATTATAATTTCATATGAGTTAAGAAGAGAATTTTGGATATAAGAAGAAGCCTAAAGTGTGGATCCAAGTTTCAACTTACCTAGATGATGATTTTTGGGAAGAATTCTCCTTGCAATGCTCTTGAATCTTCGAAATTTAGGAGAGGAATGGAGAGAGTTCCTTGAGAGAAAAGATGAGTGAAATGTTTGTGTGTGTGTTTGGGATTCGGCTGAGAGGGAGAGAGGGAAAAGAAGAGAGTGACTTTGACAAGATAGATGCTTGGAAGTATGAGTTGCATGCATGGAGACCCAACAAATAAAAGTGAGGTGGCAATCTAAGGTCAACTCTTCCTTTTCCTTGGGCTTGGGCCGAGAATGGAGAGGGAAGAAAGGATTTTTGGGCTTTTTGCCCCTAAGCCCAATATTAGAGTTAGTTTGGGTGATCATTGGCCTTATAAAATAAAATTGTGATTTTTATGCTTTATTAAGCTAGATTAGGTTAATCATGGATCAAAGCTTTTAATTCATTTCATTCTAGGCCCCAAATGGCCCAAAATGTTGAAATAAATGATTGTGGGTCTAATTAGAGCCCAATTAGGGTTCTAAGCCCATGATAGTCAAATTGGAAGCTTATTGGTCCATTTGGGTCCAATAAGGGAGTCCTAGTCCAAAATGGACCTAAACAAGAACTTCTAGGGTTTCCAATTGTTTGATGACTATTTGTAGTACTTGTATGATGTATTTGATTGAAGTTTTTGATGTCATAATAATAGGTATCACACATGCTCTTAAGTTTTTGATTCAACATTTACTTGAGTGTATAGAATACATGACACAAAATTTCTAGTTGTGACATCATCCCCCCGTTAGAGGGAATTTCGTCCCGAAATTCTGTTTGAAAGCTAGATTTGAGAATGCTAGAATAGGTGAGGGTACTTTTGCTTCATTTGGTCTTCGCGTTCCCACGTGAATTCTGGCCCACGCTTTGCGTTCCACCGTACTTTCACAATCGGGATGCGACTTTGCTTAGTACGCTTCACCTCCCTGTCCATGATTTCAATTGGTTCTTCAACGAACAGGAGATTCTCATTGATTTCGATCTTGTCAAGGGAAATGACGAGTGTTTCATCTGATAGGGACTTCTTTAGATTAGAGACATGGAACACGGGGTGTACACTGCTTAGCTCTGCGGGTAGTTGCAGTCTGTATGCTACCGGACCTATTCGAGCGACGATTTCGAAAGGTCCAATGTATCGTGGGTTTAGTT
Organism: Lactuca serriola; assembly: GCF_051521515.1. NCBI lineage: Eukaryota > Viridiplantae > Streptophyta > Magnoliopsida > Asterales > Asteraceae > Lactuca > Lactuca serriola. The sequence continues at coordinate 220,353,242 of NC_136416.1, forward strand.
CTCCCCGCTTCCCAAAACGAATAACTCCTTTCCAGGGTGAGATTTTCAACAGTACTCGATCACCAACCTGAAACTCTAAGGGCTTTCGCCGTTTATCGGCGTAGCTCTTTTGTCGGTCGCGCGATGCTTGTAATCGAGCCCTGATTTGGACGATCTTTTCCGTGGTTTCGCGAATGATCTCCGGTCCCCTTAGTGCTTTGTCCGACGTATGTGTTCTTGCCAGTTGGGTATCACCCACCTCAGCCCAACATAACGGTGATCTACATTTACGCCCGTACAGTGCTTCGAAAGGAGCCACCTTGATGCTCGAATGATAGCTATTGTTATACGAGAATTCGATTAAAGGTAGGTGGGTATCCCAAGACTTCCCAAAGTCTATCACGCATGCGCGGAGCATGTCTTCGAGCGTTTGGATGGTTCGTTCGCTTTGAACATCCGTTTGCGGATGATAAGCGGTGCTCATGTCGAGATGAGTTCCCATTGCCTTGTGGAGTGATTGCCAAAAACGTGAGGTGAACCTACTGTCCCTATCCGAGATAATAGATTTTGGCACTCCATGGAGTCTCACGATTTCTCGTATGTATAAACGCATCAATCTCTCCATCTTGTAGGATTCCTTGATTGGCAGGAAATGGGCAGATTTCGTCAGTCGGTCGATTATTACCCATATGGTGTCTAGTCCATCCGACGTTTTGGGTAGCTTGGTCACGAAATCCATAGAAATTCCCTCCCATTTCCACTCAGGAATTACTGGTTGCTGTAATAACCCTGAGGGCTTCTGGTATTCCACCTTTACCTTGGCACACGTAAGGCACTTACTAACGTAGGTAGCAATTTCCGCCTTCATGTTAGGCCACCAATAGTGTCGCTTAATATCCAAATACATCTTGTCTGAACCAGGATGAATGGAGTATCGCGTCTTGTGGGTTTCCTTCATAACTACCTCCCTATATCCTCCGACCTTAGGGACCCAAATACGGTTCATGAAGTAGTATACTCCATTCTCCTTTGCCTCTAGGTTCTTCTCCATCCTGCGCAATGCTTCGTTGCTCTATTTTCCGTCTTCATGGCCTCTGACTGGACTGCTGCAATTTGGGTGGCCAAATGAGATTGAATGGTTATCGAGAGGGTTTTCGCACGACGATTAGAGTACTCCTTCCGACTTAATGTGTCAGCTACCACGTTGGCCTTGCTTGGGTGGTACTTGATCTCGCACTCATAATTGTTTAGCAATTCAACCCATCTTCGTTGCCTCATGTTCAGCTCCTTCTGGTTCAAGATGTGTTGGAGGCTCTTGTGATCCGTGAAGACGGTGCACTTTGTACCATAAAGGTAATGCCTTCAAATCTTTAGGGCAAAGACTACAACTCCCTATTCTAGGTCATGGGTCGTATAATTTACTTCGTGCGTCTTTAATTGGCGGGATGCATATGCTATCACTCTTCCACGTTGCATGAGAACGCAACCTAAGCCCTGATTTGACGCGTCACAGTAGACTACAAAATCTTCCGTGCCTTCTGGTAGAGATAGTACAGGAGCACTACAGAGAGCTTGCTTCAAGGTCCGAAACACAATCTCTTGTTTGTCTGTCCATTTGAATGGTACGCCCTTCTGCGTAAGCGAGGTAAGTGGCTTGGCGACCTTAGAGAAGTTTTGAATGAACCTCCTATAGTAGCCTGCTAGACCCAAGAATTGACGAATTTCAGTGGGCGTGGTCGGGGTTGCCCATCCTTCCACGGCTTTGACCTTAGAGGGATCCACATGAATTCCATCTTGGCTAACTACGTGACCTAGGAAGTTCACACTCCGGAACCAGAACTCACACTTGGAGAGTTTTGCGTATAGCTTCTCTGATCGCAGAGTTTCTAGGATTTGTCGGAGATGTCGGCCATGCACTTCTTTGCTTTGAGAATAAACGAGAATGTCATCAATGAAGACAATGACAAAGTTGTCGAGGAATGGTCGACAGATTCGATTCATTAGGTCCATAAATGCGGCAGGAGCATTTGTCAGACTGAAGGGCATTACTACAAATTCATAATGTCCGTAGCGGGTTCGGAATGCGGTTTTTGGAATATCCTCTTCCCGGACTTTGAGTTGGTGGTATCCAGACCGTAGATCTATTTTAGAAAAATAACTAGCTCCTTGGAGCTGGTCGAATAGATCATCGATTCGTGGGAGTGGGTAGCGGTTCTTGACTGTGAGTTTATTTAACTCTCTGTAATCGATGCACATCCTAAAGGATCTGTACTTCTTTTTGACAAAGAGTACTGGGGCTCCCCATGGCGAGTAACTAGGTCGGATAAATCCCTTGTCCAGAAGCTCACTGAGTTGGCTGGACAATTCCTGCATTTCAGCAGGAGCCAGCAGATAGGGTGATTTAGCAAGAGGAGTTGCTCCTGGTACGAGGTCGATTCGAAACTCCACCTGTCTCTCTGGGGGTACTCCCGGAAGATCTTCAGGAAACACGTCTGGAAATTCACACGCTACCGGAATATCTTGAATGTTAGTTTCTTCCTTGGTTTTTTCCACTATGTGAGCCAGAAATGCCGAATCCTTCTTTCGTAGGTGCTTTTGTGCCTTGATGCACGAGATGAGGCGAAGGTTCATGCTAGGTTTGTCTCCGTAAATTACTAGGGTTTCGTGATTTGGGAGACGAAGACGAACGACCTTCTTGTGACACATAATTTCAGCATGGTGGGGGCTTAACCAATCCATGCCAATAATCACATCGAAACTCCTAATTGATACAGGCATCAAGTCTATTCGAAAGACGTGTTGATTGAGGGTTAGGGTACATCCGATGTAGATTTCCCCAGTGGATTCGGTTTTCCCATTGGCCATTTCCACCGTAAATGTTTCATTTAGCTTTTGGGGCTGTTGTTTTAATAAATGTTTAAACTTATCGCTTACGAAACTTCGCTCCGCCCCGGTGTCAAATAGGATGCATGCATAAGTGTGGTTTAGGGGAAACGTACCGGTAACAACTGAGGGGTCCTGAATCGCCTCACCCTGACCCATGGTCAGCATCCTTCCTGTTCCTCCGTTTCCTGGATTGTTGTTGTTAGGGCAGTCTCGGCGGAAATGCCCCGTCCTTCCACACCCATAGCAGGTGTGGCTAGGCCCTGCATTGTTGCCGCCGTTGATGACGTTGTTGTTGTTGCGATGATTGTTATTGTTGTTTCCCTGATTTTGGTTCTGGGGAGGGTAAGTCCTGCAGTACCTTGCAGTGTGTCCCCTTCAATTGCAACTGGTGCATTGAAAATCCTTGCATTCTCCATTATGATGGAGACCGGACTTATTGCACTTGGGAAGATTACCGGAATAAGGTCTTGAAGCATTTGAAGCAGCTGAGGCTGGAGCATCTGGTGCGGCTAGAACAGGTGCGGTGACAGCGTTGACCGCCAGTGTCTGCTGCTTTTTAGAGGTCTCGGGGCCCTGGCGCCCCTTCCTCTTATTGTTCTTTCCCTTCTTGCCATCACCTTCCTTCTTTTTCTCAGCCTCCACTGGCTTCTCGCCCTTCTTGTTGTTATGGTCATACAACTTCTTTGCCAATCTTTTTGCACTGTCAAATGTTTCAGGGTTCGCAGCTATCACATTCCCTTGAATTGGTGATGTTAGTCCCCAGATGAATCGCTCAATCTTCTTTCCTTCCGAGGTGATCATACCCGGGCACAACAGAGATAGTTCCCTAATTCTTGATATGTAGGCATCGATATTCTCATTCTGCACAGTGAGGTTCCATAGCTCTTGCTCCATCTTCTGTATCTCCCCTCGTGGGCAGTACTCAGCCATTAACATTTCTTTCATCTCCCCCCACGACATAGAGTTGGCTACAAGGAGCGTCATGGCTTCCACATGTCCGTTCCACGAGGTGAGTGCTTGATCCACAAAAGTGCAGGCCGCGAACTTCACTTTCATCTGCTCAGGGCAATCGCATATCTCGAATACCGACTCCACCTTCTCGATCCATCGCTTCAGAGTGATCACTCCTCCAGTGCCGTTAAAAGTTCGTGGTTTGGCGTTCGTAAAGTCCTTGTAGGTACATGTTTTAGTAGGTCCTTGATTCATCCCATTGTTCGAACTCCCTGCCCCTTGCCCGTTGCCTCCTCCGTTATTCCCCTGATGGAGTTGTGCCATAGCTGCGGTGACCGCAGCAGACACGGCTGCCTGAAATGCAGTGGAGTCAACTTCGGGTGGGGTTGGTACAGGGTTTCCGCGAGTAGGTCGGCGAGGCATCTTCTTGTCACGAAACGGAAAGATGTTGAGTGTACGTGGTTTCCGTGAGGTTGTGGTCCTACTGACTAGGTGTATGGCACAAACTTAAGTACTTCTATCGTTTAGCATACAATCATAGATTCACAACACATAGCAAAACACATAAAAGTTCACTAATATTATCCTATGCCTCTTCCACTATTGCAGACTAAACAGACGTTCTCTTTTTGGTGATAAAGGGTATAGTTTTAGGTTCCCTAGCTATCCCGATCTCATCAGGACGTGTTTTAGTTTTACTTTGGAGAGAATGTAGTTGATCAGGCTACATCCACTCCTTGGTACCACTAAGAACAGTCCTGAATTAACCGAGATACTAGCATTATTGTGTTTGGTTCGGCGTTATGTTCCTTGTTCCTAATGCAAGCAAAGGTGTTTTATTTACTTGTTTTGTTCAGAGTTATGTTAGTCCCTCTTTTTGGTTTATAGTTGCATATCAATGTGTGGCTAGATATGCTAGTTCACTATAAACACAGCTCTGATACCGACCTGTCACACCCCCGAACCAGGCGGCGGAAACGTCCGAGGGCTGTTGTGACTTAATTGAATACCATAACATTGAATATATATGAAACATAACATCATTCATCACCATGCATGAATATAGTACAACTGAATAAGTTTACACTGAGTACATTTTTTTAACATTACATTCCCAAAAATAAATTGTTCGGTTCATAAATAAACAAACTGCAAGCCATCACTGAGTACATTTTTCCTTCAGTTTACTTGTTACCTGAGAATACAAGTATTTTGAAAAACGTCAACATATGAAATGTTGGTGAGTTCATAAGCGGTATTTGAAAAGCAATGTTTTGTATTGTTTTGAAAAACTACCAGAAAATCCGATATTTTCTGAAAAGAGTTTATGAAAAAGTTTGTGAAGATCCATAAGTATGATTGTTTGTTTCTATAGTTGTAAAAATTGTTCATTAACTTGTATACGTTTCGAAACCGTATGTATTGAAAAACCCTAGGAAAACCCGATGTTTTCCTAACACTTTGAATTCCATGTAGTTGTTGTACCATCGCGGCGTGTGAAGTCATTGATTCCAGGCGACGTCGGATTATTGCGCATGGTGAATTGCTATAAACACGCGTTACGCAAACGACCAGTTTACAACTATACTAACGATCCCGTAGGCGTCGTCTGTACTATTCACGTAATCCAACCGCCCTGACTTCTAGTAGTCCCACATCCGAAGAGAAAGAGGGCACGAAGAACTCGATAACTCCGTTAGCCGGTTGGGGATAAAAAAAAGAGTGCGAAGGGACCTTCACCCGACTCGCATTAAAATAACCGACTTTACTAGCAGTACCAAAGGACCCTTGGGGACCAATAGTATAAAAGCCATTGAAAGCCCTTTTACGTTGTGTTAGATCATGTAAGACCCAACAACTCGTAAGGTTGAAGTCTTCGGGCCTAAAGATCAGGTCATTCGGCTAGCTAGGCCCAACAAACAAGATTTTACACTTTGGGGCCCAAAGATGGTGCGTCGACGTCTGTGTACTCTCACGTGTGTATTGAATTCCCAAATGTTACTTGAGTGAATCGAGTTATCGTCGTGTTAGTAGTTTCGGGTTGTTATTGATTCGAGACCGAATCAATTCGTTTAACAACGATTTTTGGTATTGTTGTGTATTGTATTTCGTCGGTAGTCGCGGTGCCAATATTTGATCACGATGGGTGTATTGAATTAGCGTTGAAAATTTTCTGTTTTCAGCCCCTCTTTATTTTGTAAATTTACTTTTTCAACCCTTTGCATAAATAAATTTCCGGTTTAGTCCTTAAACTATTTTTCTTGACATTTTAACATCAAAACTTATTGGAATTGATATTTTTCAGCACATTTTGAGTTGAAAATAGTTTTAGTCCCTTAAAATACAGTTTTCTCGGTTGTAACCCCCTTTTTTCGCAGTTTTTACCATTTTGGCCCAAATTGGAAATTTTTTGCAACTTTGGTCCTTTTAAATTTTGAAAAGCATTTTAAACCTTAGAAAAGGACTTGGAACACTAGTAGTCCACTGTTTTACAGAAAAACACAGTTTTGACCCTTCAAAATAGAAAATTTCGCATATTGGGCCCTATTGGGCTGAAATTGTCATTTTTAGCACATTAAGCTTGAAATTTATATTTTTAATCCTCCAAATGAGTATATTTCCAGAAAATATTTTATTGAAACTGTTTTGACACTCCTCATCCATCAGAATTCGTAATATGTCATTTTGGGCCCTTTAACCTTAAATTTTTAACATTTTGTGTCCAAAAATTGGGTTTTTAGCCCAAAGAAGATGTTATTAAGCCACTTAGCTATTTTTCTTGGAATACTCTGTATGTAGAAATATATTTGATGCTAGTATCATTTAACATAAAGTATATCTCGATTGTGAGGGGTTTATGGCTAGATCCAACATCATAAACACACAAAAACACACATATGAGCATAGAAATCATACAAGGCATACAAAACACATATAGATCTACACTTTCACTTGTATTCCCCCCCCCACAAAACTTATAAAACAGAAAAACAAGGAGTATGAAGCTCACCTTTGGATGTGGTTTTGGTTTTGGAGGAGAAATGGAAAGGAAATGGGATGATTTTCGGCCTAAGCAGCCTTTTCTTGATGATCTCGAGTTTGAGAGGTTCTAAGACACAAGATTATAATTTCATATGAGTTAAGAAGAGATTTTTGGATATAAGAAGAATCCTAAAGTGTGGATCCAAGTTTCAACTTACCTAGATGATGATTTTTTGGAAGAATTCTCCTTGCAATGCTCTTGAATCTTCGAAATTTAGGAGAGGAATGGAGAGAGTTCCTTGAGAGAAAAGATGAGTGAAATGTTTGTGTGTGTGTTTGGGATTCGGCCGAGAGGGAGAGAGGGAAAAGAAGAGAGTGACTTTGACAAGATAGATGCTTGGAAGTATGAGTTGCATGCATGGAGACCCAACAAATAAAAGTGAGGTGGCAATCCAAGGTCAACTCTTCCTTTTCCTTGGGCTTGGGCCGAGAATGGAGAGGGAAGAAAGGATTTTTGGGCTTTTTGCCCCTAAGCCCAATATTAGAGTTAGTTTGGGTGATCATTGGCCTTATAAAATAAAATTGTGATTTTTATGCTTTATTAAGCTAGATTAGGTTAATCATGGATCAAAGCTTTTAATTCATTTCATTCTAGGCCCAAAATGGCCCAAAATGTTGAAATAAATGATTGTGGGTCCAATTAGAGCCCAATTAGGGTTCTAAGCCCATGATAGTCAAATTGGAAGCTTATTGGTCCATTTGGGTCCAATAAGGGAGTCCTAGTCCAAAATGGACCTAAACAAGAACTTCTAGGGTTTCCAATTGTTTGATGACTATTTGTAGTACTTGTATGATGTATTTGATTGAAGTTTTTGATGTCATAATAATAGGTATCACACATGCTCTTAAGTTTTTGATTCAACATTTACTTGAGTTTATAGATTACATGACACAAAATTTCTAGTTGTGACAGGTACCCTTGGAGGACATTCAGGTTGATGGCAGCCTAAATTACATCGAGTGGCCTGTAGCGATCCTTGACTGGAAGTCGAAGGATCTGAGGAACAAAAGAGTAGAACTCGTGAAGGTGCAATGGCAGCACCGGAAGGGGTCGGAGTGGACTTGTGAGCCGGTGAGTGAGATGATGGAGCACTACCCCAAGCTGTTTCAGGATTGAGCGACAAACTTCGAGGACGGAGTTTAAAATAAGTGGGGGAGATTTGTAGCACCTGGTTCTTGGTATGTATTATGTTATTAAATCTTCATTTATTTTTGCATTTTAGTCTTGGACTCGGCGAGTCGAAGGACTGACTCACCGAGTAGAAGCGGGATGAGGTGCGGGGTTTTAGCTGCGGATTCGACGAGTAGCCGCTGTTTGGACAAAAACGCTAATCTAGGGGTTTGCACCCTATTTAACCGACCTTATGCAGCCTCCTTTCCCCCTTTATGCTCCCAAACACTTCTCATAGCAAACCCTATCCGTTTTTGAGGAAATCCAAGGCTTTTTGAGTGATTCTTGTGAGTTTTGACCTCAAGGAAGAAGGAAGAGCATAGGAGGATCAAGAGGAGACTGAAGGATTCGAGTTTGGTTCACCATTTGCAGTCTACAGAAGGTATAAAGTCTGAACCTTGCTAATTCATTTGTTAGATCCCTCTTTGAGGTGATTTAGGGATTTTACAAGCCATTTTTGGTGGCCAAGTCGGATTTGGGATGCTTTTGCACTCAAGGAAGGCCCATGCAACAAAAGAACCATCTTAGAGCCTTTTAAGCTCAAAAGTTCCATGCATGCACGTAAAGTTTGTAACTTTACATGCTAGATCGAGTTTAGGGGCCTGGATCTATAATTTGGTTAAATGTTGTACATCAAAAATCGAAGTTCTTAGTAAGGGATTTAATCGAATCAGCGAGTCCATTCCTGGACTCGGCGAGTTCACGGGTTTTGGTCCCATATCAGTGAGGGTCATAAGGACCAGTCGAGTGTGGAAGGGTTTTAGGAGTCCCGGGGAGTGACCCAACGTTATGTACTATGGAAAGTCTTCTGGGAATTCATGGTACTCGACGAGTGCATGAACGGACTCGGCGAGTCCAAGTCAATCTTCATATAACTCGGCGAGTCGAGGACATAACGTGTTCATAGGATGAAGAGTAACTTGACGAGTTGTTCATACAACTCGGCGAGTCGGATGTGGATTCAGTCGGTGTTCATTTAGAAGGAAAACTCGTTGAGTCATCGCCTAACTCGACGAGTAGAGACGGGTATGAGGTCTGATGGAAGGCTAGAGACTCGGTGAGTTGGCGAGCCAACTCGGCAAGTCAGGTCAACTGGAAGTTGACTTTGACTTTGACTTGGTCAAGGGGTAAAATGGTCATTTTAACCTAAGGGTAGATGTCAGTTTCTGACTAAGTGTTTGGTGGGAATTATAGCCGGAGGGTTTTCGGAGCAGCAGCGACAGCAGTCAGAGGATTCTCGCACAGTTCAGCAGCTACGAGGTGCGTTACCTTCCAATAGGGGTGGGTCTAAGGCCACAATTCCGGCCCACCATTGAGGATCATTTAGAAGATAATTGTCTTTGTGATAATTTATCTTGGTCTGGTATGCTTTTGGTTATGAGTTATATCTGTATGATACGTTACATGATAGGGATAGTTTCCCTGATAGTGGTCCTTAG